>NC_136070.1:833269832-833869832 GCF_964261635.1 Lissotriton helveticus
GCTGGGGCCACATAAGTCGGAGGAAGGATGAAGGAGATGAAACAAGTGCCCCCCCAGCCTTTGGGGAGCCAGGTGTAGGCCTTTGTGCCGCAGACGAAATACATGTTTGGGGACGACACAAAGGAAGGTGGATCCGTGGAGTCCAAAGTTCTGGTAAAACGGCAAGCACTGCGGCCCACCAGCTGTGTCCCATGTCCTTCTATGCACATGTGGGCTGTGACGTTGATGACTGACAGGGCCACAGTCTGAGTGGCAGCCGTTTGTTTCCGCAGGTAGGAGAAGGTGGGTCTGGTTGGATTGTTGAACACCTGCATTTCAATTCGTTCTTTAGCAGGGATGCCCATGTGGATTGAGTCGTTGGAGGTCTGCGGGCAGAAGTGTGCCTTTGTTTTGTTTCGCCAGACCCAGTGGAAGAAATGCGTTACGGTTTTGCTGGAGGTGGCATTGTCCTTATAGCTTTCTTGCAGGAGGATCAGCCAAGCAAGGCAGGAGCCATGAACTGAGAAGGGTGAAGGGATGAATGGTATCGAGTGTCCAGTGGCGTGGGGTAGCAACCCACAGATCCAATGGTGGCATTGGTGGCGAGATTGTGCTGGTGAAGTAGCTGTACGAAAGAGTTATTCCAAAACTCCTTTCGCCTCTCTCTGAGTTGAGGAGAGATCGAAATCAGATAATGTTCCTTCATGGTGGTAGGCTGAGCAGTGGTCAGGAATGTTTCGTGAGCAGGTGCATTTTCTTCCACAATCCAGAGTGTGGTCATGAGGAGAAAGCAGAAAAGGATTGTGATGAAGAGTGCAATTGTCTTTGAGCTGTGGAGTCTGTCTGTTCTTGGGTCTCTGTAGTGGGTATTCCCTGTTGCCTTCATCATCTTCTCATTTGGCGCTTCCATCATCTTCTTATCTGGCGCTTCCATCATCTACATCTTCAAGGTGCTCGGTAGTGGGCAGAACCACAGACTTAGTTTAGCTTCTCTCCAGGTAACCCTTGGTTGCTTTGGGTCACCGTTCTGAGATTTAACTTAGTTCGTGGTCTACTTAGCCGAAGCTCCCTCCTTTCGACGCAGGAAATACCCTTCTCTGGATGGCACAGTGGGATCAGAGAATTTTGAAAGTTCAAGTGCTTCGGTATCTGGATAGCAGGTTAGCGACGGTCGGTCTTTGTTCAGGAGCTCTTCTTGGTTGTCGATGTTTTCTGTCGTGGCCAGGGTCGAGGAGACCTTCTTACAGTGGTGTGCGTGCAGCCAGTGCCGTTTCCCCTCCACACGAAGAGCCGTCCGGGTGGTGATTAACACTTGCCAGGGGCCCGTCCACCGGGGTTCCAAACTCTTCGACCGCTGAAAGTTTCGGATCAGCACGAAATCTCCAGGTTGGATGGCGTGACCCGGACCCCTGGAAGCATCGGGGATGGCCTGCTGCACCTGCTGATGAATGACAGACAGAGTTTCAGTCAATTTATACAGATAATCAGACATTAGGACGTCCGGGACGTCATGAATGGAAGTTGGTTTCGGTGCGGACCAGACACTCATGGGTCGACCGAAAACAACTTCATAAGGTGTTAAGTGATGTCTGGTGGGGGTGGAACGCATCGATAGCAATGCCAGTGGGAGGGCGTCTGGCCATTTCAGACCCGTGGTAGCCACTATCTTGGCCAGTTTAAGCTTTAGTGTGGCATTGTGTCGCTCAACAAGTCCAGCAGACTGGGGGTGGAAGACTGCGTGGAATTTCTGCTTGATGCCCAACCCCTTTAAGATGAACTGGATGACTTCGGCTATGAAGTGGGGGCCATTATCGCTCCATAAAATACGACAAAGGCCGTAACGGGGGAAAAACTCCTTTAACAGTACTTTTGCAGTGGCCATAGCAGTGTTGTCACGGGTTGGGTATGCTTCCACCCATTTGCTAAATGCGCACACCACGACAAGTACATATTTCAGGCCTTGGCACCTGTCTAGCTGGATGTAGTCCATCTGCAGGACTTCAAATGGGTGATTTGGGACCCCAAATCCTCCCCGGGGTACTACAGTTCCTTTCCCGGGGTTGTGTTGCAGGCATATCAAGCATTGTTGGACCAGGCGTTTGGCGGAGTCTGTGATTTTATCATTGTGCCAAGCTCTGGAGACAAGTTCAATCATGGGGGCTGATCCTATGTGGGCAGGGGAGTGTGCCATAGCCAGTATGGGAATCAGGTATGAGTCAGGTAGCAACCATTTGTTTGTGTCTCTTGTCCGCCAGCAGCCTTCGTCATCTTTTAATCCCACCCGTGTCCATTCAGTCAGCTCGTGTTGTGTGCTAGCCGTTTGAATGTCTCTAATAGTGTCCCTAGCGTCAGTCCATTTTTCTGCTTGTGACCTGGTCACATACATACGTGTTGTCGTCCTATTTTCAGCTGTCGTTCGGGCAGTGATGTCGGCTAGCGCATTTCCCTGCCCAATGATGTCTGTCACCTTTTTGTGTGCCTGGCATTTGACGACTGCAAGCTTTTTGGGGAGAAGGACAGCTTCGATCAAGGCGGAGACTAGATCCCCGTGCAAAATGGGGGTGCCGTGTGAGGTCAAGAATCCCCTTTCCCTCCAAAGGAGCCCAAAATGGTGAACCACCCCGAAGGCATACTGGCTGTCGGTGTAAATGTTCGCTGTGGTTCCTGCTGCCAGAATGCAGGCTCGTGTCAGGGCAATCAGTTCCGCTGCCTGGGCAGATCGTTGCGTGATGCGGGCTGTCTCGACTACAGTTCGAGCCGTGGTGACTGCATAGGCAGCGGAAGTGGTGCCATCGGGGAGTTTGATGCAAGAACCGTCCACCCACAGCTCCCCGTCAGGGTCAGGGAAAGCCGTGTCTCTGAGGTCAACCCTACTTCTAGTCTGTTCGTCCGTAAGAGTCACGCAGTCATGTACAGGGTGCACATTGGGATCGTTCTCTGGTAAGGGTAACAGAGTTGCCGGGTTCAGTGTGGTGCATCTTTTCAGGGCGATATGGGGTGCAAGCAAAGTCAGTTCGTATCCAGTCAGTCGTGCACTCGTCAGGTGTTGCGTCTTGGTTTGGTTCAGGAGGGTGTCAACTGCATGGGGTACCAGTACCGTGAGGGAATTCGAGAGTACGATCCCCTCACTCTGTCGGATAGAGATTGCAGCAGCAGCTACAGCTCGAAGGCAGGCAGGCAAGGCTCTGGCTACAGGGTCAAGAGTGGCAGAGAAGTAAGCGCACGGTCGTTGCTTTGGGCCAATGGCCTGGGTCAGGACAGATAAAGCGCACCCCTCCCTTTCGTGAGTGTAAAGGCAGAAGGGCTTTTTGTAATCAGGGGTACCTAGGACAGGGGCCGAACAAAGGGCATCTCGTAGTTCCGTGAAGGAGGTTTGACACTCAGGGGTCCAAGGGAGTGGGAAGGGGACGTCTTTACCTAGCAGAGAAAGCAGCGGTTTCACGATGAGGCTAAAGTTTGGTAACCACTGTCGGCAGAAGGAGGTGAGGCCTAGTAGGGAGCGAACCTGTTTCTGGGTCTTAGGGACAGGAGTTTCGAGAATGGTTTGGATCCGGTCAGGAGTGAGTTTCCTTCCTTCTTTGGACAAAAGGTGGCCTAGGTAAGTGACCTGGGGTTGGCAGAATTGCAACTTCTTCTTGGAGACCTTGTGGCCATTTTCCGCAAGGAAGTGCAGGAGTTGAATGGTGGCTGTAACTGCTAATGGAGTGGTGTCGGCTGCCAAAAGGATGTCATCGACATATTGCACTAACACCACTCCATCGGGTAACTGGATTTGATCCAGTTGTCTCTTGAGGGCCTGGCTGTAGATGCTAGGGCTTTCTGTGTAGCCCTGGGGTGCTCGGCAGAACCTATATGAGCGGGCTTTTAGGGTGAAGCCGAAGAGATATCGGCTGTCTGGGTGGATGGGGATGGAAAAGAATGCGTTTTTGAGGTCAATGACAGTGAAGGTGGTGGCAGTAGAAGGAATCAAAGTCAGGATGGTGGTGATGTCTGAGACCACAGGGTACTGGGGTACCACCACTTTGTTGATCTCTCGAAGGTCAATGATAAAACGGTATGCTTTCTCATCTCCCTCTCCCTGTTTCTTGATGATGGGCAAGATAGGGCTGTTGCAAACGTTGCTAACCACTTCCTCTCCCACTCCTGCGTCTATCAGTGACTGAATAATTTTTACCAATGCCTTCTCGCCCTCGGGCGATATCCGATATTGTGGAAGTTTTGGGAGTGTTGCGTCTGGTCGGACAGTAATGTGCACTGGGTCAATCAACATGCGCCCTACGTCCGAATCCGCCTTGGCCCACAGATACGGAGGCAGAGTGTCAAGCAGGGATGTGTCAGAGTCGGTGATGGAAAACATGCGTCGGGGAGGGCAATGTCTAAGCAGAACGGGGTTGTCGTAAAGGAAAACTCGAACTCCGTCTTGAGAACATCTGATCGTCGCTCGGAAGTGTTTCAATAAGTCAAGTCCCATAATGGCGTCAGGGCTATTGGAGGAAAGCAAAAACGTGGTGTCAGTGGTGTTGTTTTCTACGTCAAAGAGGATCGGGGCGGACAAGGGGTTAGTAGAGGGCGTTCCATCGAAACCTGTCGATGTTATAAGTGAGCCAGACAAGGGTGCCCTTGGAATCAGTCGTTTAGATAACGCACTACGTGTTGCGCCAGTGTCCACCAGAAATGGAGACTTGGTACCCAGGACCTTAGTAGTGACGTAAGGGCCTTGCTGGTCAACATAGAGCTCGACTGGATCCCTCCCTTGCCCTTGGCAGTCCTATGCAAAGTTGTGGGCGTCATCGTAGTCAGATTGCTGGTATTGGTTCTGTCTGGGTCGATCAAATGTATTTGGTCTGCCCGATCTGTCGTTAGTCGTGTCATTTGGGGGCCCTCCCTGTTGTCCCTTATTTCTCGGTCCACTTGCTATGTCCTTGGGGTCTTTGTTTCTGATTATTTCCAGAAGAACTGGGCACTGGGATTTCCAATGGCCAGTTCCTTTGCAGAAAGCACACTGGTCCTCTCTAAGGTCTGTACGTCCACTGTGGGGAGTCAAAGTGCGGTCCTGGGGAAATGCAGCCTTAGGGACGTTCGTCTGATAGTTTCCCCGGTATTGGTCTCGTCCTATAGTCACCCCTTGCAGTTGGGCAATCATCACCCTCTCTTTCAAGTCCTTCTTCTTTTTCTCTGTTGCCCTATCGTTTTCATTTTTCTGATGTTCATAATATTGGGCCATCTGGAGGATAGCCGTAGGTTTGGAGGCTGCCCAACTACTCTCGCTAGCCTGCAGTTTCTGGGAGACCTCCGATGACAGACCCTTAACATAATTCTGGACAAACAGATGGTGTCCGGTTGCAGTGGTCATGTCCTGGCCGCTGTAATCGGAGAACACCGTTTCAAACCGGGAGAAGTATTCCGATACATCCTCCTGGGGTTTCTGGCGACAGGCCGTTACTATCGACCAGTCCACTTTCTTTTCTGGAATCAGGGTTTTTAATTTCTGTACGATTTTATCTGGAAGGTCTAGAATGGATTTCAAAGGCTTTTGTCCAGGTCCTCGTTGTTTATCAATGTTATCGAGTTGTAACCAAGTATGTCCAAACAGCTCAAGGTGGTCGACTTTCCGGATTTGCTTCCACACATCAGCTGGTAGACATAACCCGAAAAACAAGTCGATGTCAGCCAGGGTCATAATCGTTGAACCTAGGGCTGTACCCAATTCAGTATAGAAGGCAGTGGGGTTTTTACGTAGGTCAGGCAGAGATTTCCGGAATGTCAGAATCTCTTGCCGGTCCCATGGCTGGTAGACCCAGTTGTACACTACCCTTCCTTTTGCATCTTGGTGGTTTGCATCATCGTTAGTCCCTGCACCTCGTGGAGGAACCCAGTAAGGGGCAGCCTCTCGTATCGGCATCATGGTGTTAGATTGCTCAGTTTGTGGTTCGGTCGCTACGGATGTCGTGGGTTTAGTTCCCGATTCTCGTTCAGTGAGGTGGCGGAAAACCTCAAGCGTACGCGTAAGGAGGTCCGTCACATCACACTCGCCCTCATCACCGATATCGACCTTCCGGTACAGAGTCGTTAGGCTCTCGGGACCTTTGTCTCGATATCGGTCCTCGTATGCGTTCAAGACATGGTAACACAGTCGTACGGTAAAATGTCGTCTGTGACTCCCTGTATACGAGTTAAACATATCCGTGATGTACTCTTCATCTTCCTTCCTTTCTACCAGTGTCCTTGCTATCTTGTCGATCCCTGTTCGCTCATCTTTGCTTAGTCTGTTTGTTCTTGCAGAACCAGCCCTTCGGGTCTCAGGGTCGCCTAACGTTGTCGTTTGTGTAGTATTTAATACAAGGGGTTCGGCCGGCACAGAGGCCATGGGGGCCGAAGCTGTGGCGCTACCTTCGTTTGTACCTGGGGGTGGTGAGTGCTGTGCTAAGGGTTGGGAAGGGGCATATGGAGGGGGCATGTAGATGGTCGGAGGACCTAACAGCAGATCATCGTTAGCTCGTTGTTTCGAGGGTAAATCAGGGTAGAGCATGGAGGACGTTCTAACCGGACACTGGCTTGATGTTTCCATTTCTAGTTTCTGTTTGGCTTTCTCTCTTTCCTTTATCTCTCCTTCTAGTTTCTGAGCAGCTAGGTGGGCTGCTTTTCGCAGCTCTTTTCCCAACCTACTCTCAGTTTTCTTTTTACGTTGTTCAGTTTCTTTGCGCCACATGCCGAAACTATCAAGCATAGTGGGCGTTGTCTTGTTTTTACCGAGGGCTGCTTCTAGCGCGTTTATTTTGTCATCATCAAAGGATCCTATCAGTGGCCACTGACTTTCTCGATCCTTTTTCGTATATTTATGCCACAGCTGGTTATAGGCTATAGCGATCAATCCATGCTTCATGAACATGTCCTTATTAGGGGTGCCTTCCAGTGGAGCCGGATGGTTCATTTCTAATAAGCGGTCCGGGCTAAACAGGCTACCAATCAGTGGGGAGAAGACAGACATGACGGATCACAACGGGGACAAAGGTCAGCACTGCCTATCTTATCACTGCGTGCAAAGACTAGACAGAATATTCCTATTCTACGTTGTTTGCAGGCAGTGAATACCTCATGAACCAATATCAAATAGTCAACTTTCGGTCAATCAAAACAATTCAGTGGGGAGAGTAAGTAGGCCCGCAAAGGTCTGCGTTACCTACCCTTTCACTATCTGCAAAAAAAAAGGGGGGGGGTGCCTTCCAGTTTGCAGACAGAGAATCTCCAGAAAACAGTCTGGGAACAATAGTTCAGGTTCAAATAATTAATCAGTGGGGGAGAAAGATAGGCACGACGGCTGCGTTACCTATCCTTCACTGCTTGCAAAGAGAGAGCCTGTTGTTTCTCCGTTTGCAGACAGCGAATCTCCAAATAAATCAACAAAGAGTAATACTAGTATTTTCTAAACAATTGGACAATCATTTCGCAATTCGTCGTGTTTACACGACCTTACCCGGACCGCATGGACAGTTTCTTGTCTTCCGAATCCAGCGCCCGATCGTCCTCTTTTCTTCGTAATCCTCGCGGCACTCCTGATGGTTCCCAGTCAGGACCGTAGATCACTCGAGAGAGGTCTGTTCGGAACCAGTGAAGTTCGGATGATCGGCTGTCAGACGAGGGTCTATCGGACAGGTGCACTCCCGATCGTTGCAGTCATTCACTCTGTCGTCAGGACCTCTCCCACTGGATCCACGTGTCGCTGATGGGCCCCACGCTTGGGACGCCAATTGTAAAAAGGTCAGGCTACCAATCAGTATAAAAGATCCTTAAGTATTGCCCGGCGGTGTCGCCTCTTAAACCCACAAGATATTAACCAATGAAGAGGCAGGCGCTGGCGACTGGAAGGCAGGAAACAAGGGTTTATTCTCTCCGGAGGAGAACACATCAGTTCGGACAGCAAGTATCGTCACGAGGTGCTCTAACCGCATCTCTGAGGCCTGGCCTCTTATACACAAGTTTATGAATTTTATTGCAGGTAACACATTCTTGCAATGCTTTGAAGTATGAAAGGACATCCTCGGAATCTCCCCTTCAGGCCCGTTC
Source organism: Lissotriton helveticus (assembly GCF_964261635.1). Lineage (NCBI taxonomy): Eukaryota > Metazoa > Chordata > Amphibia > Caudata > Salamandridae > Lissotriton > Lissotriton helveticus. Next base: position 833,277,876 of record NC_136070.1, read on the forward strand.
CCACACACATTTACAGTTGAAGTCCCCACCCCGGTCACAATAGGTGATGATTATCGCGCAGCTGGACATTCCGCCGATTCACGGAATGTGTGGGGTTGATCGGATATCATAGGGTGGGGGCTTTGATCAATTCGAGGGCCCTTTAATGGGGGAAGCTTCCTACTGTACGGGGGGGCAATAAACAGTACACGCAGGGCCAGGTGGCGGCCTGGGAACGAGGAAGACAAACGGGCGCGCAGGAAAGGGGGTTTGTATCAAAGGGCCTGGGACCATGAAAGGAGTGAAGGGAGGTGTCGCGCTGGGAACAGGATGGGATTCCGGGACAGAGCTGCGCTGAAGAGGGGCTTACGACTCAAGGCATGTGAGAGCGGGGGGGGGGATGCCGGCGAGGTTGAGGGAGAGAGAGACGCGCTGGCTACCAGCGAGGGGCAGGGAGGCCATGGTGCTCAAAATGGCTGCCGCTTACGTGCACGAATGGGTTCAAGAAGAGCAAGATGGCGCCGATAATGTTGACGTTTGCAGCCTAACTTTTAACAAAGGTGTCCCCGTGCATTTCCCAGTTCAACCCGGTTGCTGGAGCACTCAGCCTCAGCTCTGCCGCGAAACTGGACAAAGGGAAGGGGTGTAACCACCCCCTCCCCAGGTCCTCCCATAGGTGGGACCCTAGAGTTAGTCCAACCCCTAAACTTGGTATAAGTATAGGAACCCAGTCCCTAGGACTTTAGATTACCCTGGACGAAACTCTGATACAGAAATCATGGACCTTCGACATTCCATATCGGCTGGAAGACGGAAGAAATCTCCCTTTGGGTCAAGGAGTGACTCCCCTGTTCAAACAGGCACCAAAGAAGCATCTTGCCAGTCTGCATTTTCGAGGCTCCCACCAGATCCCAAAGATTCTGCGACACAGGACATGGAATTCCCGACATCTCTGAGGCAGACACAAGTCCCTAGCAAAGCTGAGACCTGTAGCTATCACGAGAGATGTGGGACCAGACTCATGGACATCCTGCACATTTGCTAGTGCATTAACTTCCCGAGCTTTCCTAAAGTTGTGCATTGGGCTACTTGTAGTCCAAGCCCTGAGCACCTTTTGCATTGAAGATTGTGGGCCTACATTCCACGAGTGTTCCGTGGGCCCACTTTCAGCATTTCAACTTGAGGCTCCTTTGCAATCCCTAGTCCATCAACTGGTGGGTCCCCATGAAGGACAATCCTTTGTTGTTGAGCTTACCTGGTTGCTCCAGATGTGCCCTGACTCCCCTCCAAAGGGTGAGTCCCTCAAACCTTGCTGGTCTGCTCCGAAGCCAAGTTTGTCATCTTGCGTGGGTTGCTGTTGCCAAGGCTTGTTGGGTCCAATCTGGATACCGACACTGCAGCACTTGACATCCTTTATGGGACAGCTTGAATCCAGCTCCTGGTTATCGTCGACACCTCCTGGTCCTCGTGGCAGAAGAGTCAAGCTTCACCTGCATCACTTGAAAGTACCCGACATCGGCTGGCATCTTCTCCTCGCCATCCTGGTCACTGGCTAGTAACACAGACTCTGTCCCCTCTGCTTTCAGGTTCTTCAGATCTCTGATCCACCCTTGGATCCATCCGGACCCTTTTCTCCTGGTCACCTGCAGCACTTCTTTGCAGCTCGCCATTGGAAACGACGACGAAATCCGACACGAAAAGACACCTATGCACCAGGCTTCCCTGGGTGAGGTAACATGAGTACTTCGGTGCTCCCGTGGGTCTTGACTCTCGAAGTGTCCAGTACTGAAGGGGTTTTACTGTAGTCCACTCGTTAGTGTCCTTAAATTCTAAACTTGTAACTTTAATTTCCTCCATAGAAGTCAATAGTGATTCGCGGCTGTGTTTAGACACTTCACGCGTCCCCCGCGGGTCTCCTGCGTCCCTACCTTGGGTGGTTCCTGGTTGCCCCAGCGGTTCTACAGGCCCTAGGCCTTCTCTCTATGCCTAGAGTGGTACTTATACCACTTTCTTAGTATATGGTTTGTGAGGCCCCTAGGGCAAAACATGTACTGTGCTATTTACTGTGTGCTATTTAAGTTCTTGTATTGTACTTTTACTTCTAGCCTCATAAAGAGGCCAGAGGGGTGTGTTTTAGAATAAATACATATATTATATATATATACCTGGTGTGGTTCTCCTTTCATTTGATTATTCAAGGGGTTATAGACTGGTAAAACAAGCTGCTTTACATTGCTTCAAGACTTAGCCTGAAGGCTGCTCTCCACAGCTACCACTCGGATAGCTTTCTATAAAGGTTGTCTTAAACCTACCATCAAGGGTCCTTTGGACTGGTGCAAGTGCCCACTAGAAAAGTGGACATCATATGCCAGGCCAACTTCTCACTATAGGGAATATTCTGCTCAACTTCTGGGGGTGCAAGTATTATTCATACATAATTATATAGTGAGCCTCTCTTAGATACATGGAGCAATTGTATTTGTGGATGTCTTTATACAAGGAGCCCCATTGTTTATCCCCCACCGGAGTAAAGAGAAGAGAATCCCAGAACCCTTGGTGTCTAGGGGCAGAGCGAGGACCCAGGGCCCGTATGAGAGAGAAAAGAAAATAGATGGCCCCCCTCGAGGAAGCCCCAGACTGCGCACATTTTTCAATCGGGAGTAGATCTCTGGTTGCGGCTATCATGAAGCGAGGTTGTTGTACTCAATGTTTAAGTTGGATGTAGTGGAATTTTTCAGACGACTGGAGCTTAAATGTTTTGGCGCATTCCTCAAAGGTCAGCAACTTCCCCCCCTTCAAGATATCCCAGATCATCAGACAACCTCCCTCTCGCCAAGTCTAGAACTGGCCCTCCCGGTGAGCCGGTGCGAAGTCCAGATTAAAGTGAATGGGGGCGAAGGAGAAAGGGAAAGTGGTCAGGGGAATGGATCTGTTAAGGTCATTCCATACTCACAGAGTAGTGGCCGTGGGGGTGCTAATGTATGCATTTAGTGGTCGATTTTGTTTTAACTCCCAAAGGAGGTCCCAAATTGTTCTGCCCACTATTTGCCGGTCTATGTGAAGCCAGACTTTTTCCGATTCACGAAGTGATCAGTCAGTAATCACCGGATGTTGTGCCGCCCTATAGTAGCCCAAGAAGTCAGGGTGTGCTAATCCCCCATCCGTTCTCGCCTTGGTAAGCAACCGGAAGGATAAGCGAGCCCTCTGCCCGTGCCAAATTAATTTTGTGACCATCTTTTTCAAGTCATTAAACAGGGTCCTCTCTAACGTTACCGGAAGGCCCTCAAAGAGGTAAAGTAAACTAGGGAGCACATTCATTACAACTGCATTGAAACATTCTTTCCAGGCAGTATAGGATGTTCTCCACCTGGTCAGGTCAGCCTTACGTTGTCGAAGCAAGGGAGGATAGTTGGCTCATTAGAGGTTCGATATCTTAGGGGTGAGTTTGACTCCTAGGTATGTAATGTCTTTATGCGTATTTTGGAAAGGGGATAGTCCCTCCAAAGCTCTCATGGATTCTCTGGACAGAGTCAGGTTAAGAAGATAGGATTTCGATAGATTGACTTTAAACCCTGAAGCCTTTTCGAAGGAGGGGAGCTTGCTCTGGATGGCTGGGAGAGAGGACATCGGTCTCGTGACTGGGAGCAATACGTCATCCGCGAAGAGGGAGATTTTGTGTTTGTTTGTCCCAAAAGGCACCGCCCCTAGGTCTGGGATATCCCTTATTCGTTCCGTGAAGAGCTCGATACTAAGCGCAAATAGGAGGGGGGGGAAGCATGCACCTCTGTCTGGTGCCTCACGAGAGATCAAAGGGCTCAGATGCTACACCATTCACTAGTACCCGGGATCAGGAAGCAGAGTAGTTAGCCCGGACCATACCTATGAAGGCCTGGTCAAAGCCGAATTTCTTCATTGTTTGCGACAGAAAGGCCCAATCGACCCAATCAAAGGCCTTCTCTGTGTCAAGCGAGAGAAGGGCCGCGGGGATGTTCTTTTTTGTCACTTTTTCAATGAGCTGAACCACTCTCCTTAGGTTGGCATGCATTTTCCTCCCCTTAATGAACCCAGCTTAATCAGGCTTAATGAGATATGGCATGAAATTCTCTAAGCGCGTGGCCAGAATTTTAGAGTATAATTTGGCATCCAGGATCAAAAGCACAATAGGCCTGTAAGAGGCGCAATTTGTGTGGTCCTTACTAGGTTTGGGGATGACCGAGATTAGCGCTTCCCCCATGGAGGGGGTCACTTGCTGCGTTGTTGCAATATCGTTAAATAAGGCCACTAGACAAGGCATCAGCTCGGGGGCAAAGGTGCGATAGAAGTGGCCATTTAGGCCATCATGGGCAGGTGCTTTTTGCAATTTAAGTGAGTCTATTGCCCTTTGTACTTCCTTGCCAGATATATGTATCCTTAAGTGCTCGTTCGTGGAGACTGGGATCTGCGGAAGTGCAAGCGTTTCTAAGTATCTCTCCTGGTCCTCAGTCGCCATGGGGTCCTCAGTGTATAGGGATCTCTAGAAATCCCCAAAAGCTCTAGCTTTCCCCTCTTTACTGTTCTGAACAGAACCATTTTTGTTCACAATTTGCGCTATATATTCCATCTCCTGTCTCGCTCTTTGTTGTCTAGCCAGGAGGGATCCCACCTTATTTCCCCCTTCGTAGTTTCGGGATTGTAGACTCAGGATGGTTTTTTCTGCTCCATTGGTGTAGATAGCCTGTAGTTTTCCTTTTAGCTGAGTGACTTTTCTTAAGGTCTACACCATGGTATTGACCTTGTGGGCCCCTTCTGCGAGTTGGCTTTCCCCTTTTAGAAGTTTCCTCTCCCCCTTAGGTTGGTTTTTTAGAGTGGTTGCAAGTTCAATGCACTTACCTCTAATGACCCTCTTGAAGGCATCTCGATTGTTGGCGATAGAAGTCACTGTGGGGTCATTAAAGACAAAGAATTCTGTGATTGCTTTTCTTAATTCATCTTTAAGGCGACGATCTCTGCTGAGGAAATTAGGGAAATACCATCTAACGTGTTTAGCATGTGGGGGTGGCCAGTCTACTACAAGCTCTAAAGGGGCGTGATCTGAGAGGTAAATCGGATGGAACTGGCAAACTGAAAGCATGGGACGTAGGGATTGGCTAATGAAGGCATGGTCTTTCCTGGAGTAGGACCTGTGAGAGTTGGAAAAAAAGGAGGAATCCTTTATTGAGTTGTGAAGATCCCTCAAGCCGTCTAAAAGACCCAAGCCCTGGCTTGCCAATTTGAGGGTCTTGTTAAATACCCCCCCCTATCGCCCAGTGTGGGCAGGTAGTGTCTAGTGACGGGTCCCAGGTAGAGTTAAAATCTACCAGCAATAGGATGTCCCCTGAAGAGAACCCCTCCAGTGCACCCAGGAATGCATTAAGAAAGTCTTGTTGCCCCACATTGGGTGCATAAACTGTTGCCTCAGTGCATGGTCTGACCATTAAATCACACCTGACCATCAGGAATCTCCCTGCTTTATCAGCTTTAGAATCTTGAGGGAGAAACGGAACAGAGGAGTGGAAGAGGATAGCCACCCCATTGTGTTTCGTATGGGCGGAAGACTGGAAAATCTGCGGGTAGGCTCTATGTCGCAGCCTCTGTTCATCTTTTCTTGGTAGCTGGGGGGCATATTACCAACAAATAGCGATATTTATCGCTAAGTAGGGTTAGCAGCAATATTTTTATCGCCGCGCATCACTGGTTTTTATCGCTGAGATAACTTGCTATTAGCAAGGTTTATCTCAAAAGCGATAAAAATCAGGCGAAATGCGTGAATATCGCTGAGAATACAGCGATATTCACACATTAGCGACGAAATGCTCTTAGCCATGTTATCCACCTCCCATTGGATAACATGGCTAAGAACTGGTCTGAGCAGGCGTTGGTTTTTGGTGATAGCGGGAATATTTCCATCGCTACGCCTGCCTTGCTAATAGGCGATAGCGACGTTAGCGACTGCTTTCAATCGCTAACAGGTTGGGTAGGCCCACTTTGCATGTCATTAGCGATAAATGGATCACTGACATAATATCGAGGGACAGAATATCGAGTAGCAAAAATATCGATGACAAAATATCTAAAGACAGAATATCGAGTTTGTATCTATAAACAGGTAAGTACAAAAATATTGAGTTAAAAATATCGTTTACAAAAATATAGTTTATAAAAATATCGACTTTATTAAAAACAGTGTTAAATTAAATTAATATTAAAATTTAATTACTAAAATATACTTACAAATACTTAAATTAACTTATAATAATTAAATAATTAATGAAAGTTATACAAAAAATTGTTTACAATCATATTTGTTAAAACATATATATAAAGTAACATAATATAATTAAATAATATCCAATATTATACAATAGCAGAAGTGTAAAAAATAGTATTCCCAATCCAGAGAGTGCAACAGTAGGGAAAGCATTGGATAGCGTAGGGGTAAAAATTACTATTCCCACTCCAGTGAGTGCAACAGTAGGGAAAGCGTTGGATAGCGTAGAGGTACAAATTACTATTCCCACTCCAGTGGGTGCAACAGTGGGGAAAGCGTTGGATAGCGTAGGGGTAGAAATTACTATTCTCACTCCAGTGAGTGCAACAGTAGGGAAAGCGTTGGATAGCGTAGAGGTAAAAATTACTATTCCCACTCCAAAGAGTGCAACAGTAGGGAAAGCGTTGGATAGCGTAGGGGTAAAAATGACTATTCCCACTCCAGTGGGTGCAACAGTAGGGAAAGCGTTGGATAGCGTAGGGGTAAAAATTAATATTCCCACTTCAGTGGGTGCAACAGTAGGGAAAGCGTTGGATAGCGTAGGGGTAAAAATTAATATTCCCACTCCAGTGGGTGCAACAGTAGTGAAAGCGTTGGATAGCGTAGGGGTAAAAACTTAATATTCCCACTCCAGTGGGTGCAACAGTAGGGAAAGCGTTGGATAGCGTAGGGGTAAAAATTACTATTCCCACTCCAAAGAGTGCAACAGTAGGGAAAGTGTTGGATAGCCTAGGGGTTAAAATTAGTATTCCCACTCCAAAGAGTGCAACAGTAGGGAAAGTGTTGGATAGCCTAGGGGTTAAAATTAGTATTCCCACTCCAAAGAGTGCAACAGTAGATAAAGCGTTGGATAGCATAGGGGTTAAAATTACTATTCCCACTCCAAAGAGTGCAACATTAGGGAAAGTGTTGGATAGCATAGTGGTAAAAATTACTATTCCCACTCCAGAGAGTGCAACAGTAGGGAAATTAAATACTTCATATATTATTTCAATAAATATAAATTAATATCTATAAAAAATTAATTAAAAGCAATTACCGATTTAATATATAATAATAATCAATCAATTAAAATTTCAAATTAAATTTAATTAATACAATTATTTACCTATTAATACAAATGAATTACAAATTAACATTTAGTAATTTAACATTTAAAAATTATGTACCAATTAATTCAAATTAAATACAATTAAATACATGTATTTATTTAATTAATTATAAATAAATTACATCCCACCCTATTCCCCTATAAACACACAACCCACTACAGAAAATAAATTAGTAACATTAACATAATTAGCAATTAATCAATTAAATAAAATTAATTGGCAATTCAAATTTAATTAATTACCCATAAAAAAATATTATCAATTAATTTGAAATAAATACCAATAAATAATTTTACATATTTAATTAATTATAAATAAATTACTCCCCTCCCAATTCCCCTATAAACCCACAACCCGCTACAGAAAATAAATTAGTAAAATTAACATAATTAGCAATTAATCAATTAATTAAAATTAATTGCCAATTAAAATTTAATTAATTACCAAATATAAATTAATTAACAATTAATAAAAAATTAATACCAATAAATACATTTACATATTTAATTAATTATAATTAAATTAATTCCCACCCTATTCCCCTATACACCCACAACCCGCTACAGAAAATACATTTGTAAAATTAACATAATTAACAATTAATCAATTAATTATAATTAATTGCCAATTAAAATGTAATTAATCACCAAATATATATTAATTAACAATTAATTAAAAATGAATACCATTAAATAAATTTACATATTTAATTAATTATAATTAAATTACTTACTTACTTACTTACTTCCCACCCTATTCCCCTATAAACCCACAACCCGCTCCAGAATTAAATTACGCAAAAATCAAAAAAACAAAAATAATTAATTAAAATAAATTATAACATAAATACACACTTTTCACACATATAATAACATAAAAAAACTATAAAAAATTCGATATTATTAAAAATTGGATAATTTTAATAACCTATATTATATACTTCGATATTTTAACTGTCTATATTTTTAACATTCGATATTACATTACTTACCTTAAAAACGATATTTTTGAAGTCTATATTCTGTCCATTCGATATTTTGTCCATTCTATATTTTAAACTCGATATTATGTCCATTCGATATTTTGTAGTCGATATTTTGACTGTTTACCGCGATAAATATCGCTGACATGCAAAGCGGGCCCCAAACCGCTCGCTATCGCCTAAAAGCTGTCGCTAACATCAGTTAGCGACAGCTTGCTAATAGAGCGATAGATTTATCGCTGCTTAGCGGCTGAAAACGGCCGCTAAACCGGCGATAATTGCCTATCGCAGCCCTTGGTAATATGCCCCAGGTTTCTTACAGGGACACTATTTGTGTGTTATGGTCTAGTAGACACTTCAATATGCTATGCCTCTTATTAGGGGAGTTAAGACCCCTCACATTCCAGGATAAACAGTTAACCGACATTATGCATGTAAAGGTACTCCCTTCTGTCCCTCAGAGATAGCCTGTGTGAATCTGAAACTCCACCCACCCCGACCCCGACCACGTAGACTGATCAAAAAGATCTGTGATAGTCATAACAAACTCAACAACAACATGTAAAAACTAGAATGTTGAACTCTGAGGTGCTCAATCTCAGAAGAGCACCTCATCATGTGCATCACCAGGGGCGGACCCAATTCCGCCGCCAAGGCCCTCTTCTTAGTTGAATATAACGTAGTTAGATTTAACCATTGATCTTTGACAGTTTGAAGACTGGGGGCTATGTCTCAGGTCCCTTTCACATGCACGACCCCTCAAGCTTCTATGGGATCTGAGTGACACCATGTTACCTTCAAGTGGGGTCAAATCCCCATGTGTTTTGAGAGCCTTAGGACTTCACCAGTCTGCATCTGACATTTGAAAGTGTTATCAGTACAGAGGGATTCTTAGTGTCTCAACTTATTGTTTTCTTGCCGCCTCTTCTTTGTTGCAACCATGTGCCTCCATTGCGTCTTTCTATTTGTGACTCTGTTTACGAGGTACCCGCTTCGCTAGATTTTTTCTGAGCAGGGATTTTAATGCCCAGAATGGATGCTGCTTCATCGAGCTTCGTGCAGTGAAGGCTTCTGTTGTCCAACGAGAAGGCAAGGCCAAAAGGATATGTCCATCGATACTTTAAATTGGGCTCCCTTAGAGAATCTGTGATCAGCCTGAACTGCTGGTGACGAGCAATTGTTGCCTGGGCCACGTCCTGGAAAAACCAGCAGGAAGTATTTTGGAATGTGATTTTATCCAAGGCACGTGCCTTTTGAAGAATCAGTTCTTTGATCTTGAAGGAGCTGAATTTCACCAAAACATCCCTAGGTTTTCTGGAGTCGTCTGGGAGCCGCAGCCCCACCCTGTGGACCTTCTTGAGCCGCACCTCCGGACCATCTTCTACCAGTACTGTCACAAACATCCCCACCATGGATGCTTCCAAATCAGGGCTCTCACAGCCTTCCTCTAGGCCCCTCACATGGATGTTGTCATGTCTAGAGCGATTCTCGAGGCCTTCGCATTTAAGTATCGTTGCCTTAAGCTGATTGCATAGTTCAGCAAATGTATCTGCAAGAGGCTGAACATGATCTGCCAGTTCCTGGCATTCCGCCTCCAGATCTAGTGTGCAGTCCCCAATCGAGTCCACATCTGCCTGGAGGGCCAACAATTCTCCTCCAATCTCAGCCTTAAATGCTTCGAGGGAGGCCCCCATATCTGCTTTAATGTCCTCCCGCAGTTCCTTCTTAAACTCCCTCAGTAACGCCATCAGATCCTCTCTACTGAGCGCCATGTCACCGCCAGTGGGGGCTCCTCCTTCCTTGTCTGTGCCCACCATGGCTGGAGTGAAGTAACTAGAATTTTGGTGTTCTGCGCTTTCTTTGGTGGCATGTGGCCCAGGACACTGTATCAGCCAGAGGCCCCCTTGCAGTGAGGTGGTGAGCGATCAATGCGGGAGCGTGGTGGGAAGGTGCGGAGGCCCCATTCGTGCTGTACTTGTGCTTAGGGACCCCTTTTCACAGCATTCTGGGTGTCCCGAGACCTCTTCACTCCCTCCAGTTCGGCTTGGACGCCTCTCGGGGCCCAAATGCCTCCCCCAGGTGAGTACTGGAATGGAGCTGCAGGAGATCTGCTCCGGGTCTCGGCCATGGGCTTGTAGGTGTAAGTCTGGAGCTCCTCACCCTCCCCCAAGCCAAGCCCAGGCAGCGACACTCCAGGGCCCTTCTAGTGATGCAGTTGGAACAGGGGCCCCCTCCGGTCCTCTGAGTAGGATGCTTTAACTGCTGCTTCTACTGGGGCTCTCTGCCCGAAATTGTTGGGCTCACTTCCACATCTCATGGATCATGAGGTAGCCCAGGAGTGTTGAGCCAGGCCTCTACAGCGTGGGAAGGAAGACAACAAGGGGGTCCTCGTGACCCCGGGTGGCACTGCGGGGCCCAAACCCCGGGAGCAGGGAGGCCCCCCAGGACAGAGCCGGTGCAGTCGAGCGAGTAAACTAGACCGCAGCCACCTCCCTACGAGTGTGGCTGCCTGACCTCCGCCAACTTAGGGCCAGGCAACCCAGATCCAATGTTCATCCGCAGGGGTTGGAAGATCCGGGGTCCACAATTCGAACCCCTATGAGCTGCGGTGGTCCGCGCCTTGCTTAGGCGATTCCACAGCACCCCATGGGTCCCCACTCCTCACCTCGGTGGACCTGCGGGGACCCCACAGCATCTGTCCGAGCCGCGGCGATGAGAGCTCCTAAGCAGCCTCTGGGTCAGGGCTTCCAATCAGGCCCCATCTGCAGCAAACCTGGGTCATGGGCGCAGCTGCCACCTTTCTCTGGTGGAGACACCGATCAGCTGAAGCCCCAGTCAGCGGGAGGCGCTGCCGCCGAGTCCCGCCCACGTCTGGGCTGCCATTTTGGCTTCAACCTCGCCGCCTCAGCCTCGCCGCCGGTAGCCTCCAGGGAGGTTTCAGCACCTCCAGGGGGGTCCCCTTCTGGCCAGCAGTGTCGGGGTTCCGATTATCAGCATTTGTGGAAGGTAAAATGGTTCAGATTGCGCTAATTTCTTCAGACCTGGCGCGGAGCCGAGCAGAGTTACGTCCGTTCGGCCATGAGGGCTGGCCACGCCCCCCATAGAAGACTATTTTCATAAACATACACTCACATGTTATGTTGACTCACATGCACTTATATGTGTATTCTTGAGATGTATTAATCCCAACACAAACATATATAATTTCATAAATGAGTGCTTTTTTTCTCATCACTGACGAACACATGCAAATGGTTTTGGCAGAACTCAAATGGAAAATCATGTCAAGGAAGAATCAGCCAGACCTTCACATCCACCCATTCACAATCCTATACCAGTTTTGACTCAACAATTCTTGAATAAAATTACAAATCCAAGAAAAAAAGAATTTGTACTACTCGCAGTGTAGAGTCATGACATAAATAAATTCAGCCATGTACCTCGCAAAGAGACTGAGAATTAAAAAACAGAAGACACTCATCTCCAATCAGCCCTGGCTGAGTAAATATGACAATTAAGGCACATCTGCACCCTGTCCCACTCTGTCCTGCCCTCATAGCCTTCTCCTTCAGTGAAGCAGAAATGATGAAATGGTGGGAAAATACGAAGTGCGGCTGACAATATTAACTTCCCCCTCGCATGCTAGTGTACTTGCTGCTCCCCTATTCCCTGGAACCTACAACATTTCAGAGGATACTGGCATCAAAGATGACATCTCACAGTCACATCTATGCAAATGCCAAACCCAGGACTACAGCAATTCATCACCATGCAGCAGGTGCTGCAGGACAGGCAGAATTTTGCACAGCATCAATCAAACAATGAATCAATCAGGGTTGGTAAAGAGCAGCTACTCACCTGCAAGGATCTCAAGGCACTAGGGGGTGGGTGTGGGGGGGATAAACTTTTGCACATTTTCCATGTCAGCTTGTTGCACTTGACTGTGCACATGTTGCTCCTCTACTGCCTGGTAGACTGAACATCTGTATCATAACTTACATTGCTCACATTCCAACAATGTGCAAGCAACCTGCAATAGCATTGTATACTTGACCCTTATGAATGCCACTGGAGCAGCGAAAAATGTATGCTTTACAATCTTTATTAATCATATGTTAATCCGTGTGTTAATGTGTGGATAAACCTGTATAAAGAAGCCACACTTTTTGTGACTGAATGCTAAGCATTTAACCTATAGAATATTCATGTTACCCAATTGTGTATTCTTAGCGTTGACCTAAATGTGAGTAGGTCTCAGCTGCTCAAAAGCCTTTAACTGTGCAACATAATGTTGATTTCGAAATGTGCTTTCACATTTTCCTTCTCGTTGCAGGAGCAAGATAACCTATGCCAGTTTGAAGAGTAGTTTATTGTTTTGCTTTTAGAAATGTTAGAGGAGATAGGATTAATGGTGAGTTCTTGTGATTCACACCGTGCATGGGAATGAGAAAGGCCCTACTGGACCATGCAGTCTGGACCGATGATTCATCCAAGGTCATGCAGCTGTGTGCACTTTTGTTCAATGATGGTAACGAGGGGAGTTTACCTGTTCCAAGGAACTGAGTAGACAGATGGGTTCCAGTTCATAGTAGTTGGTGGGAAGAAGTTCTTGAGAGGGAATGCAATGTTTTAAAGTATGTGTCTTAGAATAGTTATTAGGAGATCCTGTCCTGTGTCTGCTATGGGAAGACATTTCCTTAACACTGCTGAGATTTGGTATTCTCTGTTCTTGAGTTAGACTCTTGAACTGTTATGCTTCTTACATACCCTGAACCTTAATTTTGTTTGCTTCAGACTGACACCTTCTTCTTACAATTTCCCCTTGTCATTCTTAGATGCTTTATTTAGTTTAAGGAAGTGTATTTCTGTAAATGATATTTTCTCTGCTGTGCATTTTGTGCTCTTTAACGACTTATGTTAGAAGAATGCTTCTTCTTGACCCTATTCTGTTGGATTGATTAATTTGATCGAATACTATGTTTAACTGACAATGAGTCACCAAGAGAACTTGGGAAACATTTGGAACTACGTGGCCAGAGCCCCGCGTTCCGGAAGTCCGCAAGTTATGTTATGTTATGTTTTTGTCATTTTTATTGCGCACAGATGCTCCAGCTAAGGAGCGTCCTGGCGCAGGGAATGGTGGACACAACACAACACTAAAAGAAACGAAAAAGTAGGGAGATAGAACTTAAAACAGGAGGGTTTTCAGTGCCTTACGAAATACAAATAAGTCCTCTAACAGGCGGATTTCTAAAGGGAGAGCATTCCAGAGGATCGCGGCTCTCACCCGAAAGGAACGACCGCCCATCCGGCTAAGTCTGAAACGCGGAACAACCGCAAGAGATTGGCTGAGAGATCTAAGAGGGCGGGTCGGAACGTAAGAAGATACAAGATTGTTAAGTATCTCTGGTGCCGACCTTTTTAAAATTCTAAAGGCAAGGCTGAGAGCCAAAAGTGGATTCTGCTTTTGATCGGTAGCCAGTGTAAGGACCGTAAAGTGTTAGATGTAGGACAGGTCCATGGCAGACCGACCACTGCCCTCGCAGCCGCGTTCTATACACGTTGTAAGCGAAGGATCTCCGATTGGTTAGCTCCCAATAGGAGCGAGCTGGCATAATCCAACCGGGAGATAATCGTCGCTTGGATGACCAGCTGTCTTGTCGGAGCATCAAAAAATTTGAGCACCGGCCTTAGCCCATGTAGGACACCAAAACAACCTGCCGCCACTCTCTTGGTATGAGTCGTAAAGCAAAGGGTATGATCTAGCCACACTCCCAGGTTTCTGAGTTCCAACACTGGTGAAGGGGCCGTCCCCAGCTCAGGCGGCCACCAACTGTCCCCCCAGCAATCCGCGTCTCTTCCAACGATCATCACCTCAGTTTTTTTCGCGTTCAGCTGGAGACAGTTGTTATTCATCCAGCTGGCCACCTCTCTCAGCCCATTTCGGAACCTGAGGGCATCCTGCTCGGCATCCCCGCTGATCGTGACCGCTAGCTGTGTGTCGTCGGCGTATGAGACCATGGTTAGGCCCCACTGCCTGGCGACATCAGCCAGCGGCTGCACGTATAGGTTGAAAAGCGTGGGACTCAGCGAGGAGCCTTGAGGGACCCCCAGGTCCAATGGATGGTATTTGGACTGAAAAGGAGGGGTGGCAACGCAAAAGGAGCGATCACTAAGGAAGGAGCGGAACCACTGCAGAGCAGAGCCACAGATGCCAATGCCTTCCAGGCGGTGTAGAAGGATGCGATGGGACACAGTGTCAAAGGCAGCACTAAGGTCTAATAGAATAAGCGCTGCCGTTTGACCTGCATCCAACACAATCCGCAGATGTTCTACCATTGCCAGAAGGGCCGTCTCCGTGCTGTGACCAGCACGGAACCCATTCTGCATGGGATCGAGGACATTGGCCTGGGTCATATGCTCAGGGAGGGCCAGGTTGACATGAGCCTCCATAACTTTGGCCGGCCAGGGAAGCAAGGAGATAAGGCGGTAGTAACCACACCTGCCCAAACATGTGCCTGGTTAAGGCAAATGCGCTCTAGTGTTCGGGATGGGCAGGGACTCCAAACAGGAAGAGGAGCGTCGAAACGGGAAGCGGACACAGACAGTTAAGTGGGGGTGGGACTGGGGTTTGCTTTTGGGGCGGGAGGGGGGAGGTATCAGTGGCAAGTATTTAGGGCTTGGATCTGGGGTTGTTTTCGGGGGGTCGGGGGCAAGTTTTTAGGGCTCAAGGAGGGGGGAGGGTGTCATGGTACTTTTAATGATGGGGCAAGTGTTTAGGGCTCCGGGCAGGAGGAGGGGGTTGGGGTAGCTTTATTGGCTGGGTTTGGGTGAATAGTTAAGGAATGGGGCATTTTTAGGGCTCAGGGCAGGGGTGGGCAGGTAGGGGGTTTGTAATATAGGGCTTAGGGCTGGGGGATAGATAGGAGGTTTGTAATTTAGGGCTTAGGGTGGGGGAAGGTAGGGGGTTTGTAATTTATGGCTCAGAGCGGGAGGCAGGTAGGGGGTTTGTAGTTTAGGGCTTAGGGTGGAGGGGCAGGTAGGGGGTTTGTAATTTAGGGCTTAGAAAGGGAGGACGGGGGTCGTAGTAGTGGCGAACTTAGCCGTGCATGCATCCTTACCATTCATACCTTTATCATGAAATTGCATTGTAAAGGCATGCGTGGGAAAGGAATGCGTGGTCAAGTCGCATTCGTGGTTCAGACTGCTTGGTAGAGGCACACATGGTTGAGCCTTGCCTGCCTCTAGCATACAACCAGTGAACTTTGACTAATTCATTATAAACATTCACAATTTGGAAACAATCCTCAGTCGTTCTTTTGGAGCCAAATGGGTTTCAATGTATTTTGACTTGTTGTACCGATGTTACTCCCAGCTTAAACTTTCAGCAGATATCTAAAAGTACATACCACCAGTAGCTCAATCTTTTTGACGACTACACCACATTCCCTGGTGCAACACAAGACAGCGTCATCTATTGCAAGTCGGAGATTAAAGGACAAATAAAAGTCACTGAGTATGGAGAGTGGTGGTTGATGGAGAGTATCTGCATAGTAACTAGCTACTATGCATGTCCGCATATAAACACAATCAGACTGAATTTGTTACCCACATATAGTAACGGATTACTTTTTCACATATGTGATTCTGCCTGTCCTCTCACTCCATATCTCCTGACTGTTTCTCTTGGCTTTACTGTCCCATAACAGAGGAACAAAGGAACACACATCCAAGTGCATGGAATCATTAAGGAGCCATTTGGCATCAAGATTTCAAATGCCTGGTTTCAGATGCTTTGGAACACAGAGTAGGAGCACTTCTCTACTTCTTAGAAGTAGAATGCAATACTGTATTGACCTGTTGAAATTTGCATAATATTGCACTGCATAAGGCAGAACATATTGACCTCAGCCCTGTGCTGTGTCCTACATTAGGTTCATAAGGTGTGGCAGGGCAAAGGGATGAAGGTGGATGTGAGGAACCTTCTGGTTACTCTTTCCATCACATAATTTTCCGTTGTCTGAGTTCTGTGCAAACCACCTGACCTGTGAGCAGCAGTGATAAGCTATGGATCATGTTGATCCACAATAGCACCCTCAGACATCTGTGTCAACATGAAATAATAGACACATATAAATGCATAGGAGTCAACACAACGCGTAAGTACGTGCATGTTCATGATAAAAGCCTTTAAGAGATGTAAATACATTCCAAATATGTCACATCCAATCATACATTGTGGAAAACATTCTCTGCGGCAATCTTTGCTTATTTATTGTAAGTGGATAAACTGAGTGTTTTGCCCTCTCTCAACAGTCCTTCGTTTAATGCAACCAATGTATTGATCTAAGTGTTTGTTTGTCATAACACACATTCAATATGCAATAAAGTGCCTCATTTCTCATTTTTATGGAGTCTTTAAATACATTGTCCTTCGAGTAAAGTCCCCACCATATAAGTTGTATTTCTTTGACTAATGGAAATGTACTTGACATGAATATAGGCGCACTGATGAACGGCTATCAATACATAGATCAAGAAGCTTTCAGTCTGTACTGAATGTTACATGTGTTTGATGCATGTACTAGTCAGCACATTCATAAAAACACATGGCCAATGCCATCATGTGTAAAAACATATTTTAATCAAGATCATGTGTAAAGTCTCTGCCATGACCAAACTGCTCCGATGGCCTGATGGTTTTAGAGCCAGTCGGAGATTTGGCTATATGTCCGTCCACCCAATTTGGATGGGCAAACGTATAGCCGTTTTCTTACTGACCGACATTGCTATTTTTCAAAAAGAAAATCCACTTTGGGAAATGAAAAAGAAAACAGTTTGGTTCAGGACTCCGGAGCCCTGCATAAAACTGCAAAAAACCTTACTCCGTCGCCCTGATTGCATTACCTCACTCTGCCAAAATAAAATTGGCCCCTAAGCCTTTTCCTTAAATACGAGGGACCTGAACTGTGATAAGCTCTGCTATACATAGAGCTTTAAATATACTATGGGGCATATTATCAAGACAGGCGATAAAATTATCGCCGCTTTATCGGCAGAAAACTGCAGATAAAGCGGTGATAATGGGCTTGATAATATGCTCTATAGAATCCCAATCGAAGCCCATGTTAGATGTCTTCACATCTAACGTGGGCTTCGATTGGAATTCCATAGAGCATATTATCAAGCCCATTATCGCCGCATTATCGGCAGTTTTCTGCCGATAAAGCGGCGATAATTTTATCGCCTGTCTTGATAATATGCCCCCTATGATTTCGAATGAGGAGCCAGTGCAATGCCATAAGGTGTTCCCATACAGACTCTTGGCATGGAAGATTCGGAGCAATCCTAGCTTCAGCATTTTGTACCACCTGCTGTCTGTTAATAAGATATTCTATTAAACTGGGATTTGGGTTCTGTGTTACAGTTTTCCATGAAGATAGTGGTATAAATGTTAGCACTTTACAGAGAATTTTGAGCATCATAAAGCAGAGGGAGGCTGCTTGCATACTCTGAGGTGCAAAAGATAATTAGGCATTTAAGAGAACCCCTAGGTTTCTAGTATACAGTGCAGAAGCGTGGGGGGGGGGGGGGGGTGGAACACCCAGTACAGCCGGGCACCAAGATGAGGACCAACTGGAGGATTGCTTGCCAAATAAGAGAATCTCTGCTTTATCAGATACAACTTAAGGCTATTGTTGTTCCTCCATTACTCCACACCTGGCATACAAGAAGAGAAGCGTTCATGAGTATAGGTTATATAATTTTAAATTGAATCTACAAGCTGTGTATCATCTGCATAAGAGATAGTGTCAAAACCAAATAATATTATGATCGCAGATAACAATGTGATATAAATGTTAAAAGCTTGGGCTTTAGGAAAGAACATGGAAAATCACTGCAAATACAAGTAAAAGTTTGGGACGGAGATCTTCACCAAGTTACAGAATTATATATAGGCCATTGGCTGTTTAAGAGTGGAGTGAGAGTAGTGGCAGCCCTTGCAGGTAAGATCGATGGTGCGGGGCAGGGGTGGGGCTGTGGAAGTGACAAACGACGGAATAGTGAAAATAAAATAAATAAAACCACTTACTTTGCGCTCGCCACATTGTTGGCTCTGTGATGCGGTGAGCGGAAGGTAAGTGGTTTTATATACTCATTTATTTTATTTTCACTATTCTGTCGTTAGTCACTTCCACACCCCACCACCACCCGCCCCACTGTGCTTACCTGCATGGGCCGCCACTGAGTGTGAGACTGTCTTAAATGCAGCTGAGATGTCAAGAACGACTCACACAGTAGCGGATGGCATGTAAGGAGGGTAGTGGGGTAAGAGGGAAAAAATAAGTTCTTAACAAATGAAAAATATAATTAGCTTGGATTGTGGCACAATGTCCTACTCGCCCGGGTCCAAGCAGGTAAGCAGGCTCCAACGTTTTGGGACTAGGAAGCTGCAGTAACTAATACTGGCACTGCTTTCATGCTACATGAAAGCAGCACCAGGATTAGGTACTGCAGCTTCCTGGTCCCGACAAGTTGGATTGGAGGGAGCAGCCTCTCTTGCCACTCCCTAAGGCACTGAATCCCTATGCGGCCCCTAACCCAGCTGTCTTAAGACAGCTGGGTTAGAGAGGTTTAAACTGCGCATGTTTGGCTGGCCGTCGCAAGACATTTGCAGTTTAACCCCTCCCATGCTCATGACGAGCTAAGCTCGTCATGAGCCACAGCGCTCCGGTGCGCATGACGAGCTCAGCTCGTCATGGCCCGTGGAACGCTCAGGTGTGGGGAGAATTACCCTCCTGTGCTGAACGTTCCACGGGAGCCAATGCACCTGTGACGAGCTCAGTACACCGGGAAGTACAGAAAGGTTTTTATGAAGTGGAGTGATGGCAGCAAGGTGAACTATGTTCACAGTCAGTGAGAGTTAAAAAGCTGCACTAAAGAATCTACCATAAAATCAGACATAGATGCTACAACAGAGGGTGGACAGGGACCACAGGGAGAGCCGGATTTAACATCTATAAGAACGTTTCCCATATCATTGGTGGGCATTAAATCAAATTTAGCTAATGTAGGTTTCCCTGCCTCCAACTCAGGGGTAGTAAAGATGGTAGCATGTTCTATATTGTTTAAAAGTCTTCCTTTAATTTTATTTAGCAATCAAGCAGAAGGCAGATCTCCAGGTACCTTCTAATTTCTTACTTTGTCGTTTAATGTCTGAAATCTCCTCTGAATAGAGGTTTGTTTGTCATGTCCACTGGAAAGTTGACCTTTGTCTAGGGGTAATCTAATTAAAGGCAGAAGAGATCCGATGAATATGGCCCATTGGTGCCTCTTCTGCCTGTCAGAAGACCACTGGAAACAAAGGTGACATCTCACTGCCAAGCCCACACAAAGGGCTGCACCAGCTGTGCAGCAATGCATCACCATCACACAGTTGCTGCAGGACAGGCAAAACGGTGCAGCAGTTTTATGATGTAGCTAATGTGCTTGGTGCACTTCACTGCACACATGGCATTTCAGACTGAACATGTGCATCAGCATTGACAATGTTGACACTCCCTTAATGTGCGAGGCACCTTCTGTGGCCACGGATTCTTTACACATGTCAATGCCACATTCATTGGTGGACCAGAAACCAACGGGATGCTCATTGACCCAAGATTGCAGCACAAATACAAGCCAGTGACTAGTGCAACATTATTTCACATGTGATTCCACCTCTCTTCTCACTCCATATCTTCTTATTGTTGGGCATTCACTGCAAATCAAGAACAGAACAAAGAAGCACACATCCAAATACGAGGCAACATTGAGCATCAAGTTGGCACCAAGATTACAGATGCTTGGACAATAGATCTTGTGCGCCTTGTTCGCTTCCTAGAAGTAGGGTGCAATATTAATGGACCTGTTGAGGTTTGCAGAGTATCACACTACATAAGGCCGTACACTGACCACAAATCTGGGCTCTTTTCATGGCCCTTTTGAATGGCAGGGCAAAGGGCTGATGTGAGAAACCTTCTGGTTACTTTTTCATTTAGGTGATTTTCTGTGGATGAGATTAGTGACAAATATTTTCGCATATGAGTGTCACTGATGAGAAATGGATTATATGTCTCTGAAAGTGTATCCTTCCCTCTGGCGTAGCATGTGAACCCTGTGTATACCACAATGCACCTTATTACAAGTTGCATGGGGTTTTAGGGGTGAAGACTTGGAGGAACATGGTGGCGGGCTGAACCTTGGCCGTGGGAACTGGGGCTTCCGTCTCTCCTGTCTCCCATCACTGGTGCAATAAACCTCAATGCCTGGTAAAAAAAACTCACCCTCTCCTGAGTGGCATTGCTAGCACCAGTGCATGTCGTGCCATGATCTGAAGCTGCACACTCACGCCTCGGCCTGGAGACACGGTGAGGCTGGCTGAACAGGGTGGTGCAGTTCCCGGCACGTTTGAGGGGCTGGAAAGGCGGGATTTTTCTTCTAGAGTCTGCTTACCATTTTCCAAAATCCCGTCACAGGTCGACTGGACCTTTTTACCTGTCATAAAGTGAATTAGGCAACCTATTTACCAGCCATTAATACTTGCATTAATTCCCATTTACTTTCCCCAAAGGACCACTGACTAAAAACCAAGTTTGAAGATTTATTACAGAAATGAAAACAGCTGAAGATACAAACACCTCAACACGAGGTTCAAAAGATAAACGGGCACTAATACAAACATAATCCTACGGAAAAGTCCTAGGCGGCTTATGAATAATACGAGAATCAGTTCCCGAACCATCAGGCTAATAAAAATTGCTGTAACTTGAGTTCTAGTATGCATTGGAAAGAAAAGTCAAGTTGAGCTATCCCTACCCTGTACTAAGTGACATCCCTACTCAACAATAGCCCATTCCTAGCAAAAGGTGTCAGCCGTGGTGACTTCCAAAGAAGTTCACTCACTTTCTCTTAAGTCTGGTGTAATTCTCAAACCTAGCTAAGCTCTTTGTCCATCCAACCGCTCTCTCTAGCTCCTCAGCCCATCTGCTCTGCCTCCACCCTCGGGGTGCTGTCCCTAATACAAAACCCCACAATACTGGTGACACGCCTTCAGGTACGCCCCTCTCGAAGGTGTTGGTTTCCAAAATTTTCCATCATGGCACCCTTCCATCCTTGTCTGTTAAAACGTCCTTGGGTCCCAGACTCTCCGTCGCTTCAAGTTGTATCTTTAAATTCCTCAGCTACTCCTCCATGTCTGAGTCTAGCATCCTAACACTCATACACAATAGGCCCTTCTACTCTACTGTCTACATGGCCAGGCACCTGCAAGAAATACATGAGAATTGGCTAACACATTCTTTAGCGTTGATAAATTTTAGCCAAAGGCCGCTTTTACAAAATAATTCTACCATTTAATGCGAAGAAAACATTTCCAGTCAGGCCTACTCGATTTCCATGGACTGGACCTTTGTACGTTACATAGGCCCCACATTCTACATGAATAATCTCTCCGTTCTTTTCTACTTCGAGCAGCTAATCACTTATAAAAGAATGCAAATATGAATTTTAATAAAGCAGACCTAAACATACAATGGTGTTCTAATTAAACAGTATCACTAATATTTCAAAACCCTTAACATTTGTTCTGCAAGTAGTTCTATCATCAAATACTTCAGTTCTCAACCCTACATTGCATTTGAACATGATTAGTAAACCCTTTACATATGTGGGTGCTGACTACTTGTACATATGATGCACCCCTACAATTTTTCACTTCTGTCTAGCGCTCTCTCAGTTCCCCCCTTTGATGACCTGTGTCATCACCACCACACCATCCCTCAGGGTAAGAACCGGACTAAACAGAACTTGTGGCCACTTGCCCTCGCTTGAGCATCTCCAACGCTCTCAAGCTACGATATTGACTGTCTTGCAGCCTTCCCATTCACTGCTCTTGTATTCTCATTGACCTCGACAATCTAGTGGACTTGTACCACTTGCACACTCTTACTAAACCCCACAATCCAATCACGCTTGCCACCACTATGATGAGGGGTTTCAGTACAAACCCAAGGAAACTTTGTCCTAGATTTGCAAACCAATTTCCAACCTTGCCAAATCCCTTGCCAACCGTCTCCCATGCATTCTCTTGGGTCAAATCTTCAATTTCATAATGGATCGCAGTAATGTTGCTTATATATTTCTCCAGATCTTTAGAGTTATCTGGAATATAAGTACAACATTCTTGGACCTTCAAACGTTTACAGACCCCTCCCTCTTTTGCTAGAATGACGTCTAGGGCAAGACGGTTCTGTAAAGCCATTGTCCTTATCGACAACATCTCACCCTCGACCAACACCAATGACTTTGCTGTATTCATTGACAGTTCATCCACTACAGTGGCCAATCTCCGTATTTTGATGTCATTCAAAATGACTCCCAACATAGGTATCGCTGCTCCAAACACATCTCCAACAATTGCTCCAGCACTTTCCCCTCGCTTTACCCTCTTTTGCTGCCCTCCTTCTAAGAGAGCAAAGTCTTCAGTATGATAAATCTTGGGAAAAATAATCGCTAGGTAGCATGTCCCATACCATTTTTCCGGCAGTCTCACATACGCATTCCTTCCACAGACAAAATATACAGTAGGGATCACCTGCACCACGCTCTTCAAGAAATCTTTCGTGTAATACTCCAATGTAAAAGTGTGTTCACATGTAGTATGACCCACATACACGTTTTCATAGTAGGTCTGTGGTCTATGGATGCACAACTTCCCTTTCTGTACTGCGTCTAATGCTATTGGACCATAACTCCCTCTTGACCTGTGCTGCTTCTCTTCTTCGGTCCAATCTTCTCTGCCTTGCCCTGAATCTCGCAACTGTTTTTGCTTCGTGTACCTATCTTCCACTTGCTCAATGAACTTCTTCTCTGTCTCAGATAATAAGCAGGTCAAATTGTGTCGGTGTGCATACGGGGTGTCCAATTCTTGTGTGGGAATGAAGAAATATCAAAGTCTGTCCTCTGACTTATAATAATCCCACTTGTTCAAGTGTTTATAAACAGGGACTTCTGGTAACACAGCATCATAATTCGAAAAGAAATATTCGAAATGGTTTCGCCCATAAAATATGCTAAGCAGCAGACTACATGAGATTCCATATGTCAATGGAAGGTGATGGTATCTAATACCCTCATCTACTGAAGCTGGCAATTGCATGCACACATAACAGTCTTTCGCATCCATTGCATCAATGTACTCATATAACAACTTTGCATACGCATTCTGTCCAAAATTTCCTTTAGACAGATCTGCATGTAACCTACGACTTTCTGCAGCCAGCAAAGCCTTCTCTGCTCTTGCTCTGTCTTCCTTCTTGCTAGGGGTAGTAGGTGTCGGTGTCCCCTCAACCTTCGCTACCTGCTCGTGTGGTGCAAAGTAGGAAACTAGAACTACTACAAATATAAGGAGTATCACTCCTCCTAAAAGGGTGCCTACTATGCACTTAGCTCTACGATTCGGGTCGCCAGCCGCCATGGTCTCAGCACAGAGTAGTTCGTTCTCGGAAATCACCCAAAGTCTCCTTCTTGGTTACTTGAGCCCCGAACCACCTGGAAGCAGAAGTCCCATTCAGTGCTTCAATTGTATCAGCCTCGGACAGCTCTAACCCTTCTCCGTCCTCTGTGGAAATTCCCTAAATTTGTTCTTTTTCCACTCGGCTCTAGGTTAGTTTCAACCGCTATTTACAAAGTCTTTTCAAAGTCTTTAATAATCTATGATCACACTTGCTCCGATTGCCTGTAACACATAGTCCAAAAGTTCCATACGGAGCACAACTGCGTCATAAGATGGTATATCCGGACCAAATGTAGGAAAAATCAGTCTATCCAGGAGTAAATCACGTATCTTGCTTAGATAAGGGGGATTAGGAATGGTAAGTGTCAGTACGCCTTCAATCTCTAGTCCAGGTACCAACAATATCACTTCCAACTTAACATTTGGGATTGTACTGGTCACTTCCACTGACCTCACCCTCCCTGATCTCAGTACACCGGGCATTTGTCAGAGGGTAGGTCCACTCGGGAGTGGTGTATCTTCGACAAGGTACTCTCACCCTCCTTGACCTCCTTGGACCTCCTTGCTCTTGTTCTTGTTCTCCTTCTTCCGGGTCTGATTCTTCGGACACAGGGACAAGATCTCTTTCGGAAGCTAATCTCACATTCATTCGCCTCCGTCTCTCGGGCCAATGAGCCTCTGCACTTCTTGCCCTCCTGCTCCTTGTTTGTACACCCTGTTCGTCCTCACTGTCAGCCTCTTCTGCGCTCAGATCACCTTCGTCGCCACTTTCCCTTTCCGAGGCAGACTCAGTGTCACTGTTGTCGTGGTCACCTTCTGCTCGATCAGGAGAATCACCAACTTCCACCGGCACCCCCACAGCTTGACTCGCCTCCTCTTGTGGATCTTCTTCCTCGTCAGGATCTCTCTCTTCTAGAGGAGCTGTCCCTTCCAGGGGTGCTGGGACTCGTCGGGTATGAGAAGCATGGATCCAGTTTGGCAATCCACCACACTTCACAGCAGTGTTTGTCACCAAAATAACTTGGAAAGGTCCTCTCCAGCGCACAAATCGTGACAAAGGTCGCTAGAAGCCGGAATTTCAGCAGCCTGCACCTGATGAGACACAGAATGGATGACATCAGAAAGTCCCCTGCAGTAATCAAGAATCAGATCATCTGTGATATTCAGCAAGGCAGTTGTAGGAATAGATGGCAGTCTCATAGCCCTCCCCATCAGTACTTCGTGTGGTGAGAGCCCTGTCCTCCTGTCTGGTGTACTACGCATACTCATCAGTACCAACGGCAATGCATCAGGCCACTTCAAGGATGTGGATGAGCATACTTTTGCCTTTCGAGCCTTAAAAGTTCCATTTATTTGCTCCACTATGCCAGAAGCCTCTGGGCGGTAGCTACAATGCAGTCTCTGGTCAATGTTCAGTGCAGAGCAGAGCATTTTCACAACTTCGCTGTTGAAATGCTTCCCTCTGTCCGATTCCAAAGAGGTCGGAACCCCGAATCGTGGCACCAATTCCCTCAACAACAGTTTGGCTACTGTGAGTGTATCGCACCTACAAGTTGGGCATGCCTCAACCCATCTAGAAAACACACACACAATCACCAAGACATACCTGAGGCGATTACACCTCGGCATCTCGATGAAATCCAATTGCATCCTATAGAAAGGTCCACCGGACCTTCCAATGTGACTCAAGGTAACTGGTGTTCTTTTCCCAACATTCATCTGTTGACATGTTACACACCTCTGACATACCGCTTCAGCAGCCTGTCTAAATTTCAGATTGTACCACGTTTGCCTGAACACACGCATCATCGCATCTCTTCCCAGATGCACGGGACCATGTATCTGTCGTGCCATCGAACTCACCAGCTCATTCGGCAACACAGCTCTTCCATCAGCCGAAACCCACATGTCCAAGTCTCCTTTGACACAGCCTGCCAATTCCCACACCCTTTTCTCATAGTCTGACGCCTGGTCCTGCATGCTCTTCAACTCTTCCCAGGTATCCGCCACCTCAAGCATCATGCTTAACTCGGTTCTTTCCCTGGGCCCTTCGATTGTTTGTTCGGTAAATGAATATCCCTGCTCAGCACAGTAGCGTGCAACTTCATCAGCATAACGATTCCCCATTGACACGAAATCAGTACCTTTGGTATGGGCTGTGCATTTTACCACGGCTATCTCTGCTGGACCTTGCAAAGCCTCCAGCAATAGCCAGAAAAATTCTCCATTCCTGATTGGGGAGCCCGATGATGTCATATAACCCCTTTGAGACCACAATTGGCCGAAGTCATGGACTACCCCAAACCCATATTGACTGTCAGTGAAGATGGTGATCCGAATCCCGTTGGCTGCCAAACAGGCACGCGTCAACGCAATTATCTCAGCCGCTTGCGCGGAGTGTACTCCTTCCAAGCAGGCCGCTTCAATTATTCCAGAAATAGTACAGACAGCAAACGCTGCTCTCAACTGACCAGTATTGTCTCTTACACATGAGCCATCCACAAAGTAAATTTCATCAGGGTCCACCAATGGCTCACCAACAATATCCGGTCTAGGTTTTGTGCATAGTTCAGTCACATCAAGGCAATCATGGTCTTCCCAATCATCTTCTACATCATTTGGTAATGGCAACAAGGTAGCAGGATTCAAGACGGAGCACCTCCTGAGAGTCACATTCTCCGCAGCAAGTATAACCTGCTCGTAGCGTGTGAGCCTATTATTAGTCAAGTGCTGAGTCTTGGTCCTGGTCATCAACAATTCCACAGAGTGTGGTACGTGCACGGTCAGTGGGTATCCCATTACAATGCTTTCACATCTTTCAATGCTGACACCTGTTGCAGCAACGGATTTGAGACATCCGGGCAACGCTGCGGCTACTGGATCTAAAGTAGCCGAGAAGTAGGCAACTGGTCTACGGACTCCTCCATGATCCTGCACTAGGACTGCCAAAGCACACCCCTCTCTCTCACAGCAGAACAGTGCAAATGATTTGGTGTAATCGGGCATTCCCAGAGCCGGAGCGCGACACAAGTCCTCTCGCAACTCGAGAAAAGCCATCATACAATCCGTGTCCCATGGTACCGGATCACTTACGTCCTTGTGCGTCAGTTTCTGCAATGGCTTTGCCTTCAGGGAAAAGTTAGCAATCCACTGTCGGCAATAGCCAACCATGCCTAGGAACATCCTAACCTCTCTTTGGGTCGAAGGCACCGTCATTCTCATGATCGTCTCAATCCTGTCAGGCGACACTTTTCTCTTTCCCTTCTCTATTCTGTGACCCTGATACTGCACTTCAGGCAGGCAGTACTGTAACTTGTTGGGGGATACCTTGTGTCCATTCTCTGCCAAATGGTTCAGCAAGGCAATGGTGTCAATCCTACAAGCATCTTCGGTGTCTGACGCAACAAGGAGGTCGTCTATGTACTGCACAAGAACGGAGTTCTGCGGCAGTACCAGACTCTCGAGATTCCTTTTCAACAACTGATTAAAAATCGATGGACTCTCTGTATACCCTTGAGGGATACGACACCATGTTAGGAAGCGGCTCTCTATTTTGAACGCAAAAAGAAATTGGCTCTCCTCGTGCAATGGGATTGAGAAGAAAGCCTGACACAAATCAATCACAGAAAACCATTCAGCTTGGAACGGTATCTGAAACAGTATCACTGATGGATTCGGTACCACTGGACAGCATGGAACGACTATGTTGTTCACCTTTCGCAAATCCTGCACTATCCTGAACTTCCCACTTGGCTTCTGCAAACCCATGATCGGAGAGTTACAGGGACTGCCCATGACCTCCTTTAGAATACCCTGTCTAATCATGGACTCAATCACGGGTTTTATACCTGCAAGTGTTTCCGGAGTCAACTTGTACTGGGGTGTTCTCGGGAATTCAGCATTCGGTCTTACTTGAATTCTGACGGGCTCTATTCCTTTAATCAGTCCGATCTCTTCCCTGTAAAGTCCCACACCTGCGGTGAGACAGAGTCCCTCAAATCCCAAGGGAGTTCTTCCACAGTTAAAGCAGGGTATAATTCAATGCACACATGCGTATTTGCAACCTTAAAGTCAGCATCGTCATCGTTTGTCTGTAATTCTACTCCCTTGGGGGTACAATAGATGGTGCAATTGAGTTTGCACAAAAGATCTCTTCCTAACAGGCACACGGGACTGGAATCACACACTACAAACTGATGTCTGTCCCGGAAACTCCCGATCTTCACTGGGACTGGCTCAGTCAGGGGGTTTGTCATTCTTCTGTTTGCGACTCCTACAACTTGTATGGTCTGTCCTGAAAGGGGTAAGTTGGGGACTACCGCAGACCGCACAGTAGAGCGAGAAGCACCAGTATAAACCAAAAAGGTGGTGGGATGTCCATCCACATCTGCCTCCACAAATGGTCCTCTCTGATCTACCTCCAGCACTGCTCCAAGAGTACAGCCCTCCTCCCCATCCATGTATCACCCTGTCACTGGGTCAAAGTAATAGCACTCGTCCCCTTCGACTATGAAAGGCATCTGCTTGTAAACCTTGTTCCCTGCTGAAATCTTCAGCGGCTGGGGAACCGGAGCCCTAGGGGATGACGTCCCCCCTTTTGTTGTCTGGAATTTTGTTACTGTTAACTTCCGTACCGGAGGGGCTTGGACTTCCTCCTCCTCTTCCTCTTGTACCTGATTGTCAGGATTATGGGGACACTCGCGTCTCCAATGCCCGACCTCATGACATTGATGGCACTTGGTCGTCTTTTTCAGGGTCGCTATATCTATCCTTGGTCTCGGACCTTCCTCGTTGTCCCTTTTCTGTCCTCCTGTTTTCCTCCCCAGTGTGCCACTTCCTGACTGACCCTGTCCTCCTGATTGCATCTGTACTAACATCAGTTTATCCTTAAGCTTCCTTGTCTTTGAGTCTATCTCATCACTGCAATACCTCGCGTACCTCAAGATCTCATCCAGAGGCTTGTTCTGCCAACAAATTAAATGTTGCTGTATCATGAGACAGATATCAGGCCTCAGTCCCAGGACAAACTTGGATACAAACTGTCCCATGTCTTTTGGATCCATCACATCTAATCCACTATACTGTTTGAAAATCTGCAATAGCCTCTCATAATATTCATGTACTGTCTCCTTTGGTTCTTGCCTAGTCCGATCTATTTTTACCCAGTCAATGTCCTGTGGTGGTACCTTAGTCTTTAACCACGTGATCGCCTGCTCATACTTTGCCATCACCCTGGGCGACGGTCCATTTGTGGCAGCATCTCGCTCTGGCTCTGCTGTGGGCCATTCAACGCTGACTTTACATGCTATCCACAAAACCCCTGGAACTGTTAAAAAGGTAGGGCCGAATTCGACCAAGAACCCTTCAGTGTTTGCCCGGCGTTAGCCGCCTCTCATACCATTCGAGATTACCAAACAAAAAGGCAGGCACTGGAGACAGAAGGCAGGAAACAGGAGTTTATTCCGACGGAGCAGAACATGTCAAATCAGACAACAGGGTATCTTCTCGAGGTACTCTAACCGCATCTCTGAGGCCTGGCCTCTTATGCACAAGTTTATGGCTTGATTATATTTATGACATCAGTGGTATTGCTTTGAAGTACGAAAAAGGCATCTCTGGAATCCCCGGTTCAGGCCCGTTCTCACACATATCCACAGTAGGGGTCCCCACCCAAATCTCAGCATGATGGCTATCGCGCAGCTGGACGTTCCGCTGGGAACAGGAAATGCGGGCGATCGGTCGGATCTAAGGGTGTGGAGGCATTGATTAATCCCCGCTCCTTTGATGTGAGGCAAGGTCTTACTGGAGGGGGCAATAAACCGTATCTGTTGGGCTAGGTGATGGCCTGGGATCAGGCCGGACAATCGGGCAGGGAGGAAGAGGTTATCAAAAGGGCCTGTTCTATGAATGAGATGAAAGAGTGAGGGGGTTCAGCACGGGATGTGGCCCGGGGACAGGGTCGCGCTGGAGGTGCGTTTATGGCCCAAGCAGGAGAGACCGGGGGCTGTCGGGGCGCGGGGGATGCTTGCGAGGCCGGGGAGTGAGGGGGAGAGAGACGCGCAGGCTATTGGCAGTGGGCAGAGAGACCATGGCAATCAAAATGGCTGCTGCTTACGCGCACGTATGGATTTGAAAAGGACAAGATGGCGCCGATAATGTTTACTCCACAATCCAGATTTTAACAGTCCTCCCTTTTCAACATATCTAGCCAGCTTGTCAATTTATGTCTATCCCCATTATATTACGTATTTCGATATCATACAAAGCTTTCATGCGTTCAGCTTCGAAGTTCGGAGTCTTAGGGCAAATACAGTTAGCAAACAGTGAGCACAGAGGCGGCAAGCATTGAATACCCAGGCAGAGTCCACATATTACGACGATTGGTATCAGTACGATCATGAACAACCTCCATCCCCAGTCTTTTACAGCACTCCAGAACCAACTCCCAAGTGACCATCCATCTTGTTCCTGATGAACTTCTGAGGAGAGTCCTTGGTGGTGTTCAATGGCTTTGTAGACTGATGGCGAATTGTCTGGTATGTAGGTACAACAGCTGGACCCGATGATACGGCATGCTCCTCCACGGTCCGCCAGAACCACATCTAGAACAAGGCGGTTTTGAAGAGCCACCAGACGGACCGCTTGAAGCTCGGCTGTATTGTTTGTGAGGATACCAGCTGTAATGTTCATCGTTGTTTCGACTGCCTGGGACAAATGCCGAATGGCACGACTGTTCGCCATCGGACCCCAAAGTGGAACAAGTCCCTTTATTGCATCCAAGAATTGTGCTCCAGTGGAGTCGGCCTGCTCAATGTCCTTTGCTCGTTTTTGTCGGTGATGGTTTGCCGGAGCCACATAGGTCGGAGGAAGGATGAAGGCAATGTAGCAGGTACCCCCCCAGCCCTTTGGGAGCCAGGTGTAGGCTTTTGTACCGCAGACGAAGTACATGTTTGGAGAGGTGACAAAAGAGGGCGGGTCGGTTGAGTCCAAAGTTCTGGTGATGCGGCAAGCGCTGTGGCCCACCAGTTGTGTCCCACCAGTTGTGTCCCATGGCCTGTGATGCATACAAGGCCCGAGACATTGACGACAGATAGGGCCACAGTCAGGGTGGCAGCCGTTCGTTTCCGGAGGTAGGAGAAGGTGGGTCTGGCTGGATTGTTGAATACTTGCATCTCCACCCTTTCTTTGGCGGGGATGTCCATGTGAACAGAAGCATTGGAGGATAGAGGGCAGGAGGGAGCAGCAGTTCTTCCGGTTTTGTTCAGCCAGACCCCATGATAAAAGTGCGACATAGTTCTGCTGGAAGTGGCATTGTCTCTGTAGCTCTCTTGCAAGAGGATCAGCCAAGCAAGGCAGGAACCATGAACAGAGAAAGGTGAAGGGATAAAGGGGATGGAATGTCCGGTGGCATGTGGTATCAACCCACAGATCCAGCAATTCGTGGCATTGGCAGCAAGGTTGTGTTGGTGCAGCAACTGTACGAAGGAGTTGTTCCAGAACTCCTTACGCCTTTCTTGGATTTGAGGTGAAAGAGAGACCAGGTAGTGTTCTTTCATGGTGGTAGGCTGTGCAGTCGTTAGAAATGTCTTATGAGCCGGTGCGTTCTCTTCCACGATCCAGAAGGTAGTCATGAGGAGGAGGCAAACGAGAAGAGCGATAAAAAGAGCAATAGTCTTTGAGCTGTGCAACCTGTCAGTTTTCGGGTTTCTGTAGTGGGTCTTCGGATGTCCGGTTGCTTCCATCATCTTCGTATCGGGCGCTTCCATCATCTTCAAGGTGCTCGGTAGTGGGCAGAACCACAAACTTCGTTGGGCTTTTCTCCTGGCAGCCTTAGTAGTGTTAGGCCACCAGTCTGAGAATTGTAACTTAGTCAGTGGTCTGCTTAGCTGAAGCTCCCTTCTATCGTCGCAGGTTATACCCTTCTCTGGATGGTACAGTGGGATCAGGGAATTCCGCCAATTCGAGTGTCTCTGTCTCAGGGTAGCAGCTCAGGGAAGGTTGGTCTTTGTTCAGGAGCTCTTCTTGGGTGGTCACGTCTTCGGTCGACGTCAGGGTCGGAGAGATTTTCTTGCAATGATGTGCATGCAGCCAATTTCGCTTCCCCTCCACTCGAAGAGCTGTTCGGGTGGTGATCAGGACTTGCCAGGGGCCCGTCCAGCGGGGTTCCAGACTCTTCTCCCGCTGGAAGTTCCGAATCAGGACGAAATCTCCAGGCTGGATGGTATGTCCGGGGCCCCTGGAAGCATCGGGGATGGCCTGCAGCACCTAGTGATGAATAACAGACAGTGTTTTAGTTAGGTTATACAGATAGTCAGACATTAGGACGTCCGGGACGTCGTGAATAGATGTCGGTTTGGGTGCAGACCAGATACTCATGGGTCGGCCAAAAACAACCTCGTAAGGGGTCAAGTGGTGTTTGGTGGGGGTGGAACGCATTGACAGCAATGCCAGGGGAA
The DNA here is from genome assembly GCF_964261635.1 of Lissotriton helveticus. Lineage (NCBI taxonomy): Eukaryota > Metazoa > Chordata > Amphibia > Caudata > Salamandridae > Lissotriton > Lissotriton helveticus. The sequence continues at coordinate 833,310,247 of NC_136070.1, forward strand.
GAGCGTCTGGCCATTTTAGTCCTGTGGTAGCCACTATTTTTGCCAGTTTTAGTTTCAATGTGGATTTGTGTCGCTCGACCAGTCCAGCTGATTGGGGGTGAAAAACTGCGTGGAACTTCTGTCGTACCCCCAGCCCCTTCAGGATAAGCTGGATAACCTCGGCTACAAAATGGGAGCCATTGTCACTCCATAAAATACGACAAAGGCCGTAGCGAGGGAAGAACTCTTTCAGTAGTACTTTTGCAGTGGCAATGGCAGTGTTGTCACGCGTCGGGTAGGCTTCCACCCATTTGCTACAAGCGCATACAACAACAAGTACATACTTCAGTCCTTGACATCTCTCTAACTGAATATAGTCCATTTGTAGGACTTCAAATGGATGGTTGGGGACCCCGAACCCTCCCCGGGGTACGACAGTTCCTTTCTCAGGGTTGTGTTGCAGACAAACTAGGCATTGTTGGACAAGACGTTTGGCTGCGTCTGTAATTTTGTCGTTATGCCACACTCGGGAGACAAGTTCAGCCATAGGGGCTGCTCCTATGTGTGCAGGGGAGTGAGCCATAGTCAGTATAGGGATCAAGTATGAATTGGGTAGCAACCATTTGTTCGTGTCTTTTGTCCGCCAGCAGCCTTCATCTTCCTTCAGTCCCACCCGTGCCCATTCAGTCAATTTGTGTGGTGCACTGGCTATCTGGATGTCCCTAATGGTCTCCCTAGCGTCCTTCCATTTTTCTGCTTGTGACCTGGTCACGTATATGCGTGTTGTCGTCCTATTCTCTGCTGTCGTCCGGGCGGTGATGTCCGCCAGTGCATTCCCCTGTCCGACAATATCTGTCACCCTTTTGTGTGCCTGACATTTGATCACAGCAAGTCGTTTGGGAAGGAGAACTGCTTCGGTCAGAGCGGAGACTAGATCTCCGTGTAGGATGGGGGTGCCGTGTGAGGTCAGGAATCCCCTTTCTTTCCACAGGCGCCCAAAATGATGCACCACCCCGAAGGCATACTGGCTGTCCGTGTAATGTTTGCTGTCGTCCCTGCTGCTAGGATACAAGCTCGTGTGAGGGCAATCAGTTCTGCTGCCTGTGCAGATTTCTGTGTGATGCGGGCGGTCTCAACTACAGTTCGGGCTGTGGTGACTGCATACGCAGCTGAGGTGGTGCCATCGGTGAGTTTGATGCAAGAGCCATCCACCCATAGCTCTCCGTCAGGATCTGGGAAAGCTGTGTCTCGAAGGTCCACTCTACTCCTAGTCTGCTCGTCCGTGAGGGTCACACAGTCATGTATAGGGGGCACATCGGGATCATTCTCAGGCAGAGGCAACAAGGTGGCTTGGTTCAGTGTGGTGCATCGTTTCAACGTGATGTGAGGTGCGAGCAGTGTCAGTTCGTACCCAGTCAGTCGTGCGCTGGTCAGGTGTTGTGTCTTGGTCTGGTTTAGGAGGGTGTCAACAGCATGGGGCACTAGTACAGTGAGGGAATTCGAGAGTACGATCCCCTCACTTTGTCGGATAGAGACAGCAGCAGCAGCTACTGCTCGAAGGCAGGCAGGCAAAGCTCTCGCTACAGGGTCAAGAGTGGCAGAGAAATAGGCACATGGTCGTTGTTTGGGGCCGATGGGTTGGGTCAGGACAGACAAAGCGCATCCCTCCCTTTCGTGAGTGTAGAGAGAGAAGGGTTTTGTATAATCAGGGGTTCCTAGGACTGGTGCTGAACAAAGGGCGTCTCGTAGTTCCTTGAAGGAGGATTGGCATTCAGGGGTCCAAGGGAGCGGGAAGGGGACATCTTTAGCCAGTAGGGAAAGTAGTGGTTTCACAATGAGGCTGAAATTTGGCAACCATTGTCGACAGAAGGAGGTGAGGCCTACCAAAGAGCGGACTTGCTTCGGGGTTTTAGGGATAGGGGTCTCTAGAATAGCCTGAATTCGATCGGGTGTGAGTTTTCTCCCATCTTTGGACAAGAGGTGGCCTATGTAAGTGACTTGAGGTTGGCAGAATTGCAACTTCTTCTTGGAGACCTTGTGGCCGTTTTCCGCGAGGAAGTGCAGGAGTTGGATGGTGGCTGTGACTGCGAGTGGAGTGGTGTCGGCCGCCAAAAGGATATCATCGACGTACTGTATCAATACCACACCATCCGGCAACTGGACTGCATCCAGCTGTCTCTTGAGGGCCTGACTGTAGATGCTTGGACTTTCAGTGTAGCCCTGGGGTGCTCTACAAAATCTATATGAGCGGGATTTTAAAGTGAAGCCGAAAAGGTAGCGGCTGTCTGAGTGGATGGGGATGGAGAAAAATGCGTTCTTGAGATCGATTACCGTGAAGGTGGTGGCAGTGGAAGGAATCAGAGTCAGAATGGTGGTGATGTCTGAGACTACAGGGTACTGAGGTAGGACTACTTTGTTGACTTCTCGTAGGTCGATGATGAAGCGGTACGCTTTTTCATCTCCCTCACCCTGCTTCTTTACAATGGGTAGGATAGGGCTGTTGCAAACATTGCTAACTACTTCTTCTACCACTCCTGCATCTACCAGGGACTGGATGATTTTTACCAATGCCTTCTCGCCTTCGGGCGATATCCGATACTGTGGGAGTTTTGGGAGCACTGCGTCCTGTCGAACAGTTATGTGTACAGGGTCTATCATCATGCGTCCTACGTCCGAGTCAGTCTTTGCCCATAGGTACAGAGGTAGGGTGTCGAGTAAGGACAAGTCAGCGTCAGTGATGGAAAACATGCGTTGTGTGTGACAAGATCTGAGCAGCGTTGGGTTGTCGTACAGGATGACTCGAACTCCGTCTTGTGAACACCTAATAGTAGCTCGAAAATGTTTCAACAAGTCAAGTCCCATAATAGCGTCGGGGGTGTTGGAGGAGAGCAAAAACGTCGTGTTAGTAGTGTTATTGTCCAAGTTAAAAGAGATCGGTGTGGACAAGGGATTAGTGGAGGGCGTTCCATCAAAACCTATTGATGTCACATGTGAGCCAGACAAGGGTGCCCTGGGAATCAATCGTTTAGACAACGCGCTACGTGTTGCACCAGTATCTACCAGAAATGGAGACTTCGTACCTAGGACCTTAGCGGTGACATAAGGACCTTGCTGGTCAACATAGAGCTCGACTGGATCCCTTCCTTGCCCTTGGCAGTCCTATGCAAAGTCGTGGGCATTGTCGCAGTCAGACTGTTGGCACTGATTCTGTCGGGGACGGTCAAACATGTTCGGTCTGCCAGGTCTGTCATTGTTGGTGTCGTTTGTGTGCCCTCGTCCCTGTCCTCTATTTCTCGGCCCGCCCGCTACGTCTCTCGTGTCTTTATTTCTGAGTGCTTCTTGCAGCGCTGGACATTGAGATTTCCAATGGCCAAATCCTTTGCAAAACGCACACTGGTTCTCATCGAGGTCTGTTCGTGGAGCGCCGGGTGCGGGTGTGCGGTCTCTAGGGGGTGGATTTCTAGGAGTATTCGATTGGTAGTTCCCTCTATACTGTTCCCTTCCTATAGTCACCCCTTGCAACTGAGCAATCATTACCCTCTCTTTCAAGTCCTTTTTCTTTTTCTCAGTCGCTTGATCGTTCTCGTTCTTTTGTCGCTCATAGTATTGAGCCATCTGAAGGATAGCTGCGGGCTTGGAGGCCGCCCAACTACTCTCGCTAGTCTGTAGTTTCTGCGAGACTTCTGGTGGCAGACCTTTCACATAGTTCTGGACAAACAAGTGATGTCCGGTTGCAGTGGTCATGTCCTGGCCGCTGTAATCGGAGAACACCGTTTCAAACCGGGAGAAGTATTCTGATACGTCTTCCTGGGGTTTCTGGCGACAGGCCGTTACTACCGACCAGTCCACCTTCCTTTCTGGGACTAAGGTTTTTAATTTCTGCACGATCTTATCTGGTAGGTCTAGAATGGCTTTCATAGGTTTCTGTCCCGGCTCTCGCTGTTTGTCTACATCACCGAGTTGTATCCAGGTATGTCCGAACAGCTCAAGGTGGTCGACTTTCCGGATTTGCTTCCACACATCAGCTGGCAGACATAACCCGAAAAACAAATCGATATCCGCTAGGGTCATAATCGTTGAACCCAAAGCGGTGGCTAATTCTGTATAGAAGGCTGTGGGGTTCTTTCGCAGATCAGGCAAGGACTTTCGGAAAGTCAGGATGTCTTGCCGATCCCATGGTTGGTAAACCCAGTTGTAAACTACCCTCCCTCTAGCATCTTGGTGGTTAATATCGTCGTGTGTTCCCTGTCCTCGTGGGGGGACCCAATAGGGAGCGGCCTCCTTTATGGGCATCATAGTGTCAATTTTTTCTACTCTGGCTTCAGTCGCTGCAGGAGTCGTGGTGTTAGTCTCTGGTTTCAGTTCCGTGAGGTGGCGGAAAACTTCAAGCGTACGCGTGAAGAGGTTCGCCACATCACACTCGCCTCCATCTCCGACATCAATTTTCCTATACAGAGTCGTTAGGTTTTCAGGGCCTTTTCCTTGGTATCGGTCCTCGTAGGCATTAAGGGTGTGGTAACAAAGGCGTACGACAAAGTGTCGTTTGTGGCTATTGGCATATGTATTGTACATATCCGTTACATAATCCTCACTTTCCTTTCGCACCACCAGTGTCTTTACAATCTTATCGATCCCAGCTCGTTCGTCCTTACTTAATCTATTCGATCTCGCGGGGTCTTTCCTCCCCGCTTCGGGATCACCTGAAGTTGCTGCTTGTGCTGCGCTGAGTGCAAGGGGTTCGGTCGGCGCAGAGGCCGTGAGGACCGAGGCTCCGGCACTACTCTCGCCTGTCGTTGGGGGTTGCGGGTGCTGTGCTAAGGGTTGGGAAGGGGCATATGGAGGGGGCATGTAGATGATCGGGGGACCTAGTAGTAAATCATCGTTCGTTCGCTGTTTCGAAGGTAGCTCGGGGTAAAGTGGAGAGGGTGTCCTGACGGGACACTGGCCCGATGATTCGGAATCTTGTTTTAGCTTGGTTTCCTCTCTTTCTTTTATTTCTTCCTTCAATTTGTTAGCGGCTAGGTGAGCTGCTTTGCGTAATTCCTTTTCTAACCTGACCTCATTTCTCTTTTTCTGTTGTTCTGTTTCTTTGCGCCACATGCCGAAGCTATCGAGCATAGTGGGTGTTGTCTTATTGTTATAAAGGGCTGTTCCCAGTGCGTTTATTTTATCGTTATCAAAGGATCCTATCAGTGGCCACTGATTTTCCCGATCCTTTCTCGTGTATTTATGCCACAGCTTACTATAAGCCACGGCGACTAGTCCATATTTAGTAAACATGTCCTTATTAGGGGTGCCCTCCAGTGGAGCCGGATGGTTCACCTCTAATAAGCGGTCCGGGCTGAACCAACTACCAACAAACGGGGCGAAGACAGGCATGACGGGTTACAAAGGGGACAAAAGTCTGCACTACCTATCCTTCACTATCCGCAAAGACTAAACAGAGTATTGGGACCCTGTGCTTATTTGTGAATAGAGAATAACCCAAAGAGAACCAATTCCGAACGATCAATGTTCGGATAAACAATCAATCAAATGAGGGATAAAAATAGGCACGACGGATTACAATGGGGGCAAAAGCCTGCGTTACCTATCCTTCACTATCTGCAAAGACTAAACAGAGTATTGCGACTCTGTGCTTGTTTGCAAATAGAGAATGATCCAAAGAGAACCAATTCCAAAACAGTAAATGCTTGGATAACAATCAATCAAATGGAGAGGGAAGCAGGCACGACGGGTTACAATGGGGGCAAAGGCCTGCGTTACCTACCCTTCACTATCTGCAAAGAGAGAATACTCCTATTCTTCCATGTTTGCAGACAGAGAATCTCTCAGAAACAATCAAATGAGTAATACTAGTATTTTCAAACAATCAAACAATCAATTCGCAATTCGTCGTGTTACACGACCTTACCCGGACCGCATGGACGTTTTCTCGTCTTCCGCTTCCAGCGCCCGATCGTCCTCTATTATCCGTAATTGCCGTGGCACTCCTGATGGTTCCCAGTAAGGACCGTAGATCACTCGAGAGAGGTCTGCTCAGAACAGGTGAAGTTCGGATGATCGGCTGCCAGACGAGGGTCTATCGGGCAGGAGCTCTTCCCGATCGTTGCAGTTGTTCACACTGTCGTCGGGACCTCTCCCACTGGATCCACGTGTCGCTGATGGGCCCCACGTTTGGGACGCCAATTGTTAAAAAGGTAGGGCCGAATTCGACCAAGAACCCTTCAGTGTTTGCCCGGCGTTAGCCGCCTCTCATACCATTCGAGATTACCAAACAGAAAGGCAGGCACTGGAGACAGAAGGCAGGAAACAGGAGTTTATTCCGACGGAGCAGAACACGTCAAATCAGACAACAGGGTATCTTCTTGAGGTGCTCTAACCGCATCTCTGAGGCCTGGCCTCTTATACACAAGTTTATGGCTTGATTACATTTATGACATCAGTGGTATTGCTTTGAAGTACGAAAAAGGCATCTCTGGAATCCCCGGTTCAGGCCCGTTCTCACACATATCCACAGTAGGGGTCCCCACCCAAATCTCAGCATGATGGCTATCGCGCAGCTGGACGTTCCGCTGGGAACAGGAAATGCGGGCGATCGGTCGGATCTAAGGGTGTGGAGGCATTGATTAATCCCCGCTCCTTTGATGTGAGGCAAGGTCTTACTGGAGGGGGCAATAAACCGTATCTGTTGGGCTAGGTGATGGCCTGGGATCAGGCCGGACAATCGGGCAGGGAGGAAGAGGTTATCAAAAGGGCCTGTTCTATGAATGAGATGAAAGAGTGAGGGGGTTCAGCACGGGATGTGGCCCGGGGACAGGGTCGCGCTGGAGGTGCGTTTATGGCCCAGGTAGGAGAGACCGGGTGCTGTCGGTGCGCGGGGGGTGCTTGCGAGGCCGGGGAGTGAGGGGGAGAGAGACGCGCAGGCTAATGGCAGTGGGCAGAGAGACCATGGCAATCAAAATGGCTGCTGCTTACGCGCACGTATGGATTTGAAAAGGACAAGATGGCGCCGATAATGTTTACGCCACAATCCAGATTTTAACAGAACCACAATGTCAAACAGCGTGTTTAAATCAATCCACAGCACCTTTGAGATTTTAACAACCCTCTCTACCTGTTTGTACCATTCCACTTGACTCTCACGCAACTTTGGAAATGTGTTCGTAAAGGCAGCCAGATCTCCACTACTCCAGGGTACATGTACATATACCCCATGAGCCACCTCCCGCAAGGGGTACGCCTCTGTATGCATCAACCCTCCTCCCGGGAATGTCTCCATCTAACACTCTTTTTCTTTGACCACCTTTCCTCCCATTTCTCCAACTGGGACCATGTTCGGATTCCCACAATCAGTTCTCTGATGTGGGTTTTTAATCCGATCACCCTCTTCTCTTCTAGATCTTGGTCCGAGTACTGCAACCTATGGCCACCCTGTAGTGCTTTTGTCTTCAGATCCACAGTATACTTATTCGCTAATTCAGAGAGTTTCTCATGAGCTGTCCTAGCTCTTCGTGTAACATCCTTCGCCACAAACAACAGCTCGTCTGGTTCGTAGAGTTCGATCCTTTCTAGTGGCAATGTATCTTCCACTATTTCCTCCACTTCTGATTTTAGTCTCAGCACATCTACCCTTCTTGCCTTTATTGCAGCCTTCAACGTACCTTGACTAGAAGTTCCATTAGAGTCCCTCCCGCCACCATCCTGACTCTCTCGTCTGTTTTCTTCAGGTGTGTTAGGGGGAACCCTTCCGTTTTCCCAACCTCCTCGGTCCCACTCCTGTCTACTGTCCCTAGAGGTGTGGTGGGATGCCCCCCTATTCCCCACCCCTCTATGTTCCCATTCCTGCCTGCTTTCGCTAGGCACGCAGTGAGACACCATCCTACTCTCCTGATTTCCAGACCCAGAATCATTCATCGATCTGTTGCTCTGAGTGTCCACAATTGTGTCCCAATCTCTCAAATCTGGCCTTAATTCTTTCATCAACCTCGGCCCCCTCAGGTCCATTGGTCCCCTCCAATGCCCCTGCTCTTCAGAGGAGTCTGCCGATGCTGCCAAAGGAGTGCTCCTTTCTACAGGCCTTGGCAACTGCCTCCAGCCTTCCACCACATTACTCCTGTCTTCGCTGGTACATCTCTCACTTCCCATTCGTGGCGGACTCTCGCCTTGTTTCTGTTCTGGATTGTACACTGATATTATGGGACCTATGGTAACATGTACCGTGTAAGCATCTGGCAGTTTCTGAGAGTTGACACCCTCTTCCACCCGAACTTTCTGTACTGTAAATCTTCCCACTACTCTCGTCACTGGGGAAGGTGGAGGTGCCTTTTCTCCCTCCGCTGGGCCAAAATTGTCCCCTGAGGTGCTCAGACCACTCACCATTTGGACCCCACCATCCCCGACAGAGTCTTCCTGGTTCTTTGCTGATGTTGGCGTTCCCTCCAACTCAGGATTGTATGGAGGGGGTCTCTCTGACAACAGTCTCTCTATCAGGCTGTCGTCTGTCTCACTGTATTCATCCTCCAGACTTTTCCTCTGCGCATCCCCTGTATTTTCCAGCAACGGGTACAACCTATCCCCTTCAATGGTCTGTACCCTCCACCTCTTGGCCATGGCATCCCATCTCGCATCTTGAACCGCCCTAACTGATCATTTCACTCTTTCCTGTCTCCTATCTCTGTTCTTTTCATGGGCCGCCCTGATCCATGCATTTAACGCTTCAAACTGTGTTGGTCTGGGCAGAGGTCGCAACGCAGCCATAATCGCTTTCAACTGATACAACACTTCTAGTCTAAACGTTCCATATTTAGGAAATGTCAATTCTTCCTTTCCGTCTGTCATCTTGCACCAATTATCAAGCCACAATATGGTATGTAACCCAACATTCATTGCCATATAATAAGCTGGAGTATCCTCGGGTGGAGCCTCCTCCCCACCCCGCGGTTCTATCATCTTTTCACCCTTGAAACAATTTCGCAACACTTTAAAATATTTCATGATGAAAACCACAACGTTTCCTTGTTCTACGGCGCTTGTTTACTTCCCGACGACAATCCACCAATCTCAGCGTGGCTTCTCACTAACCGCCCTATCCCAGCGCGGCTCCTTCTGACGTCACTCGCCTCCGTTTCGCAGCAGTTCCCCTCCTCTCTCCGCTCGTCTCCCGGTCACGCATGCGTCCCATTCATACACTAGAAATGATCACTTCCGATCTAGCAACCACTCCCTTGACTCGACGTCCATAGTCTGACTGTAATTGTCACCTGAACTGGCAACTGCCTGTCCGCTAACGGCTAGACAAATCGCCTCAACTAATAGGTTACAAACTCGCGGCAACTTCCGACCAGCGTCCGTTACCCACGCACTCACACACACATTCCCCCTATCTCGGTCTTGTGGGCGGTCAATGGTACCTCTTGACCCCCTTAACAAAGGTCGACAATTACTATGGGTGTTTGATACACCCAAACCACTTAAACTCTCCGGTTGCGTGTGCTCACAACCTGACTTCCTTTCACACTACAGGCATTCAACTCCGCAAGACAACACAACTCAACAACTCGACATAACCGCAATCTAACAACGCATGACCCTTTTCATAATCACTCTCTTCCGACCTGCTGCTTTCGGCCGCACCGTCACTCGCCGTCAGTTTCCATGGATCGCCATCCCCCGTCCGCGACTCTCTGGACACTCTTCATTTGTTCTCTATGGGCCTCGGGGAAATCTCAACCTACTTCTAGATTACCCTCACTCCAGAAGATAAACCATCCTACTCTGCTACCAACTGGAAAGGCGGGATTTTTCTTCTAGAGTCTGCTTACCATTTTCCAAAATCCCGTCACAGGTCGACTGGACCTTTTTACCTGTCATAAAGTGAATTAGGTAACCTATTTACCAGCCATTAATACTTGCAATAATTCCCATTTACTTTCCCCAAAGGACCACTGACTAAAAACCAAGTTTGAAGATTTATTACAGAAATGAAAACAGCTGAAGATACAAACACCTCACCACGAGGTTCAAAAGATAAACGGGCACTAATACAAACATAATCCTACGGAAAAGTCTTAGGCGGCTTATGAATAATACGAGAATCAGTTCCAGAACCATCAGGCTAATAAAAATTGCTGTAACTTGAGTTCTAGTATGCATTGGAAAGAAAAGTCAAGTTGAGCTATCCCTACCCTGTACTAAGTGACATCCCTACTCAACAATAGCCCATTCCTAGCAAAAGGTGTCAGCCGTGGTGACTTCCAAAGAAGTTCACTCACTTTCTCTAAGTCTGGTGTAATTCTCAAACCTAGCTAAGCTCTTTGTCCATCCAACCGCTCTCTCTAGCTCCTCAGCCCATCTGCTCTGCCTCCACCCTTGGGGTGCTGTCCCTAATACAAAACCCCACAATACTGGTGACACGCCTTCAGGTACGCCCCTCTCGAAGGTGTTGGTTTCCAAAATTTTCCATCATGGCACCCTTCTATCCTTGTCTGTTAAAACGTCCTTGGGTCCCAGACTCTCCGTCGCTTCAAGTTGTATCTTTAAATTCCTCAGCTACTCCTCCATGTCTGAGTCTAGCATCCTAACACTCATACACAGTAGGCCCTTCTACTCTACTGTCTACATGGCCAGGCACCTGCAAGAAATACATGAGAATCGACTCACACATTCTTTAGCGTTGATAAATTGTAGCCAAAGGCCGCTTTTACAAAATAATTCTACCATTTAATGCGAAGAAAACATTTCCAGTCAGGCCTACTCGATTTTCATGGACTGGACCTTTGTACGTTTCATAGGCCCCACATTCTACATGAATAATCTCTCCGTTCTTTAGGCCTCCAACTTTAAAGCAATTACATTTTCTACTTCGAGCAGCTAATCACTTATAAAAGAATGCAAATATGAATTTTAATAAAGCAGACTTAAACATACAATGGTGTTCTAATTAAACAGCATCACTAATATTTCAAAACCCTTAACATTTGTTCTGCAAGTAGTTCTATAATCAAATACTTCAGTTCTCAACCCTATATTGCATTTGAACATGATTAGTAAACCCTTTACATATGTGGGTGCTGACTACTTGTACATATGATGCACCCCTACAATTTTTCACTTCTGTCTAGCGCTCTCTCAGGGCTTTTCAGAGCAGCGTTGTCTGCACGGATTCTAGTAAGAGCTTCACAGTCCCGGTGAGTTGCATTCCTATAGGGTAGGGTGCAAACTCAGCGAGCTTTTGGCAAACAACTTTACTGAATCAGTCAAAGGACAAGGAAGGTTGTATGTCCTGCTGAGGGAGTGAAAAGTCGAGGTCCCCGGTGGTTAATAGAGCCCAAAGGAGGTACCAGCTTAGACCAGGGTCTCATCAATATATTCATCCTTGTAATCCAAACTAAATTCAGGGAGGCAATGCGCAGATGATCTCACAAACATCTAACAAGAGTGGGAAAGAGAAAGAGGGGATTTCCGTCCTAGCGAGAGGGACAAGGGTTATAGTCCCAGTATATCAGAAAGAACGGCTGAAAGTTTTCATATCCGGTAAGCCCCTCAAGCTTAATATACCCCAAAAACCACCTCCTTTCCTCCGTTCCATTTTTTTGAGTATCCCAGAAAAGTTCTAGTATGGAGTCATCTGCCGAGAATAACCATAAAGGTAACCCTAAATGACATATTTCCTTCCCTGAAGTACCAATAATATTGGTGCCCCAGGGGCTTAGGAAATCTACGCAGTGGCAGTGATTTTAGAGCTCCGGGAAACCCAGAAACAGAGGAGTACTGGCCCAGGAGTTTTCCTCATCATTAGTTGAGCCCAGTCCACCCAAGCGTTTATCCTGCCACAATCCTTCTAAAATAAAAAGACCCACCGAGATCATACAACCGAACCCACAAAGGATGGTAAAGAGACTGAGAAGATTTCATTAGAGTTCATCAAGGAAGTCAGGAATGGCTTTCACACTTCAAAGAAGAACCAGCGAGAGATGCTCGACTCATGTCAAAAGCTCTCAGGCAAAAAAGATGATTTGACCTCAAGAACTTTAGTGTTAGAGGGCGCAATAGCAGAGCAGACAGTGGTTGTCAGCAAGAATCCTCAGGAACCGGAGTTGTAACTGGGTGGGGTGCATGGTCAAAAAAACAATAGTCCACATCACCACTAATAGAACAGACCAGAAGCCATCGGCTTCCAGTATGAAGTGAGTAAGGTACAGTGGGGCAAAAAATGGTTGGGCATGGAACAAATAGGGAATAAGACTGTCATAAGCATCACATTAAAAAATTTAATGGAATGTAAATGATCTACAAATTAGAAGAAGGCAAAGGGTGATATTGCAGGAAATAAGGGATCTCTGAGCAGACGTGATGGTGTTACAGAAGACACATTTGCTGGATTATGAAATGAGGGAATTTGTGTCAAAGCAGAGGTGGATTCAGGAGGTGTTTTTCACTACTCAGACAAGTGTAACAAAGGAATGGGCTATTTTAGTGTAAACTAACCCTGTGTTACATGTGGTGCGATCAGACGTCGGTGACAAAGGAAGATGGATAATAGTGGAGATGTTTTTAGTCAAGTAAAATTTATCTGTGTAGGGTTTTATGGTCCCAATCTCGAAGACCCGGGCCCTCTCAGAATCATATTTGGGAAGTTATTGGATTAATAGTTTTATGCCTAGTAAAAAGGACAGATGAAATCAGCAATCCAATGTCTGTTCCTCAAAAATGGTGAGTAGTCTGAAGGCTATGTTGAAGGACTTAGGATTGAGAGATGCTTGGAGGGAGAAAATGGGTGATCAAATGGCATATTAATTTCACAGTGTGAAATACGGACATAGCTCAAAATTGGATTATTGGTTTATTGATCACAGGTGTATTGACAAAAAGTCAGTCATATTAAATACATACCTACTGCACTCTCAGATCATAAAATTGATTGGTTAGAGGCAGAAGGGGAAGACTATAAGATGAACGATTGATCAAGGCGGAGGACATTGGAAAGAAGGTATCTGCTATGCCTTGAATTCTCACAAAATTTGCTAGTTCGTACCAAGGAATATTTTGATAACAATAGAGGCAACTGTGATGATAGCATAGTGTGGGATATTTACAAAGTGTATATAAGTGGTGTGATCATCAAATGGGTGAAGGATCAGAGAAGGGAAGAAAGGAAACTAGAGTCCAACCCACAAGAAGAGATTCAATGATTAGACAGTTTTATTAGTGATCCAGATAAGAGTAGCCAGCATAAATCCCTAAATGAGGAATTAACCAAGTGTCAGCAAAAATATATAGCTCTTGTGGGTAAGAAACAAGAAAGCGGGTAGCCAGGAGGATGAAACTCTTTAATGATGGAAAAAGGATTGGTAACTTGCTAGCATGGCGTGTGAGAGTACAGACCACCTGTAATGTCATCAGAAGTATCTCAGTAGGCTCCATGGAACAAACTGGGGAAGAGCAATGACTGATGCAGGAAGAGGAAATCAGAGAAGCCTTTCAGAAGCTCTTTAGGATCTTTATGAGGATGATTTAAAATCTAACCCACGATGTATCAGACAATGGCTTAAGTCTATACACTTGCTGTATCTCTCAGAGGAATCTAGGGCAGCTCTGGTTCAGGAAATAACTGAGAATGAGGGTATAGAGGCCTTTAAGGGTATTAGTGGCTGTAAGGTGGCAGGGCCAGAGGGGATACTAGGGGAGCTTTATAAGGACATAAGTGAAGAGATTAGCCCTGTTTTAAAAACACCCTTTAGTGGTATACTACTTTCAGGGCAATCCCCCCGCCTCAGTCATGATATGAGACAACAATCTCAGTAATCTTGAAACCCACTAAAAACACCACAAAATGAATCACACCGCCCTATCTCATTATTGAATGCAGATTTTAAAATCCTTGCGGGCATATTGGCAAAGAAACTTGATCAGGTAGCCAGCGAGGTTATTTATCAGGAGCCATAAGGTTTTATGAAAGGCGTCAAATGTACAATCGAACCCATTTGTTGATAGGTTCTGTTGACCTGGCTGTTGCTAGAAACATCCCCTTAGCAATACTGACCTACAACTTAGCCAAAGCATTCGATCGGTGTATTGGGATTATTTGAGTTTTTGGCTTGAGAGATTAAGTATCCCTAAACCATATATAGAGACTCTGAGGGCACTATATTCAAAAACACCTCGGCTAGAGTACAGGCTAATAGGGTCTTGCCAGATTGCTTTCCTGAAACTAGAGGCATCCCCCAGGGGTGCCCCTTGTCACCATTATTGTTTATTTTCTAAAGTGAGCCCTTGGCCCAGAAGGTCAGGGAGGATCATTGGTATTACCCCCTTCCAAACCCACGGATACACTAAAACAATTGCTCTTTACTCTGACGAACTGATATTTTACACGACTGAGCCCAGTTCTACCCTACATGAGGTTGAGAAATTGGCTAAGGAATTTGGGGAATTCTCAGGATAAAACAGAGGTAATGGTGTGGAATTTAGAGATCCAGAATATTCTAGTGAACGAGGAAGGAAGCTATTTAGGTATCCTGATGAATCACAAGTTAGACACCATCACAGAAAGTCAACTTGGGAAAAGCCTCAGTACAAACCAATAACATTCTTAAAAGATGGCAGACCTTATTTATTTTGATGTATGCCAAAGTTAACTTTATTAAAATGAGTATTCATCTGGCGGGCCGCCCGATTACAGCTTTGGCAGTGTGGCAGCGGGTCGGACCCGGCGCCGCACAGCCAAAGTCATAATCAGACCCTAAATAGTTAACATTCACTATTGCCACTCCAGTATAACTTATCTCAGGAAAAGTTTTGGACACTAAAAGTGTTGAAATTACTATTCCTACTCCAATATAAACTAACTCGGGGAAGAGATTGGGCACTAAAATAGCAATATTTATTATTCTCACTCCAATATAACTTAACTTAGGGAAGGTGTTAGACACTAAAGTAGCAACATTCCCTATTCCCACTGCAATAAAACATAACTCAGGGAAGGTTTTGGACACTATAAAAGGGTTACATTTTCTATTCCCACTCCAATATAAAGTAATGCAGGGAAGGTGTTTGACACTATAGGGGCAACATTAACTATTCCCATTGCAATCCAACTTTACTGAGGGAAGGTATTGGATACTAAAGGGTACCAATTACAATTACCAACTACTATAAAATAAGTAGCCCAAAACAGAGCACACAAAAAATGTAACATTTACTATTAGCACCACAATATCAACAAAGTTAGCAAATATCTATGTAATAAAGTGTTAAAAAAACATAATTATTTCAAATAAAAACAAGCATCCTAAAATAAAAATGTTGTTTTTCATATAACTTTTAAAATATATTCCGTATCAAATTTGATAAAATATTCATATTTTTAGCACACAACAATATCTTAGTCTGACCACAGCCACAACGGCGGGTCTTCCGGCAGTATTTCAAGTGTAGCAGCTGGACCACCATAGGACTGCCGCCTTCGCTGGGATCAAGGATTCCGCGTCGGTGGGGCAGAGTAAAGGGACAGCTAAGCATATTTTGAGTTGCATTGCCACCGCCCATTTATGGTGGTCAGCCCGCCATGAAAAGCATGGAGAAAATGCAACTAAACGGTGCCCCCTGTTGCTTCTGGGCCTGACGGTGTGTGCGTGGGGCACATGTTGTCCCCCCCTGGAATTGCACAACCATTCCTGCAAGGTGTGGCATGCACCACATGATGAATGCCACACCATGCAGGAACGTGCTGCAGGCGCTGCCACGGCTGTGGTCTGCTGTGAGCCTAACACAGCCGCCGCTGTGAGACCACATCAGCACTGCACACTCACCCTGGATTCAACTCAGAATCCAGTGGACGGGCACACCACGGGATTGGCAGTTATCTTGCAAGCGCAGTGGTTCGAGTGCTGCAGGAGGACCATCAAACGCGTAATATAGCCCTAATTTTTTATTTTTTTCTTTATATAATTTTTATTGGGGTTAAAATGAGAAGGAAAAATAACATAGTAAAAAACACATCATATAATACGATAAGAAATATGATACTGCTACGATATAGAATTGTAAAATGCAATATTATGCTATAAGGTAAGTAAAGAAGGGAATGTAGTACCAATCTAAAAAATATTCTTTTTATAGAGAAAGGAAGAGGGGAAGGAAAGGAATAAGAGAAGAGAAAATAGAGAGAAGGAAAAGGCGAATAGGAATTAGGGTAAAGATGAGTGTGAAGATAAAAAAGTAGTAAAAGGTAACCAGAGTAAATCAGACTCGATTTTCTGGGAAAACATCACAGATGAAACAGTAGATATTCTGTGTTCATCGCAAATAAAATTCCACCATTTTAACATACATATTTTGAGTTATCATTCCAACAAGTGAGAAGAACCTTAAAAGCAAGGGCAATAAAAAGATCAAATAACCTTGACTTCGAGGACATATCCTGGAAAGCAAGAGACACTGATCCAAGAAAAACGTTTTGTATTGATATGGTAATTAAATATCTTAGAACACTAAGGCCCTAAATTATTATCCATGCAGTTTTATAATTATTAAATCTTTGCATTTTAATTATATGGCAAAAATAATGCCTTGGTAACTTGACTCTGTTTTATTCTTATACTAAAGAAGTATACATTCTTTGTGGGGATCCAGGGGAAGAATGAGACAGAGGTTCCAGATATTGCTATCTTCACAGCTCTCTTTAATACTTGTGAATTCAGGCCAATATATAAGTCTGTCATTTGTGATCAACTTGCGAGATGCATGAAAAATCCATGCATCCAAGAAAAAAAATTATTTGCTAAAAATCCTGACCCTAAAGAAGCATTAGGCATTTCATAGGGAATAGAACATATAGCAAATTGAGTAAAATAAATGAATGCGCCCACTGAAACAAATGCAAAAGTTAAAGAGATCAGGAAAAACAAGGAAACTACAATGACTAGACCAAGACAAAATTGGAACAATGTTTAACTGATATGGTGTGGCAGCAATTGACATCTTCCAATAACACCAATTATCAAGCCTGAAATGAGAAATGTTGTAAGTGTTTGGGGCAAAAAGGACACACAGTTGGAATCTGCAGAAAAAAATAATAATGGACTCAGCCCCTAGCAGATGAGAGGAACTCATGTTTAAATTGCTAAAAACTCTAAGCTGGAAGAAAGTCAGCTATAACGTGACAGAAAGCTGGTGGTTGGGTTTACAACGGCAATGCCATACCACTTGAAAGGGGGCTCAAGATGAGAATTTCCTTCAAAGGGAGATCTGTGATTGGGAAAATATAAATATTGCAAAAAAGGGGATCCAACTTGTTAGGGTGAAGAGACAAAAAACAATAAGTCATCAAGCTTAATACCAAATGGCACAGAGCCAGTTGCATTGGTGGATTGTTCCTTATAGATATGGGCATTATATGTTTAAAAATGTAATTCCATTCTTCATCTCATGCAAGCATCTCTTAGGGCTGAATTTAACAAATTGTTAGATCAAGGACTTATTTAGCCCAATGAGAGCTCAGAATGGCTTGCTCTCATTGTGATTAGGGGTGTGGAAAATCTGCATAATTTTCTTTGATGTAAGTGTGAATGCAAAGATGCATTTTGTGCTAAAAATATTGCACCAAAACCACGAGTTTCACGCGCATTTGTGTCACTTGCTCAGTTACCACACTCCTTCACAATAATTTCACCACAAATGCAGCATAACTACACAAACATGGTGAAATGTAATGTAACACGCGTAATATGAAATTCGTAAAAGTATATAAATTATCGTGACATGGTTGAAATATCGCCTAGGCCTAATTGTAATAGCCACAAAAACAGTAGGAAAGGATATTAAGCTTTGTATGGATTCTCATGTCCTCAAAGAGAATATCAGAGTAGACAAGCACCCTCTTCTCTGAATTCATGAGATTCGTCGCTTGATAAAGGGTTCATGTTGTTTCAGTGCTCTATGCATATCCTTTGCTTATCACCAAGTTGAGCTGCTTCTAGCATCTACACTGCTGACCTCATTAGTAACTCATTTAGGAGCTTACAGGAGTGTAAGGCTGTCCTTGGGGCTAGCATCTATGGCTGTTATTTTTCACGAAAGTATCCAGCATTCTTGGATGGAGTTTCTGTTTCCAAAATGATTTCTAAGTATGTGCCTTTTTGGAGTCACAACAAGGCATGCCTTGCAGAGTCGCTATTTGAACTTATTAACTACTTCCTTTATCCCATGAGTGAATATCATGCCAAAGCTTGTCAGGGAGATACAGCTAAATATCATATGAAGATTTTTCTTCTGTCCCTTACTCTGCCAGATGAAGGCTAATCTCCAGAGCTGCCTGGGTCTATTGTTCCAAGAGGATCTTTGACTTGCCATGGAGTAAGCAGAGTAATTCACTGGCCCAGAAGGGTAGCCAGAATTCTATAAAGGGTGGTTTAGGAAAATTAACCAAATGTTCTAAATGCATATAAACACATGTAGAGTAAAACAGACATAGGATATGCTTTTCTGGCTCATACATTTGTGTTGAGATCTGTGCTTACAGCAGTGCCATGACCTGTATAAAGAGAGGGATCCACATTGCTCCCATATAATTCTATGGAAGCGCTACATTGATGACATCCTGATAATTTGGTGTGGAGACACCACCTCTATTGAATCATTCCATGATTGGCTCAATACTCAGAATGCTTTTTTGCCGTTCACTTATGTATACAGCAAAGAACGTTAACTCTTTCGCGATCTACTTATTGTTCCATGTGCTGGCCACCCAGAAACTGATTTGTACAAGAAGCCCATGACCCGCAATGCTCTACTATCCTACAACAGCTACCATCCTAAATCTTTAATTGATAACTTGCCATTTGGTCAGTTTCTGAAACTCAGACAGAACTGCACCTGTACAGAGACGTACAAGCAACATGTTGATAATTTGAAGCACAACCTCCTCGACGGACATTACCCATCGTTCCTGGTTAAGAAATCCGCCAAGAGAGCATGGAACAACAACCGGAAGGCCCTGTTAGAAACTCCGTCAGACAAAGAACCTGTCGACCAACTGGGATGTGTACACACCTTTTTCTCTTTGTCAAACCAGATCAAAAAAGTGATTTGTAAGAACTGACACATTTTGGATATAGGTGAACAATTTCAATAACCTCTGTTTGCCTTCAAAAGGAGCAATAATCTGAAGGACTGACTGGTCCACACCAGACCAAAACCCACGCTGAATATCAGACAAAGCACTCTCTTGGGTCTCCCACCCATCCAAGGGCACCACCCGTGTGGATCATGTGGGGTATGCGCCCAGACTTATGCTACACAAGCAATCGATATCAGAACTGACAAGCCTTGGATGTTGAAACAACACACCAACTGCAACAGCAAGAGATTAACATATCTCATTACCTGCCCCTGCAACTTGAGATACGCGGGGAAGACCATGCGCAGAGTTAAGACTCGAATCATGGAACACAAAAGCACCAGCACGTGGTGCGAGAAACAAGCTACTAAGCTCACCAAACACTTTTTGGAAAAAAAGCTATCTTCCAGAGGATCTGAGATGGACGGTATTGGATAGAACCAATCTTCAATTAGACTGAGCCTACTGATTAGGCACTTTGAAAGCCTGAGATGTTTGGTCCTTTCCAAACTATATCCCAGAATGCTACACCTGATTGTTCTTTAATGAGTGTATTATTTTTTTAAACATTCCTCATTACTCCTGATTTTCGATATCTACCCCTATATACGACTGTCTCCCTTCCAGACAGTTCTGAGTTAGGTTACTCAAAACCGGCAAAACTACTCTTCTCTGCGTGCCTTGCTGCTAAACAGGAAGTATTTGGCAAATGGGTCAACCTCTGAGTATAAGCTACTAGCGGGCGCTGACTAGTCCCCGATGTTCCTGTCCCTCGGTATGGCCAACAGTATCTCCAACTGATGTACTTAGGTGAGTCTTTGAAATCATGATGGCACCCCGTTCATAGTATATGCAGTGACAACATAGGCCAGTCTCCCACTTGTGGCAGCTCCCGGCTTTTTAATCTTATAATTTTGTAATCTTATGATCACAGTGCTGAAATACATCTGCCACAGCATTCCACACTGCCTTTCCTTCTCAGTACTCTTGTACTCATTGTATTAGCAACATCTACAATACACAACATACCGAATGTAGAGGCAAGAGTCCGCTCCTCGTTTGTCAGCGAGGCACTTACCTAACAATTTCCCTTTCATTCCCCATTTTAATAAGTGAATACGCAGTGGCGGTTCACAACCAACCGCTTCTGCTTTGCAGCGAGTTAATTATCCACCTGCTCCCTCCAAGCTTCTGTTTTCCCCTCTTTTTCTCTTTTCAATAACTTTACTGTAAATCAGACTATCTGATACCAGTACTCCAGGCATGCATAGTTAGATTTACCTTACACCGCACACAATCGAAGCGACAGGACTGTCATACCCTTTGACATCTAAGGGAGAGATCTCTCACTCTTTAAGACTGTGCACCTGACTTCTCTGATTCTTACTACCTAGAAGGCGATTTGGTCTCCATTTTTAAGTATTCTTGTTGCGACACCCCTGCTTCATATATGTTGTTAATGTACCTACTGTTATAGATTGGAGACACGTCTGCTCCTTGAGCACCTATGCCAAGGACAGCTGAGCCACTATGCCTAACTTCTGTAGCTAAATGTCCTTTTCAGACATTCGTTCATGGTGTCCCACAAACTGGGTTGTATTTCTTGATTTCTCCACCACCAGAATTTCACCGGGTGGTTCCCTGTTATTTTTGTCTTTTTCTCTTTATTTTTTCTTTTCCTTTTTTTCTCAAACACATGTACAAAATGACTGTGTTGATATATCGATATATTGTATTGCAATACCCAAGAAGTAGGCTGAGTTGAGATCTGTTTCAAATTCTTAAAACTGTACGGTATGATGTTTGTTTTTCCTAACAGGCACTGCCTGTGAATCCACCATCTTGAAAACCTGGATCACTGGTTTTGTATCTAATTAATACCCTGTATGTTTGCACTTTCTTTTGTAACATATCACTTTCAGAGCAGTAGCACATATTGGATCCTGAAGAAAGCCATGACACTCACTAGGTAATTGGCGGAAACATGTCGTTCTCAGCACAACATGACTGGGTCTAATGGTTCCTGTTGTGTCCTTTGTTTTTTAATCCTAGCGCATGGTAGCCTGAATAAAGACATGTGGTAAACCATGTAGCTAGTTTTAACTCACCATCACTTGCACTGCGTCCTTCATCACATCTTGTAGCTTGTGTTGGGTTTTAGTGATAACCCTACTTACAAACAAAACATCCCTGAGCTCCTCCCTCTCAGTGAGAGGGTTGTAGCTCTCACCTGGACTAGGTTTCATGGTGCGAGGAGGTTCCCCAATGATGAAGCATGCCACCTCTGATGGGTGAGGGAAACTGTCCTTTAAAGGGAAAAGGCGTCTCTACACATCTTCTAGTCAACTGACACTTCTTTTTCCAGACCCGAGGGCTCCTTTGTGTTGTGTTTTTGTCACTATAAAGAGACTGCATGCGTTCACAATAAGAATGAATTATTTGCTTGCTGCTCAGCAGCAATTTGCTCGACACTGCACTCAGTGTATGGCTGAGTGTACTCACTGCACAGATTGTTTCTGCACTCACGTTCACCCAGAGGGGTGCTTCCTTGAGCTGCTTGAGCATGGAACATAAAGGGTGATGGCAGGTGTGCAGAAATCAGTGTGGTGCAAAAGATATTAAATGTGGATTTTTCTTTGTTTTCCAAATTAATAACATGAGTTTCAGGAAAGAGGCGTGGACAAACATTATAGAACTTGGTGGTCTGTCAATATGAGGTTATCTGAGGGTCCCAATCCAAGATGTAGAGAAGTCTTTTCTTGTGATGTCAGTTCATGTTTGAAGAATATACGTAGCCAATCAAGAGAGGAAGATGTGTTACAACACATTTGTTCCATCTCTTTTCATTGTGTTCTTTGCCCCTTCGCTGTTATTTATGCCCCTGATTTTTTGATTCCTGCAGTTGTAAAATGGGCTGGACTCTATTATCGGGTATTTGGCCTGGAACTTTTCCTTTCAATTTGTTGCCTTGCTGATCCCTTCAGTGTTGATCTCTGCCTCCCATCAAGTGCTAAAGGATTGGCAATTACATTTTTTACCCTTTTGATATTTCCTCCTACCTGGGACCATCTTAAGAGGACACCGAAGACCTTTACAATTCTGTGGAGGATGGCACCATAGCTACTCGAAGAGATGCCCTATTCTCAGGCAAAAAGGAAGGTGGCACAACTGACCTTTTTAGCATTGAGTCCTTGACAGATTGCGAGACCAATGAATCCTTAGGTTTGGTAACACGATTGACCCTTTCCAGGACCTTGCAAAAGAGTTATATTAATTTCACATTGAGAATTATCTATTCACACAGATTTAGTTCCTACTGTCTGCAGACATCCCAGCAGTGGTGCCTCACAATTTTTGCTGGATTCATTGAAGTTAAGAGAATTTTTAGAGTCTCTTTAAGTGGATTTTGCTTTTTGCCCTGCACAGTTAGTCAAAATCAAATTAAAGTGGTTTACCTAGTAGGTTTACCTTACATAATCTGCAATGCCCATGCAACTCGTTTAGTAACGTATTCTGATGCTTGTTTACATGCTCACAACATATTCTTACTAGAAGTTAGGAAGGTGTTTGAATGTCCTGACTGCTGAGGAATGATTGTACAATATTCAGCAAAGAGGAATAGATGGATTGCCCAATGTGTCTCTTTATCCTCATTTGGCAGCTGAAGGACTCGGAAGGCTTTTTTATGTGGATTCAAAGAAATGATGGACAAATTGATTAAATGATGGAAAAGTCGAGTTTGAGTTGTTTGTGAAAGATTTAGGGCCTCATTTATGAGGCCCTGCATCACTTTTACGCCGCCGGTGCGTCACTTTTTGTGACGCACCAGCAGCGCAAAAAATGTGCCTTGTTGCACCATATTTACAATGTGACGCATCTAGGTAGATGCGTTACTTTGTAAAGCCCTGAGCTACATTATACCTACGCCAGGTATAATGTATGCAGAGGGGGCATTCTGACGCAAGAAAGGGTCATAGAAGTGACGCAGTGAAATCTATAGGATTTCACTGCCCCACTTCTAGGACATAAATGCGTACATTTCTTACGCCTGCCTTACAGCAGGCGTAAGACAGACGCAGGCCCTTTCACATGGGGCTTGCCCCATGTGAAAGGACACATTGCTGGAGTTGCGTCACTTTTGTGACACACTCCAGCAATGCGTCACTTTTGTGCCATACAAATACGTCAGAAATACTGACGTATCTGTAACTCCTTGCGCCATGATGCGTCATACTGTAAATATGACGCATCATTGGTGTCGCAAGGAGGGCGCAGTGAAAAGTGACGCATCGCTGTTTTCGCGCAGCGATGCGTCACTCTTCATAAATGAGGCCCTTAGAGTGCAGTTAATGTTCTGAGACTGGGTAGTAAAGAATTCCAAGCTGCTGTTTTTGAGCGTGTGATGTTCGGAATTTAGGAGATTCAAAGAGATGGGTTTTGTGAAGTCTGGGACCCCCTGAACCACATGAAAGGTTATGAAGCTTTGAAACGTAGGGACATGTATTTTTATGGCTGGCTTTCTGCATTAGGCAGCACATTTTGAACGTGATCCTATGTCAGGATCCAGAAAAATCATAGACAACGAGGGCCTCATTTAAGAAAAGTGATGCATCGCTGCGTGAAAACAGCGATGCGTTACTTTTCATTGCGCCCTCCTTGCGACATGCTGGATACGTCATATTTACAGTATGACACATCATGTCCCAAGGAGTTACAGATACGTCAGTATTTCTGACGTATCTGTAGGTGCATAAATGATGCATTGCTGGAGTGTGTCACAAAAGTGACACAACTCCATCAATGAGTCATCTCAGATGGGCAAGTCCAATTTCAAATGTGCCTGCGTCTGTGTTACGCCTGCTGTGAGGCAGGCATAAGATATTGACGCATTTGCGTCCTAGAAGTGATGCAGTGAAATCTCATAGATTTCACTGTGTCACTTCTACGAGGCTTACTGGCGTCAGAACGCCCACCCTGCATACATTATACCTGGCGCAGGTATAATGTGGCGGAGGGGTTTACAAAGTGACGCATCTACCTAGATGCGTCACTTTGTAAATATGACACAACATGGTGCATTTTTTACGCTTACGGCAGTGCAAAAGTGACGCAGGGGCTCATCAATAGGATCCTGAGTCACTTGCAGGGT
This sequence comes from Lissotriton helveticus, assembly GCF_964261635.1. Lineage (NCBI taxonomy): Eukaryota > Metazoa > Chordata > Amphibia > Caudata > Salamandridae > Lissotriton > Lissotriton helveticus. The sequence continues at coordinate 833,334,495 of NC_136070.1, forward strand.
GGGAAAGCTTGGAAAGTGTAAAAGTCAGGGCAGTGGAGACTATGCTCATGACCGCACAACACAGTTTCAGCTTGCATCTTCACTTCTTGATTAGTTTCATCACTTCAGGGCAGTTAGTGGGAGAGTCAGTATGATATGTTTTTGCAGTTTCCCCAGTAAAACAGCCCAGTTTTTAGACACCAAAACCCCTCTGGGAAGCAAAGGTTTGGACCAACTCATCAACTTGAGCCAGGAAATCAGGAAAAATCTAACCCATGTACCTTACACAACCTAATTGCGGAAGGTGCCTATTAGGTAATGATCAATATTGTTGGACACTGCAGGATTGTATTCATTAGTGTATTCTAAAGCTCATGTCCCCATTGATAAACACACACAAGAAATCCACACTATATATTTCAAAAGGTTTAATTCATGCCTTAATTGCCTATTCTAGTGCAGATTGTATGCAGAAATGCTGTCACAAAAACAAACATGATGTCTACAATTGAAATTTCAATAAATGAATATAAAAAAAAGAATGGCAAAATATCAGATGGTACTCATTGAATTAAATAATTGATGGAATCAATCTATACAGGAACCCTTCAAATAAGACACTTGCTGAATCTTTGCACCACTAAAGTTATCCTATGAGTTTCCTACATGGTGTATGGCACACACTTATTTCTTGTCCATTGCCCATTCTTTTTCATCCTGCGACTGTGCTATGCTCTGAGAAGTGAGTTACCAGTCAGTTCTGTTATGGTGTTCCTTGCTGTGAAGGCACCGATAGCATTGGTCATTCCAGTGTATGGCTTTCATCTGAAATATCTGTAATGCTCTGCAAACTTGTTGTTTCTCTGTGGAATCTGATGTTCTCTCCACTAAAATACTTTTGCATTCACGTAAATACTATTTCAACATTATTATGATAAATCAGACCTCGCGATTTGTGACGTAAAATGCATAAATTAGCATACCAATTCGGTTGCACATTTGCCTAAAACTATTACACTATAAATCACACAATTAATACATAGTTTGTAAGCAGTTTGGCACCATCAAATCACTAAATATTATATGACAATTGGGTCTAATTAAAAACTCGAAAAAGTGCGTTTATAAAATGAAAATGTGCACTCAAATACAGGTGTGTGTGTGTAAAATGGAACTTTGAAAAATGCACTTTAGTGTATTTCTCAAAGTTTTTGCGAATTACCCTATAGTTCAACTTCATGGTAATTTGCGCCCCCTAGTAGCGAAATCGCTACTTCAAAGTGGTTCTTGCATTGCATTTAAGGAATCGCAAAATGCGATTCCTTAAATGCAATCACAATAGAACTCGCAATTAATTGTGAATTCTCATACTGAGAGGGCCGTGACCCTTGATGCATTGCAAAAGCTCATTTTGCGATCGCAAACAGCCAATTTTTGCGAATCACACCGTTTGCAATTGCAAAAGGCTTTGAGGCATGTCCCTGAATGTGTTGTACTGCTGCTTTGGTTCACACCTTCTCCTTTATATGCACCCATTTTAACTCCTTGCACGTTTGTTGTTTTCTCCCTTTCTGCTTTCACATGATTAGGGTTTCACTCTAGTTTTCTTAGCGGTTTATTGATTCTTCGTTTTGGCTCTTTTTATTATTTATTTATTTTTTAAACTGTGTTTTTATTGCAGAATTAGAAAACATACAATCAGTTGTTCCAGTTGTCCTGCCATTTACAGATATCCTACAAACACCATGGGGTAAGCATCACACAGCCATTTAGCCCACATCCCGGGGGCTGGGCGGCGACATCTATAGAATGCTAAGCATGGACCTTAAACAATGAAACAAAGACAGCAGCTCGACAGGATGATCTAGCATCTGCTATTTTAATTTTGAAACCAACCCTTCCCCTAGTCCCAACAAATAACCTGTCCTATAGCTCGAAAGGGCGTTACTGGTAGCCACTGCTAATGTCACCGATCGTTTTTTTGGCTCTTTTTATGTTCTTTCTTATTGTTTTGATCCTCAGTGTCTGACTGACTGTCTTCAGGCATCCTGGGGTACCCATCTGGTTTCTAATGGGAACTTGTTACAGCAGATTCTGCCATTATAACCGGTAAGCCTCATTCTATCTGTCTGCTTAATCTTTCTGGCCTCCTCCATCTACTATATTCAAGCTTCTAACTGTAGTGATCTACTTACCCTCCAGCTAGTCTATAATCCCTCAAACTCCCCAAGGTTACATGGTAGAAGTCCTAGAAGTACACAGACAGCACTACCAACTGAGAAAAATCTACCTAGAGAGCAAATCTAGTCCTGTTTTTCTCTTATTTCTTTTCCGTGTTTACCCAAGTTTCTCTGATGGGCATCTCAGCTATGCAATACCTCGGCTCAGGGATTGATGGACATAAGGGCTTTGTGCAGTGCCCAAACAATAATAAAGTCAAAACATAATACAAGAACATCCTAAACCAATTCAGAGAAATAGAGTACATTTTAATAAATAAAATTATAACAAAAGTACCATACAGTAAACCGGGGTTATGAATTTTTAAACTTTAAATGTGAAAATAGAGCCAAAAAGCATATGCACCATCCACGTTAGTCTGGTTGCACTTGACCGGTACCTAGGTGCAAGTTAAGGCCAACCACGATAAAGAGTGGGTCTGATACTGAAACCAGGTTCGACCCGGTTGGAAGTTTCATTTCGGACTTAGGGGCTGATTACGAGTACAGTTGCCTTGAGGCTGCCGTAAATGTGGTGGTGGTCCTACACTGCAACCTAGGCTGTCTGACCGCCTAATTACAAGTTTTGCAGTCAGACCGTCACAACACTGCTGACATCACCAGGATTTAGGATCCTGATGGTGACCCCCGCACTAGCATCCGGAGTATGCGGGTGTGCTCCGATGCATGGGCAAACCGCGAATCACCCAGCAACATCGTAAGTGTGAGCAAAGAGGTCGAACCGAGCTGGTTACCTCGTTCCCTACCTCCTGGCCGGAAAATGATAGTGGGGGATCTTCACCCTCTTTTTGCAAGACAATGTTTGTTTACATCATGTTCTTAGCCCGACCTTCATCGTGCACCATTAAGTGCCTGACCCTAGGATGGCGGCTGAGAGGAGGGATGGGCTCCATTACACCAAGGTGCCCCCATGACATCGGTAACCCTGACTCTGCCTTTGAGTGCCATCAATGCTGCGGCAGTCCTGGAGAAATGTGTCATGGGAGTGCTTTTGTGTGTGCGTTTGTGGTGTATAAGGGGGTGTGTGCGGAAGCACGTGTGTGTGTGCGCCTGTGCGTGTATGAAAGACTATGTTCACATTTGTTGTGTGCTTGTGCATGTCTGTGCGTGTGATGGTGTGGACATGTATCTGGGTGTTTTTGTATTAGAGCATGTGATTCTATGTGTTTCTGTTTGTATGCTTATGTCTGTGCGTGTGATGTGTGTGCATTTATTTATTTTTAGTGTTTTTGTATTAGAACATGGGAGTGTATGTATGCTTGTGCGTGTGGATGTTTCTGTATGTGCGCCCTCTGTTCGCATTTGAGTATGTGCGCACATTTGTTGTGTGCCTGTGCATGTCTGTGCGTGTCATGGTGTGTGTGTGTGCATGTATTTGTGTGTACCTCCTTGGGTATTTTTTGTTCTGGAGCATGTGATTGTATGTGTGCTTGTGTTCTTGATAGTTTCTGTATGTGCATGTCTGTGTGTACATGAGATTGAGCGCTTTTGTGCGTGACTGTGCATGTCTGTGCATGTGAAGGTGTTTGCGCGTATATGTATATGGGTGTTTTTGCATTAGAGCATGGGATTTTATGTGTGTTTGTGTTCTTGGATGTTTCTGGCTATGTGCTTGTCTGTGTGCATCAGTGCGCATTGGAGAGTGTGTGCTCTCATTGGTGGGTGTTTGTACATGTCACGTGCAATCAACTGAGCAGATAACAAGAAGACCCCTGAAAGGCTCAGTAATTGGACAAGCTCTATCCTGAACAGACCCCTTAAAGACATGCAGACCCTGGCGCTGGTCATCATGCCGATCCTATGCTTAGTTTGCACCCCTCTTCATCCGATTATAGAAAATTAGGGGGACCCTCGGAATTCGTATATGAAGGACTCATCCCCCCTGCCTGTCCTCAAGACGGTCGCCCCAGTCATTGACTCAATGAACCCTCCATCGACAGCTGAGACCCATCCTTTTTGACTGAAGCCCGGTGGAGCTACCTCGCGAGCTAAAGAGGAGATGGGCTATGGATTCCCTCCTTGGCCATCACCTGCCCAGCCGGACTTTAGGCAAACGCTCCGGCGTCTCTCCTTATCTCCCCCCTCTCCCTTCCCTCACCCCTCTCCGCTCCTACTCTCTCCAACTTCTGTCCTTTGCCCTCACCTGCCCTTGCCCTCTGTCCCCAACTGTTTTTTTTTTTAAACTTTCTTTCCTCGCCACTTGAGACTGAACTATTTTGTCTGATGCCCGATGGAGCTACCTGGTTTAGCTATAGGGGAAATGGGCCATGGATTCCCTCCTTTGTCGTCACCTACCCAGTCGGTCTTTAGACAGACTTCCTTTCGTCTCTCCTTGTTGTCTCTTCCCTTATCCTCCCTCTCTCACCTCCCCTGCCCCCTCCACTACTTTTCCCTCTCCTTTCTCTCCTCTCCTAATGTATTGCCTATTTTTTGATGCAAGTGTTACAGTGTTGATTCTCATGTAAAGCGCTCTGATACCTTCGGGTCTAGCCATTTAAATAAAGGCACTGCCGTCGGGATTACAACTTTCCTTTTCGGCAGCCTTTTCATTCGCAGGAATTCTGCCATGAAAAGGATGGTGGAAAGTGAAGGGAGGGGCCCCAAACAGGGTCCCTGGGTGATTTCACCCAGGGACGGTAGTGCATGGAGGCACATGTTGTGCCTCTCTTTCAATGCACTGTCATGCATGCAGTCTGTGCCATGCACAACATGGTGCATGGCACACACTACACAGACGTGCAGAAGGCTCTGCACTGCTGCAGCATCTGCTGCAGCCTTTCTCAATGGCCTTTCTCAATGGCTGAGCCATGCCACAGAAATAGGACCACCTGCCTGGTGGTTCACTCAGAATACGGGGGTCTGAACACTGCTGGCATTGCAGGGTTCTACCAACCGCAGCATTGGCAGCTCAGCTGATGTACCGCCGATGTCATAATCAGGCACTTAAGGGCCAGATGTAGGTAGCCAAATACCGGTCGGTAACGGCCGAAATTCGGTAATTTCGGCCGTTACCGACCGCTAATTGGAATTTGAGATGTAGGTGCCAAAAAGCACCCGATTCGGTAAATAAGAGTCAGTATCATTCCGAATCGGTATTCTCCGAATCCACACCTACCGAGTTCTTATTTACCGATTCGGTAAATAAGAAATGGTAAAAATGGCCCATCGAGATGTAGGAAAGTAAAAAAATACCGAATTCCTCGAAATTCGGTATTTAAGAGTCGGTATTTACCATGGATTGAAAGCAGGTGGTAACCAGGTGCAGGCTATAAAAAAGGCACCAAAATGCCACAGTTTTGCAAGAATGGCGGCATTCTACTTGATTGCGAGGCGGCTACGGCTACAGGCAGCAGGAGAGAGGGTTTGGAGAAGGGAGGAGCAGGTCTACAGGCAGAGGATCACCCTATTCCAACTGACTGAGCCAGAGATACTGCAGAGGTACAGGCTACACCCCAGAATCATCCTGGACTTGAATAGGGACCTCCACCCATACCTGGAACACCCAACACCCAGGGTCCACGCCATCCCACCCCATGCGCAGGTGCTGTGTAGCTTACACCTGCTTGCCTCTGGGAGCTACCAGAGTGTGATTGCTGCAGTTGGTGGTGTGTCCCAGAGCTGCCTGTCACGTTTTTTCCGCAAGTTCCTGGAGGCCATGACGCAGAGAATGGAACATTACATCTGGTTCCCCGACACACCTGTGGAACTTGCAAAAACAAAAACTGATTTCTATCAACTGGCACACTTCCCTCACGTGATAGGATGCATAGATGGCACCCACATTCCACTCTGTCCACCTGCAGCCACTGAACACATCTACAGAAACCGTAAGTCAACACACTCCATCAATGTGCAGGTGATATGCAATGCTGCCAACATCATCACCGACATTGTGGCCAAATATCCTGGTAGCACCCACGACTCCTACATTTTCCAGAACAGTGGTATATACACGCCGCTTGTTGCTGGAGAGTTTGGGGATGGATATCTGCTAGGTAAACAACTGTGATACACCCTGATAGTTATGGCAGATGTATGTGTCATGTGTATGTAACTAATGAACCTCTCTTTACCACCTAGGTGATAGTGCATATGCCCTGCGTCCCTTTATGCTCACACTCTACCTCAATCCAAGTACTAGGAGTGAGAGGCGTTATAATGTGGCTAACAGGTCTACTCGCAACGTTGTGGAGCGAACATTTGGACTCCTCAAGAGCAGATTCCGCTGCCTCCACAAGAGTGGAGGTGCCCGGCAGTACACCCCCATCCTGTGTTGCAAGATAATAGCTACCTGTGCCATGTTGCACAATCTTGCCACCAAAGATGGCACAGAGGTGGAGGTAACACATCACGAGGACATTGATGATGATCAAGAACAGGCAGAGCCCCAAGCAACAGGAGAAGCAGCAACAGATGGTAGATTGAGACGGGCAGAGATCACACGTCGATATTACTAGGTAATGAATGAGACACAGACAGGTGTAGTATGTGAAGTATGTAGTTTAATTTTCACTACATCGTGCACGTGTTCAAATGCCATTGTCCTACAATGTCTGTGTCCATGACTGCGTGCTCACAGTTACCCTCACTGTGACCAGTCCTGTGGGGTTTGGGCAATCCTTAACGTTTCCGGGCATGCACTACAGTGCGTGATGCACGAGGCTGGGTATCCACACTTTGGGTGGTGGCTGGGTCAGAAATGTTGTGCCTGACGCTCCTACGCTTCTCAGGTACAGGTGTGCTGGAGCCACTCCTGCTGGTGGACCCTTCTGTGTCATCCACACCTGTGTCACCAGCAGTGGCTGTCTGGTTAGTGAGCATCTGCCACATCGCAGAGGTGACTCTCCCCATGCCCCTTGATAAGTCTCAGCAGCAGTGCACTAATGCATCCTGCATTGCAATTGAACGTCTGCACAGCAGTGACGTTACTGTGGCAAAGCGGTCCAGGGCCTTCGACCGCTGCCGCATACACTGGCGCTCTCTGTGACGCTCTAAGTGGTCTCTGTCCAACTTGTCAGACAGAACACCCATGTACTGAGATGTCTGTCATCCCCTTGGCAATTGCCTCCATGCTCCCAGCAATGTTGCCTATTCCATGGTCAATGTGTGACAGTTTGTAATTCATGCTGCGCACCTGCCTGTGCACTGCCAACATTGCCTTCGCCTGCATGCGCTGCACCTTGACCATGGCGGCCTCCAGGCCACAGAAGACCCCCTCTCCTTCCTGCCCTGCACCATTCTCCCGTGCCCTTCTGCCAAGGACACTGGCCCGCACAGCGCCTGCAGTACTCTGCTGCATGGCCTTGTCAGCCACAGTTGGATTTATCTGCATTTCACCCTCCTCATCTGATGTTTGCAGTATCCTCAGAGGGGGCACATCAGCCCTCCTTGCTCTTCCCTGCATGGATGACTGTGTGGTTGTTGTTGGCGAATGTGCTGCTGGTTCCAACTCAGGTGTTCCAAACAAAAGAGGGGAATGCGGCTGAGGTGTTGTGGCTCGCTCAGGTGTTGTGGCTTCCTGGGATGTGGATTTCTCATTTCCAACAGCGCTGTGACCTGCAATTTGTCTGTCATTTTCCCTTCTTTTAGGTACTGGTGCCCTCTCCTCCCTTTCTGGTGCTGTACTGCGTGAGGATTCTCCTGTGAAAAGATATGGACATAGGGTCAGTGGTGTCGTTCACCTGTGTGTCTTCATTAAATGCATTTATATCACACATTTGCCTAGTCTACATCAGCTGCTCGAAGTTGTGTGTGGCATGCCTTGCTGGATTTTATGGTGTATGCATTGCATGTATGTACCTATGACTACGTCTCCCATGATGCATTGCTGGCCATCAGTAAAAGCTGTTCTGGAGTGTTATGCTTACACACAGTGGGGAAGAGGGACAGGGTAATTGGTGAGGATTACTGTCCGTGCATCTTACCTTGTTTCTTTGAAGCTCTGTCAGAGCTATCCATGTCCCCAATTCCATGGATGCTTTCTGGCTCCAGGGTTGATTCAACTAGCTCCTCAAGCTCTGTAAGTCTGGGAGCTCGGTTGTTTCCCCCACCTGTGACACCTGCTTCCTTTCTTTGGGCAGCAATTTTCTTCTTAGTGACGATGCGCAGGTCGTACCATCTTTTCTTTAGGTCGTTGATCTCCCTGTGCGTCATCCCAATTTGTCTGGATGTCAAGCCATATGCTTCTTTTTACAGACTCTGCAACATGCAGAGACTGTTTCCCAAATATTTTGGTGTAGTGCTTTACCACATCTTCCACAAGCACCTGCAGTTCTGCTGGACTAAATTTGACTTTCCTTCTGCGGTCTCCTGCATCCTTCTGCCCTTCCTGATCAATCAATCAATCAATCATGCCATTTGTATAGCGCACTACTCACCCGGGAGGGTCTCAAGGCGCTTGGGGGGAGGGGTATGCTACCGCTCAAACAGCCATGTCTTGAGTTGTTTCCTGAAGGCGAGATGGTCCTGGGTCAGCCGAAGGTGGATGGGGAGGGAATTCCAAGTCTTGGCAGCCAGGTAAGAGAAGGATCTTCCTCCGGCTGTGGCTCTTCGGATGCGTGGTACGGCTGCGAGGGCGAGGCTGGTGGACCGTAGCTGGCGGGTGGGCGTGTAGAAGGTCAGGCGGTCGTTGAGGTACTTGGGGCCCAGGTCGTGGAGAGACTTGTGTGCGTGGGTGAGGAGCCGGAACGTGATCCTCTTGTCGACGGGGAGCCAGTGCAGGTTCCTCAGGTGGCTGGAGATGTGGCTGCGTCGGGGGACATCCAGGATGAGTCGGGCGGAGGCGTTCTGGATGCGCTGGAGTCTTTTCTGTAGCTTGGCTGTGGTTCCGGCGTAGAGGGCGTTTCCGTAGTCCAGTCGGCTGGTGACGAGTGCCTGGGTGACAGTCTTCCTGGTCTCGGTCGGGATCCAGCGGAAGATCTTGCGAAGCATACGCAGGGTGTTGAAGCACAATGAGGAGACGGCGTTGACTTGTCTGGTCATCGAGAGGGTGGGGTCCAGGATGAAGCCCAGGTTGCGTGCGTGGTCGGTTGGCTTGGGTGCAGTGCCCAGGGCTGGGGGCCACCAGGAGTCGTCCCAGGGAGAGGGCGAAGATCCCAGGATGAGGACTTCCGTCTTGTCCAAGTTCAGTTTCAGGCAGCTGTCCTTCATCCACTCGGCGACATCTTTCATCCCTTCGTGTAGGCAGGTTCTGGCGGTGTCGGGGTCTCTGGTGAGGGAGAGGATCAGCTGGGTGTCATCGGCGTAAGAGATGATGTTGAGGTTGTGCTGGCGTGCGATGGCTGCGAGAGGTTTCATGTAGATGTTGAAGAGGGTGGGGCTGAGTGAAGATCCTTGCGGGACGCCGCAGATGACTTCGGTGGCCTCGGAGCGAAACGGGGGGAGGCGGACTCTTTGTGTTCTTCCGGCAAGGAACGAGATGATCCACTCCAGTGCCTTCTCTTGGATACCGATGTTGCTGAGGCGCTGGACTAGGGTGCGGTGGCAGACCGTGTCGAACGCAGCGGAGAGGTCCAGGAGGATGAGGGCCACTGTTTCCCCCTTGTCGAGCAGGGTCCGGATGTCGTCGGTGGCTGCGATGAGGGCGGTCTCGGTGTTGTGGTTGGCTCTGAAGCCAGACTGCGAGGGGTCGAGGGATCCGTTTGTCTCGAGGAAGGCGGTCAGCTGTCTGTTGACGATCTTCTCGATGACTTTAGCAGGAAAAGGGAGGAGCGAGATGGGGCGGGAGTTTTTGAGATCGGTGGGGTCCGCTGTAGGTTTCTTCAGGAGGGCGCTGATCTCGGCGTGCTTCCAGCTCTCCGGGAAGGTGGCGGTGTTGAAGGAGGCATTGATGATGTTCTGGAGTTGGGGTGCGATGGTGGAGTCGGCCTTGTTGAAGACGTGGTGTGGGCAGGGGTCGGTCGGTGATCCGGAGTGGATGGTGTTCATCGTGCGGGCTGTGTCTTCGGTGGTCACCGTGGTCCAGGTGCGAAGGGTGGCGGTGGGGGGCGTTGGTTCGACGGTTGGGTGCGTGGGTGGGGCGCCGAAGCTGTTGTGGATGTCGACGATCTTGCGGTGGAAGAACGAGGCGAGGGAGTCGCAGAGGTCTTGTGACAGAGTGATGTCGTTGGTGCCGGTGCTGGGGTTGGAGAACTCCTTGACGATAGTGAAGAGCTCTTTGCTGTCGTGGGCGTTGTTGTCCAGTCGTTCCTTCAGGGATTTCTTCTTGGTGGTGCGGATGAGCTAGTGGTGCTTGCGGGTAGCGTGTTTGAGGGCGGTCATGTTGTCGGTTGTCCGGTCGAGGAGCCAGGCTTTCTCGAGGGTGCGGAAGGTCTTCTTGGAGTCCTTGAGGTCGTCGGTGAACCAGGAGGCCTTCTTGCTTCTGGGTCTGCTGGGAGGGTTCTTTAGTGGCGCGAGGTCGTCGGCGCAGGCGGTCAGCCACTGTGTGAAGTTGCGGGCTGCTTCGTTGGGGTCCGTTGTGTTGGCGGGTGGGCTCTAGCTGAGGGAGGTGGTGAGCTGGTCTGCGGTGATCTTGCTCCAATTCCTGTGAGGTACCTGTTGCGGGTGGTGGTGGGTCGTGGATCTTTTGAAGCTGAAGTGGACGCAGCTGTGGTCGGTCCAGTGGAGTCCGGTGGCGTGGCTGAAGGTGATGTACTTGCTGGAAGAGAAGACGGGATCAAGCGTGTGGCCGGCGTAGTGGGTGGGGGTGTTGACCAGTTGCTTGAGTCTGAGGTTGGCGAGGTTTTCCAGCAAGGCGGTGGTGTTGCGGTCCTTGTTGTTCTCCAGGTGGAAGTTGAGGTCCCCGAGGAGGATGTAGTCGGTGGAGGGGAGGGCGTGCGGGCTGATGAAGTCTGTGATGTCTTCGCTGAATTGTGTGCGTGGTCCCGGGGGTCTGTAGACGAGGGTGCCTCTGAGGGTCGTCTTAGGGTCGTGTGAATCTGGAAGTGGAGATGTTCGGCTGCGGCGAAGGAGTCGTTGGCGTCGGTCGTGATGCGGATGGTGTTCCTGTGGACGATGGCGATGCCACCTCCGGTCTGGTTGATGCGGTCCCTCCTGATGATCTTGTACCCATCCGGGATGGCGATGGCGATGTCGGGTGCAGAGGAGGCGTTCATCCAGGTTTCCGTGAGGAAGGCGACGTCCGGTGATGTAGCGTCGAGGAGGTTCCAGAGTTCCACGGCGTGTCTGTGGACGGAGCGGGTGTTGATCAGGATGCACTTGAGGTGGTTGCTGCTGGTGTTTGTCTTGGCGGGTGCGGGGCAGGTTCGGAGGCAGGTGAACTTGCAGGTGCAGCAGGTGAAGGGTCCGTGGGTGCGTCTCGGGGTGGCTCGGCAGCAGGCGTGGGTCCGGCCGGCATTGAGTGCGTTGAGAGTGGCGGCGTCGTAGGTCAGTCGGGTCATCTTGCCTCGGCGGGGAGGGCCAGGGGTCCTGGCGCTGGGCGCGGGCCAGGCGCGGACGGGCGCAGACGGGCTTACCTTTGGTGCACCTTCGGCGCTCAATCGGTGCTCCCGCTGCGCGCATCCGCTGCACGGTCGCTCTGGGGGCGTCATAAGTAAGGAGCCGGGAGGGAGGAGCAGCTGGGTGGCGGGAGCGGGGCGGCGAATGGAATCACAGGGGGCCGGGGCAGCAGGGAGGCAGCGGCGGGAAATTCCAAGAAGCAGCGGGCAGCGGGAAATTCCCAGGAGCAGCGGGAAATTACCAGGAGCAGCAGGAAATTCCCAGGAGCAGCGGGCAGCGAGCGAAGGAATCTGCAGGCAGGAGGCGGCAAAGGCAGGCAGGAGCGGCAGCAGTGAGTGGGGCGACCAAGCCCTGTGGAGGGCTGAGCGGTCACACTCTGTGGTCCCCTACGGTCCCCTTAAGTAAGGAGCCGGGAGGGAGGAGCAGCTGGGTGGCGGGAGCGGGGCGGCGAATGGAATCACAGGGGGGCGGGGCCGCAGGGAGGCAGCGGGCAGCGGGAAATTCCCAGGAGCAGCGGGAAATTCCCAGGAGCAGCGGGCAGCGAGCGAAGGAATCTGCAGGCAGGAGGCGGCAAAGGCAGGCAGGAGCGGCAGCAGTGAGTGGGGCGACCAAGCCCTGTGGAGGGCTGAGCGGTCCTGAGACTCCATTCTGATGAACAGGCAAGCTCTGGAAAGCCAGCTCCTCTCTGTTTCCCCCTGCTCTGCTAACTGTTCAGTTGCTCTGCACCTGCATGGGTGTGGCCACTCCCAGGTACTGGGGAGGGGTGCTTGATTCTGATTGGTTGGTTCTTCTGTGCCTTTGTTGTGGGGTGTGGTGGGTGTTCCTGATTGGTGTACAGGGTCACATGTAATTTTTCAGTTCTCCCGAATCGGTATTTACCGAATCGGTATTTACCGAATCGGTAAATTCCGATTCGGTATTTTCCATTCATTCCTATGGGCCAGAAGGACCATAGGAATGAATGGGTACTTACCGATTCGGTATTTACCAAATCGGTATTTACCGATTCGGTAAATTCCGATTTGAAATTCCGAATGATACCGATTCGGTATATTTTACCGATTTTTTATCTACATCATGTTTTCCAATTCTTAATTACCGATTCGGTATGAGTCGGTATTTAAGAGTCGGAAAAAAAGATTTACCTACATCTGGCCCATAGTCTCTAAAATGGAAGTCAAAAATCCTCAGCAGGGCGAGGCAGCAAGAAGTGGCTGAAAAGAGCTCCATGTTGATGAATAGTGTCTGGATGAAGTCTCAGAGAAGCTGTTGACTTTTAGTGAGAAAGATCTGAGCTGAAGAAATTTGATCTTCATGCCCAAAGAAGGTCCCTCTCCGACCAGATACTTTTTACGTAATCATCCAATATAGATCTCCACCTTTGGGCTTAGTCACTTTTTTAGAGCCCAGATTATTCTAGCTTAGCAAGGCTTCAGGCTATAGTCGAAGAGGGCTCACAAGGCTGGATCCCTTCTCCATGAGGTCTTGCAAAATCGGATTTGCTGCTGCTGAAAAGCTCAGAGCGGGACTAACCTGAATCTTTGGCCCTGTGGCATGCACCTTTGTCGGATCGGTTTAGCAGGTTGGTCTCAGTCCCCCTGAAGTCTTTAATGCCAACAAGTTTGAAGTCCATGGTTCCTGGAAAAGGTAGGAGGACTACAGTTTGACACTATCCAAAAGTCCATGATTTTGGGCACAGCACTGGCAGCCAAGACTCAATCGAGCAGAGGTCAGCAGCACAGTTCAGGGCAGGTTCAGTTGGAACTAGTCAGCTGGGCAGTTACAGAAAAGGCCTCTTGTAGCTTGCTGTGTCAATATAGCTTAAACAGCAGATCCAACTTATGACCCATGGAGTCCACTTCTTTGCCTCGGGTACAAGAAAGAGATCGGGTCTGGTCTTCTATACTCCTTTCAGGTCAGAGACGGCAGGTCCAATTCTCTTCTCAGTGTTCTGAGAAGGGAACCGTGAGTGCCACATTTATGTCTGGCACCAGCCTGTGGGTAGAGGTAACTCCTGGCCCCTCCCTAACCAATACAGTAAAAGTTCCCTGGGCAAGCCTACCCACTTTTGGAGCACTTCCCAAGTGGCCTACTGCAAGCCATCCCACAGCCCCCCTCTCTGCATATATATCCAAGATAGTGAAAGCTTTCTCCACTTGTGTGACCAACTGCTGAAGTGTTTGGAGCTTGTCTTGCGAGGTGGACAAAAATATGACTATACCCAGGTGTCAGGTAAACATTTGCCTGTGACAGGGAAGGTCTTCTAGAAGTTAAATAAGTTCCAGGTCACACCCCAGATGATCATCATGCCAAAGGAACAGAACACCTCCCCAAACCCAAGGCCTTAGTCCCAGCTCTGGGAGCAAGTTCACACCTCATCAAGGGAGGTATTCATCTGTCAGATGACAGTTGCACATTGGCATCCAGAGGCTTTACAAATCTGACTTCCTCAGTGACTTGGCCTTGTAATAAATATGTTTTTTTAAATCCAAGAATGAAATGTGTAGTTGCTTCCTAACCAGAGATAACATTTTTAAATTGAATATTGTATTCCAATGCTTTCCCATAGAACACCCAAACTTGCTTGAGTGAAAATAGCTTTTAGGGCCTTTTCACTGTAATGAAAAATGTAACATTAAACCTTTATAAGTACTACTTCTAAATACAATGTGTTTTGCTTCAAGGGTAGTAAGGCCTCCTTGGGGTGACAATATTATTTCAAAGGAGGGTTTAGGCAGTCATAATTTGCAGTATAAACCTACTCAATCATGCCAAACATGGCAGGCCTGCTGGCATATTTACATGGTCACTGTATTGGTCGGCACAATGGATGTTGAAGTCCACTAGTGACATTTAAGTTTCAGGCCTTTGAAACACTTTTGTACCATATACTAGGAACTTAAAAGCAAGTTAAATATGTTCTACAATCAACAAACAGAGTCAAGGCAAAATTCTGGGATAATACTATGCAAAACAATAGTCATGTGTCCCATCCAGCAGAAGGCATAGAGAACTACCCACCATTATTGGATTCTCATCGCTAAGGTGTAAAGATCTGGAAAGACCATCAGCATTGCTGTAGTCGGTCCAAGGGTGATGCTCCACCATTAAGTGCATTACCTTTAGGAAGATGGACCATCTCAGCAGTTTAGGATTCTTGTCCCGCATTTTCATGTGGTATCTGAGAGGTCTATGGTCTATCTGAACATGGGTATGATACCCAATCAGGCATGATCTCAACAGTCTTATTACTCAGAACTTGGAATCCTGGCGTTGATGGATAGCTGGTGGCTCTGAGTGGAGCAATGAAAAGCCTAGGAGGTCTGGCTAAATTGGCATGTTCAAAACCAAGTTTGGAGACAGCTAGAGAATGAACTGTTGTTTTAAGATGATCAGTGGAGATGAGGTGAGAAATTGTATTTAGGGTATGTGTTATGTCATGCATGGTTTGCCGTCCTATCCTTTGTGTCAGTCCTGTGCCTCGCACTATTGTACCTGCAACACCCCATATGCTGAAGAACTTATTGCCCCACTGCTGCACAAGAGTTCACCAGTGTCTCTGGCCCCATAAAGTCTCTACCCAACGTTTTGGGTTTTATTAAATACACTGTATATCCCCTCTGTACTACATCACCCTTAACAAGCAGTCCCTTTGTGTCCCCTTCCTGTAATACACTTCCAGTACCCATATCATGCTACTGATCCCCCTCTAAAAGAGGGGGATCAGTAGCATGAGCAAGCCACTGCCTGAACAAGCCACTGCCTGCAACACATTTCTGAGTTCGCAGAAGTCGCTGCAGCCTCTTGAGAGATTTACATGGAAGTTCGGGATCCTGTGAAACCAAGCAGTCATGTGGGTCGCAGCTCTATTAAACTGCACGCAAGTACTGAAAATGAGTTACAATTTTTTCTGTAGTGGCATGGATATGGAATAAGATATTGTCCGAGATTGAGTGTTAAAATGCCCAATTTCATAAAATGGGTGTATGGAATGTTTTTAATTTGGAAAATTGATTTTCCGGAGCACATTGTTGCTTAGTGACAAAGCTTAGTGGCAATATTTGGCCATATAATACAAGTGCATGTCGTATTTATTCTCCTTAATGATGACATCCAGCTACAATATGGTGGCTGAGACGACAACTATGGGCTGATCTTTTGTATTTGTTTTATTAAAAGATGCACTTCAAGGCATGTTTTGGATACAGGTTGGATTCCTGTTTTCTTACCTACATATTCTTAGGGGTTATGTACAACTTAAACATGGTTTTTAGATTGGGATCATTAGCACTGCTTCATAGACATAGACTCTATCTTATGATCTGGTATTTGCATTTGGCTGATAATTGAATCTGGAAGGGAGAGGGAATTGTCTGAGGCAAGACAAGCTGAGGGAAAATGGACCTGTGGGCTGCGGGGAATGGAGATAGACCTTAATGCTGAAATTTAGATACATTATTCTCTATAATAGCATGGAAATGAAATAAAGGATTGTCAGGATTTCAATCAATCAATCAATCAGGAATTTCTTAAGAGTGCTACTCACCTGTGAGGGTCCCACGGTGCTGGGGGGTGTACGAGCAGCTCCGTAGGTCATCCGAACAGCCAGGTCTTGAGATCATTTTTTAATTGGTGCAGTGTTGGGCTTCGTATGATGTGGAGGGGGAGTTCGTTCCAGGTCTTCGCCACGATGTAGGTGAAGGATCTGCCACCTGTTCTGGCCCTATGCATGTGGGGGACTGTGGCTAGGGCTAGGTCAGCAGAGCGGAGGTTTCTCTTGGGTGTGTGGAAGGAGATTTGTTCGTTGAGGTATTGGGACACAGTATTATGGAGGGCTTTGTAGGCATGTGTGAGCAGTCTGAAGGTTATTCTTTTTTCAAGGGGGAGCTAGTGGAGGTCCCAGAGGTGTTGGGTGATGTGGGTCATGTCATTGGATGTCGAGGTCGATTCTGGCTGCAGTTTTCTGGACAGTCTGTAGTTCGTTTAGTAGTTTTTTGTTGATTCCAGTGTAGAGAGCATTTCCGTAGTCCAGTCTGCTGGTGATGAGTGCATTGGTGACGGACTTCCTGGAGTCGGGGGGATCCATTTGAACGTCTTGCGGAGTAGGCGGAGGGTGTTGAAGCATGTGGAGGACATAGCATTGATCTGGCGGTTCATGGTGAGTGAAGAGCCGAGTATGATGCAGAGTTTGCAAGCATGGTCCATAGGGGTGGGTGGGTTTCCGAGGGCCGGGGGCCACCAAGTGTTATCCCATGAGGAGGGGGTGGAACCAAGGATATGGACTTCTGTTTTTTCCAAGTTGAGCTTCAGGCAGCTTCCGCTCTTCCAGGTTGCGACGTCCTTCATTCCCTCTTGGAAACTGTGCCTGGTGATGTCGGGTTCCTTGGTGAGTGAGAGGATGAGCTGGGTGTCATTGGAGTATGAGACTATGTTGAGTACGTGTTTTCTGATGATGGTTTCGGAGGGCCATGTAGACGTTGAAGAGTGTTGGGCTGAGGGAGGATCCTTGGGGTACTCTGCATCTGATCTCTGTAGGTTTAGAGAGGAACGGCGGGAGTCTTATTCTTTGTGTTCTGCCTGAGAGGTAAGATTGAATCCAGTCTAAAGCTGTTACCTGGATGCCGGCGTTGTGGAGACTGGTGGCCAGTGTGTGGTGGGAGAGGGTGTTGAAGGCCGCTCAGAGGTCTAGGAGGATGAGGGATGCAGTGTGGCCTAGGTCCAGGAGGGAGCGGATGTCGTTCGTGGTGGCTATGAGGGGGGTCTCAATGCTGTGCTTGCTGCGGAATCCAGATTGAAAGGTGTTGAGGATGATGCTGGTTTATATGAAGTGCGCTAGCTGGATGTTGACGACTTTCTCAATGACTTTGGTGGCAAAGGGGAGAAGAGAGATGGGCCTGAAATTCTTCAGGTCAGTCGAGTCTGCGGAATGCTTCTTGAGGAGGGGTTTGACTTCGGCGCGGTTCCCGTTGTCGGGAAAAGTAGCGGTCTCGAGGGAGCAGTTGATCGATCCATCGTAGCTTGGGTGCGATGGTGGCCCTGTGGAAGATGTGCGTGGGTAGGGGTCAGTAGGTGCTCCGGAGTGGATGTTTTTCATAGTCTTTGCAGTAAGAGTGGTCCAAGTGAGGAGGTTCTGCTGGATGGTGTCACTGGTGGGGGGTGTTTAATCGGTGTCGTGGTATTGGTCGTCGAAGTTGTCATAGAGCGTCTTGAACTTGTGGTGGAAGAAGGAGCTGAGTTTGTTGCAGAACTCTTGGGAGGGAGGGACGTTGGTAGTTTCACTATTGGGTCTGGTGAATTCCTGTATGGTGGCAAAGAGTTCCTTGGAGTTGGGGGCGTTGGAGAGGATTCTGTCTTGGAAGAAGTTTCTCTTTGTTGATTTGACGAGTTGGTGGTGTGCTGTGGTGGCAGCCTTGTAGGAAGCGCATGCTTCCGGGGTTTTGCTGTTTGTCCATGTTTTCTCCGGTCGTGGGCAAGAGCACTTGGATTCTCAGAGGTCCGTGGTGGCTTTTGTGTTGTGTCGTCTGGTGGAGTTCTGGAGTGGGGTGAGAGTGTTGGTGAAGTTGGCGATCCATTGGTGAAGGTTGGTTGTTACTGTGTTGGCGTCTGTCGTAGTAGGGAGAGGAGTGCAGCTGGGGAGGAGGTGAGAAGCTCTTCTGTGATTTTGTTCCAGTTTCTGCCTGGGAGGCGTGGCGTGCGCTTGTGTGCGGTGGGTTTCAAGAAGGAAAAATTGATGCAGTAGTGGTCCATCCAGAGCGGTTCCGTGGTGTGGCTGAAGCGAATGTTGTTTCCTCCGGCAAAGATGGGATTGAGAGTGTGTCCTGCCACCTGTTTGGGGATGGAGATAAGTTGCTTCAGCAAAATGTTGGCGAGGTTCTCCAGGAGAGCGGTGGTGTTGGGATCGCTGAGTGTTATAATGCCTCAATTTTATAAATTTCTGCTGTATGTAATGTTGTTTTTAATTTAGAAAATTGACTTATAAGAGCAGACTGTTGCTTGGTGATAATACTTTTATTTTACCTTATAATACAAGTGTATATTCTATTTATTCTCCTTCATGATGGCATTATGCTACAACATGGTGCCTAAGATGAGGTTTATGGGCTGGATTTTTTTGTTTTGATAATAGGGGGTGCAGCTCCCAGCAGTAGCTCCGGACTTCGGCGTTTTGGGTGATTGCTTCCACGGGACTGCGAGGACCAGCAGTCTGTGTGCCTCTTCCCGCCCCTTCACCTGCTGCAGATAAACTGCAGATAAACTGTAGTGATAAACTGCTCGCGGCCCTCGCTCCGTGGGGGCCGCTTGCAGCAGTTGCTCCGGACTTTGGCGTTTTGGGTGATTGCTTCCACGGGACTGTGAGGACCAGCAGTCTGTGTGCCTCTTCCCGCCCCTTCACCTGCTGCAGATAAACTGCTTGTGGCCCCTGCTCTGCGGGTGCCGCTCGCAACAGTAGCTCCGGACTTTGGCGTTTTGGGTGATTGCTTCCACGGGACTGCGAGGACCAGCAGTCTGTGTGCCTCTTCCCGCCCCTTCATCTCCCTGTATATAATCATCCATGCCTACCGCTTCACGGAACGCGTGCCAGGCGAAGCCCGGGCTAAGGGCGGGCCCGTTTTAGCCCGTTCGAGACCGAAGGAGACCGGACCGGGCCATCCCTCTTAGTTCAGCCAGGCTCACTCGGATGAGGAGTGGGCTCTGTGTCAGCCATCAAGCATTGCCACACCTTAAGCAGGGGGAATGGCTGGACGGTGGAGCAGGAGAAAAGCACTGACTTCGGGTGGCTCCATAGCAGGTACATTGGACAATTTTATTATTAGAGCCAACTCACTTTTATCTCATGAAATATTTTTGATGGAGCGGCGGCTTTCCCAAGAAATTGCCACAGCTAAGAGATCCTCGCTGGGCCATATAGCGGATGCAAGTACACCTGAGAGAGGCCTAAATTTGCTTGTAAATGAAGTCTCTGAGCATGGTGATAATTTAATGACTATTGAGACTCCACGTATCGTGGGTAGTGTATCACCATCTAGTGAATCAATTTTACCCTCTATACCCAAGATTAATTTGCTTTCTAACTCGGTTGATACTCTGCCAGTTGATAGTCCTGTAAGGCCAAATACCCGGCAGCTTCGGGAGAATCGGGAGGGGGCAGGAGGCAGGAAACGAGGGGCTCAAACACTGGGTGGGAGGAAGACTAAACAGGCTAAACACTCTAACCATTCTGATCCTGTGGGTTTGAGCAGGGCCAAGGAGGCTCCTATAGTTACTATTGTACCAGCTACTCCCCCAGTAATAAGCTCACCTACACCAATTCTAGGTGAGTCAAATACTAGTATCACCACACCGGTAAGGGAGGATTTATCTATTGTAAACATGGTTGCCCTCCTGAAGTCTTTGCTTAACCCTTTAGAAGTTAGGCTCGCTCAGATAGAGCTAAGGCTGTCAAAAATTGAAAAGGTTACAACAGCCACTGCAGACTGCCTGAAAACAGACAAGACCATGTTGGTGGGCGGGGAGTCTGATAACATTCAGTGGGGGTATTAACACTAAATCCTAACCCTCTATTAACTTCATGTTCTACAGTGGAGTGTACTTCTAATAAGATCCCCCCTTCTCTTCCTCCTGCTAGTGCCCCAACACTGGCTAAAAAGCCTAACTTAAACGTTATCCCAGAAGCACAAGAGAGTAGCGTCCCAAATAGGAAACTGATAATTGATTTTCCTCCAGATGCAAGTCCCCTTGCAGTGGTTTTATGGGGGTCCCTGAGTTAAACGATCCAGCCAGAGAATCTTTCATGTCACTCAAAAACAAAGTTGTTGACTGGCTGAATAAAAATAGACCCCTTCTCGCCAAATTTGTAGTGAGATACTGATGGTTCGAAGGGTGTCCCGGGTGGGCCAAATGACAAAAAATATTAATGGTAACTGTATCCTGGTTAACTTCAGGGACCCAAGGACTGTAACCCACATATGCAACTGGCCGCATCACGATTCCGCGACAACGATCCAGTCACTCCCATTATCCTACTTTTACCCACCTGCTCTCCCGTGCTATAATTCAGGGACGGAGGCGGGCTGGGTGAGAGTGGAAGCCAGAGGGGTGAGCAGGACGAATAGGGACAGGTCTGACTAACCCCACTTGTCTACCCAATATTCAAATTATAATCGGTACAGTTGCTTGGACATGGTCGACTGACTGCAGAACAAGCACGGGGCTGCCCTAGCACCCAGGCTGAAGGACGGACTTAATGACTTACTAACCATGTTCAGCAAGAGCCCCTTTGGTAGTTAAGTGGTTAGGACTCAAGGTAGTAATCTGGAAGTTAGTAGCCTCCCAATGCCACCGGTCTGTTCACCTTTTGGTATTACAGACCAGCTTAACCCGGCTTCCGACCTAAACATCCTACCCATTTCATTGGGCACTTCTGCCATTGTTAGATCAAATGAAATGGGCTCCAGGGTCCCGATAGGGTGCACCATCAGCATCACTAACCCAGGATCATTGCTGATATTGTCTTGGAACCTGGCAGGCTTGCCCAATAAAATGGCTTGTCCGGAGTGGGGTTCGTTTATAGATAAGAATGACGTATGTATTTTTTCAGGAGACTTGGGCCAGAGAGGACCGAATACGTGGTGGTTTTGCCTCATTTAATGTACCGGCACGCTGGGGGGGGGGGAGGGATGCCCGTCAGGGGGCCTCACCATTTGGGTGGGCTCCCACCTGGGATGCAAGGCCAAGTCAGTGAATACCCTGTCTGACGATGTCCAATGTGTGGTCCTTGAGTGGCCTAACGCCTTTAAGCTCGCTCTGGTCAATGTATATTCTAGACCTGTTAACATAACAAGTGAGTCAAGAACTATCAAGGAATTGTCTCTATTTCTAAATACCATCTCCAGTGACATAACGCTCCTGGTAGGGGGCGACCTGAACTGCCACTTTGAGCCGCTAACAGGTATGAGGGATGGTGCATCATTGGAAGAAGACGACTATTGGTTAATATCAGCTACCGCGGCCCCTTCGCCAAGGTCATGGACGCCCCTAGCCGTCCAAATCACGGCACTAACACTCAATCATTCAATCAGGGCCTGTAATGGACGTGTGCAAACAGACATCCCGCCAAAGAGCGCATTCAATAAGCCCGGACAGGAGTCGCAGCTGGATTATATACTGGTCGAAACTAGTCTATGGCCCAAGGTTACTGACTTTAGGGTCAGTCCAAGAGTGGAGAGCGATCACAATGCGCTAATCTTGGAAATGTCCCTTCTCGGAATTGGCAAAGACACCAAAAATGGCTGTGATGACCCCGATATGAGGATGACTCTATCCAATGATAGACGTAGAGTCCGGTGGGATAAATTAGCAGCACACCCTGAGGACGTTTGTAAGCTATACGCATGGATTGTGCCTGTACTTGAAGAGGTTGGCGCCTGAATTACACAACCTCATTCTCCAGACTTGCATAACAAGCTTTGGGCCCTTCATGTGGATTTAACAAGCACACTGGCAGAGGTACTTAATCCCCGTGTGACCAAGCGGACCGCAAGGGGTAACAGAATGTCATGGTATAATGCTGCCTGTAGAAAGGCAAAATCGGAGCTAGTATTGGCTCTGAAGAAAAACAACAATAAAGTACAAATACAAGCCAGGAGAATAGAATACAAGCATCTAACTAACTGTGCCAAGGCAGAATGGGACCACGACAAGTGGGTTAATTTAACCACTGCCCTCGTGACCAGAGACTCAAGCAAATTTTGGTCAATCGTGAATACAGGGTCTGGCGAACCATTACCGGCCGTTGAATCAAACATACCAGCTGAAGTGTGGGAGGACCACTTCCGTGCCCTGTATGCAGCAGACAATGGTGAGATAGTTGGGGACCCAGGGGGGACGCTCCTAAAATCTATTCCACAACTCGCGGTGACTGATTTTACTACGGGGGAGGTCTGCGTTGCACTATCCAAACTTGCAGCTGGAAAAGCCCCGGGGTTGGATAAACTCCCGGGCGACCTCTTCAAGCACGAACCTAAGATATGGGCCCTGTATCTACTAACCATTTTCAACGCAGTCTTGAGAGGAATGGCGGTACCTTGTACTTGGCTGGGCGCAGAGATTGTCCCCATATTTAAGAAGGGCTCTCCTCTGCTCCCAGCCAACTACAGGCCTATCAGCCTCATTGACGTGCCACAGAAGATTTTTGCGAGGTTGATTTTAGATCGACTACAGGACTGGATTGATGACCACTCAATTTTGAGTCCCTATCAGGCAGGGTTTAGAAAAAACACATCCACTATGGATCACATTTTCTGCCTGAATTTATTGTTCTTGAAAACTGTCAGGATAGAGGGTGGCAGCCTATACACGGTATTTGTGGACCTGCGCGCTGCCTTCATTCTAGTCGCACGAGGGAAACTCTGGTCTGTGCTCCTTGAGCTGGGCATTCCACCTCAACTCTTGAATATACTGATGAGGCTCCATGAGGAGAACTTTGCACGGGTTAGGTACGGGAAGAATGGATTGTTGTCATCCAGATTCCCCGTTGACAGGGGGGTAAGGCAGGGGTGCGTTTTGGCACCCACCCTGTTTTGCCTCTATGTCAACGGGGTAATCGCCCATTTGAATGGCGTACTGAACACCGATGCACCTAAGCTTGCAGGCAGAAGGGTGCCTGCGATTATGTTTGCAGATGACACGCTTCTGCTGTCAAAGTCTCCAATGGGAATTCAACGTGTGTTGGATGGATTTGAGGCATTTTGTGCTGAACGGGGCTTGGAAATAAATGCTCTCAAAACGAAATTTATGATTTTTAATCCCCCAGTAACTACACGCCCAAACCCCAGTATAGGCACTACTAGACTAGAAAGAGTCCAGATTTTCGAATATTTGGGGGTAACCATAAACAAGAGCATGACTTGGGCACCCCAACAAATCAAATCCCAACTAAAACTGGCCCAACTTGCAGGGGGTATCCTCAAGCTCTCCAACACATCTACCATCAAACCTATTGGCCCAACCTTGGAGATATATAAAATGCAGGCAAGGGGGGCGGTCATCTATGGCGGCGAACTTTGGGGCTACTCATGCAGACCAGAGATTTTTACCACTGAAAATAAATTCCTCAGACAATTGTTGGCCCTGCCATCTAGCACTCCTCTCCTACCCTTGAGGCTGGATTTGGGCCTCAGATCGATAGACGAGGAACTGGGCCTTAAACCGCTAAGATTCTGGCGGAGATTGTGGACAACACCCGAGCTCCTTAACTACAGGCAGGAACGTGTATGTAAAAATATGTAAATAACAATGTAGGGAAAATCCCATGGCTTATGTATATTAAGAAAGAATGTGCGAAGTTGGGAGTACCTTCACACTGGTCTGACCCCGAGTCTGCTTGTAACGCGGTCTCACTCAAGCACTTGGCCAGACTATTTTATGATAGTAAACTAACTGCTGTTTTACATAATCCTCAGATCGGCAGCCTAACAGAATCCTTTTTAAAAGTTAAAGACTTTTATCATTTTGAGTGCGTCTTTGATGACATTTTTCCTATTTTAACTAGACAAATACACTTACAATGGAGATATGGCACCTTACCAATTAGAGCCCTTACTAGCAAATGGTTCCCATCTTCCCCAAAACACTGCCCTGGTTGCAACTGTGAGTTAGAAAACGACTTGCATATTTTGTTTTTTTGCCCAGCTTATCAAAAGTCTAGAAGGTACTGGCTCACACCTGTCTGTAAAACTTGGGATATACTCATTGTATGCAAGCTTATAGAATATTCAAAACAGAGTTAACCAGTTTTATTGTATTTTCTGTAGCTACATTTCTGGCAGCTATGTGGCACAAGGGTAGGCTTCTAACAATCACTGCATAAAACTACCTACATGAGCACTTGGTAATTGATTGTTACAGATGACAAAATGGATATACTGTAATTCTCAGGATCTTATGCAACAACTTGTACGGTGTATTTTTGGACACTTACCTGCTCCTGTACTGCTGTCAATTTACTTTTGTTTTAATTGAACTTACTTCTCACCTATGTATATTGTATTTTTTAATATGTTCGAACATCTTTTATGGCCAAAAATTTGGCGAAATAAAGATATATGAAATGAAATGAAATGATAATAAAAGATGCATTTCTGGGTATGTTTAAGATACGGGTTGGATTTCCGTTTTCTTATATGCATACCCATAGGGCCATTGACACCTTAAACATGTTTTGGAAAAAGGGATCATTATCAATGGTTCATAGACATAGATTCTTGGTGATGATCTGGTATTTGCACTTCGCTGATAATCAAATTTGGAATTGTGCTAAATTATCTTTTAACCTCTACAAAATGGCACCCATATAGGTGCTCAGGGCAATAGGCATGCAATAAAGATGTCACCTCGCGGATTTTCGAAACAGTCAGGATTGAACTTCCGTGATGATGCACTATAAAACTTACTGGATGATAGGTTTATTATTCACACTGCTGGAATTAAGGACAGTCCTGTTTGAATTTGGGGCCATTTTTATCACAGTAAGGTTACAGTAAATCTAGAAGCAACTTTCTGGATTGTAACTTAGCAACACTGTATATTCTTCATCAAACATTCTATTTTACAGATATTAATGTAAAGAAAGGGATAATGTTCTTCATGTAACCAATTTTATTTGGGAAAAATTCACCACACGCCAAGATATACACCCTTAGATGGGGCATGGGCAATGAGGAGGATTTAATGGTCCCATAGCATTATGGAGAGGTACAAGGAATGGAAAACAAGAGACAGAATACCACTGCACACCAAATTATCACGTGCCAACAAAGAGCATGAAGCTGTATTGATTTGGGAAAAGCTAAGAAGAACACTTTGAATGATACCCCATTACAATAAGCATAGAACAGCAGCTCATTTGTGAGAAGAACACAGACAAAGATGACATTGGTACACTCAGAATTTGAGGTCTATGAAGGAAGTGTCTAGCAATTTGCCAAAATAAAAAAGAAAGCCTCTTTCAAAAGAAAAATGTTGAGGGTAAATCTAACTTTGAAGTAAAACAATGGTATTATATAATCAAATGTCCAAGTCCTATGATACTATGAGATTTTGGACCATAATAAATAAATTGCAAAACCTTAAAGGTCAGAGTTTTGATAATCCAATTCAAGTAGAAGACATAAAAGATCGGTACTATGATGTGCCTGCAAGCAACTGGGAGTTTCCTACGCAGCTAAGACTAAAAGTAACAGAAAAGTTGGTGATCAAACCAGTTCATCCATTAGGAGCACATGGCCAAATCGAATGCCAATTAAAATTTTTAACCTTTGACCAGATTTTTGGTCTCCTCCCCTTTCTTCATTGTTTATGTTATGTCAAAGATACCAGCTTCTTGGAGAGGCCCAAGTCTCCAACTGGTCCACAAATGAAGAGAGTGGGAACCATAACAATAATAGAACTATCACCCTACTACAACACAGCGGCAAAACAATTTGCCATATAATTGCTAGATGAATTAGAAGAATGCATGGAAATTACCAACCTTCTTCCATTAAGCCAATCAGACTTTAGAGAAGGCTGAGAGAACCATTGCTAATGTGATCATATTAAATATGCTTGCTCAGGAAGCTGTGGACTTTGGGATGCCAATGTATGCTTGCTTTATAGACAATAGTACTGCATTCGAGCATGTCTACAAATTTCTATCATGGGCAAAACCTTCTAAATGGGATATCTCAAACATCTTACTAAAAGCTATATAGCAATTTCATTGCAACACATGGGTATGGATTAAACTAGGAAATTTCTCGAAGGGAAAGAGAAAATGTAAACAAATTGTGGACTAGTCAAGGGTGCGTGTGGGCCTATTATGTTAAACTTATATATGGCAGATATGTCTAAGCACTAAATGTTCTAAGAAATTTTCCTGTGAAGCTGGATAATCTTCATTTATCAGTATACTAGTATGTGGATGATAAGCAATTTCAGGCACTACTCACATAGGTGTGCAGAGCTCACTGAATATCTTACATCTTTACAGCGATAGCAATAATTTTGTAGTGAATATAAACAAAACTAAAATAGGTATCTATGGAAACACTCATGTAAAATATACTTTGTGGAATTGAACAGTCTATGACATATATTAATATTAGGTCATGAAGCGCTGTGACTATTGTAAACCTAAATCGTATTGTCATTTTAAAGTATCAAAACACGAGAGTATAGCATCTACAATGTGAATTGAGGAGATTAAACCACAACTTGAACAGCTCTATGGCAACTTCTGTCTTACCTATCTGTTTCTCCAAGCTTATTTTGCAGGTAAGCTATGGAACAATTTCATTGTGGCCAAGTTGTATGCTGGAATGAAAAATTCATGATAAATGCAATAATGCTCAGTTTTGGATTCAAGTCTTGTTGTGCTATTGAGATTAGAGCTTGTCTCATCAGAAATGACTTACATATCTAAGACTGGACGGAGCAGTGAGTCACCCTAGGCTCCACTGATTAGAATTCTCCAATGGCCTCTTGATCCCAATCCTATCCGGTCACAAGCTGCTGCATTGCCCAACTTGCGGTGATTCCCTTATCATGGTACTCCACACGTTTGGGTTGTCCATTTTAAGTCACATCGGATGCATTTTTGTCCTTAGGACCGCAATGAGAACAACGAATTAGGCCAGCACGGTTCTCATCCACTGGCGATCTGGCTTAAATTTGAATTTTCATTCTACATGGTATTGAACCTACAGAATATACATCTACCCTAAATTACCTGAATTAATGGAAGACAGGGTGTTGATTATTGGTTACTGAAGACTTATGCTATATTTGATTCAGCGCTTGCTACAGGAGTTTAAGTGCTCCTAGTCCCCAGGTTCCTCTGTCCTGAAGAGACACTCATATCCTCAGTTGGGTCGAAACATTGTCGGCAACCGTTAAGGATAGTCTTAAAAGCACTAGAAAAGCATCTGGACCTTGATCTGGAATAGTGAATCAGAATCACAAAAGACATCTTTTTCTTTTTAAGTCTCTATATGTTTTAATACTAGTTGGTTATGGTCTCTTCACAGGCGTCACACATGTCATTGGTTTTCCAATTACTGTTAATGCATTGTAAATATATTTTGGTGTGTGTGTTTTTTTTTTACAGACTTTCTGTAATGATGAATCAATATATAACTCATTTCGGCTGAAGTGAGTAAAAATCAATATACTCCTTGGGCTACCTTCTTCACAACATCAAGTAATATTGCAATTATTTAATTAATTTAGATATATGGATTGCATCATATTCTATACTCTGTTTACTTTTTCGGTTTATGATTAAATCGTTGCAAAGGTTAAAACTTTCAAAAAATGAAAAACATTTTCTCAAAATGAGTTCCTAATGAACAATTGTTGCAAGCTAAACCATTCTCAAGATCACCTCTTGAAATCTGCAAACTGGCTTGATTATGAATAATCAATATCCCTCACACCTATCATATTGGTTCACCTATTTAATGAGAATATTGTCCAAGCTGGCAATATCTGATGAGCGTAATAATCTAGAAAACAAAACCTAAACACTAAGGACAGGGAAAATTGTAGGCTCTTATGTTTTGGAGACACCATAGATAAATTATTGAGCCTGAATGTATAGTTGATACTGGTTGACTTTCTCATAAGTCATAATCCTCTGGTTACTGCCTCCTTTAAAGGCTCACTAAGTTTTTAATGTTTTATGACTGCATTGCGTTTGCAAAACATTGACACATAGCATACCTATTCAGTATTTGAAAGGGTCATATGAAAGGCGCAAGTGCTCATAAACAAGGTATCGCCAAGTAGAGGTTGGAACATAAGTTTAATACAATCATCTCAACCACAGCCTGGTTGCAACTGTCACTTCACTAATCCAGTACCAACCCCAGGCTGGCTCTAGTATCCTGGAGGAGCCAAGATTTTACAATCTCATACCAATCCCCAGTGACATGCTCGCCAAGGACAGTTTTAAGACTGCCACAGTTTACCTACAAAATGCCCCTTCCAGTCACCTAATCAGTATCCATTCTCAATTTAATTTTAGGAGTTGAAAAACCTTTTCTGAGTCCTAAAATAGGATAAGTAGCTCTGGAAAGCATTTTCACGGTCACAAAAGCTGAATCAGACTGTTTGTGATTGTAACAATGCGTAGTAGGTCTGTGGATGGAATGGGGCAAAGTTGGAATCCATGCATTATGCTATATGTTTAAGCCCCAATTAGCTAAAAAAGCCACAACTGCTGCCATGCCAATGCTTCAATAGTATGGGTGTCAGGACACTGATTAAGCTATCATAAAATGCTTTTGAGATGTGTTCAATTGGTTTGTCGGCTGTTGAGATTTTCAAACTTAGTACTTCAAAAACTAGAAATGAAAGGTTGTATTATGCAATAATTTGAACTGTAACAGTGCTAAGCTATTCCTTGAATAATGTATTTACACTGATATGACAGAATCTTAATGATATCTCTGTGATCATCATTTTATTTAATGTGTTTATTGGGGTGGTTTTAAGTAACTTTCAATAAAATTGACTAGAGCTCTTGGGAATATACTTCTTAGGTTCAAGCTTCCTTGTTAGTTTACCATTTATTTCAACAGCACCCTTATCAACCTGGATATTCAGGAGGGGGAAAACTACTGCATTGTTGCTGAGACCTGTCGTCAGACCAGTGCTGAGAGCAGTTCCAAGATCTTACCAGAGAATTCATGCATTCACAGGAGGAAAGAGAGCTCCACATGCTGTCCGACAGCATGTTATTGGACACTGTGGTCAGTGCATCGTCACTCCTGGGTTGATCATGAGTCTGCATGTCAGTGAGGTGCCCATGGTCATGCAGTGAGGTACTCCACAGACGGCAGAACATAATGGATGGCGCAGCAGGACTGCAGTATTCAGTGCAAAGGATATCAAATGTGGGCTTCTTCTTCATTTGCCAAACAAACGTCATGATTTCAAAGAAGGGGGCATGGACAAACCTTATAAATGGTCCATACCAATAAGGTAGTCTACTCACAGGATGTTTTCCAAGGGTTCATTGCCAAGATGTAGTAGATTATTTTCCTGTGAAGTCAGTTTCTGTTGAAGCATATATAAAGGAGGCAATCATGAGAGAATGATGTGCCGCACATCCCACTTTCTTTGTTTTTTCATCACGTTCATTGATCTTTACTACTATTTGTTCCGTGTTTTTTACTTCTAACATTTGGAACTTCTACTGAATTCTACTTTTGGATATTGATATTATGACTTTTCCCTAATGTCAGGTGGAGCTTGGTGCTTGCTGATCACTTCAGTGTTAATCTTCATGTCTAATCAAGAGCTGTACAATTGCCTAGAAGGTGTTGTTATGCTGTGATGTTGATTTGTAGAGCACACTATTACCCAGGAGGGTGCTGAGCAGGTGTGGGTCTAGTCAAAACTGGTGCCCTGTGGGACTACTTGAATTTTTTTTTGCTAAAACAGGGAGCAACCCCACTGCCCAAGAGAAGGTCTACCACAGATAGACAACACTCTGGAATTCTCTTGGGAAAACCAAAAAGGTTCACAACTAATATCAGTATCTTATAACCCCCAATGCTAAATGACATATAGGCACAGAATCCTTACATACTAACTTAAAGCAAACGGACCCTAATTGGCAATTATAATACACACAAAATGTAAACAAAATATATATACAGACGACTGTGGATTTATATACATTGTTGTATCCAAGTGAACATGTTCATGCCCAATAGATTATATGATTGATGGTCATTTGAACAAATGAAAGGAATGAATTAAATGTGGAACAACTCAAACATGATGTGATTAACAGTTTGCAGTTTTTTCTGTCTCTCTTTATCCATACTTTTGTGATTTTTAATGCATTGTTATGAATTGGACTAATTTATGATTTTGTGTAACAATAATCTTGTTTTTAATAAAAAATATATATATTTTGTTTACATTTTGTGTGTATTATAATTGCCAATTAGTGTCCGTTTGCTTTCATTTTGTATGTAAGGATTGTGTGCCTATATCTCATTTAGCATTGGGTGTTATAAGATACTGATATTAGTTGTGATCCTTTTTGGTTTTCCCAAGAGAATTCTGAAGTGTTGCCTACGGACTACTTGAAAAGCCAGGTCTTCAGCTTCTTGCAGAATTCAAAATGTAAGGAACAGTCTCTGAGGTGCAGTGGCAGGTCTTCTCACTTTAAAAGCGATGTAGGTGAAGGCTCTGGTTTCCTGTATATGTGGGATGTGTGCAAGTAGGATTCCGGACAAGCGGAGTTGTCTAGATGGTTTGTGAAAGCAGTTGCTATTGTTGAGATATGATGTGTCAATGTTATGTAGTGCCTCGAGAGTGAGAATGGGGTGTTTAAACTGTGCTTATTTGTGTATGGGGAGCCAGTGGAGCTCTTTCAAGTGTTTTGTGTGCTGTGGGAGGCTGAGAGTGATTCTGGCAAACGGGTTCTGAATGGTCTGCAGCCTTACGATGACTGTTTGTTGATCTCGGCATAGAGGGTGTCCCCCTAAACTTGTTTGCTTGTAAGGAGGACGTGTGTGGCAGTTTTCTGTGTGCTCATTGGGGTCATTTAGAAAATGTCCTCAGCTTCTTCAGGTTATCAATGCATGAGGTGTTGACCTTGTTGACTTGGGTTGTTATGTCGAGTTTGCTGTTGATGATGGTCTCGAGGTTTATGTCATGGGTGGTGGGGGTGGGTGTAGGTCCTAGCTCTGATGGCTACCGGGTGGAGTCCCACAGAGAAGTGCGCTTCCTGAAAATCATGAATTTGGTCTTGTCAGTGTTCAGCTTCAGACCGTTATACTTCATCCAGTGGGCGATTTCTGTCATGCAGGCATTGAACTTGATCCGGGTACAGGGCGCCTTGTCTGTGAGGAGGAAAATGAGTTGCGTGTCATTGGCATAGGAGAGGACGATTCTTATATATTAATTTTTATTGTGACCACATATGTATTAATACAATGTTATTTTATCAATTAGGATCAATGTATTGATTTTTATTATATGTCCTTATCATATTAAACATGTATATTTTTTCCTATTGAATTGGTTGTGTGTTTGCCATTTGTCTATTGTGCCACTCTTTGATACTGTATGCCTGGGATTGCTATCTCACATATATTGTTTGCCCTGTCCCAGGATATTTATCCACTACAGGGGGTCCTTGTTTTTTTCACAAAAAATAGGAGAGGACGATGTCATGAAAGTGAGTGATGCTGGTTAGAGTGATCATGCAAGTGTTGAAGAGGATCTGGCTCGGGGAGGATCCTTGCAGAACTCTGCAGATGCGATCGCTGGCATGCATAGCATACAGTGCCTGACTGACTGGGCCCTTCCAGTCAGGAAGGGGAAAATGCATCACAGGGTCTGCAGAGGGTTGCTTGAGCAAAGGGAGGACAGTAGCGTGTTTCAAAGCATCTAGGAAGGTCACGTAAGAGATCGAGGAATTAAGAATGGATGCGAGCATGTCGCTGATGGGTTACAGTCCTCTGGGGTAGGTGTGGTGAGGGCAGGGGTCCGATTGGGTCCCTGAGTGGATAGAAATCATGGTGCTTTTGGTTTCTTGTGGGGAGATTATGAGGGACCAAGTGGTTAGCAATGGTACTTTGGACAAGATCAGAAGGTGTTTAGTGAGGTCTGTCAGATACAGTTGTGGTTTGAAGTTGCTGGTCTGACGGTGGTGCGTGTGCATCAGTGCCGTTGTTTTTTTGTGGCTGATTATGAGGGGCCAAGTGGTTAGCACTGATACTTTGGACAAGATCAGAAGGTGTTTAGTAAGGTCTGTCGGATTCAGTTGTGCGTTGAATTTGCTGGTCTGGAGGTGGTGCGTGTGTATCTTACTGGGATGGGGATGCTGAACCTGACGAGGGCAGGAGACTGGTCTGGGCTTGTCGATTCTGATGTTGTCCAAGGTGGTTAAATATGGTCCAAGCGATGTCCGGTGATTTTGGTGGTCACTTTACTCATTGGAGGAGGCCCAGACTTCCAAGGTATTTGATGAGTGTTTTTGAGTTGGATCGTCATAACCTTCCAGATGGAGGTTCAGGCCTCTGTCTAGGATGTAATTGCTAGTGTCAAGGGTGCATGGTGCAATCAAGTCTGTGATTGTTCAATGAAGTGTGTGCGCCTTCCCTGTGGTCTGTACCTGAGAGTGTCACTTAGGGTTGGCTGCAATGTGGAGCTTGAAAGACAAGTATTCCATGTTTGAGGATAATTTGTCTTTGGAGATGTTGCAGCTGATGGTGTTCTTATGGATGACGGTGATTCCGCCTCTGGGCTTGTGAAGTCTGTATTGCCTGGTGACCTTTTAGGCAGGAAGGAGTGGGTGTGGTAATGTCATGTGTTAATGCACGGTTCTGCCAGGTTGCCGTGAGGGAAAGTAGGTCCTTCAGCGTTGTTGTTTAGCAGGTCCATGATCTCTGTGGTGTGTTTGATAATTGGACAGATGTTTAGGAGCATGCATTCACATGTTGAGTGTTGTGTGTGTGGTTTTGTGGTTTTTCCCTCCAAACTGGGACCCTCTTGAGGAGACACTTGACACTTTTCACATTTACTATTGAATGCAGGGTGACACGTTGGCTACTGAAAGGAGCCGCCCTTTCCATGGGCAATTAAGAAAGAGACAAACAGACCTTCACAGCATCCAATACTTGACAGTGACTCAAAAATTGACAGGAAAAGACATGTTAATTGTTTTCCTGCCACGTGCCAATCAAAAGTTACATTTTACGCACACATTAACCATTGTGTAAAAACAGCTTAAACACTACAGGTTTTACACTTCAGCAAAAAAATAAGAAATTCTTTTGAATCATCAATTTAATTATAATCAGAGCTAAGATTTTTTAGCACCCAGTCCGCCAAGGCGCTATCTATGTCCAGCTGCCAGGCTGAGTCAGACAAGTAGAAGTCTCAACATATGTTCACACCCATGTAAACATGTTGTGCAAAACCTGCTCAGTGCACCTTGGCATTGTTGTGCCCAGCCGCTGGCCTTATTTTTAAAATGTACGCAGACATTTGCAGCTCAAATACATTTTCAGCACAAAACTTACAGTAGTTGAGACTAAATGAAGGAAACTCTCCTACAGCAGAGTTCCCAAAGCTAAAAAATTAGGGTTTTTTGAAGGCCAGATTATGCTTTTCTACCACGGGGCTGGCAAGACTGCTAAACCTTTCTTAAACCAGACATAAACAAGAAAAGTACATAGCTGAGATAGCAAACTATAAATAGGCTAAATGAATGTGAAAGCATAGAGAAGAAATACATCTTGTTCAATGTAGCGTAAAGACAGTAAAGTGTTACTTATACATTTTATGAATACAACTGCTTTCAAATACATTAAAGATTTCCCATTTGAGAAACAAATTAATATCAAGATAGACAGAAACAGCTGAATGAAAAAAACGTCTGGGGAAAATGCTTGTTATTACAATCTATCGATAGAAAACAGCTAAGTGCAATTTCTGCATTTAAGAACAGGATTGTTCACAAAAACTCTGCCAGTCTCCCAATGTGAGTCCTACACTACTGCGTAGATAAAACAAGAGTTCTGAACATTTATTTGCACATTTGCCTTATTCCGGTCAAACGAAAGGGCAGAGGCTTTCTTTGCACCTTCCAATGTAGGTTAATCAGTAACTTCAGAATCAAAAGGCCAATAAGAAAACAAATGATGCATTTGATTAATTGACAAGTTCTTGTTGATTCAAACCAAGTAAGGCCATTCTGGCATTAGACGTTACAAGTATATGCATCCTCAAGGCAATAGTTAGGTCATTAAAGATCACTAACCCCTGAGTAGCCTTTTCAAGGCAAACGGGAAACATATGACCCCGGTCACTGTCATTTTTTTAAAACGAGGTAATTGATTACCCAGCTGTGGGTACAAATCCTTCAAGTTGGTAGAAGTCTAATGTAAACGATAGAGACCGAAATATTTAATTCAGCATACAATGGCCCCTCACTGATGTGTGCATTAGAGGAACAAGCCCTCACTCATCTTCTGATAACTCAATATTAGAGGCAGTTCGCTAAGCCCCTAAAATGTCCATGTGATCCAGATTTGAAGGAAAATTAGATGCAGATTTGAAGTATAATCATCGGGCCAATATATACTGCCTAAGCACTCCAGCATTTTAATTATATCATCAGAAACACATATAGGGGCCTATGTACAAGGAGTCAACGCCGACCTGGTGGCACTTTTTGACGGTTTTGCGGGGATATTTACATCGCCATCTGTACAAGCTGTCACTAACCTCTGTTAGGGGCAGTTTTCCTGCAAAAACGTCCATAGTAAAGATCACCACTTCTGTTAGCGATTATGACATGCAAGGGAGGCGTTTCCGTGCAAAAACAGCCACTAACCCCACTTTGCAATATGTACAAAGGAATCCTTGAAGGTAGGAGGACCCAAAAAACTGCCTCTGACTGCAGTTAGAGGCAGTTTTTTGAGACCAGAAAATAGCTGGTCTTAAAAATGGATATAAAACCTGGGGCCACATTTCAGCAGGTTTTGGTGCTGGACAGCGTTGCAAGCAATGTTGCTGCACTGCCCTGTGATAAAACTACAAGGCAGGAATGCGCACCCTCAATAAGATAGTGTGCATTCCTGGGCCTCAGTCATGAAAAGTGTTGCAGCGATGCAAGAAGACATAGTTGCAACACTTTACACTACACCCTTCTTGTGACACCATGGATGCGCTGTATTCACAGGACAGCGCTCCATGATGCAAGTAATGACAGATACGTCTGGAATCCTGACGTATCTGTCTGCACCAAAGTCACGCATTGCTGCAGTCGTGTCGCAAGCATGACGCAACACCAGCAATGCAAGGGGCCATGCTCTCCCTGTGGCACTGCATCACCCTTATGCCTGCCATCAGGCAGGCGTAAGGTACTGATGCAGTGCCGTCCTACAATTGTTGCAGCGAAATCTGAGCGATATCACTGTACCACTTCTATGAGGCCTTGTCTTGTGGTAATGCACACCCTATGTACATCATTCCTAATGCAGGTATGTTGTGGCACAGGGCTTCACAAGGTCATACATATGCCTACATGCGTCACTTTGCAAATACGGTGCAACATGATGCTAGTTTTGCCTGGTTCATTCTTGAGGGGTGCCAGAGTATCGGAGCAGTTGTAGATCCATTGGTGGCGGTTGCGTGCTGTGGTGTCATCGTCTGTAAGTGCTGGCAGAGTGGTGGTGCTGAGGGATTTGACAAGACGTTCTTCGGTGCCATTGATCCAGCAGCGAGTGGGGGCGATGATGGGAGTGGTGTACGATGGGCATGGTGAAGACGTGATGCATACAGTGATGGTCGGTCCAGGAGAGTCCGGTGGTGTGGCTGTAGTTGAAGCTCCCGCTGGTGGAGGAGACATGCTCGACCGTCTGTCCTGGTATGTGGCTTGCCGCAGTGACTAGCTGCTTGAGTCTGATGTTGGGGAGCTTCCCAAGGAGGGGGTGGTGTTCTGGTCACTTGGGTTGTCCAGGTGGAACTTGAGTTCACCGAGTAGGATGTCGGCGGAACAAAGAGGTCTACAATGGTAATGGGGAATGGGGGTCCATGCCCTGGGGGGCCTGCAGATGAGGGTGTCACAGAGGATGGGTTTGGTCCAGATCTGGAAGTTGAGATGTTCCATGGTCACCGATGGGTCATTAAAATGTGTTGTCAGTCAGAGTGTGCTTCTGTAGGTGATGGCAATTCCTCCTCCTGGACGGTCAGGGTAGACCTTGCAGGTGATTTAATAGCCGTCAGTGATGGAGATGGCGATGACCAGTCCGGAGCAGAGGTTGGTCCTGGCATGCGATGTGGCATCCAGGGTTGATGGCGACAAGGGTGCTGGTTATCGTAGCGGTGGAGTGTCCAAGAGGAAGGGTCCTTGGTGCTGAGCGCGGTACAGGGGCAGACAGACGCAGACGGGCTTGCCTATGGCTTTCCTTCGGCATGGTAGATGTCCATTATAACGCAGGAATTACATCGTAATGCGTTTACAACGCAACTCCAACAATGCAGGTGCCTTTACATGGCATTGCATTATAACACATTGTGAAGTCAGTAATGGGGTATTTTGAAGTTTTGGATGGGTATGGGTTTCGTGTGTTGGAGATGAAATCTGGGGTGTATTATGGGTAACATTTGGAATTTGGGGTGTGTTTTGGGGTCAATTATGAAATTTGGAGTGTACATTTGGGTCAAATATGATTTTTAGGGTGCCTTTTGGGGTCTCAAATATGAATTTTAGGGTTCAGGGTGTGTTTTGGGGTTCAAGGGTTAGTTTTAGGGTTGCCCTCACTGAAGTGGCAATAGTAATATTTACATCTCCGCTATCCAACACCTTCCCTACTGTTGTAATATGCCTATTATTAGTGTGGTACGCCTGCTGCGCATGGGCACACAGCGGCCACCATTGAGAAGTGCTGCGGGGGGACTGGACAGCTGGGAGGTGAGATACGCCGGAAAGGCTCTGGATGGGGTGGGGACGTGGGGGTATGTGTGTGAGCGGGTGTTGTGAATATTTAAATGAGAGAAATCTTACTTCAAGGCTGGGTCCTGTGTCTTCGTTGCTCCTACTTTCCTGAGTCTGCTTCCAGGAACAGGAAGTAGGCAGCCATGCTCCCTCCCCTAAGCCAATCACAAAGCTGCAATGCGGCATTGGGAGTGGTTATTGGCGCCGGGAGAAGGCGTTAGCCAGGGGCTGGAGGGTGGGCATGTTCTCCGTGCAGGCTGTAATGCCACCTGCATTGCTAACAGGACAGTGCACATGACTGTTTTGGGCGGCCTAAGAGGGCCAACCAAACAGTCACTGCTCACTTGAGTGGGCATGCCATTTTGCCTCTGCCCCACTCTGTGATTGGAGCAGCCCTACCCACCCTCCCGCCCGCAAAGGAAACATAGCACAATTACATCAGGAAGTCATCATCATGTGATGATTTTTCCTCTTCATGCACTGCTTGAAAGCAGTGGGGCGACGCTCTTCCGCTATAGCGGATGAGTCGCCACTGCGGGTGCATCATCTACAGGTGCTAGGCCTGAGCGACTTGACCCCCGGGCCTCCTCAGCTACGTGTCCCACCTTCTCCTTACCTGGACATTGACACTGTGGCGCAATCTGCTGCACTCGCTCCAAATCTGGGACTCAGCCAGCAGGAGCCGCAGCCAGGTGGGATTTCACAAGTCTGGGTACAGCAGTGACAGCCAAGTCAGCTGGTTAACCTGCCGTTGCAGTTGATGCAGCAGGCGTGAAGTTGCAGTGCTCCCACCACATAAATTTGGCACAGCTCAGGGGCCTCACTCTCCATAGAGTCTGGCCAGCACAACATCATCCGTCCTGTGATGCAGAGAGGTGCAGCCCACTGTTGGTAATCCCCTGCCTGCACCCTGGTGTAGTGGTGGATCGTAGTATGCGATCCAGACTTCCCTTACGTTGGTGCGCAGGAGCAACTCTGCCATTCACAGCTCCAAGGGGCTCAAGGCGGTCCTCTTACACAGGTCAGCAATGTGTCTCCATGTGACCTGTCAGACTTCACCACCAGGTACGGGCGATCACCGTGCCTCAATGTCTACCACCACGGCTCATCGACTCCACAGCACCTCCGCATCACACTCCAGGCTCCAGACGCAGGTCCAGCGAGGCATCCAGACTCCAGACGCAGGTCCAGCGAGGCATCCAGGCTCTCATCCTGGTCATGTTAGATGTTGGGTGGCTCGAGGGGGTTGTTGATCTGTGCTGCACTTGGCCCTGGCTGCTCCATTCTGCATTTCATTGTTTTTTTGCCTATTTTCCTATTGGAGGTCGACTGATAGGCTATTTTTTCTAATAGAGGCAATAAAACCTCACGTTGGGCTGACTAACGTGCGTTTTTTCCCCGCTAATGGGCCTTTTGTTGTTTTTTGCTCGCTAATGCCGGAATTCCTATCAACATCACGCTAATGTTAGGAGCAGTTTTCGCCGCTGATCCCTGAAGCTATCACCATGTAATGACGTCTTGTAAATACGTTGCTAACATGGCAAGGGTTTTCAGTGGTACGCAGCGGTAAGAAAACTGCTGCTAACTAGCATTAGCGGTAGTTACTGCCAGTTCTTGTACATATGGCCCATTGTTTCCTACCACCTTCGAATTGCAGGTATTTCTTTAAAGAAAATCAGTGTGAAATATTGAACTGCTGGTGGGTAAAATGCCAGCTCTTATACATCCCTTTGTTCAGAAAATATTTCATACAGTATATCAGGATTATTCTAAAGTGAGTAATATTAACACCAGTCAGGGCTGACCTTCCAGAAGGGGATAAAGAAGGAAACAAGTTAAAAAAAACTCTGGAATTGTATTTTTTTTTTAATCATGGGGTGAGCTCATAGTATCGCATTCTAATCAGTCAGCAAGCTGTACCACGGGCTATGTGAGATTAAACTCAATAAATTGATTGGGGTAAGAAGTTGCTGCCATATTAAAATAATCTTCCCAATCTGAAAGTGACCAATCTCCATCTTCAATTCAGTGCTACAATTTCCCCTGCTAATTCTTGAGATCATCCCGGTGTATATAGACTTCAAGTTGTAAATGTTAAACTTGTGAGAACTGGAAGAAGTTTAAAGAGTAAGTTTATTGACGATATATTAAGACATAAGGATATGATGTAATACAATAGGAAATAATCATACAGTCTACATTATGTATCTAGATAATTTTTTGGGGGAAAGAGGGAGTTGTACATGGTCTGGAATGATAACAGTATGGCGTATATAAATGAAGAAACATAGTACAATGTATATATAAATCATAATATTAATAAACATGTTAAGATATTTCTAATGGTAACAAAGGGAAAGTCAAGGAGGCTGAAGAACTTCTTGTTGAACAGGTGTACGCGCAAAGGAGCGTTTTGCACTATCATCTCAAAACTTTGCAATACGAGATCATCAATTTAAATGCTTCTCAGCCAGAGACAGGGGATACACATATTTTGTATTTAATCTGTGATTATGACAAACTGCATACCACCAAGCTTGGAAACATAATTTAGATAAATCATTCTAATTTTAAGTGAGTGTGTGTGATAGAGGCGCAGGTCACCCGACCAACAATTTTACCTATTTACGTATCGGGCCCATATAATTTCAATTTACCATATTTATTAATCGGGCGACCTTACACTCTACTACCAGTAACCCTTGTTCCTTCCTATTGATTTCTACTGTACCCGACTTACCAATCCACTGCTACAGGTACCTATGATCACAATGGATCAGGGAGCTAGTTGTAAAAGAAAGGCAGACACCAAATACACTTTTCATTTACTATGTTCGCACTCGTAAAATAACCACAAACCCAAGAAGTTTTAAAACCTTTATCTAAAGTTCAGTTTCGGAAAGCATACAATTTACAACAAGTAAGCAATCAATAACCAAGATAATAAAGAGTACGTATCCATAAAGGAAATAGATCAAGCTAACCATTTATGAGTCTAAAGAAAAGTAAGAACAGGGAACATGCTAATCAAGAATTTTAGTGATTGAGTTTCAGATAAGACACTTTTGAATGATACTACTGGAGAAAATACTTTGGAATACTATACCACTATAGGGAAGGTTAAAAATGGAACACGCTATAATTCTAGAAACATTACTTCAGTCAGCTTGATAGGAAAAATATAAAACACATCTACTTTCATGAACAGTATGGAGAATTGTGCTTAAAAGGAAGGGAAACATAGGAACATGCTAAGAAAATGATCAACAATGTATGAGCTTTTTCATTCAATATTTTTGCGGAAAACATGGAAAGTCAATATGCAAAGGTATGTCTTTATTAAAGCAAAAGACAGAAAGATAGAAGGTGCATGATAGAGTTTCAGTACTATATTTACCTAGAATGGTGTGAAGACCAACCTTGGCCACAGGTCAGTTAAGAACGGGAGGGACCCCAAGGAAAGACCGTCATCAGTAGGACAGCAGGTGCAGAATGGACACCCCAGGACAGGACAGGAAACCCAGATTAGGATTAGGACAGGACCACCAAGGCACGACCAGCACCCGCAGTTTGGAAGAAACGCCTGCGCTCTACCCTCTCTGCAGCTATCAGCCAGAACCCCGATTGGGTTATCGATTTCCTCAGCAAAGTGCTCTGCCAGCACTTAAGGTTTTTCTTAGCAAAACCCCTTGAGTCTATGGAAAGTTCGGACAGAGTGCTCCGCAGCTCTCTGTATCAGTCACCTATTGAGTGCGTTGGGTCAGTGACAGGTCAGCTATTCGGACAAGTCGGACAATTTCTCTAGCTAAACCTAGGCTAGTTATACTGTTTTCGGGTCAGTGTACCACCCCCCAAATGTTGCAAGTGTCAGAATCCTCAATTTCGATTGGTCCCTAAGTAGGATAGGTCAACACACCAATCACATTTCAATTCTACAAGCCTGCATTTACATATTCTGGGACCGCCTATTGATTTTGGGGTTCCCATGACATACTCTACGGAATACAATGGATAAATTACAAATGTAGCATTTGCAGGACAATTCAGCTTCTTCTGCTAGGTGAGGGTGCATCTTCCCAGGCACATCTTGGCTGGGACCTCTGGTTGGCAGGGATTCAATGCCACCTGCAGAAGACTGTCATGCGCAGAAAGGCTGTTCAAGATGGATTCACGAGTGTCTCTCAGACCCTCAAGAACGCGGTACATGAAAAGTAAGCGTAAACAAATTAAAACACAGAAATAAATGAATACACTGTATACCATGAATAGCTACTCTATACCCCTTACTTTATATAAACTATGGCATTAGGTTTTAGTGCAAATAAACGACAAGCACGAAAACATCAGCGCAAGCTTCACCATGTGAGAACAGAAAGCGGCCATC
The DNA here is from genome assembly GCF_964261635.1 of Lissotriton helveticus. NCBI lineage: Eukaryota > Metazoa > Chordata > Amphibia > Caudata > Salamandridae > Lissotriton > Lissotriton helveticus. Next base: position 833,376,040 of record NC_136070.1, read on the forward strand.
TTAATGCTAATGCGCAAGCGCAAAGATTCCCACCAGAACTGCAAGTACGTCACGTCACGTGAGTGTGACTAACGCATGCGCAGAAGAAACCCCGCCAAGCAGCGGCCATTTTTAGTGACAAGCATTATTATGTTTTAGTAAACACATAGGCAAGCATCTCCAGGACACCCCAAATGTCGAAATAAAGGGAAGTTAGTAAGACAAAATATGTTGGGTTACTCCATTACATGTTATTCGAGGTTCATGAATTCAAGCAAGTCGCGTAACGTGCAAATCTTTGCTCCATCAATCCCCTCTTTGATGATATTTACTATCATCACACAACCAATGGAATCAGATGCCAACTTTCACAATTTTCCCAATTCAATCTCCTCCAACATTCGGTTCAGTTTCTCTTTCGTATCTTTGTTAGGGTGAGAATTCTTCACCCTTTTATAAATCTGATTATTCAGTTCCTCTAATTCAAGTTCATCCACATTCCGTTTCACACCTCTCTTATTCACAGTATATTTCTTTTGGTGTTTGCGACATTTGCAACAGACAAATATGAGGAGTATAATAAAACCTATTACTGCAATTGGCATCAGTACCTTTAACAAAAAACCTTTACCTAAATTAGAAAACCAATGACCTACAGCGGAGAGACCATCAGTAAGTCTCTTCCAGGCACTATCAACCTCCAGTGGTTTGAGTTCCTTTTCCAAATTTGTAATGTTCCTCACATACCTTTTGAGTTACACACTTTTGTCCGGTATGTAAGTGCAACAATGTTGCACTTTCAACATTCGGCAGACTCCGCCCTCTTTTGCTAATAAGGTGTCAAGAGCAAGTCTGTTCTGTAAAACCATAGATCTGATCGCAACCATTTCGGTATTGACCATCAGAAATCCACTAGCAGTGTCAGTAGACATCCAATCCACTATAGTTGACAATTTGCAAATTCTGTGTGTGTTCAGAACCACTCCCACTGCAGGTATCAATGCACTAAATATACTACCCATTATTTCACCTACACTTTCTCTTTTGCTACGCACTAAACTGTTAGTGTTTTCATTGCTTCCAGCAATTTCATTCACATGGTATATTTTCGGGAAGACAATTCCAAAATAGCAGCTTCCATACCAATGATCCGGCAATTTGAAATAAGCCTTGTTTCCACATATATAATAAATTCCGGGAAACACAGGTTCTGACCCATTTTTGAAACCCCAACCTCCAATTACTTTGTAATTGTGTTCACATTGACTGGAACCAATGAAAATGTTATTATAATAACTAGTCTTTTCTCGGTGAAGACAAAGTGTCCCTTTTCTCTCGAAATCCAGCAACAAAGCAGGACTAACCCCACCATTTGAGGTGCTTCCCATGTTTTCAGCCCACTTAGGAGTTCTCTGCTTTTTATCATTCGCTTTTCTTTGGGAACTTTCTCTTCTTTTCTCTGCCATATTTAAGAATACTTTCTCTTGTTCATGTAATGAACAGGTCAAGTTATCTCTGTGTGCTTCACCTAAATCTATGGTACCTATAGTCAGAAAATATTCTCCCATATAACGTGTTACGTCACTTTTGGTATGTACAGCGTTCAGATTTCCACATATAGGAAGTTCAGAAAATATCACGTCTAAGTTAGAGTAATAGTACTGTAACGGTCCTCTTTTGTAAAATAAGCTGGCTAAAATACTACAGGAAATTCCATATGTTAGTGGCAAGTGATGGTATGTCACTCCCTCAGCTACAGAAGTAGGTAGCTTCATGCAAACGTAACAGTCTTCTATTTCCATGGTTTCTACATAATGCACTAAAAGGTTAGCGAATACGTTTAAATGAGTCTGTTTTTTGATTCCGTGATAATGTAGTCCTTCCTCATCTGGTGCTTCTAAGTCCGATTTAGTTTGTATAATGCTAAGTGCTTTCTCATGTTTTTCTACACTTTGTGATGTCACTTCTTCTGTATTTTTCGTCACAGTCTCTGTAGTGTCAGTATTAGTACTTTTGCTCATCATATAAGGAATAGTAATAGTTAGTCCTATCCATAATATTAACACTAAGGCTACACTACATATACATACTTTACAGCATGTTTTACAGCAATTACGTCTAGGCCTTCCATTCACACTTGAATCAGACATTTCCGCTCAAAAGAAGTTTTCAACCCCTCTTTGTAACTTTGCACATGTAGCTTACACAGGGCAATTTCAGGTTGGTTCTTCTTCTTCAGCAGACTGGTCAGCAGTCAGGTCTTTGTCACTTTCGTCAGTTATATCAAGATCCTCAAACTCCTCCAACACCAGGTAAGTCCATTCAGGATCCTGATACTTTTCGTTCAGTCTTTTTATACGTTCACTCCTTCGCTTGGAGTTCTCTCCAGTTTGCTCTGTTTTACTGGAGCCCAGTCTTCTTTGCTCAAGCTTCTCTTCTGCTGTTTTCAGTCTTAATCTTAGTCTTTTGATGTACCTTGGTTCTGTATTCTTTTTCTTGAATCTTTTAACTGGCACTGTTGTATGGCTTTCGTCTAATGTTCTTTTATTCTCGTTTTGCCGTGGCACTTCTGCTTCTGTTTCTTCCCTTTCTATCTGACTAGTTCCAGGTCTTACTTCAGTTTCTTCTGCCTGGTTGCTAAGCTGGCCTTGTTCAGGTGTAGACTGGATTTGATTTATGGACTTTTCAATTTCTGTGTCCTGAACACCTTCGTCTAGTTCTATCTGATCCTGTTCAAGCACTTCGAACCTTTGATTTTCTTCTGCTCCAACTTTCGCCCTAATTTCTGTCTGTCCCTTTTCAATTTCAGGAGTTCTTGGAGGTGTATCGATCACCTGTTCTGTCCCTATCTGATTTTCTTCCTCATCAGATTTGACATGGATTTTGATAATCTGATTGTCTCCTCCTATTCCTGTCTCGTCCTCACTATTCCACTCTCTGTCTGAGTAGGTTTGACTTACTGTTCTTATGGGATCATCTGTCAGGTCGGTTATGGGTATCCACTCGTCTTGACTGGTGCTCGGTTGTTCTTCTTCAGCTACTTCAGGACCAACGTCTGGAGACCCCTCAGCTGGACAACCTTCAGCGTCAGTTGCTTCTTCTCCCGTTACCTTCTTGGTATGGCTGGCATGGATCCACTTTGGGACACCGGCACACTTCACCGCTGTTGTGGTCACCAGAATCACTTGTCTTGGCTTTCCCCACTTCGGTGCAAGGCAACTTGAACGAGTGTGTTTCTTGAGTACCACCCAATCACCTGGAATCAATTTATGGACTGGAGTTGCTGGACTGGCGACGGCGTCTTCCCCAATCTGGCGAGAGATAGAACGCACTTGGTCACCCAGTTGCTTGCAGTACTCAAGTACCAAATCATCAGAAATGCTTATCAGTTTGTGTCCTTGTACCCATGCTTGACTCCTCACTCGTCCCATCAGGATTTCCTGGGGACTCAGGCCTGTATTTCGGTCTGGAATACTTCGGATTCCCATCGGAACAAGAGGTAAAGCCTCTATCCAATTCATTTTAGTAGACTCACACATCTTTCCTAGTCTCGACATGATAGTGCCATTCATCTGTTCCACCACTCCAGAAGCCTCTGGACGAAATGCACAGTGCAGCTTTTGTGTAATCTTGAATGCTTCACAGAGCTGACCAATTATTTCATTCTGAAAATGCCCACCTCTGTCTGATTCAATTGTGACTGGAACCCCGTACCTAGGTATTAGTTCTCGTAGTAACAACTTGGCTACAGTGATGGCATCATTCTTCTTGGCTGGGTAAGCTTCTACCCACTTTGAAAATAGGCAGACTATAACAAGGACATATCTCATTCCTTTACAGAGGGGTAACTGAATAAAGTCAATTTGTAGTCTTGTAAAGGGACCTCCTGCTTTCCCAATTTTACCTATTTCAACAACTGTTTTCCTCCCAGCGTTGAATTGCTGACATGTCAAGCACCTCTGGCAGAGTGACTCTGCTACTTTCCTGAACTTCGAGCTGAACCATGTCTGTTGGAAAACACGTATCATGGCATCCCTACCAATGTGTGTATCTCCGTGTATTAATCTGGCCATAGAAGCAATCAAGCTGTCAGGCAACACAGGCGTACCATCAGGGCCAACGATGACACCATCCCTGTTTCTCTGTTGACAACCAAACTTTCGCCATCTTCCCTTTTCCTTTGGTGTCGCTGCATTCTGTAAATCTCTCAATTCTTCGCATGTAGGCACATTCTCAAACACCATAAGTTGGCAGCTGTTTCCGTATCCCCCCAATTTGATATTGACAGACATTCGATGTCTGTCAATGTTGGGCTACTTGGTCAGCATATTGATTACCTACTGTCACATTGTCATTTCCAGATTTGTGAGCAGCACACTTGACCACTGCCAATTCTTTTGGTAACTGGATTGCGTCCAGTAATTCCTGTACCACCTTTCCATTTCTGATAGGAGTACCTGAAGAAGTCAGAAACTCTCTTTGCAGCCACAATTGGCCGAAGTCATGCACAACTCCGTAACCATACTGACTGTCTGTATATACGGTTATTCTTTTATTTTTCCCAATTTTGCAAGCCCGTGTCAAGGCAACCAATTCGGCTACTTGTGCAGACTTTACTCCAATAGATAAGATGCTTCTACAGTGCGTGATGTCATGACTACAGCATAAGCAGCACTTAGGCCTCCACTCTCATGTCTCAAACATGAGCCATCTACAAACAGCTCATAATCTTGTACTGGCAGGGGCAGCTCTTTGATATCTGGACGTGGTTTGGTACTGAACTCAGTTAGATCAATGCAATCATGCTCGACCTCTCCCTTTGCTTCTGCAATCAGCGACTCAGGTAATAAGGTTGCTGGATTCAATATGTTACACCGAGTAATGACTACATTTGCAGCACCTACAAGAATTCTCTCATACTTAGTCAGCCGACTAGGTGTGAGATACTGGGTTTTAGTTCTGGTCAGTAAAATTACAACTGCATGTGGGACATACACAGTTACAGGATGTCCCATAACAATGGATTCACTCTGTTCAAGACTCATGCAAGTTGCAGCTACTGCCTTCAGACATCCGGGTAATCCAGCAGCCACTGGATCCAAGGTAGCAGAAAAATATGCCACTGGACGTCTAGTCAAACCATGCGCTTGAGTTAGAACTGATAGTGCACAATTATCTCGTGTGTCACAAAACAGTGCAAATTCTTTTGAATAATCAGGCATTCCCAATGCTGGAGCTGTACACAGACATTCTCGTAATTTTGTAAATGCTGTCAAGCTTTCCTCATCCCATTCCACTGGGTCCTTTGCTCCTTTCTTTGTCATCTTTATCAAAGGTTTTGCTAGGACTGCAAATCCCACAATCCATTGTCTGCAGTAACCTACTACTCCAAGGAACATTCTGACCTCTTTCTGGTTTTTTTGGTAATTGCATGTTTCTAATTATTCTGATTCTCTCTGAAGTAACTTTCCTAACTCCCTTGTCTATCTGGTGCCCCAGATATTTTACTGAATTGGTACAGAACTGTAGTTTGTCAGGTGATACTTTATGTCCTCCTTCACCTAAATGGTTCAGTAAGGCAATGGTGTCAACAACACAGTCTTTCTGACTTTTAGACACCACCAAGAGGTCGTCTATATATTGCACCAAAACTGAGTTTCCAGGTAAGACTAATGATTCAAGGCACTTTTTCAGAATCTGATTAAAGATTGAGGGGCTTTCTGTATACCCCTGAGGAACGCGATTCCAAACGTACACGTGACTGTCGAATTCAAATGAGAAAAGAAATTTGCTGTCTGGATGCAATGGGACCGAAAAGAATGCATGACATAGGTCAATCACAGTGAACCACTCAGCATTCCATGGGATTTGGTACAGGATTACTGCTGGGTTCGGAACAATAGGACAGCAAGGAACAACGATTTTATTTACCTTTCTCGGGTCCTGCACTACTCTGTACTTACCACTAGGTTTCTTGATTCCAATTATGGGTGAGTTACATGGACTACTCAACACTTCTTGTATGATGTTCGCTTCTAACAGTCTTTTTATTTCTATGGCAACTCCTGCTTTCACTTCTGCACTCATTTTATACTGTTTAGTATTTGGGTAAACTGCATCTTCTTTTATGGCTATTTTAATTGGGTCTACATTTGCCATTAATCCTACTTCCTTTCCAGTAAAGTCCCAAACTTCTGGCCTCACTGTCTGTTGGAGTTCTTCAGGTAAGTCTTGTATTGTCAGTCTTTTAATTTCTGAGTCGGGTCTAATTAACATTAATTTGTATATTCCATCTTCGTCTGGGGTTTGAATTTCGACGCCCTTTGGTGTGCAAAAGATGGTACAGTTCATTTTGCACAGCAAATCACGTCCCAATAGGTTTACAGGACTGGTATCACAAACAACAAATCGATGCATTTCTCTGAAGTTCCCTATTGTAATCTCCATGGGCTCAGTAACTGGGGTACTAATCAATTGATTAGATACACCCACTACTTGGATTGCTTCTCCCGAGAGGGGTAGGTTTGGAACATCTGCTGTTCTTGCAGTAGAACGGGTAGCCCCAGTGTCCAACAGAAAGGTGACATCATTGCCTTCAACCTTTCCTTCAATGTATGGCCCTGACTGGTCTACCGGCAAGGAGGCGCCAAGTACGCACTCCTCGTCCTCCCCCCTCAGGCCCCGTCAGTACTGATCGTCACAGAGGAAAGTATCATTCAACAAAAATTGCGAAGTGGCTGCATTTCTATCCTCATTTCCTCCCCAAATTTCTATGTCTTCACCCTGCGGTGTCTTTCCCTTAAAATTCGGTCTAGGTGCACGAGGCAACTGACTCGATTTTACCTGTTGCTGGGTCTTTCTTGGTTTTTCATTCTGTGTCTGTGGATTTAAATCATGAGTGGGGTTGTTATTATCTTGTGTGTATGGACACTCGTCTCTCCAGTGCCCTATCTGTCCGCACCCGTGACAGGGGAACATCTTTTTGGCTTCCTCTCGACTCATTTTCACTTTGGGCTTCCCTCCACCCCCAGAACCTTGATTTTGGGAATTCTTATTTATTTTACCCAATTGCTTCTCCTGCTGTTCCGCTAGTTTTACTTGTGCCCACATGACCTTTTCTTTCAAAGCCTTTCGCTTATCAGCCATCTCGTCTTCGCAATACTTTGCGTATCGGAAGACTTCATCTATTTTCTTAGACTGCCAACAAATTTTATTGTCTTTGATCCATTGACAAATTTCAGGTCTTAAACCGTTTACAAACCTGTAAATGAAGTGGGTCATATCCTTCATCTCGATGTTATCTATACCGCTGTATGTCTTAAACACCTGTAGCAGTCTTTCATAAAAGGAATGCACAGTCTCATCTCTTTCCTGTGTAGTTCTATCTATTCTGGTCCAATCAGTTTCCTTTGCAGGCACCTTTCCCTTCAGGTGTAACATTACCTGATCGTATTTTCTCATTACCTCATCGGAAGGAGCTCCTGTAATAGGGTTCCTCGGGTATTCCTCACTAGGCCAACCAATGGCAACCTTACATTCTGTCCACAAATCTACGGGAACTACGATATCGAAAAACCCATCCAGCTCTTTCCACAGGCATTTTTGTACTTTCACAAACCTTTCTACCTGTCTGTACCACTCCACGGGTTTTTCTCGTAATTTCGGAAAGTCATTAGTAAAAGACACAGTATCCTGTCTGGACCATGGAACGCGCACATACTTTCCACCTGGTACTTCTCGCATAGGATATAACTGCTCTGGCTTGTCAGCTTCCTTTAAAACAAACTCAGAAGTCGCCTGTTTGGATCTAACCTCTTCCTTTGTCTTTGCCCACCTGGCTTTCCACTTTGCCAGGTCTCCTCATTTTTGCAACACGTTCAACAATTCCTTGATCTGTACCTTCTTTCCTGACACATTCATATTCTCTAGATCTTTGTCTGAGAATTCTGCTCTGTAAGGTTTCTGTAATGGCTTTGATTTCCCGATATCTATTCCCATACTGGCGGCAGTGTCTATTAATTTCTCATGGAACACTCTGGTATTACGGGTAAGACTTTTACAGATAAATAGAAGCTCTTCCTCGGAATATGTATTTAATCTGTCTAACCCCACGTTTCCGGCCATCAGTTCTTCAATTTCTATTCTCAGTTTGTAAATATCTAAGGGTTTAGACTGAGGAGTTTGTCTCTCTAATTCTCGACTCCATCTCTCAATTTCTTCAGGACTCACTACTGTGACACTTTTAGTACCCGAAGTCGATTCCATTTGAATTTCTCCTGTATTGAAAGGATTATGTCTTTTCTATGAACTCCTTCCGAGTTCTCTGATTGGCAAATCCATTAGTGAAACCTCAGATTCACATTCACTTTTCTGATCATCTACAATTAAGAGCTCTTTTCTCGGCTGCACTGCGGCTGGGGAAATGATTGGAGCCTTTGGACTCCCCTGTCTATCCCCATACAAAGGAACAACTGGTCCAATAGTCACTGGGATTGTCAAAGCTTCAGGGCTTGTATTTAACTGGGAGATTTTCTGAATTATCTCGGCTCTTTGTTTGGCTAGAGCCTCTCGCTCCTTTTCCTCCAATAACCGCTCTAGGGATTTCTCATGCAGTACCTGTGGAGTCAATGTTGGGGCATAACTTGGGGCAGTAGGATGCATCATACTCGGTCCTTCACCATAATTAGGTCTCGAGAACGGATTTCCTGTGCTTGAGGGTCTTGCCTCACCCTCGTAAGGAGGTCTTGGACAGAAGTCTCTCTCACCTGTGTATCTTTATTCTCCACTAAACTGTGGTCTTAGACAGGTATCTCTGGCACCTATGGGTCCTAGGCCTTCGTTAAGGGAAGGTATTTGACAGCCGTCTCCTACATTTACAGATCTAGTCCCTTCCTGATAAGGGGGTCTTCGGGAAGCATCCCCTACACTAGAGGATCTGGATCCTTCGTTATAAGGAGGTGGATTCTTCATGAACAAGTCCTCCAAATAATCGTCATCTGATTCCCCACTAGTTACCCAGTGCTTGGTCTTTTCGGCCTTTTTCTCTCCCACTGGATCACCCATTGCCATCATTGGGTACAGTCCTTCTACTATCATATTCTGCCTCCATTGTTTCATCTTTTTATCTCGGGTTTCTTGTTTCAGTTTCGGATGCCATTTTGTTAAACCTTTGTCCATTCGGGGCTTGTCTCTCTCAAAAGCCTCTATCTGCCATTCCTCTAACGCTTCGTACTGCGTCAATCTAGGTCTGGGATGCAAATCATTCATTCGGGTTCTCAAATTAAATAAAATCCTGCCATTAAATGTACCTTCTAACGGAAAAGCCAAAATTCCGTCTTCTTTCGTGTATTCCGCCCAATTTTCCAACCATACACACGAATGGTACCCTTTATCAAACATCATGAAAGATGCGGGAGTATTAGGTGGCGGAATGACAACACCTTCTCTAGTTTTAATAGGTTTGTCTTTCTTGAAATAATTCTTCACTTTGTCTACTAAAGTCATTTTTCTCTTATTTCCGTACATAATGTCGTATCTATTACTTTTCCACTTATCTTTTCCAAACCTTAGGTATCTTGGATCAGGTCTAGTCTCCGGAGTATACGTATGCCACATATACTTTTCCGCAAGCGACCTTGTTTACAAAATCACTCCCAATCCAAATGAGTCTTTTATTTTCGTGCAACCAATCAAGTGCACGGTTTCAAATAATCTCGGCCAATGGGTGCGCGGCTTTTTCGCGAGACAGGTTCTCACGCTTTCGGCGCTCACCCCTCCTTTATAATTCCAGCTCCGCTACACACCCGCTGTTTCGACCAATACCAGCGTGGCACAGAGTGACGTCAGAGCAGCTCCCCAACTGACTCCCTCCTTTACAAGGTAACGGAAACTTGATTTCTCTTTTAAAGTGCAAGTGCTTTAGTTATTTAACAACGTAAACACATTCGCCACTGTACTCGAGTGTCTAGAAAGGAAAGATACGTTTTACTGCAAGTAAACTTCTTTTGTCTACTTTTCATATACTACGGATAGATCTCTTCCGACTACCCTTCACTCAAGCATTAGGGAACCTGCTACTTTTTTTGACTCATCCACTTCTTTTCGGGATATATACTAAGTCTAAAGTTTCACCAGTGAACCCCTTTGCAATCACCCAAGCTCCGACGAACCTGCTACTCCTTCCGTGTGATCCTGACTAGGTTATATCACAATAGAAGTTTTGCCAGCGAACTCGTTGCTATCATTTATTCAACCATACATTCAGAAAACCCTAATCAGTGCTTCCAGTTCTGCCTAACCTGCACCAATTTTCCTCAAGCCAATGACCTCAGTACGGCGTGGATTCTCCTCACCACCCGCTATTCAATTCCCCGGGGATTCCAGACAACATATAACAATCACGAACGAGTGTATTAGTACATTTATCAATATATTAATAGAAAAAACAATTTAAAACATTTCATAATTTTTCAAAGCAAAAAACATTTCACGTGATCAATCAATTCAGTAATAATATGTTCAAAATTTTAGCAGCAATTTACCACTTAGCAGCATCCGACCTACCTACCTATCTTAACTAGTCCTACCTAACTTTAACTAGTCCCTAATCATTTCCTCTGCTACCAGAAAATTACTGATAGAGCGCGCAGGTCACCCGACCAACAATTTTACCTATTTACGTATCGGGCCCATATAATTTCAATTTACCATATTTATTAATCGGGTGACCTTACAGAAAATTACTGATAGAGCGCGCAGGTCACCCGACCAACAATTTTACCTATTTACGTATCGGGCCCATATAATTTCAATTTACCATATTTATTAATCGGGCGACCTTACACTCTACTACCAGTAACCCTTGTTCCTTCCTATTGATTTCTACTGTACCCGACTTACCAATCCACTGCTACGGGTACCTATGATCACAATGGATCAGGGAGCTAGTTGTAAAAGAAAGGCAGACACCAACTACACTTTTCATTTACTATGTTCGCACTCGTAAAATAACCACAAACCCAAGAAGTTTTAAAACCTTTATCTAAAGTTCAGTTTCGGAAAGCATACAATTTACAACAAGTAAGCAATCAATAACCAAGATAATAAAGAGTACGTATCCATAAAGGAAATAGATCAAGCTAACCATTTATGAGTCTAAAGAAAAGTAAGAACAGGGAACATGCTAATCAAGAATTTTAGTGATTGAGTTTCAGATAAGACACTTTTGAATGATACTACTGGAGAAAATACTTTGGAATACTATACCACTATAGGGAAGGTTAAAAATGGAACACGCTATAATTCTAGAAACATTACTTCAGTCAGCTTGATAGGAATAATATAAAACACATCTACTTTCATGAACAGTATGGAGAATTGTGCTTAAAAGGAAGGGAAACATAGGAACATGCTAAGAAAATGATCAACAATGTATGAGCTTTTTCATTCAATATTTTTGCGGAAAACATGGAAAGTCAATATGCAAAGGTATGTCTTTATTAAAGCAAAAGACAGAAAGATAGAAGGTGCATGATAGAGTTTCAGTACTATATTTACCTAGAATGGTGTGAAGACCAACCTTGGCCACAGGTCAGTTAAGAATGGGAGGGACCCCAAGGAAAGACCGTCATCAGTAGGACAGCAGGTGCAGAATGGACACCCCAGGACAGGACAGGAAACCCAGATTAGGATTAGGACAGGACCACCAAGGCACGACCAGCACCCGCAGTTTGGAAGAAACGCCTGCGCTCTACCCTCTCTGCAGCTATCAGCCAGAACCCCGATTGGGTTATCGATTTCCTCAGCAAAGTGCTCTGCCAGCACTTAAGGTTTTTCTTAGCAAAACCCCTTGAGTCTATGGAAAGTTCGGACAGAGTGCTCCGCAGCTCTCTGTATCAGTCACCTATTGAGTGCGTTGGGTCAGTGACAGGTCAGCTATTCGGACAAGTCGGACAATTTCTCTAGCTAAACCTAGGCTAGTTATACTGTTTTCGGGTCAGTGTACCACCCCCCAAATGTTGCAAGTGTCAGAATCCCCAATTTCGATTGGTCCCCAAGTAGGATAGGTCAACACACCAATCACATTTCAATTCTACAAGCCTGCATTTACATATTCTGGGACCGCCTATTGATTTTGGGGTTCCCATGACATATTCTACGGAATACAATGGATAAATTACAAATGTAGCATTTGCAGGACAATTCAGCTTCTTCTGCTAGGTGAGGGTGCATCTTCCCAGGCATATCTTGGCTGGGACCTCTGGTTGGCAGGGATTCAATGCCACCGGCAGAAGACTGTCATGCACAGAAAGGCTGTTCAAGATGGATTCACGAGTGTCTCTGAGACCCTCAAGAACGCGGTACATGAAAAGTAAGCGTAAACAAATTAAAACACAGAAATAAATGAATACACTGTATACCATGAATAGCTACTCTATACCCCTTACTTTATATAAACGATGGCATTAGGTTTTAGTGCAAATAAACGACAAGCACGAAAACATCAGCGCAAGCTTCACCATGTGAGAACACAAAGCGGCCATCTTAATGCTAATGCCCAAGCGCAAAGATTCCCACCAGAACTGCAAGTACGTCACGTCACGTGAGTGTGACTAACGCATGCGCAGAAGAAACTCCGCCAAGCAGCGGCCATTTTTTGTGACAAGCGTTATTATGTTTTAGTAAACACATAGGCAAGCATCTCTAGGACACCCCAAATGTCGAAATAAAGGGAAGTTAGTAAGACAAAACATGTTGGGTTACTCTGTTACATGTTATTCGAGGTTCATGAATTCAAGCAAGTCGCGTAACGTGCGAATCTTTGCTCCATCACGTGCTCCAGTCACAAGGCAAACTCCCCCAAAAGATGTTAACAAATGAAAAATGAGCTGTAGTGTGAAAAATGGAGTTCATCTGCGACCAAATCTGTTTCCAAAAGAGATGCACAGAGGGACAAGTGAAAAATAAGTGTTTTAAATCAGCATGTGCTAAATAGCATGTCCAGCAGGTAGCAGGAGTATCAGAATGCATTTTGTGAAAGACCACATGGGATTAGCAAGAGTCTTTCATATATAGAGAAAAGAGTCTGTGTGGTGATTGCCGCTCTAGAGGACTTCCTAATTTGTATCCAAACTTTATTCTAAAGGGAAATTGACCACTCCATTCCCAAATCATATTCCCAAGATAATTCTAATTTGTTTTTGTCCCTATCAGTAGTGGAGGAAAGTAAATAGGAATAAATAGTAGATGCTTTGGGACATGTATATTAGGGACTAGTAAGGAATGAGACAGAAGGAAGAGAAAATTACAATTGAGTATATGCTTTTCAAAATGCTCTTTGTAATATTGTTAATGTATTTTGAAAAGAAGGAGGAAAGTTAAAGAGCTGGCAAGATTGTGAAATTGATGGAAATGTTTCATGGTCAAAAAGATGATTTACTCAAATTAGGCTTCTTTTCCTCCAGGATTTCCAATAGATAGGTTTGCTGTGAACTAATATTGACTTATTATGCTAAATAGTAGAATTAAGAAAAATAGCAAGATCTGTGGGCTTGTAACGAAGTATAGAGTCTAATAATGTGCGTGAGTGTTTAAGAACAGGAGTAGAGAGAGATTGTGGTTTGTGAGTAAAAGATAAGTATTTTTGAAAAGAGAAAGCAAGAAGAAAGGACTGTTCAATTTCAACCCATAATGGACAATCTATTAGAGAGTTGGAAAACCATCAAGAATTTTGACGTAATAAATATGCCTTGTGATATTTAGAACAATCTGGGAAACTTACCCCATCATCTTACTTTGGACGTGTTATATTGAGCATTGACATTTTTTTTTAATATTCCACAGGAGTGAGGTAAGTATAGAGTTCATTGTTTGAAAGGATTTAAGGGGAATAGACAATGGAATATTAGAAACAGTATGTCATATAATAGGAGTAACATAATTTTAATGGTGTCAAGTTGGCCCCACCAGGAAAGATATAGAGGGTGCCATTTGGTAGTCAATGTTGTTAACTTATGGATGCATTTTTCGAAGTGTAAAGAAATTGAAGTTGTAATAGATTAGGTAAACCATGCCATTTATTATGTTGAGGACGCCACATAAAGTTGATATTGAGAAATCATCTTTGAAAGTAAATTCAGTCAAAGGCAGTATTTCACATTTTTTATTATTCAATTTATACACAGATACCAGTCTATATGAGGCAACTTCTTGTAAAAAAGCCGGAAGGGAAAATTGAGGCTGGGAGATAAACAATAAAACATCATCAGCATATGCTGCTAATTTAGTCTGTTGGTTATTAAAAGTTAATCCATGGATTTCTTGATTCTGTCGTAGTTTAGATAAAAAAGGTTCTAATGCTAAATTAAAAAGAAAAGGGGAAAGAGGACATCCTTGACGAACAACTCTACTTAAAGTAAAATAAGAAGAGAAGAGGTCATTTGCAAAAATAGCTGCTTTTGGAGCCGTGTAGAGAAGCTAGATAAGGGATATAAATTTTGGTCCAAACCCAAACCATGTAAGTGTATGAGAAATGAAAGGCCAATAAACCCGATAAAATGCTTTTTCTGCATCTAAGGCAATTGCAGCAATAATTCAGACTGTGAATTTGTCGATAGGATATAAAAAAATAAATGCGTATTATCAGAAATATAGCATCCTTCAACAAAAACCTGATTATTCTTTACCAAGCAATCCAGGAAGGTACGATTCTAGTCGCAAAGCTAAAGCTTTAGAAAAACTTTTATAATCAACATTGACAAGCAAAATGGGCCTGTATTTTTTGCAGTAAAGCGGGTCCTTTCTCTATTTTGGAATAAGACAAATGAAGACATCTAAAATGGAGTCAGAAGATTTACATGAGTGTGAAAAGGAAGTTAAAAGAGCATGTAATTATGAGAGAATTAACTGAGCAAAGTGTTCAAAAAATTCAACTGTAAAACCATCTGGGCCCAGGCTTTATCCTTTTTGAGTGTATTCAATGCAGTATGTAATTCAATTTGTGACATATCAAATTCCAACAATGCAAAGTCAATTTGAGTATCAAAGGATTTTTTAATAGAAGTAAGATATTGAGAAATGTCAGAGTTGGAAGGTACATCCTCTAGCGTATATAAAGACTTATAAATCTACACAAATTCCTCTAAAATTTCTGAGTCTCTATACTTTGGCATTTGGTGTGTATCTATAATTCACTCAATATTAAGTGTATTATTCTTGACTTTAGGATAATTTGCTAATAGTTTGCTCGACTTATTCTGAACACCATAAAGGTTTGCACTAGACTTTAATAAATACAGTGAAGCATTATCTGTAGACTCCTTGTTACATTTTATTTAGTTTAGTATGAATGAGTTCTGATAAGAATTATTTTGATTTAGAAGTGTAAAAGTAATGTTCCAGTTTCTTTATCTTTGCTTTTGTGGCATAAATACGCAAGTTTTTCCATTTGTTAGAAACGTATGCAAAAGACAAATTATCGGTTTAGTTGAATTGGAAATATTCATGAAAAAGCAAAGGAGGAGGTGGAGGTGGGTTCTATAAGGAGTGAATTATTAAAACACCATCTTCTAGGTAAATTGGACTTAATAATATATCAAGGTGGAGGGAAATAGGGGCATGGTCAGATATTAGGATGGAATCAATATTAGCAAAGCATAAAGATTGCGATACATTGTGTGATATAAAAGTCATCTCTTCGTGATTGGGTCTAATGTGCAGGGAAAAAGTAACTGTGTTCCCTTAAATTGGGATTTCAATGCCTCCAGGCATTTATTAAGTTGCTCTGCTTAATAGTCTGGACAAAAGGTTTGTGAGCTTTATTTGGTATGAACATTACTGTGGAGTTAGGGTCAATAAGGGGATCTACAATCTGATTACAGTCACCTGCAAGAGCACAATTGTCACCAGGATATTTTGCAAGCTGTTGAGTTAGGCAAGACCAAAAGTGGCAGTCACTAGTGGTGGGAGCATAAACATTGAACAAAAGACTGGAACCTTCCCAACTAACAATTTGGTAAATAACCATCTACCTACATATTCAGATTCTTGGGAAATCAGCTGAATACAAAGTGATTTATGGCATAGAGTCATAACCCCATTTCTTTTACTGTCACTTGGTGAAAAGAATACTTCACCCACCCAACCTCTTTTCAGTTTTAATGACTCATTTTCTATAAGGTGTGATTTTTTAATCAAAGCTATACTGGCTCCAAGCTGAGATGAATGTGATAAAACATGTTGTCTCTTAATAGGGGAATTTAAACATCTGATGTTCCAAGAGATAATTCTCAAATACAAAAAGTTTTCAAGGAAAAATAAACCAAACAAACCAGATCAAGCATATAAGAAACTAGATATAAACAATGTAACAACTAGTATATACAAAATAACTTTAAAAAATAAGAAAAGGGAGACAGAGAATAGAAAAGGGTAGAGAGTTAACAAAATGCAGCAAAGAAATAAGTGCAAAAGATGATAGGGAAGGAAAAATGATCTAGAAAAGAAGAAGATGAAGAAGAGTAATAAGATAACGAGGAAAGTATAAAACATACCCATAAAGTTAAGGAATGCAAAAAAGACGGGGGTGAGACCACATAGAACAGATGGCACACCGAGATTCCACAGGTAAGGCAAGGTAAGATCACAGCACACAAGACACAAAACAAGGAAGGCCACAAAACGAGGGTAGAGTACCTGTAAAGGAATAAAGGATTGTTAGTATGTAATATTATCAACAGCAACTCTCAAAAAAGAGAAAACAAGAACGCTAATTATCAACATAATGATATGTAAGTATTATGTTAAGGAATCTAAGACCGCATAGAGAGTATATAAATTGAAACAAGTTAAGATGTAGACGCTCCAGATGTATCCATATTTTCTATCTTACAAGCATTGATGAAACTATTCAATTTGACAGGATCCTCTAGCATAGTTGTCTTGTTTTTAAAAGTAACTTTGAACAAGCAAGGATAAAAAAGACCAAAACGACCTCCAAGAGAGCGAAGATCCGGTTTCATATTAAGAGTATATCTGCGTCTGTCAGCAGTATTCTTTGCATAGTCTCGAGAAAAATATAGATGTTACCTAACCATGAAATAAGTTTTATTGATTTGATCACCGATAGAACCTTAAGGAGGTTAGTACATTTCAAAAAATACATAACTCCTCTTGGTCCTCTGAGGTGGAGACAACTGCAGATTGATGACCTAATCTGTGGTTGCATGGCATATTGAGAAGAGTTCCCTCTGGAATCTTCAGTAGTTTAGGAAGAAAGTATTTAAAGAAAGTGATGGGCTCAGCACCTTCAAAACCTTCAGGCAGCCCATATAGATGGAGATTGTTCCTCCTATTTCTGTTTTTTGAGGCCCTCAACCTGTTTTGAAGAGATGAAATTTGTGCTTGAAGGGCATTCACTTTGAGATGAGTTTATCCAAAAGATGCAATATTTTGTTGTACAATATGAAGTCTTTCCTCTATCTGAGACCACCTGTCAGTACAATGTTATCATTTGGCATTGGTCTCTTCCAAATAGGGCTGCAAAGCAGGTATCTCCTCCAATAGAAGATCCATGGAAGCAACCGGAAGAGATTTTGTAGGGCATGATGGATCCTTTTTCAATATTTAGAAGAGGCTTTTTCAGTTGTAAGAAGGGCAGGTGCCCCAATAGAGCTTGAGGAGGAACTACCCTTATGCAAAAAAACATGGAATCTTCCATTCTTGAGAATTGCGAAAAAAGAGTGGAAACTTTAATATATTTATGAGAGATGGCGTTAATGAAGGTTTCGTCTTTTTCAATCTTCCCATTGAGAAAATAAAATTAAATTAAAGGGCAAGCAAAGTCACTTTCATCATCAAAGCATGGACTCCTTTGCAAAGACAGAGGCTTCATCAATTAATCAAACACACATTTGTAGAGCGCGCTACTCACCCGTGAGGGTCTGAAGGTGCTGAGGGGGGGTGGGGGGGGGGATGCAGCTACTGGTTGAACAGCCAGGTCTTGAGATGTCTCCTGAAGGTCGACAGGTCTTGGGTCAGACGCAGGTGGGTGGGGAGGGTATTCCATGTCTTGTCGGCGAGGTGGGAGAATGATCTGTCACCGGTGGTCGTTCTGCAGATGCGTGAGACTGTGGCGAGGGCAAGGTCAGCAGAACGAAGCAGGTGGTTCGGGGGGTGTGGAAGGACAGTCGTTCATTGAGGTAAGCTGTTCTGGCATTGTGCAGTGCTTTGTGAGCATGGGTAAGGAGCCTGAAGGTGATCCTCTTGTTGACCGGGAGCCAGTGCAGATCTCTCAGGTGGGTGCTGATGTGGCTGTGGCGAGGGAGTCCGAGGATGAGGGGTGCAGAGGCGTTCTGTATGCGTTGGAGTCTCTTCTGGAGTGTAGCCGTGGTTCCTGCATAGAGGGGTTTGCAGTAGTGCAGCCTGCTGCTGACGAGTGCTTGGGTGACCGTTCTTCTGGTTTCAGTGGGGATCCATCTGTAGATCTTGCGGAGCATGCAGAGGGTGTTGAAGCAATAGGAGGAAACAGAGTTGACTTGCTGGGTCATAGAGAGCGTTGAGTCCAGGATAAGCCCCAGGTTGCGTGCGTGGTTGGTGGGTGTCGCGGCAGCTCCCAGCGTGGCCGGCCACCAGGAGTCATCCCATGAGGAGGGAGTGAAGCTAAGGATGAGGACCTCTGTCTTGTCTGAGTTCAGTTTCAGCCGGCTAGTCTTCATCCAGTCTGCGACGGCCTTCATTCGCTCGTGGAGGTTGGATTTGGCAATGGCCGGGTCCTTGGTGAGGGAGAGGATCAGCTGAGTGTTGTCGGCGTTCGAGACGATGTTGAGGTGGTGTGCTCGGATGATGTTGGCGAGCTGTGCCATGTAGATGTTGAAAAGGGTCGGGCTGAGTGATGATCCTTGGGGTACGCCGCATGTGATCGTGGTGGCTTTGTATGGGGAAGGTGGAGGCACTCTCTGCATTCTGCCGGTTATCTAGTCCAGGGCTTTTTCTCAGATCCATGCGCTGTGGAGGCGTGTGCTCAGGGTGTGGTGGCAGACAGCGTTGAAGGCGGCTGAGAGGTCCAGGAGGATGAGGGCCGCGGTTTCGCCTTTGTCCAGTATGGTCCTGATGTTGTTAGTGGCGGCGATGAGGACGGTTTTGGTGCTGTGATTGCTGCGGAAACCAGATTGGGAGGAGTCCAGGACATTGTTCTCCTCCAGGAACTGGGTCAGCTCTGTTGGCGGTCTTCTCTATGACTTTCACCGGGAACGGGAGCAGGGAGATGGGTCGGAGGTTCTTGAGGTCCTTTAGGTCCGCCTTGGGTTTCTTGAGTAGGGCGTTGATCTCAGTGTGTTTCGAGCTCCCTGGGAAGGTGGCTGTCTCGAAGGAGCTGTTGATGATCTTTCGGAGTTGGGGTGCGATGATGGAGCTTGCCTTGTTGAAGATTTGGCTGGGGCTGGGATTGGAAGGTGAGCCGGAGTGGATGGTGTTCATGATTTTGGTGGTGTCTTCGTCGTTGACCTTGTGCAAGGAGAGCAGAAGGTCGGTGTGTTTGGTGGGTGTTGAGTCGGGGGAATCGGCGTCTGTCGTCGGCGTTTCGGTGTTGAATCTGTTGTGGATGTCGGCGATCTTGCGGTGGAAGAAGGTGGCCAGGGAGTCGCAGAGTTCTTGTGGCGGCAGTACGTCATTGGAACTGGAGCTGGGGGTGGCAAGTTCTTTCACAATGTTGAAGAGCTCTTTGCTGTTGTGTGCGTTGTTGTCGATGCGTTCCTTGAAGGAGGTTCTTTTGTGGCTCGGATGAGTTGGTGGTGTTTGCGTCTGGCGTTCATGAGGGCTGCGTTGTTGTCTGGTGTTTGGTCATTGCACCACTGCTTCTCGAGTCTTCTGCAGATGTGCTTGGAGTTCTGGAGGTCGGCGTTGAACCAGATGGCTCTCGTGTCGGTGCACCTGTTGGAGGGTTTCCTGATCGGGGCGATAGTGTTGGCGCAGTCGTTAATCCATTGTCTGAAGTTGAGGGCTGCTGCGTCGGTCTCGGAGGTGGAGGGTCTCAGGCGAGTGTGGTGATGAGCAGGTGTTCAGTGACTTTTTTCCAGTTGCGGTGTGGGATACGCTGTGCTTGTTTGTGTGCGGTGTGTTTCTCGAAGGTGAAGTGGATGCAGTGGTGGTCGGTCCAGTGGAGTTCGGTGGTGTGGCTGAAGGTGACGTGGTCGCTGGTGGAGAAGATGGGGTTGAGTGTTTGTCCGGCGGAGAGGGTGGGTGTCGTCATTAATACATATCAGGAAGGTGTATCATGAAAATGCCCAAACAATAATCATAACAGAAGGAATAGCTAAAATTGCAAGCCCAGGTACCATTCAAAGTCAAACAATAAGAGAAGGTGATTTGATAAAAGTGTGCAGAGAAATGGTGCTTGACTAGAAGCCCAAGGAAAACAAGTCACACAAGCCAGACAGTCCCCAAAAAATAAGTTATTAATAAAAACCAGTGCCTCCACTTCTTAGAGAGCACTGTGTCACATTCATGGCTCTGTGAGGAGATGGTAAAGCAAACACAATGTTGTTTCTGTTTAAAAAAAAAAAGACTTGCCTGCCATCCCTGGGGTAGCAAAAATTATTAAAGCGAGCACTGTGCTGTAAAATAAAAAAGGACACCAACCGGAGGACGAGAGCATTTATTTACAGTTGCTGCCGGGTTCACAAAACGACGGGCGTCTCCGTGAGGTGAGCTGCGCCCTCAAATGTAACGCAGCTCCTCAGTATGCTGGAGAGCTGCAGCCTGCACAAAGAAGGTCTCCGATGTCACCAGCTCTACCCCGCTCGGACACACCAGGCCTTCAGTGGAAATATTGCCGTAGTACCGATGGCATCCAGTGCAGTCCCAAGGAGAACTATTCGATGCCGCCATCTTCCACGGGCGTAAATCCACATCCCCTAAATCAGTTTTTCCAACCAGGGGAAAAGGCAATAATCTAGAAGTCTTAAGTTGTTCCATGCTTTAGTCAAGAGAAGCTCAGAATTCCATGCATACAGACCAGAGATGTCTGTGTACTGTTGTTTCCCGGCACATCTAATTTGGAGACTAGAGTATTTCACAGTAAATGCCCTTGAAATTAACAGTTTGCTGAAACTTAATATTAAATATTTTCCCCTGTTTTCATATAGAGAGTGACTCTTTCAAACATCAAGATTAACTAAAAACAATTGAAAATCTCCCAAAGGTAGGCTCTAAGTACCACACGCCATTGTTTGCATACCATGTGCTTTTGCCTAGTTCCCAAGATTAAACACTAGCTTCAGGTATTTGGACATGATGTCTTACAAGGGCTAGAAATGGTTGGAAGAAGAAGGGAAACAAAGTGGAGAAAGGGGGCAGCCCTGGTGTGCCCCTTTATAGCAGTCACCATAATGTTGATTTTGAGCTGTACCGAGACTTCTTTAAAAAGGTTTACAAGAAATCTGTGTTATTTGTGACCAGTATTTTAGTACATCTGGCTCATAGTTTGATTTCAGAAAGACAGCCAAATTGCTCCACAAAAATGAGGGTGGTGCCGTACTGTAGGAAGCTGGCTCTGCATATACTCTACCAAAGCGAGGTATTGTGTGCACAGAGTCCAGTGGAACCCCAGGTAAGCAGAGGTAAATGTAGATAGCACCTTACACTCTATTTGCGGTAGTGTGGGCGAGCAGTAAGGCTTTATCAGAGAGTAGTGTTAAGGATTTGTTGTACATACTCAATCAGTGAATGACATCACACACTCAAAGACTGAACTTCAGACGAATTTGGTTTTGTATAAAAACATTCTTTTACTGATTTTATTTCCTAGGACCAAGCAAGCCTGGCACAGGTAAGTGATAAATGCTTTGCGGTAATAATATGCTACTTGGCCCACCCACACAAGTTAGGTACCATTTCTATGGAGAAACCTGAGGGTATGCTGGGTGGTAGGACATTTGTGTCAGCCTAGTGATCCACAACTTTCCCACACAGAAATGTGAGAAAAATTTGATTTTCTTCAGCTAAGTTTGAGGTGTGCAGGGGATTCTGGGTAGAAAAATATTGGTGTTTAGTTTTCAGACGTGTCTGGGTTAGGTAGAATTCCCCAGATGGCCGCTGAGCCTGGGACCAACACTGCAGGTAACACCCTTGCAAAACCAGTTTGTGTTGTGATAGATAATTTTGATGTCTCCACAATACCTTTTGGGCCCTTCCCTGCCGCGGGTACTTGGCCCACCAACACAAGTGTGGACCATTTTTATCAGGAGACCTGAGGGGAAGCTGGGTGATGGGAAATGTGTGTCAGACCAGTGATCCCACAACTTTCCCATACAGAAATGTGAAAACAATTGGATGTTTTCTGCTAAATTTGAGGTTTACAGGGGACTCTGGGTAGGTAAATGTTGGGGATTCACACAAGCCATACCTCCCTGGAATCCCCCGGTTGTCTAGTTCTCAGACATTTCTGGGTTTGGTAGGTTTCCCTAGAAGGCCACCGAGTCTAGGACCAAAAATTCAAGTGACTCCCTCGCAAAACCAAGTCTTTTTGTGGCTGATCATTTTGAAGTTTCCACAGTACGTTTTAGACCATTTCCTGTTCCGGACACTATGCCTACCCACACAAGTGAGGTACCATTTCTATTGTGAGACTAGGCGGAATGCTGGGTGGGTGGACGTTTTTGGCTCCCTACAGATTCCAGAGCTTTCCATTACAGAAATGTGAGAAAAATATTTTTTTTACAAACTTTGAGGTTTGCAAGGGATTCTGGGTAACAGAACTTGGTGAACGCCACACAAATCCCCCTATCCTGGATTTTCCTAGATGTCTTATTTAAAAAACTGTACAGGTTTACTAGGTTTCCCATGGTGCCGGCTGAGCTAGGATGCAAAATCCACAGCTAGGCACATTGTGAAAAAAGGGTCAATTTACACTGGAAAAATGTGATGAGTCCATGTTGCATTTTGGGCTGTTTCCTGTTGTGGGCACAAGGCCCACCCACACAAGTGAGGTACCATTTTTATAAGTGGACCCAGGGGATTGGTGTGGTAGCATATTGGTAGTTTCTTTCCAAATCTGGAAACTTATGGCACAGTAATTCAAGGGAAATATGTGATTTTAGTCACATTTTGAGGTTTGCAGGACATTGTGAGTAAGATAACTTGATGGGATCCACAAGAGAGAAACCACTGTGCACTCCCCTGGGTGTTTAATTTACAAAAATATCTAGAGTTGGCAGATTTTAACTACAAGTAATGTACACCTTGGCAGAGAACAAGAGAAAAGACAATTATTACTGCACAACCGTCTACTCCTCAAGCATACCCACATTCTGGTTGGATTTGGCACAAGGGTGATTGATGGTTTAATATATAAAATTTAATTAACAAGAGATTTGACAAAAATTGAACACACCGTTAATAATTAAAAGGACAAAAAACTGACCCAGACACTCACAGCTCATGAGCTGTAAATTCGCATCAAGGCCCCAACCGCTTTACAGGCCATTCACATACCTTTCATACGTGATACATGCAAGACCATTCACACCGCTAGCTGTGGAACCATCACATTACAACATTCACAAAAAGAGATAATGTACACCTTGCCAGAGAAAGACAGAAAAGACAAATATTACTGCCTAACCATCTACTCCTCAAGCATACACACATGCTGTTTGGATTTGGCACAAGGGTGAGTGATGGTTCAATACAAAACATTTTATTTACAAGAGATTTCACAAAAATTAAATGCACTGTTAATAATTGAAAGGACAAAAAACTGAACCAGTAACTCACAGGTCATGAGCTGTAAAGCTGCGACAAGGCACCAACATCTTTACAGGCCAGTCATACACCTTTCATATGTGTGACAAACACAAAACTATCAACACTGCCAGCCGCGGGCCCATCACATTACAACACTCACATCAACAGACATCACCATTCAAGGGCCCGTCACTTTCATACACCCACATGCCTGACAAAGCAACCACATTGGTTGATGGATTGTGTGGACTGGCTTTTGGCTGCCAGTGTGTGTAGTGACCAGTAGCAATTCACTACTCACACACTCCCAGCCAAGGGCCAGTCCATACACACACCGAGAGCCATGCACCAGTCCACGCACACTGCCACCCAAATGCCAGTCTACAGATGCTTCCACCAAAGCGCAAGACCACGTACGCTGCCACCCAAGCGCCAGTCCGCTCATGCCGCCAGCCAAGTGCCAGTCCACACACACCCCCAGCCAAGTGCCAGTCCACGCACACTACCACCCAAATACCAGTCAACGCACACCACCACCCAAGTGGCAGTTCACCCACGCCACCAGTCAAGCACCAGCCCACGCACACAACCAGTCAAGCACCAGTCCATGCACACCACCAGCCAAGCGCCCGTCCATACACACTGCCAGCCAAGCACCAGTCCACGCACACCTCCATCACATTTTTTTTACACAAAACACAAAAAAATTGTAAGTGGATACAAAACTGCAAACACAAAAGCTGTAACTAAATGCATTACACTAATGCCAAACTTGAAACAAAAAATGTAAAACCATACAAACCAGGCAGTTCACTTTAACACTCATACATGCTCCCAAAAACTATTTTGCGTGTGATACATTCTAGAACATACACAGCGCAGGTTTAGAAGGACACTCACAGCAGTGCATAGGAGTCTCCTTCCGCTTACCTCTTTGGAAACAGACTATACATCTCCTACTAAGTCTTTTTTGGGCATGAGAGGAATGTGATCAGCAAAGCGGTGATCTTTAAATCTATCCACATCCTCCACCACTTCAACTCTAGGAACACTTACCTGTTCCACTACAACAAGGCTGCATATCATAGACTCCTGAAAATTAACAAAAGTCATCCTTGACTCAGGAGAACAATTCTTGAACACATCAAAACCAGCAAAAGTTGCTAAGTGGAAAATATGGATATCCAACTTCTTATACCAAATTTAAGCCTTACAAAGAGCAGTGCAAGTTTCATAACTTTGATCTACTCTATCAACACCACCCATGTGCCTATTATAGTCTAAAATGCACACAGGTTTTCCCACTTCAGTATCCTGACCCCAAACAGTCACAGGGGAAGTACTTTTATCATGGATGGTAGAAAGCATGTAGACATCTTTCTTGTCTGCAAACTTCACAGTTAGAAGTTTATCACTTCGCAACACAATGCACTGTCCCCGCGCACGCTTTTGAGAAACATGTTCTTTTGGGAAACCTTTACGGTTAGAGCGGATTGTGCCACAAGCAACAGTGTCCACTATAACCAATTCCCTGAACAACTGCACACCAGTATAGACGTTATCTACATTTAAATGGTGACCTTTGTAAAAAAGTCCTCTACCAAGTTCCCACACAATTTTCTCACTCACTCCGAAAGTGGACGGACAACCAAGGTAGTCAATACTGGAATCCCGACAGATACACACCCTGAAATTAGAGACATATTCATTCCTACTCTCACAAAGCATATACATCTTAATTCCATAGTGTGCCCACTTGCAAGGAATGTACTGCCTAAAAACTAAGCTACTCTTGAACAAGACCAAAGACTCTTTCATAGATATTTCTTTCCCTGGCACATAGATCTCAGAAAATCGATCAACAAAGTGATCAAGGACAGGCCACATCTTAAAAGGACAGTCAGAATCAGCACGCTATCGTGGCAACTTTAAACCATTATAGACAAAATGCAGCATCTGAAGCAGAAGCAAATACAGATCATGTCTCATAATTGCCGGAAAAATAGACATTGCCATCAAGTGACTAGTAGACCCATATGATGACATTGATGGTCCCTTATCAAGCCCATCAAAAAAGTTAAACCCAAGAACTTTTTCAACTTATCCAGATTTTTGGGAATCCACTGGTTAGCTCTAGAGTGGGCCTAATTCTGGCACTGTTGTCCCTCAAATACTGTACAGCATACAAATTAGTCTGCTCAACAATATCCTTCAAAAACACATCATCCATAAACAAATGCAAAAATTTATAGGCAAATTGTTTTCTGTATCCACTCTACACCCTAGGACATCAGTAAAGGCAGGCAACTCCAGCTACACCATGTCTGGGGCAACTCATTGACCAGCTATTCCAATGGGAAGCCTTGCAGCTGCAGGCTGCAATCCAGGTGCCTCTTACTGCACTATTGCCAAATCAATGTCCTCCTCTAAAACAGGCACTTCATCTGCACTGAGAGTGGCTTCATTGTCCAATGATGCCTCTTCTAAACAAAATTTACTGCCAGAATCTTCCACTTCTTCCTCTACCTCAGATGCAGAGTCAGTCTCATAATATATGGTCAGAGGAAGGCTCGAAAAAGCATACCAACAACCAGCTGAGCAGTCATATTATGGCTAGCCATATTCCTTACTAAGAAAGTAGACTTCACAAACAAGTCAACAACAAGCAACACTATGCAAAATAAGTAACAACAAAGTGTGGCTTTATCACAAAGATATATATATTCAAAAACTATACCACTCACTTGCCAGAGACAGCTAGACTCACCAGCGCCTACCCTGCAGAGACACAGCAAAAACCAATGATATCCCACTAGAAAGAAAAAACAAAACAAAACAAATTACTCAGAAGACAACAAACTACACATGGAGCACAAATGCAAAAAGATTTTCATACACCACAAAACAGCAGCGAAACACACTTGTACTATTACACCATTTACAAAAAACACATTCATGCAGGGAAATGATACTCATTTAGTGTGAAAAGTAGAAAAACTTTTTCTTTACCAAACTCATGCAACTACACAAACTGCAGAACTACCAGTTATGAAACCACAACCTGGAACATCAGTCAAAAGAGCAAAAGCCTTGTACTAGAATAAAATGAGGAATAAAACATTACAATCGCAGATGACAAGAACTAAAACAATTAACATAATAAGAAGCTATGCCACTACCCAAATGGCCAATCTGCCACCAAGTGGGACAGAAAAACAGTCAAAGGTAAAAAATAACCGATGCCCCATCCCAGGCAGATGGGCCTCAGAATTTTAAATTATTATTGCCAATAGGGGCGACTCTTATCCAAAGGGCCACCCAAACATAAATACATACATATCTAGTGCGAGTAGCAGGGGTAGGCTCCTACATTAAGGCAGAGGAGCGTTGCCCCACTGTTTTTTCGCAGTGTGAGAAGCAGAAACATAAAATGGCATTTTAAATACCATTTTATGTTTCTGCTTCTTCCGCTGCGAGAAAGCAGAAGGGTATACCTGGTTAGGGGCAGGCGGGTGTGTGGGTTGGGGAGGAGTGGCTTTACTAATGCGGTGGGCCCTGACTGTTTGGTCGACTCTCTGGGGCCGACCAAACCAGTCATGCGCACTCTGCATTTTCTCTATGTAGGCCATTTCTGCCCCCCTCTGAGGGGGGCAGAAATGGCCACAAGTACTGGAAAAACATTAGAGGGTCCTTGCCCAAGGGGTCGCCCCCATGCACAAAGCTTTAAATTCCCTGGTGATAGTGGTGTTTTCTACCCACCTGGGGGCAGATTAGCTCAAAATCAGCCCGATCTGTCTCTTGGGGGTGCAGAAAACGAGCAACACAAAATCCAATCCTTTGGAAGCGTCTCTTGGCCAAAGGGTAGCTTCCAATTACTAAAGGAAATAAAATCCCTGGTGCTAGCGGGTTTTCTCCCCCCTCCCCCCCGGGGGCAGGTGGTCCTTCAAATAGTGCCAATCTGCCTCTGAGGGGGGCAGAAAATGGCCACCATTATCAAAAACAAAATTGGGCTGTGATCCTTGCCCAAGGGATCACCCCATACACAAATATTAAAAATCTCTGGTGCTAGTGGTGTTTTCTGCCCCCCCCTGCCCCCCGGCAGATATGCCTCAAAATTGTCCCGATCAGAGGGGGCAGAAAAACACTAATATAAAATGCCCCCATAGGTAGCGACCCTCACGCAGTGGTCGCTTCGATTTCCTAAAAAAAATCCTTGGTGCTAGTGGAGCCGTGACCTACAGTCTTCTCTGTCCAGCATCACACATGAAAAGAGAGACACAAAGCGAAGACTCCATCGCCAAGCTTCAGCTGTCAGGACCAGTGCATTCCCATGCACTGGGTGCAAGCACTGGTACTAACATACTCTGACTAAGTCATGGTGAAGTGGGCATGGCGTGGAAGAGAAAAAAGCATAAAGCTGTATAGTGGGTGATGAGACACAAGAGAGGAGAATGCCAAGCGGGAGCTCCAGGAACCAACCTGCCTACCAACACACCTCCTTGATAGCATTTAACACCCCTGCTTTCACCGTAGATAAATCTTGCCATTTCATTCAAGTTACACAGAAATGGACAGATTCCTGCCTTTTGTTGTTTTCAAGTTCTTAGAAATGATGAACAAAACACAAAAAGTGGAGATCAAATAAGTGATGTATTTTGTAAAAAAGAGATCAGTTTTAATGTCGCCCGATTTGTGGGTTCAATATTTTTCAATTATTGATTTTTCTGGATTAGCAGATAATGCAATGGGCTTCTATGCTTAGTCTCATTTTTTAGAGATGCTCGGTGTACATGTTCTACAAATGAGAATTCATGTTGTGTTGTCTTTTAGAACCTTGTAACTGCTGAGTCAGTGTGTGTGCCTGTAACTCGGGTTTGTGTATTTGTGTGTGTGTGCTTGCATGCACATTTGGAGGTGGCACGTGTGTGTTTGTGTGCGGGTGCGTGTGTGCGTGCATTTGGAGGTGGCATGTGGATGTTCATGATACTGTCTGGGGTTGGCCATATAGCTATGGGGTCAGAGGATTGCTAGTAATGATCTGCAGTGTTTGGAGGATAGTCACACTTATTTTACGAGCGATTGTGCATACCTGAGTGCAGTAGCTATGTGTGTTGAGTGTGCTTGCAATGATTCTGTAACAGAGGGTTGCCATCAAGCTATTAGGAGGTATTGCCCTGACGTAGAAGTACACATCTGTCACATGAAAAAGGCAGAGCCCTGTTCTATTAATATTAATGAGGCAGGATTCTGTTTGTCAATGTCACCAAAAAGGCTGGGAACACAGGGTTGGAGGACAGCGAGGGACATCAGACCTATACCCTGCACTCCAAGTTTCAAAATAGTGATTTCGTTTTTAGGTCGAGCCTAGCGCGCATGTGCTGCTCTGCGAGGCATGTTGTACCTCTTCTCTGGGTATTAATAACGCTTCTTGCTTCCCATTGGTTCCTTTGTGTGCTTGTATAAATTCTTTTGCTTTCAATGGTCAATTGTTACATGTGCCCTCCTTTCTGGGAGTGGTTCCTGTCCCTGGCGACTGGCCCAGTTACATGTATTATTGCTCCTTTGTTTATCGTGTTACGTATTTTTGAACTTCTTTTTTTTCTTTTGGGTTTCCATTGGGAAAACCCGACGGTGGGAGCCTAATGGGGTGTTTTTTTTTTTAAATGAATTTCGTTTTGTTTTTATTAAACCTTTGTTGCTTCATCAGTGAGGCACACCGCTGTATCTTTTTATAAATGTGTTCGAACAATTGCGTTACGAATCCTCTTCTAAAATGGCTGCCCATCTCCACACCTTGTTACTTCGCTACTGGTATGTTGTGAAAATGACCCTGCCTAGAAGTCACAGATGCCGGAAAACGGCTGCGGTATCGGCCCCAGGCCTTCCACATTAATATGGTCTGCCACTTTTTTCTTGTCATGGCAGTGGCATTTCCCTTTCTTTCACCTCGTTTTTGGCTTACATTATACTCCATCATGGGTCTCAGGCGGGCTAGCGCCAAACCTGGCTTTCACAAAAACCTTGTCTTACGTCGGGAGGCCTTGTATAGTCCCGATTGCCTTCCCTCCCCTGGGAGGTTGGTACAAACAGGTGAGGTGAAAACGAGGCACGGCATTTGGTGAAGGAGCAGCGTGCACAGACTTGGGAATGGTGTGAACGCGTATGTGTTGCGCGTGCTGTTTTTTTTTTTTATTATGTCGAGTTTTATATAGCGCAACTAGACCTGAAGGTATCAGAGCGCTTTACATGAGCACTAGTTATGTTAGAGACAGACACATTCAATTTTGTTAGGCGCAGGGAGATTAAGTGATTTGCCCAGAATCACAGAATTTTGAGCGTCCCTGTTGAGACTCGAATCTGGTTACCCAGCTCCAAGGTTGACCGACCTAGCCGTTTGGCCATAATCTCTCCCCAATCTCTTTGGGCGTTGAATGCTCACGTTGACGCTGCAGACCGCGCCACCAGTCATTCTGCATTAAGTACATAGATAGAGGAACACTGAGTGGCACATGTGAAGCATGTTCCTTAATCTTATCTGTTTCTCGCTAGTGGGTGGGCTAAGGACTAGATGTAGAGACATGCTCTATAATTGCAAGGCTCGTAGACTAGTCCTGCTGTAGAGAATGTGGTCTTCTTTGGTACACAGTTGAAAAGAGGAGGAGCGCAACTGTCCCGAGTGCTAAAGTCCACTAACCTCCTTTGAAACCTTCTTGTCCCCAGTCATAACGACGCGAATACTACCTTCAGAGATCGGGAAATACAGTAAATGATGCAATTGAATTTGTTTTGGCAGGGAAGTTGTCTAAGAGTTGTTAAGGGTTTCTCTTAAACATGTTTTGGTGTGAGTACCCCATAAAATTGGAACATTTGGTTGGCATGTGTACAACTACTCTTAAGTAGGGACCAAATTGCTCCATTATGGTGACATTTTTAAAGTAAAGAACTTTGCCGTTTTCAAGGGTCATAGTAATGCAGGTTTTGATAATTAAACACTTAACATGTTGCTTCCTTATATGCATGAATGCAAGCTGATAGGGCCATTCCACTTTTTTACACCACCGTTACTGGAGCTGTGTTTGTTGGCTGTGACTCATAAGTTAATATACTGTGTTTAACCTGTAAATGCCAGTTAATTGTAATCCATAGAATGTTCTCTTCATTACATGGAAGCAGTTGCCTCTTTGACCTCAATATTTTTTGTCTAAGTTAATGTACAATTACCTTACAAAGAGATTTAGTTTGTTGACCTTATAGTTTTAATAATGTTTGTTTAGTTTTATTGCTATTAGTGATGTCAAATCTTCCCCCTTAATCATCTTGCACAAACATATCACAATTGTATATGTTTGATATATGTGTGTCCTAGAAAATTGCTAATTTTGGTTTATGTATTCCAATTAGACGTTTTCCAAGGGTACTCCATGCAAGTTTCCGAACCATACTGCCCTCTTGGTCACGATTATTTTGGGTGCATTAAGTTTGTGTATGGAATTTAGTGGTGCAATTGACATTCTGATAGTCCTCTTTTTTCCCAGTGAGATCCTGTACATGCTCAAACCCCAGTTGCAGTAATTAGCTAGGTGCAATCTTTTCCGCACCAAATTCGCCCTTTCTAGCGTTAGGTGTACCTCGGGTCCTACCTACATTGAACAGATTATAAGGTAGTCTTGCCATTTATCAATCTTACAAAAATAATAAGAGCAATAATTAGCCATAAAACTATTCACACTTTCTTTCACATCCACTGTGTAGTAATTATACAGCTCTTTAATCCCTGGCTGCACAGCACCCAGGAAAATGTGCTGCTTGGCTAAACACTTAAAAGGTCCAAAAGGCGAGACCTATTGGCTATGCCAATGCTTGTTTTGATTGCAGGCCCTATTCCTTGAAAGGACAAAATAGACACTCATGATTGTAGGAGCATTGTGGGAGCATGTGTCTCCACCAACACTCAAGCCCACATTTAATAAAAAAAGATCCAGCCCTTACCACACTCATCCAACACATTTCCAACATTCTTGTTTGAGCTTTTATTGAAAATCCAACAGCTCACTAAACCTAACAAAAACAACACAAAGCACCACAATTCCAATATAATTTACAAATGTTCATACTCAGACAGCACACAATAGACAGACGCTTCACACCATCATGAACACAATTCCTAACCAAAGCTACATAGGGTACAAAGTGAGGTACTGGGTTTTTAAGAACCGGCACAGAACCGGTAACCCAGCGGTGCCAGGGGATCAACACCCAGAGACCTCGAGTTCTTCCTGATCCAGACCTACAGAAACTCGGAGTCTTCTAGGTGAAGTCAAAGATTAGTTTATTGGCTGCAACCAAGGTAACAGGTGTCCTAGAAGTACAATACGGGTATGTTCTCAGGAGACTGCACACTTTTACAAAGTCAGGCTTCTCTTCTTATACATATTTTTAGGCCCTAGGCAAAACATTCTTGGTTGTAAAGTAAATCGTTACCATACTTTCAGACAAAGGGAAAGCAGAGTCATGATGACATGTCCATATTTCACTTCGTGCTGCCTACAACAAATCATTTGGCGAGGCCCAACATTTCATCAGATATCACTGTACCCCTAATAAAAACGGGCACCTCCCCACCATAAAATAAGTGAAGCAAAGGAGTGGAGATAGAAGTGAGCGAGATATGGCAGGTGTGCGCGCTGAAATGGTTTTATGGTTTGTTGAGCCTAGATGCTATCTTGCTCGGCCACTGGGAGGGAACTGACCTAACGAGTTCGGCCCGGGGCAATGGTTCCAACTTGTACTGAGGTCAGGGAAAAGTCGATTAAGGAGTATGTGTCCTTGTGGAATCGAATTCAGCTGGATTAAGGCCTATGTAAAGGGCAACATATAAATGGGAGCCAAGGGCTCAGAATGTAAATGACAATTTCGGGGTGAAATCGTCACTCGAATATGCTGAAAATATATGTACATGATGTACTCGTCATTCTCGGTCTTTTGATACCAAATTCGTCATATTTCGACAAAGTTTTAATTCTCGAGTCCAGAATTTTCAGAACCTCAATCCCTCCTTTTGCCCTTACATAGGCAATTAATCTATTCTCCTGTTAGTCGGAGTCCAGATCTATATTCTTAAAGTCATTGAGATGTTGCTGTAACATCATTCTAGTACTTAGTTCATCTCTTGACACAGGCTTCCTTACACATGATGTAGCACAGAGGCCACATATTGCAGGAGCACACTGTATGCACAGACAGAACAGGAAAAGAATGGCTAAGACCATCCCAATGACCATCAGAATTTTCCATCCCCAGGCAGATATCAGTTCCCAGAACCATCCCATTAACGACCAATCTCCTTTATCCACATGAATAGATTCAGAAATCCTATGTAATTTGGAGATGGCCCTGTACACGGTTGGAGCATTATCTGGGATGAAAATGCAACAACTAGACTGGATCAATTTGCATATTCCACCTCGGTCTGCAAGTATAACATCCAAAGCGACCCGGTTCTGAAGGGTCATAAGTCGATCCGACTGGAGCTCAGCAGTCAAGTTACTAAGGGCACCAGCAGTTTCGGTCACGGTGGACTCAACTACCCTTGTTAGTTGCCTTATGTTTCTACTGTTAGCCATGGATCCCCAGAACGGCAGAAAACCCTTTGCAAAGTCCCCAAATTCTTGACCTGCAGTGTCTTCTTTACTCAAGACACCTCTAACTACCCTTGTCCGGTGGTAATCCGCCGCTGCTGTGTAGGTGGGAGGCAACAGGAATGAAACAAAACATGAGCCCGAGAAGTCAGGGGGCAACCATGTGTAGGCTCTATCATGGCAGATGAAATAAGTACCCTTAGCGGCTAAAAACGCAGGGGAAGTCTGGGATCCAAAAACATACGTTTCTGTACAGATACTCTTCCCTAGCTGAGCTCTGGGATTCTTGCCAACACCTTGCAGACACAGGTGACCTTGATGGGGTACGATCCAGATAGGGGACGATCTTTTGGCTTGCTGTTTCTCACTTAATGTAGTGCCATATCCGGTCACGTTCCAACCTACATATGCAAGTATCTCATCATCCGGAGTGTCTTCATAAGAAGTTACTTCTTTGATCATGTCAACTATACCTTTGACTAGGGCGCTAGTCTTGAGGTTGTCTTTTACAGAACGCAGGGGTTGGATTTCTCTTGCATATATGAACATTGTCCTATATGCCCATACTGAACCATTGTGACTAAATGGCAGGACCAAATAGGGGATACCTTTATCCGTTGTGTGAGGCATGAGACCACACACCCAACAGTTAGTCGTGTTCATTACAAGTTGGTGTTGGTGTAATAACTGAATAAAGGAGTTATTAATGAACTCTAATCTCCTATTCGATTCGTGGTCAGGCAGAGGGTGGAAAGAATGAGAGGAAACAGTAGGAGGAGGTATGGGTGATGCAGTGGGCGCAAATGTTACATAAAAAGAGAACAAAACTTAACTTATCAAAAAGATCATTACGCTAGACAGCATAAAAATACACAATATTATAAAACTTTTCTTTGTCATCGTGTTACACAGTCTCTGCTTAAAGTTCGTTTGTTTGGCAGGTCTCTCCACATCAGGAAACTCCATCCTCTCTAAAGTGCTGCCCGCGGTGGTAGGTTGCTTCTGCTAAAGGATGCTTCCGTTAGTCTAGGGTAACTCCCTTGGACCAACCAGAACTACCGACCTAACGTCGTCAGCTGCACCCAAAAGACTTTCAATCAACCGCGGCCCTAGCAGCGTAACCCGGATGGCGGTTCGAAAAACCAAAAATAAGCAAGTTACCTAGATGGGAGATCTGCACTTTCAAAAATAGGATTTGGGGAAAAAGATACGTTTATTAGTCCATAGGTCTTGGTCTCAGATC
Source organism: Lissotriton helveticus (assembly GCF_964261635.1). NCBI lineage: Eukaryota > Metazoa > Chordata > Amphibia > Caudata > Salamandridae > Lissotriton > Lissotriton helveticus. The sequence continues at coordinate 833,410,639 of NC_136070.1, forward strand.
ATAAAAAGGAATCACTTTCATCAGTCTGTTTTTCTCGGTCGCAAATTGTAGCGTCTTTTCCCTGCTACTGTCTGGTCCTGAAACAGCAGTTCAGGCTCCAAAGAGTTCAATTGTTCTGATGGTGGCACAGTTTCTTGAAAAATGTTCTCGCTTTCACAATCAGGGTCAGTTTCTTTTACACGGTCATCGCTGACAGGTATGATACGTGGCACAGTTGTAAGCTCTGAGTCAGTGACACCTTTCTGGACCCACTGGTCATGTGGCGGAGGTGAAGGGATTCTCTTGCAATGGACCCCGTGGATCCAGTTGGCCTTCCCCTCCACTCGAACTGCTGACCTCGTGGAAAGAAGGACGAGGTGCGGCCCGGTCCACCTGGGCTGGTCGTTCTTTGTCCTTTGAAAGTTTTTTACGAGGATCCAGGATCCAGGGACAATGGAATGACCTGGAGTCTCAGAGACCGGAGGCAGGGTGTTGTGGACCTGTTGATGTAAAACACGCAATTTAGCCGTCAATTCATACAAGTAATCAAGCAAAATAGGGTGTTGCAGCTCGCTGAACTTCGTGGGCCTAGGCACTCCCCATATGTTGGCTGGCCGGCCAAAGACAATTTCGTAAGGGCTGAGTTTCACTCGCGAATGCACAGTCATTCTGGTGGATAGGAGTGCTAAGGGTAGAGCGTCAGGCCATTTAAGACCTGTGCTCGCTTGGATTTTGGCCAATTTAAGATTTAACGTGCCATTGTAACATTCTACTAATCCAGCTGATTGGGGGTGATTTGCAGCGTGGAACTTCTGCCTAATGCCTAGCCCTTCACACACTCTTTTCATCACACGACCCACAAATTCACTTCCGTTGTCAGACCAGACCATTCTAGGCATTCCAAACCTGGGGAAGTACTCTTTCACAAGGGCTTTCGCTGTGGACAAGGCAGTATTGTCTTTTAGGGGATAGGCTTCTACCCATCTTGAGAAGGCACAAACAACCACGAGCACATATTTTAAGTTGTTGCACCTCTCCATATGTATGAAATCTAGCTGCAAAACCTCGAACGGATACGTAGGAGGTGCAAAATGACCAGCTGGAGTTGGGGTTCCCCTCCCAGGATTGTGCTTCAGACATACCATGCAATTCTTGACAACATTCTCTGCACACTTGGGAATCCCTGAATTCTTCCACACTGGGGCCAACAACTCGCAAATCCCTTTCACGCTGATATGAGCCATTCCATGAGCCATTGTAACCACTGCAAGCACATATGCATCGGGTAACAACCATCTCTGATGCTCTGTCAATTCAACTCAACAACCATTTGCATCCATTCTCCCTGTACTCTCTCTCCACGTGCTCAACTCTTTCTCTGTGGCCTCAGCTTGGATGGACTTCACACTGTCTATCGTGTCCACACATATTCCAACCTCACCAGTCCATCTTTCAGGGCCTGCAACATACATTCGGCTCATCACATTCTTTGCAGTTTCTTTAGCGGTCTCATCAGCAAATGCATTTCCACGACCAACATCATCAGTCACCTTCTTGTGAGCACTACATTTCACAATCGCCATGTGCAGAGGCAAGGTCAGTGATTCAAGAAGCTCATTCACCAACTGACCATGCTGAATCTTAGCTCCATGCGAAGTCAGGAACCCACGTTCTCTCCACAATCGTCCAAAGCTGTGAGCCACTCCAAACGCATACTGACTATCAGTGTAGACAGTCACTCTCATTCCTTTAGACAACACACATGCTCTCGTAAGTGCGACTAATTCTGCGGCTTGAGCTGAACCATGTGGTATTCGTGCAGTTTCAACAACTGTGTGCAAAGTTGTGACAGCATAGGCTGTAGTCACGTTACCATTTGGGAGCTTAAAGCATGAACCATCCACCCATAATGTACCATCACATTCAGCAAGAGGAGTGTCAAATAAATCCACTCTCCCTTTTGTCTCTTCCTCTGTTGTGAGGAAACAATCGTGCTGTCCTAAAGCATCTGGATCCTCTGCAATTGGTAACAGCGTGGCTAGATTCAAAGTACTGCACCTTTTTATATGCACATGGCTCGCTAGCAGCGTCAATTCATAACTGGACAGTCGAGCACTAGTTAAGTGCTGTGTCTTGGTCCTATTTAACAATGTGTCTACTGCATGCGGGACCATCACGATTAGTGTATTATTCATTACTAGACCTGCAGACTGTCGAATGGAAACAGCTGCTGCTGCTGTGGCCCTTAAACAACTTGGCAATGCTTGTGCTACCGGATCCAAAGTGGATGAAAAATAGGCGCATGGCCGCTGTCTATCTCCGAATAACTGAGTCAGCACGGACAATGCACAGCCCTCCTTCTCGTGGACATACAATGTGAAAGGCTTACTGTAGTTGGGCGTACCTAACACAGGAGCCGAACATAATGCTGTGCGTAATTCGAGAAAACTTTTCTGACACTCTTCAGACCAAGGAATGGGATTGGGTGTATTTTTGCACGTTAATGCCACCAAGGGTTTGGCCAATAACGAAAAATTTGGAATCCACTGTCTACAGTACGATGTAATGCCCAAGAAAGCACGCACTTCTCTCTGTGTTCTTGGCACATTCAATTTCGCTATTGCCTGAATTCTTTCTGGGGTCAGTTTCCTTCCATCCTTCGATAAGAGGTGACCTAAGTAGGTCACTTCTTGTCGGCAATATTGAAGCTTGGAAAGTGACACCTTGTGATGCAGATCACACAGATGACGCAATAATGTCAATGTGGCCTTTTTACAAATTTTTTCAGTGTCTGCAGCGATGAGCAAATCGTCCACATACTGTATAAGAGTGGCACCTTTAGGCAAGACAATCGTGTCAAGCTGTGCTTTCAGAGCTTGACTGTATATTGAGGGGCTTTCACAGTAGCCTTGAGGAGCGCGTTTAAAGCGGAAGCTTCGACCTCCTAAAGTGAAGGAAAAAATATCCCTGCTCTCCTCAGCAATTGGAATGCTGAAGAAAGCATTCTTTAGGTCAATCACTGAAAACCATTAAGCAGAAGCTGGAATCATAGTCAATAATGTGGTAATGTCGGGGACAACTGGGAATTGTGGCACAACTATCTTATTTACTTCTCGAAGATCAATCACGAATCTGTACACAGGTGGCTGAGAAGGGTCAGTTCGTTTTAAAACAGGCAGAACAGGACTATTGCAAACATTGCCTCGTGTTTCCTCAATCACATCTTTTTCAATCAATTCGTAAACAATCGCTAGTAAAGTTTTTTCACCCTCATTAGATATTCTGTATTGGGGAATTCGTGGCATTTTGACATTTGACTTCAATGTTACCACATATGGTGGAATTTCTAAAAGACCTACATCATTAGGACCAGTAGCCCAAAGAATATCTGGGAGAAATGACAATTCTGCTGGAAGTGCATCTCTCGACAAATACATGGGAGAAACCACTTTCTTACCTAAAGTAAGTTGTACTCCCGAAGGAGAACAGTACAAAGTCGCATACAATCTTTTTAGCAAATCTAATCCTAGCAAATTTTCACCACAACCTGTTGTCAGAATAAGGGGTGCTTCGAATTCACAAGGACGAACAGAAAGAGATAAAGGGTCAGAAATCGGATTTCTAACTGGGGCGCCAGAAAAACCTACAGAAACGTTCATTTCGCCAGACAAAGGTGCGCCAGGGAGTTTGGAGTGCATAATAGAACTCTTTGTAGCACCAGTATCCAACAGAAAAGGTTCTGACACACCTGATGTAATCACCTCAACGTAAGGTCCACTCTGATCTACTGGAACTGAAACAACTCCCTCTCTTTGTCTATGGCTGTCCTAGCAATCATTATTCTCCCACTGCTCATTTTCTGTGTAATAATCATCAACGTAGTATTGAGCTGTCCTGTCAGATACGTTATTTTGCTGGTCAAACCTGTTCATAGAGTTTTGTGGTGGAAGGGGACGTGTGTCCTGAGGGGCGTTTCCACGCCCTCTTCCTCTAGGTGCTTGCTGACTGCCACGACCTCTAACACCAGAAACTCCATTTGCACGTTGTAATAGAATAGGACAATTATACTTGTAATGACCCTCTTGTTTGCAATATAAACACTGGTTGGGACCTGCACGGGGTTGAGTGTAATCGAATCTTTGCGAGTTTCTCTGATACTGTTGAGGCTGCTGAAAAGTATTTTGGTAGTGGTTCTGACCATTATTATTTTGATTACCACCACCACGTGGCGGATAGGCTTGCTGTAGCAAAACCTTCGTTTTTAGTTCTCTAGTTTTCTTTTCTACTTTATCTTTCTCATCTTTGTCTCTATTCTCGTAATATTGTGCAGTAGCCAATATCTGGGCTGAAGATGAGACTGCCCAAGAACTTTCTGAATTTTTTAATTTTTTACACAATTCTGGAAGCAGATTGTGCACGAATTTATCGACAAACAATCTCTGACCACCTTCTGTGGTCATATCTTGACCGCTGTGGTCAACGAATGTTTCTTCAAATCTGGTGAAGAAATCTGAGACTGTTTCTTCTTTCTTTTGCTTGCATGCAGACAACTTATCCCAATTTACGCGTATTGCAGGCATTATCGTTTTCATGTAATCCACTATTTTACCAGGGAGTTCTGCTATCAGAGGCTCAGGCTTGGCACCACCAACTTGTCGGGCATCTGCAGCAGTAATATTAGCCCACGTGTCACCTAATTCCTGGTCATGATCTACATGACGAATTTTACCCCATAAAGGCTGTGGGACAACATTCCCAAATAACTTTTCGATATCGCCTAAATTCATTATACATGACCCAGCAGTTTGTGACAACTCTTTATAATACCCTGCAGGATTTTTACGCGGATCTGGTAATGTTTGTTTGAGTGCTAAAACTTCAGCACGCTTCCATGGGACATGTACCCATACACGCTGAAAGTGTGGCAGAATAGGTGGGACAGCAGTCGTGTCACCCTCCCTCCATTGTGGGGGAACTTCTCTCATAGGGTATTGTCGCGCCTTTTTCCTACTGGATGTGTTAGATTCAGATGGTGACCCTGAACTGCTTCCCTTACTCTGATATGATAACAGCATTTCAACTGCTTTTTCCACATCTGGACCTACAATCATACCCTCTCCAAACCTAAACCGTACACGACACATCTCTTGTGGGATGCATTCTTGATCATTGTCTTCTAAATCCTCGCCAAGAAAAACACACATCTGTTCGAAAACATATCTCTGTGTCGCTGCTTCCCATTGATGGAAGACTTCCATGACAGACTGTACATCATATTTTGCAGTGTCCATGACCCATTTCCGTGCTAAACTATTCAGTGAATCTCTCTCTTGATAATCAGGCAGTTGACTTCGCAACTGTCTTCTTCCTATGTTAGGGGTCGTAGCAGGCGACCCGAAAAGAGGTAAAAGAAGATTAGTAACAGTGCTGGCCATTTTCTGCCGAATGGAAGGTGAAACTGAAGGACAAACAGATGGAAAAACGGGGTGAGACAAGGCAGGGGCAGAGATAGCAGAAGAGGTATCAGGGAAAATAGAGGGGGCACTAGGCAAAAAGTACAGTAGGCAAAATCGTAGAAAACACAGGTGAAACAGAAGTGGTCGGTGGGCCCGGAGGAGGCTGCACCGAAGAAGTAGGAGCCAGCTGAAGAACAGCTGGTGAGTGCTGTGGAAGAGCAGGAGGCGTAGTTTGCGCAACTAAAGGTTGCGGGGGTGCTGTGGCATTCTGCGCATAGGGGGGTGGTGAATTTAGTAAATGCGACATTAATGGGTCTTTTTCACGCTCTTTTGCTCCCTCTTGCTAAAGAGACGGCAAAACAGGCTAACACTTATCTATTGCCATTTTACGTTGCCTGTGCAACTGCTCACTCATCTGCTCTTCTTCATTATCTTTAAACTGCACAGCAGCTTGCATTACTGAAAGTCCCCCTTCTCTCTTATTTTTCTTAGCTAATTTAATTTCTTTTTGTTTGGCTTCTTTACGCCATAAACGGAAAGAGTCAAACATCGCCGGCCGGGCTTTCTTTTTGAAGAGTTTAACTTCAAGGTTGTCTAAGATTTCAGAATCAAAGCTACCATATTGGGGCCATTTTAGAACACCATCTTTCCTGGTGTATTTAATCCATACTTCGTTGTAGGTGATGGGGCCTACCCCATGTTTTACATATAGCTCGTAAGTCGAAGTTCCAACTGAAGGAACTGGACATGAGTCCTCCAATCGGGAGTCCCTATTATTACCACCAAGACAAAACAAATTCCCAAGTCTAAGACTAGGCATCTTCGCTCTCTAGTCTAGTTCCAAACTTCAAAGGATTATCGATTACGATATTTCTCGTGAATACACGAGTCCTTCGGTTATGGTGCTTGCAAGTACCAATACAAAACTTTGTATCCCAAAGATACCACAAAGTAAGTCCAACTAAGGACTGGGAGACGCTCCACTTATACTTAACTGAAATATCGATGACGTCACCAGAAGACTCGTCTCAGTGTTTCGCTCTACCAAAAACTTCAAGGGTCCAAATCAGGGCGATAGCCAGGGCAGCAGTCCTTGTAGCCGTCGGGAAGCGGGGAACCTCGCAGCAAAGACCTTCGGACCACGTCGACATGCAGGGGTCGATGAGGTGGTTGGCCGTCCTCCGGAATTTCCACACAAAGCTCCTCACGATCTTCTGGCTGACTGGTACCACTGGAATCGCCCCAAACGTTGGGCGCCAACTGAGGTACTGGGTTTTTAAGAACCGGCACAGAACCGGTAACCCAGCGGTGCCAGGGGATCAACACCCAGAGACCTCGGGTTCTTCCTGATCCAGCCCTACAGAAACTCGGAGTCTTCTAGGTGAAGTCAAAGATTAGTTTATTGGCTGCAACCAAGGTAACAGGTGTCCTAGAAGTACAATACGGGTATGTTCTCAGGAGACTGCACACTTTTACATAGTCAGGCTTCTCTTCTTATACATATTTTTAGGCCCTAGGCAAAACATTCTTGGTTGTAAAGTAAATCGTTAACATACTTTCAGACAAAGGGAAAGCAGAGTCATGATGACATGTCCATATTTCACTTCGTGCTGCCTACAACAAATCATTTGGCGAGGCCCAACATTTCATCAGATATCACTGTACCCCTAATAAAAACGGGCACCTCCCCACCATAAAATAAGTGAAGCAAAGGAGTGGAGATAGATGTGAGCGAGATATGGCAGGTGTGCGCGCTGAAATGGTTTTATGGTTTGTTGAGCCTAGATGCTATCTTGCTCGGCCACTGGGAGGGAACTGACCTAACGAGTTCGGCCCGGGGCAATGGTTCCAACTTGTACTGAGGTCAGGGAAAAGTCGATTAAGGAGTATGTGTCCTTGTGGAATCGAATTCAGTTGGATTAAGGCCTATGTATAGGGCAACATATAAATGGGAGCCAAGGGCTCAGAATGTAAATGACGATTTCGGGGTGAAATCGTCACTCGAATATGCTGAAAATATATGTACATGATGTACTCGTCATTCTCGGTCTTTTGATACCAAATTTGTCATATTTCGACTAAGTTTTAATTCTCGAGTCCAGAATTTTCAGAACCTCAAAAGTGCTGTCAAATGAACAGCACTGACCTGCATCACATTCACGCTAGAAACAGGCAGATAAAACAAACATAGACATAACATACCCTTGTGCATAGAACATCACTGCATAAAACAGAGACCTGGATTGTAAGCTATATATAGAACCAATATGCTCTGGCCAAGCAACGGACATTAAGCCCCAATCGGGAGAAAAATAGAAAAATACTTCGACACATTGAGCCATACAGATTATCTTAAACAAGCTACTCATAGATCAAGTTAATTTAACGTTCACACTAACAAATACTAAACAAACTACCAACGACACAAATCAATAGCCAACAAATTGCCTAAATGATCAAATCGTAGTTCCTCCAGTTATGCATAAAAAGGTGCTACATGACGACAACAATGATCAGAAGCGTTTTTCCCAATTAAATTATATAACATAGCATTACATAGCATCTTGGAAAGAAATTGGGTTCCTGGTTGAGGGGGGTGAAACCCTTCTCAAGCAGCAACACCAGTTCTTCTCAGGGTGAAGTCACAAGCAAAACCTAAATTAACCTGTGATCAACCCTCAGGTAGACTGGCACAGAACAGTCAGGTTTAACTCAGAGACAAAGTGTAAAGTATTTGTGCAACACTTCAAACAGTAACACAGTGAAAACACACCATAAAAGAAGCCCACAACAAAGGAGAAAAATAGGGTAATGTTTAATAAATAAAACATGGCCAAAATTAAAAAAATCCATTAGATGAATAGGAGATATTAATTTTAAATGTTTTAGTCAAAATAGTTCCAAACAGCATAAAGTACCAACTATGGCTATTTGGTCGTGCCGGACTGGGACAAAGTCACAAGTTGAGGCCGACAGTGATGGAGCACGGGCTGGCTACAGAGACCTAGTTAGGCCAGCTGAACACGTTTCTTCAATCCTGGTGTGCGGAGTGTTATGAGGGTACGTGCCAAAAAGTGTATTGAACAGCTGAAGCAATGTGTCAGTTCCGAGGGGTGACGAGGCCGCAGTACAAGGTCCTACATTGTTTTCAATGATTCCATCGACCGGGCTTGCGGTGTGAAGTCCACAGCTGAAGATGCGGCGCACAATCGGGGTGATGCGTCAGTTCCAAAGAGCTGCGAGGCTGCGATGCGGAGTCTGTTGTTGTATATCAAGGCTGCCGTTGATGAGGGCCTGCGCCGTGGATGAGTCATGCAGTCGGGGCAATGCGACGGTTGCAAGGAGCTGCGCTGCAATGCAGGATCTGCTCAGTTTTGGGCCGAGCAGCATAGATGATGTGTTGGTTCTGCTGGATCCACAGAGCCTCGTAAGCACCTTAGGCCCACTTCCAAGGGTCCAGGTCTGGGGTGGTACCACTTGGCATGGTAAAGTCACAAATGGCAGAGTTAAGGTGCAGGTGCAATGTGGTGAAACCTTGTCCCTGAGGCTCAAGTCAGGAGGTCAATCAACTAGCCTGTGGAGTCACTATGGGTTTCTGAGTTCAAGAAATGCAAGTCCAGTCCTTCTCACCCAGACTGGAGGCAGGAGGCAGCAAGTCAACACAGCAAAGCAGGAGTCCAGCAGAGTGCAGTCCAGCAAAGTGGCAGTCCTTCAGCAGCCTATCAGTCCTTCTTCCTGGTAAAGAATCCACAGGTCCAGATGTGTACCGAAGTGTATGTATCTCAGGTCCAGTATTTATACCCAGGTGTTCCTCTAAGGTGGGGGACAAGCTTCTAGAGGTTTCTCTTTGAAGTCCCCAGGCACCCTTTTCCCTGTCCTGGCTCCAGTTGTATGCAGCCCTTTATGTGAGGGCAGGACACATACTATTCAGGTGTAAGTGGGGCTGTGCCCAGCTCCTCCCTCCCATCCTGCCAGAGATGGCTGATCCAGGCTCAAAAACTTTATATATAAATAAATAAATAAATTAGCTCCCTATTGTGTGTGGCTGTCTAGGAGGAATACACAAAGCCCAGCTACAGCCAGTCATGTGACCAGAGTCAGGCTACAGGCACTAAATGGATAAGGTAGGAACATTTCAACTTTCTAAAAGTGGTATTTTCAGAATCTGAATTTAAATTCCAAATTCACCATAAGTGAGGATGTTTAATTGCAATTTCACTAGACACTAAACCTGAACTGTTTATCTCTTCCCATTTGGAAATTACAAGTATAAAATGTAATATGGTGAACCCCAGTTATCCTATGGGATAGATAGGCCTTGCGGTAAGTGTTTGTGCACTACCAGAACATGTAAAACTTAAAAATGTGTGTCCTACTTTTTAAATACAGTGCACCCTTACCTCTGGGCTGTCCAGGGCCTACCCTAGGGATGACTTATATGTGTTAAAAACAAAGGTTTGCGCCTGGCAAAAAGGTTACTTTGCCAGGTCGAAATGGCAGTTCAAAACTACACATACAAGCTCTTAAATGGCAGTCCTGAGACATGTTTAAGGGGCTACTTAAGTGGGTGGCACAATCAGTGCTGCAGGACCCACTAGTAGTATTACATTTACAGGACTTGGGCACATGCAGTGTCACTTTACTATGGAATTATAAGTAAAATAAATATACGAATTGGGGTTATGCCAATGTTAACTTGTTTCAAGGAGTGAGTACATGCACTTTAGCACAGGTTAGCAATGGTAAAGTGCTCACAGTCCTAAGGCCAGTGAAAACAAGATCAGAAAAATGTAGGAGCTAGGCAAAATGTTTGTGGGAAGGCCACCCTAATGCAGACAGTTCTAACAATGCTATAGTAAAGCTTAACATTACATAACATAACATGTTAACCACCTGAGAACCCTGATGATATATAGGAGTTGGACCTGATGTTTTGTTGAGTTGGAGGGTTTATGTAAGGATATCAAAAATGGTGTGTGTGTGGGTGTGTGTGTGAGGACTGTGCTTGATATTGGGGCAAGCCTAGATGTTGAGTGTTGGTTGTCATTAGGGGTGGGCTTAGTGGGGCTACGCGGAATGCCATGGCGACGGAATCAATCTCCGCACACTTCGCATAGCTCTGCTGCACGTCACCCGCCTCCCGCACACACTATTAAAACATAAAAAAATAACAATTTTACCTGATCGGCGGCGTCCCCAGGCTTCTCTCTTCCTCCATCGCACCTTCTTCTTGAAAACTGCGCATGCGCATTCCTCACGAGAAATGGGCCCGCGCATGCGCTGTTTTCAAGAAGAAGTCGCGATGGAGAAAGAGAGAAGGTCGGGGACGCCGCCAATCAAGTAAGGTGTTTTAAATTGTTATTTTTTTACATTTTAATAGTGTGGGCGGGAGGCGGGTGGGAGGCAGAGTGTGCGGAGATTTGCCTGCTCCGACTACTTTGCAAAATGCAGAGCAGGCAAAATTCTGCTCATTCCGTGGGCAGAACGGAGTTGTCCTCCTACCCCTAGTTGTCATGCTGTGTTAAAAAGGTGGCATCTGAGACTGAGTGGATTCACTGATGTATGAAGGGGGCCCCAAATGCAGCGAATGTTGTGTGGGGTGCCAGCACCGCTAATGCTGTGACAAAGGTTTATACTTGACGTGGTGATGCTGTGTGGAGCTGCGCTGTGGCGATACTTGTAAGGTTCTGTGGTGTGTGAGTGAGAGAGAGAGAGAGACAGAGAGAGAGAGGGGGTTAGGAGGGGTTGTCTTTGGTGCTCGGTAGCAGGAGACGTGAGAGTCCTGGCTACGCATATCCCGCGGGGGGATCAGGAGGTCTGATTGACTCCTCTGGGGTGCAGGGTCGAGGTGAGAGATTAGCTCCTGGGCGGCTGAGATCCTGCCTGCTGGCGTGTCTGCAGCCTCTGCTGGTCCAGGGGTCACTGTGCGCTGTGAAGAGCTGCTCCCCGGAGCACCCGCTTCAGATGGAAAGAAACCCTTTCCGCCTTCAGAATCCCTCCTACCACCCACGCCCCTCCCACCGCGTCTGCCTCGTTGCTTTGTCTTAATCATTCTGAATAAGCCCATTCTATCTCCCCGAGACAATGTTTAAAGCTTTCCTAAGAACTTAAACCCTTGTGAGAGGCAGGGAGTCCCAGGCGTAGCTCGTCAGTGAGAAATGTTAGTCTGCGTCCAGCCGGCAGAATTATCCCTTCCCTGGCAGCTTTCCAAGGACACCCCACCCTGGGGTCTTAGTCTTGGGCGGAAACAAAACTACCGGAACTCTCTCTCCTGTATTCTGCGTACGAGCCCTGTGAGGGCTTTTTGTCAGCCTTTCGTTTGCCACGAACGAGGAAGAGGCCACCGGCCAAATGAACGAGTGACTTCGTCATAATGCTATTAACTAGAAAATGGAGGGAGAAATCAGAAAAGGGCCTGTTGCAGACTCTAGAAATGTAGTAGGCTAGTCCCAGGCTAGGATCCTTGAAACATAGCGCCGTATGTCAATGTTATTCATGCCAACGTTTAGGAACACCCAGTAGGCGCTAGTTGGCTAACCTACTTCGGAGCGATGCCTACAGTAAAAGGGAGGAAGTAAAGAAAAATTAAGTTCAAATGCCATGTATGTCTGAAAAAAGACAATGTGTCCTAGTCCAAAATACAGAGGCCGAGATTTACAAACTGTTTGTCCCATCACAAAGTGACGAATATTGGGTTCAATCACAAAAGCAAGGTGCCCTTTTTAAATAGCGTAAAGCACATTGCTCTGCTGTGCACCACTTTGCAGCAAGGGGGCGTTACTGGGATGTTACAATGTAAATGGCATATTTTTTGTAGGCAAAGCCCGATCTACTAACATAGACAGACCAGGATTTGCATCATAAAAAGGCACCTACTTGAAGCAGGCACTACAAGGAAAGTTTTTGATTTCTCAGAAAAAACACAGGCATGTGTGTCGAATTTCACAGCGTACATCAATTGAGTAGGATTCTTGGATGTTTTTCTAGAAATAGCAATTTGTACTGGAAGCGTATACTTCCATTGCAAATCCAATTGAAGATAGTGCACACCCCCCTCTGCAAGACTGCATGTGGAGCAAAGCTCAGGGGATGGCTGTAGCAGCAGGCCAATCTTAATAGCTACGGCTCTGCACTCTGTTTCCCCCTTGTGCAATGCAGCACAGCAAATGTAGTTGCTATACTGTGTGAGAAATGTGTAAATCTGCCCCTGAATGATCGCACACTAGTAATACAGCTGCAACATAGAAGCATATCATTCCTGCAGGTCAAACCTTTCAATACCAGTACTGCTGCTCATGTATGCCTTCTGCGGGGATGTGCATAGCCTGCAGGTAACAAATCTGGCGCCTGATGTACTTATCCCTGTTCGCAAACCAGATTGTGCAAATTGAATCTTCTTGAAATGCAGTAAACAACTCAGATATAATGGAGCACGGCAGGGGTCCCTGGCCTCACATAATATGTGGAGGAGTTTCAGAGGGACGAATACTGCGATACCCACTGATCCAATGAAAAGACCAATGGACACCTTGTCTGTCATTTTACAACTTGCTGGGACACAGATACCTCCACGAATCACATGGTGTAGAAAAATAATGTGGAAGTAGGTGTAGGGGGCTGGGAGGAATATTGCCAGGATATGGGTGTGATCAAGGAGATCAAGAGTCATCCCTAAAATAAAACCTCAAATGTCTGCATCCACCACTCTTTCAAGCATATCACCTCTAATCCGAAAGAACCGTAAATTGCTGAACATCTACTCCACCATGAGGAATTTTTATGGGCCAATATGCCATCTATCCAAGTTATAAAAACAAATATTTTTTAAAATAGGCCTACACTGACCATGCGCTGTTGTCTCTTTTCATAGAAATGTGCAGTACCAATGAAGGATTCTGTGGGATTCCCCTTTTACGAGGGTGGTGTGAGGATGGGTGCTTACTCACCACAGGGAATGTAATTATAATGATTGTCATTATGCTTTAGTGCCCCCACACTTTGAGGAATTTCTTCGGATTCCCCCACACAGCCCTGCATGTAAGGCAGTGTGCTAGGGATTCTGCCAAGCTTGGGGATCTCCACTAAGCTCTATTTCCACCAGGTGGTCCTGCAGGGCTGCCAGGCAGAATTGGACATATGCATGGTATTATTCCAAAGTTCACCTTTGCGCCGCCATTGTCCACCCAGCCTGGCAACCATGTTCTCAAGGATGGTTACCGCCAGAGGCCATGGCCAGACAACATAGTTTTTGTGGCAGGGTTTACTCTTGAGGAGGTGGCAGTGCCTCTGTTCAGGTCTAAATTAATACATTAATCACAGCAAACGACCTTAAGGATATTTAGCATTTAAAAAATTATACAGCACCAGCATATACTTTCTTTTCACAACCCCCGTTTGATTCATACCCAGTCAAATTTTGTTTAGTTTCTCAATCTTCGATACCTGCATCTCATTTAATATCTTGGGGCTAGATGTAGGTAATTGTAAATTACCGATTCGAAAATACCAAATTTTACCGATTCGGTATTTTCGAATCGGTAATTGCAATGTAGATAATAATTCAGTAAAAAATACCGATTCGGTAAGATTCGGTATTTATCGAATCGGTAATTACCAATTCGGTATTTGCCATTCATTCCTATGGGCCGGAGGCCCATAGGAATGAATGTCAATTACCGAATCGGTAAATACCGATTCAGTAAAATTGGGAAAAAGTCAAGGGTGGCAGGGTGTCACTTTGACACCCTGCTGCACCTCTGATTAGTGCTTGTGTGCACATGTGGCACACATACATGCCCTAAGGGCATGTATGTCTGTCACATGGCACAGGTGTAAATGCACATATTGGCATTTACACAGGAATTCCTTATTTACCACCAACCAATAGTTGGTGGTAAATAACGAATCCTTAAAGCACAAAAGCACTCTTTAAAGTGCTTCCTACATTTCATTTACCGATTCGGTAAATACCGAATCGGTAATCGGTAAATACCGATTCGTTATTTACCGAATCGGTAAATATGACATCTACATAGGAAAAGGCTATTACCGGTCGGTAACGGACGATTTCGGCCATTACCGACCGGTAAAAGCCCACCTACATCTGGCCCTTAGATCCTAAATCCTAAATGCTGGCAGTCACACTCCTAGCAACACATTGATAAACCCAAATGGTAAACCCAGGTAGAGTTTTTTTCAATAAAGCACTGTTATGTATGGGACCCACATTTTATTATTTTTAAAATATTTTTATTGTCACTCAGTTCATAGCATAATCGAGGCAAATACAAACACATATAGACATCAATCCGTTAACTAACATATTAGAAATACACTAAGACACAACATGAGCAAGCTTTCATGCCAAAAAACAAACCAAAGAAAAGAAAAAACAGGGCCAAAAAATGATTGAACAATGAATCTAACAACTATTCTAGGCTTTCCAAGTGATCAATCATAGGCTGCCAAATTTTGATCCCAAGTTGCTTTTTTTTCAATGATTTAATGCGGTACAGATTATATTCTAAATGAAACACATTATAAATCTTTGCCCACCACATCTCATATGAAGGTGCTTCGGGCTTGAACCACATAGAGGCAATGCATAAGCGGGCAACTGACATGGCCATAAAAAAAAAAAAAGATTTTGATAGTACAGTGGCAGAGTATCCATGTCTTTACATAATCCAAACATCATCATCTCTCTGGATATCACCAATTCAGAGTTTAAAATATTTGACAAAAATTGTGCAATAGATACAAAAAAAGGTTTCAATACACTGCAGTCAAAAAATATATGCACAATATCCGCCATATCAACTTGACACCTATAACATTTCCCATTATGCATGTTGCCCCACTTCATCATCTTGACCAGTGTGTGGTATAAATTAAATAAAGTTTTATAGTGTTGAGAACGTAAGTTGGCAGTCAACGGGATTTTAGCAGCCATATTAATTGATTCTTTTTTTTTTCTTTTTTCCAAGACCTTTATTGCGAAATCATGAATTGACACAGCATAGAGCCTACAACCTCTAGGGCCGGCCGCAGTACGTACAGTTACCTAGTATCATTGTCAGAGTAACACAGCCCTTCAGCCGACATCCCAGAGGCCCGGCAGCGTGGTAAAGTAAGGTATGCACAGAGCAGTCAAATTCGTATTCCGGATAGTTTATAGGTCTATGGTTTTTCTTTTTTTAAACAAACATTATTGTTCGAAGCAGAGGAAATATTCATCGAAACAATCGCAGTCAATAATCTCGCCATAGAGCACATATAGCACAGCAGCAGCCACAATCACAATCACTAAGGGATGGTAGGCCTGGTCATTGCCATATCTGCTGATGGGGAAGTACACAATTCGCCCCTATAGGCATTCCAACGACCCCATTTCTTATCCCAGACTCCGGGGCACCCCCTAGTTTTGAAAATCGATTTTTCAGACAACATGCACATGTCCATTGCAGCCACCCATCTAATCAGGAGCGGTTTGTGTGGCGAGCCCCATTGCATGGCTATTTCACGCTTCAAAAGGAGGAAGCTTAGGGCCGCCCACCGCTGTTCTATTGCAGTTAAATCTGTAGGGTCCCATATATTAAGAAGAGCACATTTGGGGGTCAAAAGGACCGGTTTCCCTAGAGCATCAATCATTTTCTGGACGGCACGATTCCAGAGGTCTTGGACTGCATGACATTCCCACAGTATATGATAGAAGGTACCTGTTAGGCCACAATGTCGGAGGCAGAGGTCAGATGGGCGTCGGCCTATTCTGGCTAGGAGGGGACCAGACATGTATGTTCTGTGCAATATTTTTAGCTGTATTAATCTGAATCTAAAGTTGATAGCTGACTCGCGTGGGGACATCAATGCTGACTGCCATTCCACATCATCGAGGGTACCAACATCAGTCTGCCATTTATCTCGCAGGAGGTGAAAAGTGTTTGGCAGATTGTTGCACAATTTACGGTAAGTGTAGGATATCGCATATTAATTGATTCTTGAACAAACAGGTCAGGAATACCAAGTCTAGTACTCCATTTCCCCTCTTGTACCTCAATATCATCGCTCTGTGTGCTCAACAGGCTATTATATAAAATCCCAATCCTGGCCGGTTTGTTCAAGATTTCAAGAAAATCGTTAATGCCTAAAGGTAAGATATTTGGATGTTTAAAAATAAAATCCCGTAGCTGTAAATATTTAAAAAAATCATTCTGGGGAACCGCATATTTTACTTTTACATCTTCAAATGTAGCCATAGTACCAGCATCAAACATACTGCCTAAACAAACAATGCCCTTATCCGCCCATGTCCGCATCTTACTATCCCAAAATATAGAAGGGAGTAATTCTGTTGAATCACAAGGGGTATAGAAATTAATACGTTTAACAGAAATGATTTTCCGTACCCACCGCCAGCCTTTAAATGCTTCTAATACAACCTTAAATCTGGTTCTTTTATAGTAGCTTGGTTCGAGAAACCACCGCAGCATTTGTCGGGATTGACATCCCAATAGCATCAACTAGATATTGGGGCTTTCGAATGTCGTTGGCTCACCCCCAATCACCAAAATTTTAATATTCTGGAGAAGGCAAGCTAAATAATAAAAAGCAAAATTTGAAACACCCCATCCACCTCTTAAAAGCGGGAGTGTCATGAATTTAGACGCCCGACGGGGAGATTTCCAACCCCATAAAAACCAATCTACAATAGATTGCAGCTTCGTCAGTTGTACGCGTGACAACTCCAACGGTACAGTCCGGAAATAATGAAGTACCTTAGGCAAAATAGACATCTTTAAAACATTTAGTCGCCCCACCAATGTTAAGTGAAGACATTCCAGCTTTTCCAACTGATGCTTAACTGATTGTAGTATATCAGTCCAATTTACAATAACTAACTCTTGGAGCGACATCCTAATTTTAATACCTAGGTACCTAGCCTCCAGGATAACACGTACGTCATTGGGGCATAACCCGGCAGTACATACTACCTGGGTTTTAGTGATGTTCAATTTATACCCAGACACTCTACCAAATTCTTGTGTTATATTTTCGATTTCACATAAAGCCTGTTCCGGATCAGCTGTAACAACCGCAATATCATCAGCATAAGCTACCACACGTACATAGCTATCACCCACAGCCATTGATTGTATGCGCTGAGAGGCCGCTAGCATCTGCAACAGTGGTTCAATATAAATAGCAAACAATAGTGGCGAGCATGGGCATCCCTGCCGGGTACCTCGAGTAATATTAACAAATGATGACTCCTGCCCCATCACACAGATCTTAGCCCTTGGTCGTTTATACATAATTTGTAAGGCAAATAAAAATTGGGGTCCAAACCCCATTTTACCCATAATAGCCCATAAGAATGCCCACGCCACGCGATCAAATGCTTTTTCGGCGTCTAAAAACACCAAGCCATCATTTTTGTGAAATGCAGATGCATAATCCAAAACACCAATCACACGATGTAGATGATTAACAGTGCTTGTGCCTGGGAGAAAACCATGCTGATGATGAGACACCAATGATGGTACAGCTTGAATTAAACGGCTAGCAAGGATTTTATAATATTTCTTGGCATCGACATTAATTAGTGAAATGGGTCTATAAGACCCCGGAAGATGTGGGGGCTTATCTTTCTCTTTGAATACCACTATGCTCGCCTCTTCCCACGAGGGAGGAGGGTTACCAGTTTGAGCAGCAATAAACATAGCCAGCATATCATCTTTAATAATAGAAAATAACAAACGATATACCTCTAAAGGCAATATATCCGGACCGGCAGCTTTCCCAAGCGCAAGGTCCTTGAGTGCAATCTCAAACTCTAGCATCGTTATTGGTGCTTCTAGCTCCTCTCTGGTAGTGTGACTCCACCGTGGTACATCACATCTAGCCAAAAACTGATCAATCTGGTATACAATTCAGTATAGTACTGTTGAAAAACCTGCAGTATACAATCCATCGACTCAACCAAGCCGCCCTGGTCGTTCTCTAAGATCGCTATACGTTGTAATGTCTGTCGCCCACGAAGTCTTTGGGCTAAACATCTCCCAACCGCTTCACCATACTCATATCTCTCAGCTCGATGAGCTTTATATTGACATGCTATATCATGACTCCAGGCACCGTTAATCTTTGCCTTAAAATATGCAACCTTAGTCTGTGTCAGATCGCTATCTCGATGTGCTCCAAGATCCAAGATAAGTTCCTGTTCTGCATTTTTTAAATCTACCAGCAATTTGTCCATTTCAATTTTTTGTTTCCGCTGTTGAGACCACCCATAACTACAAGTTTCACCCGGCAGCCCCGCCTTAAAGCAGTCCCATACCATCGCCTGGGATGCTGTACCTCTATCACGATCAAGAAATTGCTGAGCCCATACTTGAACATGGCGTACATATTCTTCGTCAGATAATAATTTCTTATTGAATGAAAATGATCGCTGTACCCACTGCATCTTAAGAGGAGGCAAATCTAAAACAACAGGGCCATGGTCCGATGTAATTCGTGGCATTACCTGCATACGAGCACCGCTCATAAGAGACCTGGGTAAAAAAATATAATCTAACCGAACAAACTTTTTATGAGGGGAAGAAAAAAAAGTATACCCGGGATCGCCTGGGTTAATCAATGGCTACCCATCTGCTAAGCCATGCTGGAGCAATAATTGCCGCAATGCTCTAAAAACATGCGGCTTACGCCACTATAACTAGTAAACTAAGGATCCAAGTAGAGGACTCACCATGTATATTAAAATCCCCCAGTAATAATAAGGGTGTACCCCACAATGCCAGCTCAACATTAAAAAATTCAAGAATCTCAGTTTCGTCCAAATTCGAGCCATATACCGTACATACGGTAACAGTAACACCCCCAATGATACACTCCACAATTGCCCAGCGCCCTAAACTATCAGCTTTGGTTTTACCCGTGGTAGCTATCGTCTGCTGACCCAGAATAGCAACCCCGCGATTCATAGTAGTCTGCTGTGATGCAACAAATAGTGTATAGTCCAGTTCACTCAGTATCTTCCGGTTCCCCCATGACACATGGGTTTCCTGAAGGCATATAATATCAGGATTAATTGGTCGCACTTCCTGCATCACGCGTCTACATTTAAAAGCATTGTTCAGTCCACACACATTAAATGAGCATATGCGTGAACTATCGCTAGCCATTTACCCTAAATTGAACCTTGAATTGAAAAAAAACATTAATACATAACACGGGGAATAAGCTTGCTCCTACAACCTTACAACATATGCTTTGAACTGACATTTTTCCCTTTACACCCTTACCCCAAAACCTACCCCCACGACACCTTGTGGCCCCTCCCCAAAGACCCCCCCATGCATCCCGACCCCCCAAGTGACCCTCCCAAACAACCAAGGCAATAGGGCCTATCGCCCTTTAGATGAGTATGAGAGATTCTCAATGCTTGGACAATCCTGTATCAAATCTACATAACTTCTAAAAATCAAGAAAAAAACAAAGAAAGCAAACAATGATCAGCAGTTGTTCTACGTGCATATTCCTGAATAAATACACCTATGTACTCATCTTATGTATCACCAATGCACGATTTCATCAACCCATCAACCCAGAGAATTAAGGTATTCCTTAGCTAAGGCCTCAGAAGTAAAAAAACGATTCTGTCCTTTATACACAGTTTTTAAGGAAGCAAGCTGTAAAAGAAAAACCTGTAAACCCTTAGATTGGAATGGTACGATAAGTTGACGTAACCGCCACCGATTCTCTACAGCGGAGTGGCAATAATCGGGGCGTACAAAAAATTCAGTCCCTTTCCCAGATCTCTTTTTATCAGGTCTCGCCAAGTCATAAAATGTTTGTCTTGCCAGAAACTTATTTAGTGAGATCAATATAGCACGTGGATGTTGACCAGCTTGCCCGGTTCGAACAGGTCATTGGCGAAATGGAAATCGATGTGCCCGTTGAATTACCTGGGCCCAGTTCCAGTCTTTAACCTCCGGAAAAGCCTCTTCAAAGAGTTCAACTACGAATTAGCGAATGTCCTGCCCCTCACTCCCTTCGGGAACCCCAAGAATACGCAAATTATTGCGGCGTAGTCGATTCTCCATATTGGCAAGCTTACTATGTACATCGTCCTTGTGTGCCTTAATGTCTGCAATTTCAACCTTGTGGTTTGCCACTTGATCTTCTAATGTAGAAATGCGACCCTCAACCTCTATCATTCTGTCCGTAAAATCATTACAAGATTTTGCCAGACGTCGAACAGTGTTCTGGAGTTTCCGAGAAGCAGTATGGGTTTTTAAATGCTCAGCCGTGGCCTCTAGCCGATGTACCGAGATGGCCTTAAAAATCTCCTCAAGCGAGACTTGGCTAGTGGCCCCCAGATCACCACTAGCCTGCTCAGACAAGTCCATGTGCCCAAAAGTAGGATCAGCCTCTGACATAGCCCAGTCAGGAATCTCAGCGGCCCGTGTTGCCTGATGGTATCATTTCCGCCACCCAACTCAGTCCGGTTATTCTCACTCTGCTGGCTGGCCTTCCCAGTCGGTGTAGTCTCCTCTGTAGTCTCTTAATGCATTGACAAATCTTCCTCATCTTCCAGATCCCCATCAAGATCTGTTCCATCTGATTGCTCAGAGAGAGAATACAAGTTGCTGTCCTTACTGCTCACAGGATCAATAGCTTCTTCCCCAGTGACACAGGTCGCAGTAACCACACTACGTTCGCTCCCTACATGCTCATCAGTGGATCCAGCAAGAGTTTGTACTGGTACCATTAGGGAGTGCTGTAATGAAACGGGGGAGACTACCAGCTGCTCCAGTGCTTCCACCTTTTGAAGAGAACAGGAGTATTACCCATAAACCAATCGGGATTAGGGTGCTGAGTATAGAGGTGAAACAATATCCCAAAAGGTATAAATGTAAGGACATTTTACATGGTATGCAATCAGCATTACATGGAGTACAGAAAGGAGACACCTATTCAATTAGTTTTAGAAAAATACATTTTTAGTTTTTGATATTTCAGCAACGATTTTTTGGGATATACACTGTTATATACAGCACATGAACCAAAACTTAGGGTGACAACCCAAAGAAAAACTTGGTGCACTATATGTACAAGTGGGGTGTAGCGACTCAAGTGAAGGCGTGTGCAGCGGCGGACGGCGCAAAGTGAGCAAGGTGAAATATTTACAGTGAGTAGCTCAACAGTGACATGAAATCAGTGACAATCTATAAAACAGTTTATAGTTTCAAATTTCAATTGGGGTCACAGTAGTATGCGCCTAAAATTTGCGCTGGAAGGTCGACGACGTTTCGGTCCTTAATCAATGTGGACCATCTTCAGGACAGGATTGTCTCGATTAAGAGTGCTGTGGGGTGAAAAATTATAAATTTAGGCACCCAGGAAAACAATTCCAGGTGGATAAAGGGGAGGCAGGGGGATGGGACCGGAAGGGTAATGGGATCTGTTAAGTATCGGACCAGGGAGGATATGGGATGGAGCGGGCCGGGAGGGACGGGGAGGGGGAAAAAAACCTGGATAAATTACTGAATAATAAATAGCAGGAGGAGCCACGGAGAGAAGGGATGTAGGACAGAAAGACGGGGAAACAAGGGAGGGGGGAGCAGCACAGGTATATATACCGGGGTATATATGTGAGGTGTCATACATGCCTAATCCAGACCGGTATCTATGGGGGGGACAGGGGGTCATGAAGAAGACCCAAACATGGTCTCACCTGTGCGTGACGGAATCACGGCCGAGATCAGGGAGATCCGGCACATTGCGTCTGGCCGCCCAAGGACTGCAATTCAAAGGAAACAAGGGTAAGTATACCGAGCCATAATTCAGTCGGGCCCCCGTTAGATCTAAGTATAGGAAGGTATATACCTGAGTTAGTTGTCTGATCGAATGGGCGTCTCAGGGGATTCGAATATTGATAAGATATCTGCGGTCAAAGACCTGTAAGAATTGCTGTGAAATGAAGGTCAGTCTAAAGTTAGCTGAGCAAGCAAGCGGAATGACACGGTATCGTAATTGCTCAATACCTGAATTTTTTGTTCCACTCGGCATCTCTCAGTGCCCGTGGTCAAATTGAAGGATTCCACACCAAGGGACCTATAATTAAAAGGGAGGAGAATAATATTCAGGACCCTTCTAACATGATAGTCTGTGGTGATGGAACGATAAGTGTACTTCTATCGTACCTGTTTTAATGGTGAAAGACGCGGACACACTAAATGTAGTCAGACTCGCCGGTCAACGATCCGGGCGGCTGCTTCGTGACGGTGAGGGCGCAGGGGAAGGCGGAAGTAAACTGGGAAGGGTGTCACGTGACCGAAGGGAGGTGGCGGGGCGGGGGCAAGACCCTGTGACAGTATTCAGAGGTTAACCCTGTAAACCCCGGGTGTATTCAAGGTCAGTTGATAGTAATTCATGTAATCGGCTAAACATTTCTTTGGATACACGAGCAAAGTATGACAAGGAACAATCATAGCAGGTCATATACATCGGTATACTTCATAAACGTTTGACAGGAGGGAATGGTACAATACCATCAGTCTTTAACTATCCCTTCCATCCTGTTATATACTGATTACTCTCAATCTCTGTACCTATGGATTGTCCCTAATATGTGACCTCTTAGACCCCTGTAATTGAGTGGTCCTTTGCCTCTTCAATTCTAATTTGAGATCGAGTTTGCTCTAACTGTTTGTCAATATGAATGTGATTTTTCATTTCGTAAGCTATGTTCGAATTGGGTCCCTCCTGTCAAACGTTTATGAAGTATACTGATGTATATGACCTGCTATGACTACAGACTATCATGTTAGAAGGGTCCTGAATATTTTTCTTAATTTCAGGTGCTGGCCGCCATTGCTTCTCGCCAACGTGATTTCTTCACGATACTTTGCTCTGGGAACCCTTCTCAACTAACAGGTAACCCCCGACGGTGGTACTTCATCCACTCTTTGTTATATATACAATATAACAGCCCTTATGACTCCTCCCTTTTAATTATAGGTCCCTTGGTGTGGAATCCTTCAACTTGACCACGGGCACTGAGAGATGCCAAGTGGAACAAACAATTCAGGTATTGAGCAATTACGATACCGTGTCATTCCGCTTGCTTGCTCAGCTAACTTTAGACTGACCTTCATTTCACTGCAATTCTTACAGGTCTTTGACCGCAGATACCTTATCAATATTCAAATCCCCTGAGACGCCCATTCCATCAGACAACTAACTCAGGTATATACCTTCCTATACTTAGATCTAACGGGGCCCGACCGAATTATGGCTCGGTATACTTACCCTTGTTTCCCTTGAATTGCAGTCCTTGGGCGGCCAGACGCAACGTGCCGGATCTCCCTGATCTCGGCCGTGATTCCTTCGCACGCAGGTGAGACCATGTTTGGGTCTTCTTCATGACCCCCTGTCCCCCCCATAGATACCGGTCTGGATTAGGCATGTATGACACCTCACATATATACCCCGGTATATATACCTGTGCTGCCCCCCCACTTTCCCCTCTCCCCCCCCTCCCTTGTTTCCCCGTCTCTCTGTCCTACATCCCTTCTCTCCGTGGCTCCTCCTGCTAATTATTATTCAGTAATTTATCCAGGTTTTTTTTCCCCTCCCCGTCCCTCCCCGCCCGCTCCATCCCATATCCTCCCTGGTCCGATACTTAACAGATCCCATTACCCTTCCGGTCCCATCCCCCTGCCTCCCCTTTATCCACCTGGAATTGTTTTCCTGGGTGCCTAAATTTATTATTTTTCACCCCACAGCACTCTTAATCGAGACAACCCTGTCCTGAAGATGGTCCACATTGATTAAGGACCGAAACGTCGTCGACCTTCCAGCGCACCTTTTAGGCGCATACTACAGTGACCCCAATTGAAATTTGAAACTATAAACTGTATTATAGATTGTCACTGATTTCATGTCACTGTTGAGCTACTCACTGTAAATATTTCACCTTGCTCACTTTGCGCCGTCCGCCGCTGCACACGCCTTCACTTGAGTCGCTACACCCCACTTGTACATATAGTGCACCAAGTTTTTCTTTGGGTTGTCACCCTAAGTTTTGGTTCATGTGCTGTATATAACTGTGTATATCCGAAAAAATCGTTGCTGAAATATCAAAAACTAAAAATGTATTTTTCTAAAACTAATTGAATAGGTGTCTCATTTCTGTACTCCATGTAATGCTGATTGCATACCATGTAAATTGTCCTTACATTTATACCTTTTGGGATATTGTTTCACCTCTATAACCAGTGCTTCCACCAGCGTAGTATCTCCATCAATATCGGCGGGATCAGGATCAGTAGGTCTCGCT
Organism: Lissotriton helveticus; assembly: GCF_964261635.1. NCBI lineage: Eukaryota > Metazoa > Chordata > Amphibia > Caudata > Salamandridae > Lissotriton > Lissotriton helveticus. The sequence continues at coordinate 833,435,422 of NC_136070.1, forward strand.
ATGGGAGTCATACCCTTTTTCCCTGAGGGAGTTTGAAACATTTGTGGGCCCAAATTTTACGTGAAGTTACCATAAGGTCATAGAGGGTTTTCTAGATTCAACTTTTGAAGCTCTGACACAACAGTAGTCTTTGGTTCCTAGAAGATCTGCATGTCAGGGTTTATGCTCTAGGCTAATGCACTTATTAATGTAGATGCTAATCGTTGACTACAGCATATATATGGATAATCTTTAAAATGGTCTGCAAGAAGCAGATGTGCATTATTTGAAACCCTGTGCCATAGAAACTCAATTTTTTTCCTCCACTATAGAAGTAGTAAGGAAACCTATGGATCAACATGAGATTACATTTTGACCAGAGCTTAAAAGAATGCAAAGGCATGGCCAAAGAAGAACACGTAAACTATAGCACAACTCTAAACTCAACAGACTAGGGATGAGAGTTGTGCACTTCGACAGGAAGTTAACAATTTCCTCAGAAGTTTCCAGATTAACTCATTTGGTATCACAATCATGCTAGATCTCCTGGGAGTGCAATTGCAGAGTACTTGGACACGTTTGTATATTTCAATGCCTTCATTGACCTGTATAAAGCTGGACATTACCAGAAGTTAGAGCAATTTGAAGTCATCATTGCCCCATCTCAACCACTGACAAAGATGTCCTCTCCAATGAACACTGCAATGGCCTTGATATATTCTTCACTACAAATACATGAAATAGTAAAAAGTTAAAGCACCTCCCTCGTCTCATCTGACCTTCTCCAACAATGAATGGAAAACCCTCAACGAGTTGGATTCATAATCACTGATTACAATCCATTGGATGTAAGCTTGAACACTAACTACTCAGCGGCAGCCGGCACAGGTAAATATGGCGAAGCGAGGCAGGTGGGAGGGAGGGAAGTCAACAGACGACGGAAAAGGTATAATTAAATAAATAAAAGATACCTATTCTGTCATCTGTCGGCTTCCTCCCCTGCCGTGCCCTGCCTTGTCCCACTGAGCTTACCTGTGCCGTCTGCTGCTGTAAATACTCAAGGCATTCCATTGAAAGGACCCCCTCTCAATTACTAAAAAAATCAAAGCAGGCTTTACTCCTAACTAGCAAAAACGTAAACGTATTAATACCTCTCTTAATCATGGCACGGTACTTGATGGCCAAAGAATCGAGCAAAAACCCTCAATGAAAAAAACAATGCAGATCCCATTTTAAATGGAAATGATTGCCCCATCACTAAACTACCCTTCATATCCACTTTTCTGAGGAAAGCAGTGTGGACTCTCAAATAAATGTTTTGGTTAATAGAAAAGGTCACACGTGCCCACTTTGAACATGGTGGCCACTCAAAAAAGATGCTCTGCCTTCTGAGGTCCGGCTGTCGCAGTTCATCCGGTGAAGCCACCTTCATCCCTGAAAAGCATGTGTAGATATATTATCATGGAGGATGACTTCTACAAAGGGAGTAGAGGTAATACATTCTGCAATTTGGTGGGACCAATAGTTCTGCTGCCAAAATTAAAATAGTGCCAAGTGGCTATAGTGTTGAAACTATAACCAACAAACCTGTTTGTATGTATTTTGATGTCATTAAGTTACTCTAAAAAAATAAAACTACAACTAACATAATTAATTAAAATCAGGACTGGAATGAGTGTAGGACTTCAATTGGAGGGAGGTGGACTCTTTTTTTCCCGTAAACATATATGAAACTTAACTTTACCTGAAGATATTGAGAAATAACAGACACCATAAATTAATAAAATAATACAATAAATAACAATAATACATAGCACATATCATTTAAAAAACATGAATTCTATCTTATGCTACACATAATATGGTGATTACCCCATCAACATACATCACAATTAGGGCATTATATATTGTCAGACACTGTGCAATGCAAGTGTATGCCAGTCAATTCATATTTTCTTAAAGTCTACATACAATCTTCTAATTGATCAACATGCTACAAACACCAGTCATGTTAATGATGCTAATTTCCACGTCCACATAGGCGATGCATCCGGCGACGACATCAACAATAGAATCATAATCCATTAGCTATTATATTATTTTAAATACCTTCACTAATCTAGAGATTGATTTTTAGTTTACCCCATTACAAATTTTGTAGATGTACTGTCCTCTGGAGAATCAAGTTCATAATAAAGCAAACCACAATTATATGGTACATGGGTCATCCTTTACATTTGAAATTAAGAACCCTGCCTCCCAATATCAATTATATAATCTAAACTACAAACAATTGGGTATATTTTAAATATATCCTTTTGTGCACAAAAAACTAAACACGTACTAACCATTGAGTATTTGGAAACTTAAAAAATAAAAATAGTAAAAATTAATATAATAATGTTCATGCATGTGAAAAAGCAATGGGATGTTTAGCAATGAAATAGTCCTAAAATAAATTTTTCTTTTGTAGGGGAAAAGTAAAGGCAAGAAGTTTTTGATTCCATTCTACTGTTCCCACTACCTGTAGAAGGAACATCACATGCCTTCAGTGGGAGCAGTAGCTCTCCTGTCACATCAGACAGCCAATACCTTCATGTTTGCCTGGCCTGCTCGCCCATTCACTCTCAAAGGTGCCATCAAACATGTTGCATAATGCTCCTAGTTATAGTTCCTAAAACATAGATAAGTAACACAAAATGAACAAAAGTCTTAGCAACTTTCTATTTCTAAACTGTCAAATCCACCTTGACATCAAATCCGGCATTTAATGCAATGACCATGAAAATGAATGATGATATATTTGAAAATATATTTATCTGTAAGACAAATTCATTATATATTAGACAAGTAATGTATACAGAATTTAAAAAGCATCTTCATTTCATTATTATTTCAACCATTCACTCAACCTAGCCCTATCATCCATCCACGCCATACATCCAGTTACAAACATGCGGCACAGTACCTTAATTACAGGTAAGTGAGATTGATACTGACTTTTCCTCCCTCACCTTTTACAAAAACAATACTAAATATGATGTCACAAACAGCAATATGATGTCACAAACAGTAATTCCTATATCGTACTTTAGACTTCTGTCTATAGTATGTCTGAGCACTGGCCATGTTATGCTATAGATTTCTTCTTCAAACCTCTTGCATACATAATTTCTGTCTTCAACACTGACTACAACCACTGGGTAAATACCACCGCCCTGTGCCATAACCACCACAATTTGCACTGCGGTCACCCCTATCTAATCTCATTTCACGACAAGACAAACCACAGCATAATTTTCAGCAAGAAAAGGGAGACTTGTACCCACAATGGAAGGGACATGAGGCCCTTTCCAAGCTGGTGATACAGGACCCTCTATTGAGATAGGTGCAGGATGCAATTGAAAATGTAAAAGAAATTAGGTAAAACCTGATTGGTGTCGAAACACAACATGATGAGCAGCAGGACAAAACTATTGCACCACTAGACACAGAATGACCTCAAAGAGAGGAACATCAGTATCAAGATACAGCAGTGTGCCATTATATTTGATGGCTTTAAGACAATGAGGATTTATATCAGATCTTGTTTTGCTATCTGTAGCCAAGCACCATCTTCTGCCACCACATATCCTGCACCATCTCAGGGTAGCAGGGTTATGGAAAGCCGACACTATCACATATTGGTGTCTTTGACAACAAACCCCATGTTCCAGATCCTTCAACTCAACACTCACTATGCAGGGGTCATTCTGCAAGTCTCTCTGATGCCAACACTGAGAAACCTATCACCAAGAAAAGTAAGAACTAATGTGATCCTGTGAGCCTTAATCAATGAACATTAATGTCACCCTATCCACAAGATGGCATAACATTTCCCTTGCTGCTCTAATCCTTGCTGTGTGGTCCTTAACTCTAAACAACTTTGGACTATCTTTTCATACACAAAAACATTAGCACTACCTCATTCTTGGAAAATGCTATATAATGTAAAAATTTAAATAAAATTTATAATGTAACTAGTTACATGAGTGGCAGATTAGGGGTCTGATTACGAGTCTGGCGGTCGTAAGACCGACAAACTTGCGGTGGTCTGTCTGCCGCATTACGACTTCAAAAGTCATTGCGACGGAGGACCACCGGCTGTGCCATGGAACAGTCCTTTACTGTTGGTGGTGGAGCTGTGCCACAATGTAACATGCTTGGGCGGATCTGGCACAGTCCTGTTCAGCATATTACGAGCTCAACTCATAATACGGTTGGCGGTCCTTGCGCGGCTTTGGCGCAACTGTGTCGATGGAGAGCCAGCACAACTGCGCCAAAGTCATAATCAACCCTTAGAATTTATTTAGAAATGCTTTCAAATTGTGTCTTCTAAAATTTCTGCTCTTACCTTGATATAATATGTTTGCCATCTTCTGATTTTGTTTTTCTACCTAAGGATATGACCTAACAGTCAGGACTGCTGACTTTGGAGCTGGGGAACCAGGAGCGAGCCTCGACTCACCATCCTGTGATTCAGGGCAAATCACTTAATCATCCCATGCCTTCCAAAATTGAATGTGTCCTTGTGTGACGTAACTGGTGCTCATGTAAGGCGCTCCAATACCTACGGGTTGAGTTTGCGCCATATATAAAACTTCAAAAAAAGTAATTAATTAATTAAAGTATTTACTCATGTTAAAACGCACAAACCTTTATATTAAAAATAAAATTGGATGTATTACCACAAGGTGAAATGTAATTACCTTATTAACTCACCTAACAGATTAACTATTCAATTAAAAAATTAAAAAATTACCAACATTTTGTTTTCAAAACACACTGTGTATTACATAAACATTGCTCAAGTATTTATAGTATTTTTATATAGTGATACTGTTTTGTAACAATTGCACTGCTTTTGCAGATTAACAAAATACATAAGTGAACTGTGTCTGAAGAAGAAGTTGCAGCAAAATATTTTGTAACTGTTTTATTCATGTTTGCATAACAATAGTGATAAGAGTTTTATCTTTGTACTCCACCCGCAACCACTGCATCCAAGGGCTCCAGCCCCTAGCAGACCTTGACCATCTAATCCACTCTCACCTCTGACAACAACTTCAGGATCATGAAGAGCATTCACTCTGGAGCCCTCTCTGTTCCCTGCCCTCAACACATGTTCAGCAGAGCCAGCGCCTCCATCACTCCCGAACTCTGCTACACCATCAACTGCTCCATCGAGTCTGAAACTTTACCAAAAGACTGGAAGCACGCAGAGATCAACCCCCTGCTGAAGAAACCTTCTGCTGACCCAACGGACCTCAAGAACTGCAGACCAATCTCTCTGCTCCCCTTCCCATCCAAAGTCATCAAGAAGGCCATCAATGTCTAACTCTCCAAATTCGTCGAAATGAACAACATCCTTGACCTCTTCCAATTGGGCTTCAGAAGCAACCACAACATTCAGACTGCTCTCCTCGCCGCTACAGATGACTTCCACACCCTCCTCGACAGAGGCGAGACTGCAGCCCACATCCTCCTGGGCCTCTGAGCCACCTTTGACACTAGCTCCCACCACACCCTCTACGCAAGACTCCACGACGCCAGCCTCTTCGACAAAGCCCTATAATGGATCAGCCCCTTCCTCACCCGCCGAACGCAGAGAGTCAGATTTCCACTGTTCACAGAGATCAGCTGTGGTGTGCCTCAGGGATACTCCTTGAGCCCCACCCTCTTCAAAATTGACATGGCCCGCTCACAGCCATCGTCAGAAGCCATAGATTCAACATCATCTCCTACTCCGAATACACCCAGCTGATTCTCTCCCTCACAGACGAACCCACAGCCGCCAAGAGCAACGTTCACAATGGGATGGAGGCAGTCGTCACCTGGATGAAGGACAGATGCCTCAAGCTTAACTCAGACAAGACCAAAGTCCTCTTCCTGGGCTCCTCCCCCTCTGCCTGGGATGACTCTTGGTGACCCGCAGTGCTCAAATACCCCCCACGGACTATGCACGAAACCTTAACATCATCCTGAACTCCTCGCTCTCAATGAACCGCCAAATCAACGTTGTCTCGTCCTTTTGCTTCAACACACTCTGCCTCCTTCATAGGATCATCGAGTGGATCCCCACAGAGTCACGTAAAACTGTCACCCATGCGCTCGTCAGTACCAGACTCAACTACGGCAACACACTCTACACAGACACCCCCGAAAAACTCTGAAAAAAACTGCAGACCGTCCTGAAGTGCTTTCGAAAGACTCATGCAGGACATCCCACGCCACAACCACATCGCCGGCGACCTGAGAGACCTTCACTGGCTACCTGTCAACAAGAGAATAACCTTCAAGCTGCTCATGCATGCCTACAAAGCCCTTCACAACACTGGACCTTCATACCTCAACCACTGCCTCTCATTCTACACTTGCACCAGACATCTCCACTCCGCCCAATTGCCTCTGGCCACCAACCCACGGATCCACAAGGCCATGGCTGGAGGAAGATCCTTCTCCTACCTCACTGTAAACACCTGGAAGTCCCTGCCTCTGCACATCAGGCAATCACCATTGCTGTTGCAATTCAGGAAGGACCTCAAGATATGGTACTTTGACTGAACCGCAGACCCAACCCCCTTCCCCACCCAGCACCTTGACCCCTCAAGGTTGAGTAGTCGCGCTTAATAAGATTCTAATTTATTTATTTATTTTTGTAAAATAATTTCAGACTATTGATTCCCTGTTCATGTTATCAATTAATAAAAGTTGTGTACATTTAATATATCATATTTATTTTAAAATATATAATAATCACAACACAATGTTGGTATTTTATTCACCTTTCAAATAAGGAACAGCATCCTTATCTGGAAAGATACAAGAGAAATAGTCCATGGTTGGCATGAGGTCTATATAGCCCACCATGTTCAATCAGCACCATGAAATAAATATGCATCATTGCCAAACATATAAAGGACTACTTTTACCAACAACAACAAAAAGATTTAGGTCTGTTTATAGTTCAATAATATGCCTCCTAGTTGCTACGTTTGTGTATGGGTTACACTTTTGAGCTTACAGTACTTTTCAAAATAAATACTATTTGATATTTTAAACGGACAAACGACGTTTTCTACTAGCAGCACTTATTTCCTGAAAGTTGTGTCTGTACACATGCGGTAACTCATGTCCTCAGATGTGGATTTAAGCTTGTTGATTAACAAAGTACAGTTCAATGTTTACTGAAGGACTCCACATTTGTTAGATATAATGTACAAAAACGTATAAAATTGACTTCAGAGCATGACCAAGTACTGAAATACCACATCTGTAAGCATTTGTAGTCAAACAATGTGCATGCACCTAGTACTATTTTGCACTGGGTTAGCATCACAAAAGTGACGTTAACCAGCACAAAATGATTTTTTTTCTAATTTACTTTTCAGTGCAAAATTGTTTTTGCACGTGAAAGTACCCTGCAAGTAATGCAAAGCAGTGTGAAGCACTGATTTGCACTACTTAGCCCCGAGGGGACATTACATGTGTGGTACATGAGCGTTCCCATGTTACCACCGATTCCGTTGGATTGAGGAAAATTGAATTTTGCCTTGTCATGTGTCCCTACGTGTTCCCCATCATATGTTATATGTGCATATACGCTATGCATATTTACCCCCTTGACCGAATAAAGACGCAATTATAGTTGTGTCCAACGTTAGTATGCCAGTTATCCAGTCCTCGTGAAAGCAACAAGTATTAGGCCTATGTTGCCAACGTTTTACATTGTGCACGATAATTCATCGAGTTGTCTCCGTTTCTAGGCCTCACAGGGCCTGGACACCAGATTCGAGCCTCAAGTCTCCTGAAACCATTCCGAGGAGCGATGCAGCCCCGCCCGCATCCCTGACCCTTCACTTATTCCCTGCCAAGCAGCGCGGTGCCCGGCCTGGCCTGCCTGCCTGTCTGCCAAGAATATGTTATGCCTCTAGTTATCAGTTCAGCTCCCCGGCTTCACATTCCTAAGCTAACGAACCGCATAAACATCTTCAGCTATAGTCTAGTCTTTCTGTCTCCATGCAAGAGAATTACTGAATTAGTATCCATAGAAGATTCATAGCACACGCAGTACATGTAGAATATATGCATGCACCAGCCTTAGTGTCAAGTAGCCTTTGCCCTGATGACATTTAGATTCAAGCAACATGTTCTCCAAACACCAGATATCAGATATGCTATAGGTACATGTCTTCCTGACATCCCAGACTTTAGTCTCCTCTTCTAGTGCCAGAAGTCAGAGCCCCCAGCTCTCCCCAGTTACACGTCATGGCCCGTTTGCGCACACCAGTAGGTTAAAGGTTCCAGCTGCCCAGGTAGCCCCCTCCATGTATCCACCCATTTATGACACTTCTGTGACGTTTACATCACATGTCTCCGTGCACGCCCTGTGCACGCCTTCTTTTTACGCCCATGTGTTCTTATCTTTCGTTTGTCACTTGTTACGCCTACTGTATTCAATGCAATTGTACTTTTTACTATATATATTGTATGATGTTAATATGACATGAGGCTTTTACTTCCCTTTGTCCTGTGTCTGTCCCTTCCTGAACCTTTGCAGGTGATGGAACCCGATGGTCCATTGGCTCGAGCCATCTGATTAAAGCCTATTCGACTCAGATACCACGGATCCTGCCTCTTATTTATTGAGCTATCTGTTTCAGTTAATGCATAGAAAAATAGTACCGGTAATTAATTATTTATTTACCACGCGCCGGCGATGTAACGCAGGCCCCCTGACCCTTCTACAGCCGTGACGGACCCCTACTGTGCACGTGCAGATATTTCTGCTTCAAGTCTCCCTCAGGCCCACGGAGGAGACGGAGACTGCGGTCCGGCATCCAGACGAGGCGGTGAGGAAGGCGGGTCGTCCCGACCAGAGCCCAAGCCGAGAGAGCAAGGTCCGAGGTATCCGGAGGCCCACCTGTTTCCGAAGCCCGAAGCCCGAGGCGCATGCGTAGTGCGTAGCAGAAACCAGACATCGTAGCAGTCCAGTCCAGTCCGAGGCCTTCAGTTTGCTTCCCGGTGAGTACCGTTGCTGGGGGTATCTAGACGGGTTCATTAATTTGTGCCCGGTCCGACGGGTTTGGGTACACAGATCCGGTCCGACGTGTTCACCTAGGTGGATACGGTATGACGTGTCTCTTTAGGAGACCGGTATGTTCTGTACTGTTTTAGCAGTGCATCCAGTAATTCTAGTAAGTCTGTTCTCGAGAAATTCAAGTATTATGTTTTCAATGTATTAGGAATGTGTTTTTTGATGTCGTGGTATGAGTGATTGTTTTGCTATTTCATTACTGTGTTCATTGTGTATTGTGTTCAAGTTCAAGTACGGTTCAAATATGCCGCTGTTTTCGAAGTTACGTCGGATAAGAACCAGAAAAGGGTTACTCGAAGAATCAGTTCCTGTCCCTCCCAGGGACAGTCCTGGACATTTCATGTATCATAAACATGGCTTAGATGCCATACTGTATCTAGATTTATGGGTGGATTACACCAAACATCTTGAAGAGAAATATAGATGGCCTGTGTCAGGAACATGGGATGCCGAGTGCATCATGAGAGTAGAAGAAGCATTATGGAAAAAGAAAGCCAGACAATCCCAGAAAGATGCCATAGAATTATGGCGTAAAGAATCGCATAAAAGAACAGAAAAGGAATTCAGAAAAGCCGAATTAAGTAGAGAATCCTCCGAAAAAGCCCAAGAAAGGGAATTACTGGAAGAAGGTGAACGAGTTAGAGCAGAACAGTCAGACCGACAGAGAAATGCCCTTATTAAGGGTATGTATCCTCTTCTCGCCGAGGGTTTGCCTAAAGCGACCCCGGAAACGTCCTGTAATTTACCGCCACCCTTGGTCCCGACTAAGCTACGTCATAAACCGACTGCAGCTGAAATTTTTCTTTCTTCCTATTTAGATGAAACTGTCCCAGAATATGCAAATACGAATCCTACCCCGCCTGTTCAACCTCAGCACCCTGTTAATATTGTAATTACTGTACCTCCAGTCGTTGGTCCCGGGAATCCTGTCCATGTGCCAGTACCCCAGGACCAACCCACTTTACGTACGCCTGCTTTACCAGTCACGTTACCAGTAGCCGCACATTCAGTATTAATTGACGATTCCAGTTCAGGAGGGGCAGGGGGAGGTATTCCTATCACCCCGCCTCAAACAAAACGCCTAACGCTGAGAGATGCAGCGTTACAACGTACCCCGAAAGTGACTACGTACGAAGCTCTCAGAAAGTATTTCAATGAGTGCGGATCTGATTGTAGATATGATCCAGTACCAGGTGAAGATAGTATGATAATATATTCCATACGCTTACGACGAGTTGCAAGCTTCTTGGTTACCATATCAAATATGAAAGAACATCTAGACAGAATATATCATTTCATCCGAACAGGGGGGAAACCAGAAAGTATTCACGAAGCTATGGTACACAGAAAAGTCGAGATTCAAGGCATGATTTTGCAATTTTTAATAAATTGTTTAATAAGAGAACAGGATCATCCTGATAAAAATCCAGAAGAGATGAGAGTCCTGACCAGATGGAGTGACAATATAGCAGAAGGAAAACACAAGACACAAAATAGTATAGAAACTATGTACAGAAAGATCCGTAAAGAAATTATAAGTATACACCAAAAGGAGGAAGCAATGAGAGTAGCCGAAAAAGAGAATGACTCTTCAGACGAAGAGGTAGACAACGAGAATCCCACCAGAATAGCGTATGTTGATAGACACACACGCCTAGACTACAAGAAAGTTTTTCCTCCTCCCGTACCAGAACAGTGTTCTCTTGAACAATTATTCCAGGCTACTGATAAAATTCTGAAATTACGGATTGGTTACAGTAAACTTAGTACCATGCATGAACAAGAACTCGCCCGATCAGCAGTCCGATGGACTAGTGATTCTACCACGTTTTCAGACGAAGTGGTGGCTCAAATGTTTCTGAAGCTTCCGCCAGCCGAGCAGCGACTGGTGGGTATGTACATGATCCAGCACCTCATTACACTGTACGAGAGTCAGCACTCTGATCCAGGTCCATTATATAATGTACTGAACGAGTTACTCCTAAACAGATGGAAAGGTCTAGGTACCGATTTAATTAGTGTCATTCTAGAACAGCGCCACAAATACAGAACGTTCCTGACTCCGCATTTTGTTTCTGTTTCACCCCCATTCTACATAGATAGACAGAATCCGTTACGAGAAGTGCATCCAGTTAAGGGAACGGGGGTGAGCTCGAATGAGTATTTGTGTACACCCCTATAACGAAAATAGAGCTACTAGAAATGAAAAAGTTAGTGCCCTGTCACGATAAAGATCCAGCAGGGTTTCACCATGAATTAAAAGACATGCTCCGTATGGGAGAATACACGTATCCTGATATCATCAAAATGTTAAAGGTCCTGTTGCCTGCGGGCATATATGAAAAACTTAAAGAAAAGGAATGGGAGGTGGGAGAGAAAAAGATTGATTGGACTGCGTTAGAGAACGAAGATAATACACGAGTCCCAGGTACTGGTCTTGGGGATAAAGCCAAAGAGTTGCCCGAGTTGTTAATACAAGTCTTGCCAAGATTACTAGCCACGAAAAAGGAAGACTGGGACGCCATCTCAGCCTGTAAACAGAAACAGGACGAAGACACTAGTGATTTTTATTCCAGATTCGAGAAATGTTTCATTATTAATAGCGGTCTGAAAACAAGTAGTGAGTTGTATCCACATCTTTTTGTTACCAAACTAGTTGAGAATTCTTTACCACAAGTTAAGAATCGAGTATTGAAAGTCGAGAGTACATGGCAAGCTAATACCCCGTCCCAAATGCTACAGATGTTACAGTATCACCAGAACCGAATTAGGGAAGAGCAAGAACACGAAAGGAGACGTATGAAAGATACGAAAATGAAAGTACTAGTTGCACAGTCCGTTCCACAAGATAGTCAGAAGAGGGGTACGAATCAAACTAGTCATTCTGCAGCTCCTGTTAAAGGGACATGCAATTATTGTAAACAGCCAGGTCATTATATAAACGAATGTGCAGTTCTGAAACATAACATAGCTACAGGTAAGACGAAAGAGAGACCGCGTCCTCCTAGACAGGAACATGTTCCGCAAAATACGCAACCACCGCAGAACGCACAACAGACAGTTACAGTACCGCAGCCTATAGCTGCCACACAGCACGTTACACAACAGATGTACCAGTATGCACAGTCAGATTATCCAGAATATCAGCAGTATTCATGAAACAGCCTAGAGAGGGAGGTTGGCTTGCCTCTCATCGAGATTCCTGTAGATCAAGAGGGTCCCTATGTACACAGTCAAGTATTAGGGAAAGACAGAAAGTTTCTGATTGATACAGGGGCAAGTAGGACTACCATCAGTCATGACGAGGTTCCAGGGGCTCCACTCTCAGGCTCAAGAAATGTTTCCCTGGGATTTTCAGCAAAACATATTGTTAATGAAATATCGAAACCAGTTTCCCTAGAAGTTGGTCCATTGTCCCGAACTACAGATTTGTTACTTACTAAATCCTGTCCTGAAAATTTACTTGGTATTAAAACATTGAAAGAGTTAGGTGCCGTAATATGCTGCTCTCCGGAAGGAGTGAGATTGTTTTTACGTGATTTTAAAGGTCATTATGTGTTACGTGATTTTGATCCAAGATTACTGAATGTACCACAGCATTTATGGGCGCAAGGTCCAACTGATGTAGGTTGTATGCACATTACACCATATCGTGTTACTCTGAAACCAGGTGTTGTATTACCACGAATCCGACAGTACAAGTTGCCACCTGAGGCTGTAGCAGCCTTATCGAAAATTATTGACGAGCTCATTGCTCAAGGAGTAGTTGTAGAAACTGACTCCAATGTATGTAATTCTCCTATCATTCCGATTCTTAAACGTACTGATCCAAATGCACCTCCAGTTTATCGATTAGTGATTGACCTTCGAGAACTTAATAAATGTATCATACCCCAGTACCCTGTGGTTCCAGATATCTCTTCCCTATTGACTGCCATTGATTCTGAAGCTACGTTCTTTACTGTTATTGATCTCAAGAACGCATTCTTTAGTGTCCCCATTCATCCAGACAGCCAGTTTCTTTTCGGATTCTGTTTAAATGGAAGAAGCTATAAATTCACTCGAGCACCTCAAGGTTTCACAGAAAGTCCTAGTATTTACAGTCAAGCACTTAAAAGACAACTAGACAGTATTCACATGCCAACTGACACTGCCCTGCTCCAGTATGTCGATGATCTATTGATCACAGCCCGTACAGAACGTGACTGCGAACGTGCGTCACTGACAGTCTTGTATTTCCTGGCAGACATGGGGCACAAGGTGTCCCCTTCGAAACTGCAATTCTGTGTCCAGCAAGTGGTATACCTTGGACACTTACTGTCCAAGAGGGGTAGACAGTTGACACCAGACCGTATCCAGTTAATAGCACATCTTCCACAGCCCAAGACACAGAAGGAGGTACGAGCTTTCATCGGCCTCACTTCTTACTGCAGACAATGGATTCCTCAGTACGCATATCTAGCCAAACCACTGATACAGTTAACGACACAGGAGGCAGCCACATCGACTACCCTCCCTTGGACCCAGGAACATACACTTGTTTTTATTGAGTTAAAGAAAGCTTTATGTAATGCACCTGTATTAGCGACACCAAACTACAGCAAGCCTTTTACACTTTTTGTTACTGAACGTGATGGTACAGCATTGTCTGTTCTCACACAAGATCAAGCAGGACAACACAAGCCTTGTGCTTATTTTTCTAGCACATTAGATCCAGTAGCCCAGGCTCTGCCTGCGTGCCTCAAGTCAGTTGCAGCCACAGCTCTAGCTATCAGACAAAGTGATTCCATAGTGTTAGGACACTCCCTGACAGTACAAGTTCCACACTCCGTGGAAGTTCTTTTAAACCGAACACAGACTCAGCACTTGACAATTGCACGTTTAACAGGATATGAACTGACACTGTTTCAGCCACACATAGAAATCAGACGCTGCAACATTTTAAATCCTGCTACACTGTTACCCTCGATTACATCAAACCCTGCCACACATGACTGTGTGGAAGTTATCAACACCATGACAAAGCCAAGACAAGACTTGACGGACATTGCATTATCTGATCCAGACCTGACACTTTATGTGGATGGTTCATGTATGAGAACAAGTACAGGAGAGTTAGTAGCCGCGTATGCAGTGACTACTGAAACTGAAGTTATAGAAACACATCGTATTGACACCCTGTCTGCTCAAGCAGCAGAGCTTATTGCTCTGACCCAAGCCTGCATACGAGCCAAGAACCTGAAAGTAAACATATATACAGATTCACGTTATGCATTCGGAGTCGTTCACGACTTTGGAGTCCTCTGGCAAGAAAGAGGTTTCATGACCTCTCATGGAGCCAAGATTCAGCATGGCCCCCTCATTCAAGCTCTTTTAGAAGCAATACATTTACCGAAAGCCATTGCCATTATGAAGTGCAAAGCACATACGAAAGCCACTGACGCCATTTCCCAAGGTAACGATCTAGCAGATCGAACAGCCAAGCTTACAGCTCAGACTCCAGACGTTCCAGTTAACATGATAAAGACAGACGTTTCAGTCCTGACAACTTGCATGACAGTTAAGGACCCTACACAAGACGTACTAGACATACAGTCACATGCTACCCCAGACGAAATCAAGAAATTGTCTGAACAAGGAGGGGTCCAGACAGATCAGGGATGGTTGACGAAGGGAAAAGCCACATGGTTTCTCCCCGACTCTATGGTTCAAGTCATTATTAATACCGCACATAGTCCAGCACATTTAGGAGAGAAAGCCATGTTAGACAGCATCCAGAACCTTTGGTTTAACAAGCATTTACGAGCAGCAGCCAAGCACAAAGTACGTACCTGCATGATCTGTTGTCAGTTCAATCCAGGTAAAGGTGTTCCGGTGGAACAAGGTGGATTCCATCCTCCTGACCACCCTTTTGAAGTCCTCCAGATGGATTATATTCAGATGGACCGATGTCGAGGTTTCAAGTATGTCCTCGTAGTTGTATGCGCTTTGTCCAGATGGACCGAAGCTTATCCAGTCCCAGATTACACTGCCGCGACCACTGCCAGGCAGTTGGTTCGTGAGTTTTTCCCACGCTATGGTTTGCCCAGGGTCGTGTATTCAGACAACGGCCAGCCATTCTCATCCGAACTCATGAAACAAGTATCTCTTCTGTTAGGGTACCAGTGGAAGTTCCACTGTGTGCGACATCCCGAGGCAGCTGGCCTCGTCGAGAGACATAATCAGACTCTGAAAATCCGCATTGCAAAGGTCTGTGCCGAGAAAGGTGTAGATTGGATGGTAGCCCTGCCAGTCGCCCTTTTTTACATGAGAATGGTCGCTCACTCCCGTTCAGGTCTGTCCCCTTTCGAGGTTGTATTCGGTCGTCCCCCAAACATGTGGGGTACACCTATGCCACGTAAAATTACTGATGTTGACAGTAATATGCTGACAGATTACCTAGCTTCCTTGATGTCTGCACTACTCTCTTGTCGTTCACAGGTCGCGGCTGCCTTTCCAGACAACACCCAAGTGAAACCGCACAAGGTCATTCAAGGCGACCTCGTTCTAGTGAGGAACTTCGATCGTTCAAGTCCGCTGGAGCCCCGCTGGAAAGAGCCGAAGCTTGTTCTGATGACCACAAGGACCGCCGTCAAAGTGGAGGGCCGCAAGGGATGGCTCCACTCCAGTCACGTTAAGCGTTTTCATGGACTCCGTCCAAAGACTTTTTTCAAGGACTGCCCAGATATTGACTCTAAACTCCCCCTGTTAGAGAAAACTCTGCAGCAGGAGTATAAAATGAAAGTGAGGTCTAGCAAGTCAGACAGTTTAATTGTTTAAGTCCCTCTCGGGTGAAGCGGTTAGACAGGTTCCTGACATGTATGAGATAGACCCCCATAGTGAGAGAGTTAGACGAGACTCCAAGAAAATACGTTATTGTAAGAATCTGCGAAGCAGATGTATTATTACGTTATTGTTTATGTTATTTCTGAGTCTTACGATCACATGTATAAGTTACGTTTTACATGTATTTTTTCCCCCTCTTGATTCGCATGTACACACTTCTTCTAATGATACAGTAGAGCACACTTTTAGTGAACTACCCCCTCACGAGTTATCCTACCGACTTGCCATGCGCAACAATACTTTTATCCGAATGTTACACTATTCACACCAGACTAGCAATGTCACTAATTGTTGGGTGTGTGGTCGACTCCCCCCTTACCAGACACCGAAGGGAGTTCTGCCACTCTTTCCCTATCTGTTCTCACACAATGGTTCGTGTGGAGCATGGTTTACGTTAACATCATCCCTAGACGATAAGTCCCTTTTGAATAGAACATGTTTCCCAGACAAGGAAGGTCTTTCTCATAGGACAGGGTTAGATCTAGAAAATGAAGTATATGATCTAGGTAATTATTCCTCCAATTTCATGGTTTTGAATGTTCAGTCCGAGACTACTCCAGATTTGCCTGCTATTACAGTTCTACCAGTAAAAGGCGAATTATGTGTTAGAAAGAATGGTTCGGTACATCTAGGACACAGTGATTGTAATACTGTGGTCGAGTATAGTGACAGTGGGAAATCTACTTTCAAAGCCTCACGTCATTCCTATTTTATATGTAGTCAGACCGTATATGTACGTATGCCCCTAGATTGGGATGGAACATGTTATATTGCCTTCCTACTGCCTCCAGTTTTTCTAGCCCCATCCGATTATCACAGAAATACACATCTAGTACACGTCAGACATAGAAGGGAGATCGAGTCCCCAATTGTCGATCAAACTGAAACTGCCTTAGAACAGTATACAGATTTCAATAAAGGTTTCTTTTTCTTCATAGGACCTATCCAGAATAGTAAGCTAATACGTAGGTTAACCAGAACCCTTGAAGCAGTAGTGAATGAGACTACTTCCGCTGTAGGTAACTTAACAGAAGAGCAATCTGCTATGAGATTTGTCGTTCTTCAGAACCGCCTTGTTCTTGACGTCATACTGGCCGATAGGGGCGGAGCTTGTAGAGTCATCGGATCTAGTTGTTGCATTTTCATTCCTAATAACGCACCGTCTGTATATTCAGCAATAACAAGACTTCATAAAATAGCCCATCAGCTACACCAGAATCCAGGCACCTGGACATGGTCCGGTTGGCTCTGGAGTATAATATCTGCTTGGGGATGGAAAGTATTGTCATTCCTAGGAATAGTAGTAATGATCATATTCAGCTGTTGTCTATGTTTACAATGTGGCCCTGCGATTTGCGGCTTGTGCGCTACCTCTTGTATTCCAAGTCCTAAGTCCCATTCCAAGAAGATTCGAGACGAGCAAATGATGCTCTATGAACAGATAGATGGTCTCATGAATATTGATGTTTCCTGAAGGAAACATAGGGAACAAGGAGGGAATGAGGAAAATTGAATTTTGCCTTGTCATGTGTCCCTACGTGTTCCCCATCATATGTTATATGTGCATATACGCTATGCATATTTACCCCCTTGACCGAATAAAGACGCAATTATAGTTGTGTCCAACGTTAGTATGCCAGTTATCCAGTCCTCGTGAAAGCAACAAGTATTAGGCCTATGTTGCCAACGTTTTACATTGTGCACGATAATTCATCGAGTTGTCTCCATTTCTAGGCCTCACAGGGCCTGGACACCAGATTCGAGCCTCAAGTCTCCTGAAACCATTCCGAGGAGCGATGCAGCCCCGCCCGCATCCCTGACCCTTCACTTACTCCCTGCCAAGCAGCGCGGTGCCCGGCCTGGCCTGCCTGCCTGTCTGCCAAGAATATGTTATGCCTCTAGTTATCAGTTCAGCTCCCCGGCTTCACATTCCTAAGCTAACGAACCGCATAAACATCTTCAGCTATAGTCTAGTCTTTCTGTCTCCATGCAAGAGAATTACTGAATTAGTATCCATAGAAGATTCATAGCACACGCAGTACATGTAGAATATATGCATGCACCAGCCTTAGTGTCAAGTAGCCTTTGCCCTGATGACATTTAGATTCAAGCAACATGTTCTCCAAACACCAGATATCAGATATGCTATAGGTACATGTCGTCCTGACATCCCAGACTTTAGTCTCCTCTTCTAGTGCCAGAAGTCAGAGCCCCCAGCTCTCCCCAGTTACACGTCATGGCCCGTTTGCGCACACCAGTAGGTTAAAGGTTCCAGCTGCCCAGGTAGCCCCCTCCATGTATCCACCCATTTATGACACTTCTGTGACGTTTACATCACATGTCTCCGTGCACGCCCTGTGCACGCCTTCTTTTTACGCCCATGTGTTCTTATCTTTCGTTTGTCACTTGTTACGCCTACTGTATTCAATGCAATTGTACTTTTTACTATATATATTGTATGATGTTAATATGACATGAGGCTTTTACTTCCCTTTGTCCTGTGTCTGTCCCTTCCTGAACCTTTGCAGGTGATGGAACCCGATGGTCCATTGGCTCGAGCCATCTGATTAAAGCCTATTCGACTCAGATACCACGGATCCTGCCTCTTATTTATTGAGCTATCTGTTTCAGTTAATGCATAGAAAAATAGTACCGGTAATTAATTATTTATTTACCACAGGATGCAAAACCCTATCTACAAAAATAGTGGGCAGGGTTTAGTGCCAAAAGTTAACGCCATTAAAAAGGAGGTGTTAAGAGGAGAAATGTTTTATTTCTCCTTTCTTTTCCGACTTTACATGCGTGCTGCACTGTGCAGTGCTGGGGCACTCTATCTCTATAGATATGGCGCTCTCCTTCTCTCTCCCTGTCACACAATGCAGCACAGCATTTTAGGCTGCTTTGCTGCACTCTGTGACTTCTATGTAAATCTGAGCTTATATCTCTTAATTTCCAGTGACTGAAGCAAGGTTAAAAGAATCCACCCAGGACGCCATAGTAAGGCAGCAGATTACAAGAAAAAACAACATTGTAATTATGCAGCTATATGGGATAAAGTACTCCAGCTGTATATTATAAGGATATTGCAAGTCACAGGGGAATTCCATGACCATTTAGAGGAACAAGGCCAAATACCGAGTACCTTTATACGTTTGTAGAACTCTATGGGGACTTTCAACATCCTTATCATGTACGACAGGGGGTACTTTATCCCATATAATACATGTAACATGTACACCATACCCAAAAAACACTTAAATCTGTGCTGTGTTGCTCTTTCATATGAAAGAGAGAGCATGCTTGCAAACATGAAAAATCAAAATAGAATCTCTACTGCAAAATTAAACACATCAAAAAAGCTGTTAGATATTTGTTGCAAATAGATATAAGAAGCAGTTGAATGCTAGATTTTTTTTAAAGGCACAGTGGAAACATGCAGAAGGATTCTACCTTTTCTATAATTGTCGGAGGTATGCAATAAATAAACAAGTTGCCATACATATCTACTTTCTGGTTTTCACTGCACTGCTAAAAAACAGAGCAGAAGGAAGACATGAAAGCAACCTTTAATTTTTGTCTTTACACAACTGCTTTAATTATGCTCCATGACTTGACCTTCTTTTCCCTTCGCTGCTGGCTCTGGCAGCAGGCATTGTGTAAAAATAACCCAACTGTAATAAGTTATTACAGTCGAGATCTGACATAATTTCACAAATTGCCTATTATGAATTAATTGGAGGCAGGTTTTTATACAGTGATTGAAGAATCAAATATATTATATTATTAAATGCATAATAGTGTACCAACAATGGTTTTAACGGCTATTAGTAGTGTGATAGTCTAATTTGATTATGAAAACCTTTCCTTCGAGTCTTACATCACAATGCGATTTCAAAGTACATCATCATACAATTGGCCACGATGTACGTTTGTGTGTGACAGTAATACACACAAGTTGCATTTTATGACATTTAGTTAAATTACAGTTTGAATTAATATACAATAATCACACTCAATATGGATATATATACCATTAGTTGTGATGTTCCATCAAATCATGTTTGGATTCACAATTATCTTCTTCATCACTGTACCCATGCTGTTGTCCAATTCCAACATCACCCTCAGGCTAGTAGGCATCATCAATGACGAGTGGTATGTTTCTCCATAAAACAAAGTTGTGTAGCATACAGCAAACCCCCTCAATTTTACAGATCTTGCCAGTACATTAAAGCACTGCTGGTTTTATCAAGACATCTGATGCAGACCTTTCAGATGCCAAACATAAGTTCCATAGGCTCTCTGGTGTGGACATGTTCTTCTTTGTAATGGAACTCCCCTGGAGTTGCTGGGTCACTCGAAGATGTTAAAAGCTAAGTTCAATTGGGATAGGCTAAATTATCTGTAATAAATAAAAAATGAAAATATCCCTATTTTTTAAAGACTTACTAAAACTCCATATTAATTGCAGTACAATCTTGTTTTTTAACACACCAACAATTTAAGCTCTCCTTGGTGCAAGTTCTGCTATCTGCTGTCGTACACTGCTCTTGAGGAGCATCATCAAGTCATTAGTTGATCATGGAATTTTTGTACAGACGCTGGTAAGGAAGTGGTCTGTAGAGCAAACCATGTAGTGTAGTTCCTATATTCCCAATGGGCTCTGCGCATTGGAATAATATAAACAGCAGTGTAGACGTAGGACTGAGGTCGACTAGGTCTCTACTGACTATATTAGACTTAATTAGTTTTGCCAGCTAGCTCAGAGGTCACTAGAAACTTTCTCGAATAAACAAGGAGGAGTTTAACTTCCCTGGATAGACAAGAAGGGATTAGCTTCTGACATCCATAAAACATGACAACTTTGCTCCCTCAGAATAAGAGTGTATCTCTAGAGTCGTGTGAAAACAATAGACAATTATTTTACTCAGTCAATCGTGCATACTTAGTTTCACCAGAGTGCAGAGAATAGAGAGACGGGCGTTTTCAATAAAAGGTGTTATTTATTGAGCAGTCTTCTTTCTCATGCAAGAGAAATGAATTGCCACAATTGCAATACTTAGCATAAAGTAAAGTGCGTACAGTAAAAGGAGTATTATAAAATAATACTGTAAAAGCATTGATATGGTTTCTTAGCCATATGATACTTTAAAATAGATAAAATATATACATACAATATACATTGACTAACGTACTCAACTGGTGCTTCTAAATACGCCTACCCCGGTGTACCTGACCTAAGCCTAATACGTGGGAAGGAGTAAATAAGTAGCAGTTTAAGTTAAGTTGGTTTTGCCAAGGATCTGAATCAAGAATTCTCTTTAAGGGTTTAGTCAGCTCCGTACCTGGGTAATAGAAAACAGGAGGTCTGGTATCTCTTTCTCAGGACTCGATATCCCAGCAACCCGCAAGGGCGGCTGAGAACACCGGAGCTGGATTTCTCGGCAGGAGAAAAGACAGCGTCTCTCTCAGTGCGTCAAAGGGGAGGGGCAGCGTCCGTGGGCTCTCCGCATCAGCTGGGCTCTCGGGCAAGTAGATAGCCGCTCTGCTCCAAACCACCGTGTGTTTGCTTAAGGCAACGTTGGTATATTTATACCTGAAAGGTGCCGGGTTTGACGTAAGGTTGGACATAAGACGTCACCAAGAACTAACAGTTCTTTCTGACTCTAGGAGTTCTTGTGCAAATCAAAACAAGGGCAGGGGGATTTCCCAGGCTGCTGGAGGTTTGTTTTGTTTAAAGAACGCGTTGTACTTTCTAGGAGTCTAGAGGAGTAGCCATGCTGTATTCGGACTGCATGGGTTGTTACTAAATATGGATATGATTCTTATGCCTTCATAAGGATATTATTTATTATAACCACATAAGGGCATGAATCAGGAATATCGAATTAGGGTCCTAGATAGAATTACAACACCCACTCCACGATCTAATGTCCCTCATTACTTAAAACTAAGCAATAGTAAACATATAATGGTGCATGTGTTTTCCAACCCACCCCAAAATACATAATCCGCATTTGAAATGGTATATGGTAAATACACGAAAATGAGTATTGGTACTGTACGTTTCTTAAGCAGTGGTATCATTCAGTTAAAAAAAATGCATATATATATTAGCTGAATGAATTGCGAAAATTTACACATGAAATGGCTCTTAATACAGAAGAGAAGGTCGAGATCATTCCATCACATAATAATACAAAATGCTGTACATGTGCTAGAGGCTGAGGTAAAATATTGTCTCTAGAGTTCCTAAAAATAGAAGCTCTGTTCTCTAAGAATAGTTCTACTTTAAGCAGAGTACTCTGTGCCAGAAAAAAGTAAATATTTTGGAATTGAGAAAAAAAATAATTTCGCTCTCAAGGGGAAAAATAGTTCCAATTATTTTCAGTAGCTTTTTGTTTTTCAAAGTTGAAGGCCGAATTCAGAGTTCAGGGAACGCTGTGTGCTTGTTGCTTAAAAAGTTATTCTTTCTGTTCAGGGGAGAACATCATTTCAGACAGACTCGCAAAAAATTGGTCTACGACACCAGGTGAAAGTTCGACCAAGTTTGAAAATGCCAAAACAGTGCAGTCGTGAGAATGATTACTATCATCGATGTCAGGATCAGCAATACTCACTGAAGGTTGTACCTGGGTGATGCTGCTCTCATCTCGTACTCCACTGCCACATACTCGTAGTGGTGAAGTCTCAACGAATGCCGTCATCAGAAAAGGTAGCCGCTGGGGACAACACGATGCATGAGCAGTTACAGGACTTAGCAAGGTATCTGTATCCATTGGTACTGCTGATGGTAGTGCAAGACAGATGTCCAACACGCATTCTTCTCCGCATAGCATACATCGTAGCACAGGTAAGATGCAATTTTGCCAGATAGGTCTGAATGAAAGAAACCAGGTCATATTCAGATCTCTTAGCCGGGCTAATCCAAGGACTTTAGTTACGCGGTCCCGATAGCGTATAGCTAGGATCGTTTCTTCCATCGTTGCTGGAGTCTTGTCTCCGACTTGGCTTGCCATATTGGAGCAGAAGAATCAAAAATAAAATTCCTGCTACGAGTCCCAAAAGTAGAGGTAGGCCGCCAAATACAGAATGGACAAAATTGGGAAAAATGCCCAGAACTGTTTCGAAGGGTGTTAACAGTCCCGAAAAAATTGTCTTAAATACATGTGCGATGCCACTGGTATCTGACATGTTTAGGATTTGGCTTAGCATTTCTACGAAATGCGCCGGGCAATTTGTTGATAAAAGGGTATGTATCTCTGCCGTTGTCCTTGCGACTTGCAGATCATACGTTTCTTTTGACGAGGTCAAAGGCACAGTTGTCTGTAAAAGAATAGACTTCATTCTGCTTAAAGTATCAATTTGAATAGAAGAGATATTCAAACGAGGCCATATTGCCGCCTCCATATCTGGATTGCTGTTTGGATACAATACTTGCATACAGCAAGCGACCATGGAACTCACGCTTACGAGATAGGCTTTCCCTGGCACCATGCCACAACAGCTGTGGTCATTTATTAGAATATAACTCCCGTTAGAAAGTTGTCTAAAGAATGGCTCTATCTGTGTTGCAGGAGTGCCGTGCAGGTGACATGAAAGGTTATTAGAAGACCCTTCGCAGGCTTCATGCAGGTTAATGCCTTGACACAGGAGTGTACCGCTTAGTGATCTTTTACAATTTTTACCACTAAGAAGCACATCCTTTTTCTTTTCACTGTAACATTTGTGTGTATAAGGTAATTTCCATGTTGATTTGATGTACCCTTTACCCAACCTTTCATACTGGCCCGCTGGTATATACTCTTGGCAGTATTTAAATTGGAAAGTTGTTATCGGAATTGTGATTATTCCGTGTATTATCCATTCAATGACAGGTCTTTCTGACATTGTCAATGGTAATCTCTCAAGTTTTTCAATGCTCAGAATCGTATAGTCTGCTCCTTTTTGTTGCAAACTGATTTGTTTATCAGTAAGGTTAAAGATAGAGAATAATGACGTTGTGTTGATTAAACGCCATTGTACGCAGCCTGAACGCAGATTTTGCAACGTCCAGCCAAGCTGTACAATAGAACGTAATTGGGACAGACCATGTTGTAACATTAGTAGGTCCTGCTCTATGGTATCAATAGCAGATGATACAATACTGTCCAGTGAATATATTCTGGAGGACAGAGTCGTTAACCCATTGTCCACAACAGAAAATGATTTTTCCAAATTAATACGATCAATTTCTCTTATTTTTTCTGCTGTTTGAATTTGCATTACTTTCCAAGCTTCGTTGTATGCAGCGTATATACCGGCCGCTATGAAACGTTTTTGACGCTGTTTGCGTGGTCCCAAAATGAAATCACGCAAGTCAGCACCGTCTTTAAGTAAAGTCAAGTGTTGCTTAATTTCAGCCAGTGTGGATTTCTGTAACTATTCGAGGCAGAGTTTCCCTACGCTGTATGTTGTAACTATCTCTGGATGTTGTCTCTGGGAGTATCTTGGGTCTGGCCTGTTCAGTTTTAACCCCTGTAATTTGTTCAGGAATCTATCTTGACAGTTATTTGTGTCTGTGGGCCAGATCAACCATTTTTTCCAATCAGGATGTGTTCTGTTTTGGTATAAAATATGGGATACGTCTATCTCCATATCAGTAGTGCTATTAATATCAGGTATGGGCTTTGGAATAGACGGTTTGTTTAAGTCTTTAATTTTGGCTAGGCCAAGGCAGGTTGTCTGTTGAATGGTGTCATTCAAGAATATTATTTGTTCTGGGATCATGCAGGCTCTAAATAATGCTTCTAAACCTTGGACCTGCCATTCTTTTGTTTGTACCCCAGATGGTTTTTGTTTCAATGTTCTTCCAGAAATCAAAAACCGAATGTAATAATTTTTTCATAAAATGATTCAGAATAAATCAATTTAGTATTTGTCAACATTGTTTTCATTCCTGTCTTATTTAACATTTTAAAATAAAACGTTTCTGCATCACTTGTGTTAAACCCTGAGAAGTATGGGAATTTAAAAAAAAATGTTTTCGAGCTGCTTTTAGGCGGTGTTGCACAATGTTCCCATTGATTATAATTAAAAACATTTCTAGGCTGCGCAGATTTATGCAAATAGTGATAACCAAAATGATTGTAGCAATAAATTTCTTCATAATTTGATGAACCCTGTAAATAATCATGTTCTGTGAATTTTGCTGACATTACTAAATCTGACATCATATTATTTATACTTTCAAAGTCCCAATCATCAGAAAAAGTACTTGGTTTTACAAAGTCACTTAATGAAACCTTGAACTGATGTGGATATTTCAAGAGCTCAATCGGGCCGAAAATGTCAAAGTCAGTTCTGTCCCATGCTACCCCACCGGGTATTGGATTGGCTGTGACGTTCACTGATGATAGTTCTCTTTTTTCGATGTGAGATGACTTGTGAGGCTTTAGGACCAAGTTGATGTTCTGACTTGCTGTGTCCATTGTACTGTATTTTCCTTCAATGCATTTTCCCAAACAAAGAATCATGATGAGCCAAAGCAGGAGGAAAAGTACACCTAACACAATCCAAAATTCAATCCATGGAGAAATCAGATATGTTTCTTTGAGTTGATGAATGAGTTCAGTTACTTTGTCTTTGAACGTTTTTGTTGCTGGCGTTTCTTCAGGTTCGCTTGGATCTTCAGAAAAGTCATCGAAATTGATGAAGTAGCCAGATGCAGTTCTGTCAATTGTTGGAATTGCTTCCGATTTTTCATTTGCTTTTGGATTTTTCTTTGTTTCATTATCATAGTCTGAGGCTACATCGTTGTAGACTGGTGTTTCTTGACGAACTGTTGCAATTTGGGTTTCAAGAGGCACAAGTTCCATGGCATTGTTGCATAGTCCTTTTTTATTCACTGCAGGTTTATCAAATGTGATTAGTCTCTCGGTTTGAACCTCTTGTATTGTAGCAAATTTGGGTGTTCTGCTGTTTCTTGGGAGTCCACTGGGCCTACTACTTATTAGTGGCCACATGATTGTGTTTTTACCAGGTCGATGGATACAACTCGGTTCTCCTTTTTACTAGCAAGGGGCGGCAGTACAACTGATCTCGTTCCGCTGACAGCTAAGACAGGTACTGCTTTTCTGTAAGGAGGCCCAAATTCCTTCTTTACCGCGATCTTCTCTCTGACCAGATCCCCAATCTTTGGAATCCAGACAGGTCTTGCTGGGACAGGTGGTTTTTCGTCAGTGGCTGTTGGCTGTTGCTTTAACTTTACGTTGCTCAGGTTTCGTCTTGTTTCATTTAAGTCCTGTAAAACAGCCAAACGGTCTTTGATATCAAAGCATTTTTCTTCTACCACTGAAGTCTGACTATCAAGGTCCTGAATATGCATTCTAGTACCGAACAATAGTTCGTACGGACTGAGACCTTTTAGAGAATTTCTTGGCAGATTATTAAGACTACGTTGGACACTTGTTAAATGTTGGACCCACCCATCACCCGTACCTAATACCCTCGCCGTTATAGATTGCTTTATGTCCCGGTTTTTTCTTTCCACTACCGCATTTCCCTCAGGATGGAATGGACAAGAGTACCGCAATGCAATGCCCATGCTGGTCATGGCCTTCTTATAAGCTCGAGAGCTAAAAGCAGGACCCTGGTCAGAATGTAGCATGCCAATTGCGTATGTGCCGATAAAGACTTGCAAATCTTTTATAACAGTTCTGGCGTCAGCCGAGCGCTGGTGTCTACATTTTAAGTGAATCTAGTCTTAAACATAAATGGGACGCATTTCTCCTATTGGATTTGTGCGTATAGATAGCCTTATGCTTTCTAAAAGAACGGTCCTGGCAATACTCTGGTCGGTTCGCGACTGCGATCTCTGTTGCAGTTTGGACAGCCCATTGCAAATTTGTGAAATTGCAGGCTCATCCCCGGCCACGAGTATTCCGATTGTAATTCTTTAAGAGATTTCAAGATCTCTTGGTGCCTTAGACCCAATCCCATATGTGCGTCTGCTATTAAAAAGACTCTCCTGTTCGTGTTTGGAATTACTCTATCCCCCACTCCAGGGATTCGAGCAAAAGGAACGGAGTTTGCATCAATTATGTGTATAAGTGTGTGGATAGTTCAGAGGTAATGCTGCATGGTCGCCTTTCAAAGACGCTTTTACCGCCAGCATAGTTTCTCCGTCTATGTATTTATCTGAACGCTTTTTTGTGGCTACAGAAGCCGGTTGAGCCGCTTCCGCTGTGGCTCTGAGAGCCAATGAATTCCCTGCAACGTGAACGCCATCACGTTGATGACTCAGTGTATGTATCACGTAAGTCTTTTGTAGTTCTTTCTGCAAAAGAACTACCTGTTCCCAAAGCTTTTTATGCTTTATTGTGGCACCTGTGTCATCTTTGTAATCATTTTGAACCCAGTTCTGCAAGTCATTATTGTAAGACCTGACGCAGAAATGCGAATCGCACACTATTAGTGTGGGGAATTCGCGATCGGCATTTTCAAGCGCCATCTTTAAAGACCTGATTTCAGCTTGCTGAGCTGAACAGTTTCTCAGTGATTCAGTTTTGGTGACTATTGGTCTGAATTTACCAAAGCGCCAACGACCTTTAACAATCGCGCACGCTGCGTTGTAGGATTTTTTCTCTACATCGTAATGTTGTGCAAATCTGTCCATGTAGATTACACATGTGTATTGTTCGAGAGGCAGAATTTTGATTGGCAGAGGATATTCTTCTTCATATTCTAGATTTTCTAGTTTTTTCATTTTCGGGTCAAAATAGTATTGCAAGTATTCTGCAGCAAGAGAATTTTCCCATTGTATCCATTTTGGATCTAATGTCACGGTAGTCAAAATGTGTGGGCGTGTTAATGCCTCAAGGGCTGATTCTGCTGGTAAAACAGTTATTCTTCTGCCTTGGGCTTGGGCTCTTTCTTTTGCTACAGCAGTTTGAACCGCTATTAGAAGTTTTTCAGTATGACTGATTTTCATTTCAGCTTGTGTGTACAAGTGTGATTTGTAAGCTATTGGTACCGTTTCTCCCTCATTAGAGGTCAGGTACGTGAATCCGCATCTTCCTGGGATGACTCGGATTACAAGGTTGCGTATGTTTTCGCGAGTTTGCAGTTTTGTTTTAGCTAACATGTCTGTTTGCAATGATCTTAACATTTCTGAATGTTTTTGAGTCCAATTTATTGGTTTGAAATCAGGTTTTATTAATTCATAGAGAGGTTTAGCCCTCTCTGCATAATTTAGAATGTATGTTCTTCCGAAATTCAGGAAACCTAGTATTGATTGTAAGTTCTTCAGCGTTTTAGGTGCTTGGAGTACAGCACACTTCTCTAAGAAGTTGTCTGGCAGGCTCTTGCCTTCACTTGATAATTCATATCCTAAAAACAGGACAGTTAGATGCACAATTCTTGACTTTTTAAAGTTGAATTTGTAACCCTCAGCTGCGAACCCAAGTATTATGGTGTTCACTCTTTTCAAGTGAGTATCCAGGTCATCATCTGTTAGATAGATGTCATCGACATATGATAATGCTTCATCATCATATATTTGTAGTAACTCTATTACTCTTGCTGAGAATAATCCTGGGCTATTCTTGAATCCCTGTGGGAGTCGACAGAAGTGTTTTTGCGACCCCATTATTGAGAACGCGGTCAAATACCTGCTCTCAGGTGCAATGTTTTGACAAAAGAATCCAATAGAG
Source organism: Lissotriton helveticus (assembly GCF_964261635.1). Lineage (NCBI taxonomy): Eukaryota > Metazoa > Chordata > Amphibia > Caudata > Salamandridae > Lissotriton > Lissotriton helveticus. The sequence goes on from NC_136070.1 coordinate 833,464,114, forward strand.
ATGTCTAATGTCGTTTTGTATTTTTTGCGCACGATGTTATTCATTAGTGCTGCACTGTGTGAGTTTTGTACTGCAAATGTTTTGCAACATGAGTTAAGGTGTCTGTAGTCTAAAACTAGACGATATGAATCGTCTGGCTTGGAGACAGGAAACAAAGGATTGTTCATTTGTGAGGTGCATGTTTCAATCACCCCCTGGTATTCAAGTTGATCTTAGATCTCCCTGACTTGCTTTTTGGCTTCTTGTTTAATTGGGTACTGCCTTTGTGCAGTGGGTTGACATTTTAACTGGATTTTGTGAGGAGGAGAGTCCTCATCTCATCCTACATGATTTATATATAATGCAGGAGCTTGAGCTACTGCCCATTTTCTTGCATATGTATATTTTTTATGAATTGAAATATGATTTGAGAAGGCAGGCATAATCATTTCTTCGCCATGAGGGCACTCCCTGACAAACTCTGGTGGCCAGTCTTTTTCAGCTAAACGGATGTCATAGCCCTTTGAAAGGTTATCCCAAAAGAGACCCCTTACTTTCCTAGTCTTGTCCCCCTCTATACGCAATGTTATCTCGTATATTTTATGAGGTTTGCTTACTCTGGTATCTGCAGTTTCCACCTGAATGTATTCATTCGTGTCCACTGTCTCCAGAAGATTCATCAAGATCTTGCGAGCTATGGTCACTTCTGCTGCACTGTCTAGCATTGTCTGGGCCCACTCTCCGTTTTTCAGTTGTGTCCTCAGTATCCTCGGCATGTTTAATTATTTTAATACTGGCTACCTTCTTTCTTGGAAATTGTAATTTTTTACTTTGATGAGCAGGTTCCTTGTCTTTGGACTTGACGTGCTCTTCTTTGTGTTCTGACCGTCCTCTTCTTTCCGATTTCTGTGAGGAAGTCTGAAAAGATCGAGAGGGACGTGTATCAATATCTTGATATCTATCAGGTTTTCTTAATTTATCCCTATCTCTAAGGTTGTATCTTTTCTCAGAGGGCACCCTCTGGGGAGACTTGTCACCTCGTTCTGGAGATCTATCTCTGCGTTGAGGAGACCTTCCTCTGGACTGGAATCGTTTCTCTCTGGGAGTGGATTGTTTATTTCCATCCCAACTCTTTTTTGGAGTGTTTAGATTATTTTTAATAAATGTTTTTTCAGGATTTTCAAGTAGTTGGGGTTTTACTGGTTTCCCACCCAAACTATCTCTACCTAGTTCCTCATAGGATTTTTCTATGATTCTGGCAAGCTCAAATGGTTGTTCTGCTATATCTGTTTCTTTCAATTTCTGGCGGATCGCCACAGATGCTGCTTCTCCTTTTATGTTGGCTAACAATAGAGCCGAGACCTGCTTGAAGTCTTTCAGTAATTTCATACCCAGAGTTAAAGCAGGTTCTGGACCGTATTCATTTTGAATCTGTCTTAGCACATCTGGTATTACCGCCATAGATGGAACACCATGTGTTTTTGTGTAAATTGAAGCAAAGACTGTGCCCCAAGTGTCACAGTCTTCCACATGTGGTGCGATCCCCATTGGAAGACAGATAGTCAGAATTCTGTGTTTCTCAGTAGGCGTAGTATCAGGAAATACTGCCTCTATTTGAGTGATTTTCTGAGCTACGTTTTGTAGGTACTTAACCAAGACATGATTGTATGTTCTGTGGTGTAATTTTGTTTGTGTTCCCCTGATGAGGGGTCAGCTGTGGAATGTTGATTGCTGGTTGGACTGTTGAAGTCCGCATTACATATTGGACTAATTGTCTGTGTATTTTAATTAGTATTTTTAGCTGAGCTAAAAGTTCCCGGTCTGACATTTTATCAATGTCTGGATGTGGTGTGTAGCTGGCTAGAACCGGCCACGTTGCTCCTGGTCTACCTAGTGGACCGAGCCTGGTGATGTGATTTTGATGCTTTAGGGCGCTTTTAAACCAGAGCAGGTGCTCTTGGTAATTTAGTGGGATTTCAACATCCTCGAAAGGAGTGTATTCATCCGGAGGTTCCTCTATTTTGTAATAGTGGAATTCGTGTGTTACAGCGTTTGAGCGTGTGAGTAGAATACCTCTGTCTGCCGATATTCATGGGCCTCTACCACGAATATGACTGTACCACCTCGTGATGTCAGTCCATTTTCTATAAGTTTAATAGTTATAGTTTTTCTTACATTTACCGGAATGATTATAGCATTCGGGTCATTTTCTTGGAGACTTGTGTCATCCGCTAGGAGTTGAGCTGCTATTCTAGCTGTCTCCCTTTTGTCTTCACTTTCCGTAATTTTTACTAACAGAAAGCTTTTTGTTGCAGATCAAGTTTCAAGGAAAACAAAGATTAGGTGCACAATATTTTGGAACACTGTATCCTTCAACGTTGACTAAACCAAAAACTATACATAGGATTCTCATCCTACTAAGTTCCGGCGGATTTTAACCTTTCACCCACTCCAGACGTCTTTTGGAGTTTTTACGGGAAAAAGGGTCTGTGTGAAAAAGCACGACTAAGTTACTCTAATGTCTTGCGTTAGATTATCGCCTTACCAAACGTTGGGCGCCATGTAGTGTAGTTCCTATATTCCCAATAGGCTCTGCACATTGGAATAATATAAACAGCAGTGTAGACGTAGGACTGAGGTCGACTAGGTCTCTACTGACTATATTAGACTTAATTAGTTTTGCCAGCTAGCTCAGAGGTCACTAGAAACTTTCTCGAATAAACAAGGAGGAGTTTAACTTCCCTGGATAGACAAGAAGGGATTAGCTTCTGACAACCATAAAACATGACAACTTTGCTCCCTCAGAATAAGAGTGTATCTCTAGAGTCGTGTGAAAACAATAGACAATTATTTTACTCAGTCAAGCATGCATACTTAGTTTCACCAGAGTGCAGAGAATAGAGAGACGGGCGTTTTCAATAAAAGGTGTTATTTATTGAGCAGTCTTCTTTCTCATGCAAGAGAAATGAATTGCCACAATTGCAATACTTAGCATAAAGTAAAGTGCGTACAGTAAAAGGAGTATTATAAAATAATACTGTAAAAGCATTGATATGGTTTCTTAGCCATATGATAGCGCCGGGACGCCACTTTGCTGGGGCAGCTGCGCGCTATAAAAATCCGTATAACATAACATAACATACTTTAAAATAGATAAAATATATACATACAAATATACATTGACTAACGTACTCAACTGGTGTTTCTAAATACGCCTACCCCGGTGTACCTGACCTAAGCCTAATACGTGGGAAGGAGTAAATAAGTAGCAGTTTAAGTTAAGTTGGTTTTGCCAAGGATCGGAATCAAGAATTCTCTTTAAGGGTTTAGTCAGCTCCGTACCTGGGTAATAGAAAGCAGGAGGTCTGGTATTTCTTTCTCAGGACTCGATATCCCAGCAACCCGCAAGGGCGGCTGAGAACACCGGAGCTGGATTTCTCGGCAGGAGAAAAGACAGCGTCTCTCTCAGTGCGTCAAAGGGGAGGGGCGGCGTCCGTGGGCTCTCCGCATCAGCTGGGCTCTCAGGCAAGTAGATAGCCGCTCTGCTCCAAACCACTGTGTGTTTGCTTAAGGCACCGTTGGTATATTTATACCTGAAAGGTGCCGGGTTTGACGTAAGGTTGGACATAAGACGTCACCAAGAACTAACAGTTCTTTCTGACTCTAGGAGTTCTTGTGCAAATCAAAACAAGAGCAGGGGGATTTCCCGGGCTGCTGGAGGTTTGGTTTGTTTAAAGAACGCTTTGTACTTTCTAGGAGTCTAGAGGAGTAGCCATGCTGTATTCGGACTGCATGGGTTGTTACTAAATATGGATATGATTCTTATGCCTTCATAAGGATATTATTTATTATAACCACATAAGGGCATGAATCAGGAATATCGAATTAGGGTCCCAGATAGAATTACAACAACCACCTGCACATTGATGGAGTGAAAATGCTTTAGGTTGTGGTACACCTGCTCCCGGTCATGAGGTGGAACCAGGTTCATATGGGTACAGTCACAACTGCATCCTATGAGTGAGGAGGGTTAAGATCAAATGTAAGTTGAAAACATTTCCAGTTGTTTCAGACATGACTATTGAAACTGTCTGAAGGTGGAGGAGTTTAAAAACAAGTTATCTCAGTTCCAAGCAGTTGGTGTTCAAACCACCTTTGTGCAACAAGGTAAGTGAAAAAATCTCTTCAATGTGTATTAAAGATCTGAGATTGTAAAAGCAATGAGGTGTTTTTTAGTTTTGCACATAGGCTTGGCACTATGGGATCTCCTAACAATTTATCAGGCCAAGTGCATTGCACATCTTTGGTATGGCTGTGAGGACTGGGGGTATGCCAAGTTGGACTGGATTCAAATGATGGAGAATATTTTCTTAAGCAAGTTGGTTCGGGTCCCTCAGTCTACCCCAGTCTTTTCCGTGCATGCAACCTTGGGCCTGAACAAGTTTCGGACCTGATATCTTTAAGTCTGCTCCTGTGCTGGATCAAGATGGAGTAGGGCGAAATTGAAGCTAAGCCGGTTGATCCTTGAGGACTGTTTGGCCTGACATCGGGTAAATAACATACCGTGGATAGCCTATGTTAAAGCAGCCTTTTCCTCCATAGGTGGGTCTAATATTTTTGTTGACCCTACCTCTCTCTCCATCTGTGAGTAGGGGTATGTCAAAAGGTTCTTTTTGGAACGCTCTCATTTGGCGAGAGAATGTTTGGAACTTCAGAAGCCTTCATTTCGAGGTCACATGCTCTTAAAAACTGTGCAGGGGATGGAGCCGTATCTGGTAATGGTTCGCTCACAGCATGACAGGTTGTTATTGGCCACGTTTAAGTTCAATCAGTTGCATCATTTCTTGCCAACTCCATGTGGGTGGGTACAGCCTGAGGTAAGGGTACCCTGCAGTTGAGACAATTTGTCTCCGCAGAACATGCTGCAGTTTACAATGTTTTGTTCTTATTTCAGCTGGCCGAGAAAGTGTGTTTTAAGTCCCTTGTTGAAATCTTTGAATCTGAAACAAGTTAGGCCTACCCTGATGTATCTTCAGATGCTTCCCGCTGAGTATGTGATTTTTACAGTTTTATCCTTTTTACGAGCTGTCTGGGTGTCTAGGAGAACGAGACCTGATTAGCTGTTTTAATGTTCATAGTTTCATGAGTAATTATACTGTTTATATTTATTAACTATGAATTTGATATTATTGTTTTTGATCTGAATTCTTTTATGGTTATTTAATTACTAAATAAAGATTTATATTGAACTGCAGCCTATGGGTGAGGAGGGTTCAGATCAAATGCAAGTTAAAAACATTTCCAATTGTTTCAGACATGACTATTGAAACTACCTGTAGGTGGAGGAGTTTAAAAACAAGTTATCTCAGTTCCACCCAGGTGGTGTTCACACCACCTTTGTGCAACAGGCTAAGTAAAAAATGATCTTCAATGGGTTATTTTTTTTTGTATAGCAGGATCAAACAAGCACAAGCCTTTTGAAAGGTATTTGTCACTCTGGTGCATGATGATGTTGTTATTATATTTAAGGTTAACGGTGGAGGGATGGGAGGCCAACAGGAAATGTGGGGCGCAATGGCACTGAGTGTGGTGCCTAAAAGATTATTAGGAGGTTCTGGTATGGGGTCAGAACGGGGCCAACCTGTAAGAATAAGTTGGGAGAGATTTAAGGGGTTTAGCATCATGTCTTCAAGTTGCATCTTTGTACATTTTCACATTTATGTTATGTTGATTGAAGTCGAAACGCAGTTAATTGGTTTATTGGTGGTTAGGTACTGCATTTTAGTAAAGTGTTGTAGTGAATAGCTGGTACGGATCAGAGGCTTTACAGAATTGCACACTGTTTAGCAATTTACAAATCACAGAAGCAAGCACTTAACACTTGCTCTCATGAAAATGGGTCAGTACTTTTGTTGCTTAGAGTTGATCAATTATGTTTTTATTGCGGTCTGGCAGTGTATTTTATTAATGTTTGGCACTGGATGGCTAGTATAGATTTTAAGAGTCTGGAGATTTACACTTATATTGGCACTTTTCAAACTATGTTGGAAAATAAGCACAGGTCACTTTATAAACACTGATTAACGCATTTGCTGTCAGATATTCCACTGCATTTATGTATTATGGGTGAATTACAGTTCTTTGAACCATATTCACTTGATGATGGAAACACCTAGGATCATATTTTTTTAAAGAATATTATCTTTTATTAAGTATGGGTTTAACAATAAGAGCAAACTACAGGTGATTGAATCATGTTTTTTTGCATAACCAGCTATTATTCTTCTGCAAGAGACCTAGGGCCAGATGTAGGACAATTCCATTTTGTGAGTCGCAATTTGCGATGTTTTGCCAGTCACAATTTCTAACTTGCAAAATTGAATGTACAACTGTCTGAGACACTGTTTGCGATTCTCAAACCGGTCAAAAGGGACCTGCCTCATCAACATTAATGAGGCAGGTCGTAATTTGCGACCCATTGGGCATGACCTGCAAACACAGGGTTGGTGGCCTGCTGGGGACATCAGACCCCCATTTCTGTGATTTTTCAATATAGCAACTTTTTTTTTCAAATGCAGCCCGTTTTCCTTAAAGTAAAAATGGATGAGCTTTTAAAAAACAATGAACATTAATCTTTTCATTTTTCAAGGGCAGGCAGTAGTCCCTTGGACCAATGCCTGCTCTTTAAAAATATTTTCGCACCCATTCACAAAGGGGACGGGGTCCCATTTATGACCGCAAAAAAAGTCGTACATCTGGCCCCTATATCTCAAAATGTAGAAAGTTGAACTTTACCCTGTTTAATAGATTATGAGATTTCAAATGTTTTCCTTTGGCGAGTGCAGTCCATAGTCATATTTGTAGCTAGGTCTGCATACTGAAATACCCTGCTACCAAACCAATAATGAAGAACGTTGGGCTTGGGTAAACTGCTCAATTTGCTATGAATGAATGACCATTGTAAATGTATATGCTCCCATGGACTATAACCCCTATTTGTTAACAGATCTTTATTAATCACTCCTACCACTACATGACAAACTAACTATCAGCACCAATTAAAATGTTTTGCAGGAGGTAGCCTTGTATTCTGCATCGTCCAATCGAAGGCAGAATAAAATTAAAACAGCAAAGGTCTTTGCTTCATATCAAGTGTTGGATTTGATAGACCCAAAGGGGTCTACGTTTTTGGATAAGAATACACTTGAGTTTCAGAAAGACATAATTCTGTTATGTATTCATTTATTTTATACCATCAGCCTATTTCCTACCAAACAGCTTCTGAGATCCCTCAGTGCTAGAATTAAGTGTATCAGGCTTTAAGACTCCCTACACTCGAAGAGATGGATTTTTAACAACATCTATTAGAAGAATCTAGAAGATAATGTTGGGTTCCAGAAGATAAAGCTGCAATATTGCTATTTTTTCTCTCAGAATGAAGGGGCAGCTAATGTTACTAATCATTTCTATAAAAATGGGAATGCAGGTTAAACATTCGCATGATAAATACCTAATTTATAAATGTGATTCAAGTCTGTAGATTTAGAGAAGGCAAACAAGATCTCTGTGAATATTATTACAAGGAGGTCTGTTTGAGCAGCACAACTTACTTTTTAATCTGTTCAGAGAATTATTGTGATAGTATACTTCTCAAAAATAAAAATGAGGATCACAGAAAGAAATAAAATAAATGTGATTATCTTAGATCATTATAAAATATCTACAATATATGTGAGGAAATTGATTCAATCCATTTGGATATTTTTCTCGAACCATTGCCGACTTCCGTGCCATAGTAGGTAATTGTGAGCAGTCTAATAGAACATTAGATGAAACTTGGTTCTATATTTCGATCTTTACCAAATGGGAAAGCTAGAGGAGAAGATGAATTTCCCACAGAATATTGTAAAGGTTTTTGGGTAGTTTTCCATATTTATTTATTAAAACTTGTGAATTATATTTTAGTAGGCAGCAACACCCACCCCTTCTTTTGAAACAGGGATAGTAGGCCGCTTTTTTTTTTTTTTAATGGTAAGAATTTTAAAAATTTGAATTTGTATCAACCGGTTAGCTTACTCAATTCATACAATAAAATGAAATCCAATCTAATAGCCAATAGAATTCAAAGAGTCACTGATAAGATGATCCATAGAGATCTAAGTGTTTTTTTTGCGGTTTGCCAATTATATGGTATTACAAATTATTTAACAGAACCTTTATAGGTTTTTAACACCAATCAGCTATCCACAATGGTTTTTTTTTTAGACGGAGAGAAGTCTTTCGACCTCATGTTCTGAGAGGATCACTGACATAATATAGAATGACAAAATATAGACTTACCAAAATATAGTCACCAAAATAAAGAATGCCAAAATATCGAATTCCTATCTACAAACAGGTAAGTACAAAAATATCGAATCCAAAATATAGTCTGTAAAAAATATTGTTAGTCAAAATATCGAATGTTTTTAAAAGTCTAAAAAGTAATTTAAAATTAATGAAATAATAAATATAATTAACTAAAACATACTTAAAAATACTCAAATAACCTTAAAATTAAGATATAATTAATTTAAGTTATTAATAAAAAATGTACAATATTTTACTGTAGGATAGCAGGAAGGTAACATTTAATATTACCACTCCAGTGAGTGCAACAGTAGGGAAAGCGTTGGATAGCGTAGGGGTAAAAAATACTATTCCCACTCCAGAGAGTGCAACAGTAGGGAAAGCGTTGGATAGCGTAGGGGTAAAAAATACTATTCCCACTCCAGTGAGTGCAACAGTAGGGAAAGCGTTGGATAGCGTAAGGGTAAAAACTACTATTCCCACTCCAGAGAGTGCAACAGTAGGGAAAGCGTTGGATAGCGGGAGGGTAAAAAATACTATTCCCACTCCAGTGAGTGCAACAGTAGGGAAAGCGTTGGATAGCGTAGGGGTAAAAAATACTATTCCCACTCCAGAGAGTGCAACAGTAGGGAAAGCGTTGGATAGCGTAGGGGTAAAAATTACTATTCCCACTCCAGAGAGTGCAACAGTAGGGAAAGTGTTGGATAGCGTAGGGGTAAAAAATACTATTCCCACTCCAGTGAGTGCAACAGTAGGGAAAGCGTTGGATAGCATAAGGGTAAAAATTACTATTCCCACTCCAGAGAGTGCAACAGTAGGGAAAGCGTTGGATAGCGGGAGGGTAAAAATTACTATTCCAACTCCAGAGCGTGCAACAGTAGGGAAAGCGTTGGATAGCGTAGGGGTAAAAATTACTATTCCCACTCCAGAGAGTGCAACAGTAGGGAAAGCGTTGGATATTGGAAGGGTTAAAATTACTATTTCCACTCCAGAGAGTACAGCAGTAGGGAAAGCATTGGATAGTGTAGGGGTAAAAATTACTATTCCCACTCCAGAGAGTGCAACAGTAGGGAAAGCTTTGGATAGCGTAGGGGTAAAAATTACTATTCCCACTCCAGAGAGTGCAACAGTAGGGAAAGCGTTGGATAGCGTAGGGGTAAAAAATACTATTCCCACTCCAGTGAGTGCAACAGTAGGGAAAGCGTTGGATAGCGTAGGGGTAAAAATTACTATTCCCACTCCAGAGAGTGCAACAGTAGGGAAAGCGTTGGATAGCGGGAGTGTGAAAATTACTATTCCCACTCCAGATAGTGCAACAGTAGGGAAAGTGTTGGATAGAGGGAGGGTGAAAAGTACTATTCCCACTCCAGTGAGTTTAACAGTAGGGAAAGTAATGATTAAATATATTATTAAAAATAAATTAAATATCAATACCAATAAAACATTAATTGAAATTAATAACCAATTTAATATTATGTAATAATTAATTAGAAATACAACTACATATTAGTTATTAAAAATTAATAAACTGTGCATAATTATTTAACAACTAATTAATTTTCAATAACAAAAACTAATTAATAATAAAAATTAATACCAATTAAAAATTAACAGTAAATTAATTATCAATACACAAAAAGTATTTTTAATATGTAATTAATTACAATTACATTACTTCCCACCCTATTCCCCTATAAACCCACATCCCACTACAGAAAATACATTAATACAATTATCATAATTATCAAATATTTAATTAATACAAAATAATTACCAAATAATAAAAATTAATTACCAATTAAAAATTAATTAACAATAAATTTAAAATCAATACCAATAAATGAAAAAAAATATTTACTTAATTACAATTAAATTACTTCCCACCCTATTCCCCTATAAACCCACAACCCGCTACAGAAAATACATTTAGAAAATTAACATAATTAACAATTAATCAATTAATACAAATTAATTGGCAATTAATAAAAATTAATCACCAATTAAAAAATAACAATAAATTCAAAATGAATACCAATAAATATATAAAAATATTTAATTAATTACAATTAAATTACTTCCCACCCTATTCCCCTATAAACTCACAACCCGCTACAGAACTAGAAAGCAAATTTTAATTACAAATTATTAATAATTGCTAAAAATTAATATTTAATTTAATATAATTAAATTACTTTCCACCCTATTCCCCTATATAAACCCACAACCCGCTACAGAATTAAATTACGCAAAAATTAAATAACATAAAATTCATTACTTAAAATACATTAAACATACATTACAAAAAATAATATACACTTTTCACACATATACTAACATACAAAACACTTTAAAAAAATTAATATTATTAAAAAATCGATATATTTAATGCCTATATTGTATACTTCGATATTTTGACTTCTATATTTTGAAAATCGATATCAGAATCAGAATCAGAAAGTACTTTATTCGGCTAAAAAAAATTAACCATGAAAGTAACAACAACATAGACAGCATACTACATAAAGAAACTGAATTAAAAATACACATACGAATTATATTTCATTTACACTAATACTTTTCCTTAATTTCAATACATATTTAAAATAGTTTAAGAGAACCACAACAGTAAAAACAGTATCCATTCTCTGACATTCTCGAAAATCGATATTACTTACCTTAAATTCTATATTTTTAACCACTATATTTTGTCCATTCTATATTTTTACTTCGATATTATGTCCATTCTATATTTTGGAATCGATATTATGACTGTTTACCGTTCTGAGAGGCTCTTTTTTTAATGTTAAAAATGTTTGGCTTTCCCTCTCAGCTCACAAGGATTTTAGACAATGCTTATAGAGGTACAAAGGCCAGACTGAAATTAAATTAATCAGACATCGGTGTTCTCAAGGTTTTTCCCTTCCTCTGACAGTTCTTTGCAGAATGGCTTCAATTAGAATGTAAGTTTTTCCATTTGTTATTTTCTTTTTAACACAGTCGCATGTGTTTTATATTTTAGTTTTTCAAAGAAGTAGAGAGTATCTTTTCTTCATTTATTTGACGAAGAAACCCCCCACACCTTCACATAGCACTTGAAATGGATCCAGAGCACAGAGAGTCTTAGCTATTCTGAATATTAAAACATGCTATTTTGAAAATGACTTGACGGCTATGATTTTTAATGAAAATGAAGTTGATGAGATCATGAAGCTGACAAAATCACCTATGAAAGTTCAGTATAAAATTCTTCAATGGTGTTTACAAAAAGAAAAGAGCAGTTTAATAAAAAACATTTCTCTTCCATATATGAATGTGACTACTTGCTTCAAGGACATAAGTATGGAAAAAAATGGATTTCTCAGATTAAGTGACTTTATTTAGATGGCCACAAATAATCTTTTTTTGTAAATTGCCAGATTATTTAGTTAATGGTGTATGTCAAACCTGGCCAAATATTTAATTATTGATCAAAATTTCAAAGGATGGCTGATGTGTTCATATAATGAAGCATATCCTTTTTGTTAAGTATTGATTTAGGCAGTCTGAGTATTGATAAAGGGTCAACCAGCGCCAAACGTCCATGCCAGGAAGTGCCGGGAGAATCGCCATATGTGGTGCCGGTTGACAGAATTGCATCAGCTGGGGAGGTCCACTCAACAAATGAAAAAGGTGCAGCCCACTGTGACCCCCACTATACGTTGCATACTTTCGTTTGCCTACCTCGAACTTATACGAGTAGCTGCAAACCAAAACGCAGCAGCAAAGGGCTGTGCCTCAAACATATAATGAAAACAATTTCGATGTGTTTGGTTAATAAAAAAACAGAAGCAAGTATCTCTCTTCATAGTTAATACTCAGTTTTTTTTTTTACAATAACAGCTACGTTTTGCAACAGCAGGTGTAAAGTTGTGACAATTATGTTGTTCTGCTGAAGTCTACATGAATTTATTTCATAATGGCCAGGTCTTTGATGCAGTAAATTATCCTGGCCCATATCAATAGATAACATAAATTGATAGTTGTGCATTGTTTAACTTTAGTGATGAACTCAAAAGGGCTTATTTTTTGTTAAGGGTAGCCATAAAATGGGATCATACTGCACTGCAAACACAACAGTTTACCCACCATATTTGGAACAGAAATACTATCACTCACTTTCCTTAGGGCAGAGAAAATTATTAATATTTCCGACACACAATGAAAAGGATCCCAGTGTGACCGGGCCATTTGTTTTTAGTCATAAATAAACACCCAAATTGCTACCTGTCTGTAGCCTCCAGTTCCTGCTTGTTCCAGCCTGATACAGTCACACAGCAACTGCCCAGGTTTTCCTGCCTGGGTTTTCCCGACCGGGTATCCTCACTCAGCGTTCTTCCCTCCCAACAGAAGCCCCATCCACCACAGGACCTGCTTTATACAGGCCACAGCGTGACCGTGCAGCAAATGCACAAAATGGCGCACAAAAGTCAAGCCCGTCTGCTCCCATCCGTGCCTGGACCACGCCCAGTGCCTTGACACCTGGCCCTCTCCCCCGTAGATACACCATTGCTGAGCTCTCTACCCTCGACCTTGGATCCACAAAAACACTGTCACCGAGCCGACCCACGCTCCATGGTAGGACCTTTTACATGCAGCCACTGCCACTTCACATGCCGCAGCAACACCAACTTGCATGTGCCCTTCTTAACACATGTTCACTATTCAAACACACCACTGAGATTTGGGACCTCATCTCCACCTTCACACCTGACGCCCTCTTCCTCACTGATACCTGACTCAACCACACTTACGAGCCCAACCTTGCCACCGCAATACACAAAGGATACAAGATCACCCACTGCAACTGCATTAACAAGCCTGGCAGAAGAACCACCACCATATACAAGTAATCCATCTAATGCATCACCACAAATGCCTATATTAGCCCAGCCATGCATCACCTCAAATTCCGACCCCAAACAGAAAGCAAAACTACCATCAGAGCACCATCCTCTACCTCCCTCCAGGATCACGTCAAGCCTTCTGCAGCTTCACCACTGACTTCATCGCCCTCCTTGCCTTAGACTCCAACAACTACATTTCCTTGGTGACCTCAACTTCCATCTCGACAACCACTAGAAAATCAACACTAGTAACCTCCTCGAAAGCCAGCAACACAAGGACCCCACGACCATCACAGACATCTAAGCAAATGGTGCCAGCTTGCCCTACAGAACACCGCCTGCATCATGAACTCGGTCCACTCAGGGGCCCCAACAGACAAATGACCTCACCACATTTTCAACCTAGGCGAAGCCAGAATCCGCCATGTACTCTCTATCTTGTTCAACACCTCAATTACCAAGGCCGCCCTCCACGATGACTGAAAACACACAGAAGTCATCTCTCCAACTAAAGAAACTATCGGCAGACCCTAGCAAACTCAACAACTGCCAACCAATCTCCATGCTCCTGTTCCCGGCCAAAGTATTAGAAAAAGCCATCAACCAACAACTCTCTTCACATCTGGAACATAACCTCCTTCTACTCGTTTCTTCACAATCCAAATTCCATAGCAACCATAGCATGAGACAGCCCTCATTTGCGGCTACTGAGGACATCCAAGCTCTACTCGAAAGAGGAGAGAATGCGACTCTGATCCTTCTAGACCTCTCAGCAGCCTTTGATCTTTCCTCATCGCGAGAACGCAAAGAGCCTGCCTTCTCCCTTCACCTCAGAACCCAAGGAAATCATCTAAGGAGTACCCTAGGGAATCCTACCTCAGTCCCACTCTCTTCAACACTTATATGACACTTCTGGCCAGCATCACCAAAACCCATGGACTCAATATCATATCCTAGGCTGACGACACACAGCTAATCCTCTCCCTCTCCAAAAGACAACACCAAGACCAACTTCCACAACTGCATGGCAGATGTCACCAACTATATGAAGGTCAACTGCCTAAAGCTGAACTCAGACAAGACAGAAGTACTGATTTTTTTAAACAGAAGCTCCCTGTGGGATGTATCCTGGTGGCCCTCAGAACTCAGAACTACTCCTACCCCCACTGACCATGCTAGGAACTTACACAACTGTGGACCCACCTACTTGAAACACCGCGTAAACTTTTATCAGGCCACCAGACACCTCCGCTTCGTGTCCCTTTCTCTAAACCCCACCACCTGCATCCAATTCTGCAGATGTGGAGGTTGCTCCTTCTCCTACTAAGCAGCAAAGTGTGAGAAGTTGACCTGATGTATGATGTTCACTATTCTAGTGAGCACCTTGTATCAGTACAAACTACCCTTATGGTGGGTGGTTGTAAGTCAACCTTATAGACAAGCTATCCTAGGGGTAGCATAGACCTAAGCAGTCTTAGGCTTAACTCAAGAGGGCATGTGAAGCCAGCTGTTTTACCATATGCAATCCTTTTAATACCAAATGAAAGGACACCACACAAGTTATATATTATAAAAATATATGTATTTATTACTAGAATAATCCTCTGTACTCTTTATGAGGACAGAGGCACAAGCGTTTAAACAAAAGCACAGTTAAACATACAAAAGTTGCACAATTATGGATAGGCCCGGTGGCCACTTAAACCATATACTAAATAAGTGGTATAAGAACCACGTCACGAACAATGGTGAGGCCTAGGGCCTTGAGAATCGCTGGGACTACACTGGACTAACAGTAGTTAGGACTGGGGCGGCCCACAGGATACGAGTGCAGTGTCTAAAGTGCACGCGTGCACCAATGCAAAGTCAATGGTGCGTAAAAGTTACAATGTTACTGTTTTGGAAGTCTTCCAACTGGACTAGAACTTAGCCACTTTCAACTAGGACACTAGAGGTGTAAACCACTACAGGTGCACCGGTGTTTTATCGTTACCTCACCCACAGGAAGCGGGTGCATAGGTGCCAAAGTGTGTTGGGTTTCGTCGTGGAGTTCTATGGAGCCTGGAAATGAAGATGCTGCAGGCGGCCAGGAGAGAAGAGTCCGGTTGGATCCAAGGGTGGATCGAAGATGTAGAGTACCTGAAAGCAGAGGGAACAGAGTCTGGGTCACTAGCCAGTGACCAGGAAGGAACCAGGAAGGAACCAGGCGATGTCGGGCGCAATCAGGTAGTTGTCGAGAAGCTTGTCTCCGCTGCCACGTGGACTCGGGGGCATCGACGATGATCAGGAGTGGAACACGGACTGTCCCACAAAGGTTCTCGCTGTCGGCGGTGTCGCTTCCGGATCAAAGTCAACAGGCCTTGGCAAATACAACCCATGCAGGATTTAAAGATCGCTTCTTACTCGGACCAGCAAGGTCAGAGAAGTTGCTCCTTTTTCAGGGGAGCGAGGGCCAGTCTGGAGCAACCAGACCAGCAGAGTAAATTTGAAGGTTCGTCGTCGTAGAGGCCACTAGCCAATGGGCAAGTGACCAGACAGACGCGTCAAGCAGGAAAATGCAAAAGGGCCCCACGCAGCACTCAATGAGTGTGGAGAGGTGATCTTCGGTGCACAAACTGCTCAGGGCTGGGGCTTCTAAGTCTCCAATGTACAGCTTCGAGGATGCCTCGGGAGCTGCACGGGAAGCACTTCGCAGTCTTTTCAAGATGGCCGGTCCCACGTCTCACGTCGCGTCCACGGGTCTCAGCTTTGCTGTGGCTGTGGATCGGGCTGTTGGAAGTCTGGGAATCTGGTTCTTGTTGATCTCTGTCGCTCAAGCTCTGGTGGGAGCTGCAACAAAGCAAACCGTTGGGCGCTTGATGGTGCCTGTTTGCACAGGATGGTCACTCCTTGACCACAAGGGAGATTCTTCAGTCTCCTACGTCGAGTAGGATGTCGAAGGGTCCAGAGTTATGTTTCAAAGTTTCAGTCAGGATTATCTAAAGTCTATGGACACAGCTCCTACCTTTATTCCAAATCAAGGGGCTGGATTACCTTCTAGGTCCCTCCTATGGGTGGGACCCAGGAAGGGAGTGGTTACACCCCTTTCCCTTTGTCCAGTTTCGCACCAGAGCTGGGGTTGGAGTGCCCCAGCACCGGTTTGAACTGGGCTTTGCATGGGGTGCCTTGTGCGCCCCAGGCAGTGTCTAGTTTCACTCGCCCTGCCTGCCTCAATCCACTATCTCCTGTCTGGGGTGGTGTAGCACCTCCCTGTGACAGGAAACCTTTTGTACAGGCCTCCCCTGCCGGAGTTTCGGTCAGCAGCAGGAGGCCAGACCCTTGTCTGTGGCAGCAGCATCCATTTTGTGATGCTGAGGCTCTTGTTAGTTTTAACCGCGTTTACTCTTACCCACATATCTTATCCCTCTAGAAGGGTGGAATGCTACCCCCGTCGCCAGAACTGATGAGGGGGTAATATTCCAAAGCGTATGACACCTTACACGACATGTTTTGATAAAGCCAAACCAAAGTTAGCAATAACCGCGAGGATTATAATGCACTTAAGAGTATATGGTATGGCAATATCCCAGAACAGCTATAAGGACATGGTTCCGAAAGCTTCAGACAGGCTCAGTTCATGCTAGAGCGCCATCTCACATAAAACCAAGCACTCTGCCTCCAGGATTGTTAAGGCCTGCCATAGGAGTGACTTATAGGTTTATATGTGTCCAGATATAGGTTTAAACAAAGTAATCAACGAATAGGGAGGAGGAATCGAGATCCATTCAGTTCCCCAAGAATATACAAAGTTAATCAAAAAGGAGAATGGACACTTGTAACTTCATAACCATTGGTTATAATGGATCACCCTCATAAACGCTGTGATGTTACATGCGGTGTATATCTGTTATCCGCCCCACGTGCAGCGTTCAGGCATAGTCATCGGGTGTCCAATAACGTGCTATATGCCAGCCTCATCCTGAGGCAACCTCTGGTCTGGGTAGCAGTGTTTTGGAAATAAAGGACACCCCCAGAGGGAATGTGAAAGAGGGTCTAAGAAAATTACCCCTTAAAAAACAAGACCAATCCGAAGGAAACTTTAATGTAAAAAGGATAGGTGAAGTTATTAAAATATATTCGATATGGTGGTAAATCAAGTTACTGGATCACCTTATATCTCATAAACGGTCAACATGTTTCTGCTCTTTCTGGCCCAGCCGGGTCTGTAGAGCATTCGTCAGGACATACAAGACAAAAGGTCAGTACTTACACCATTTGTGTAGTTTTCATAAAAGTGTATGAATTTTCAACACTTGATTGGACTTGTACTTTTGATTCCTAAAGTGGGGAAATAAAAAAGTAAGTATTCATTTTATTATAAGAGGCTTTGAAAAATAGCACTCTTAACATTCTCTGGATTCAGAGAGTTAAATAAATAGACCGGAGTCTCATACTGAGCGCTATGGACAAATAGAAGGGAGGAATCGGGGGGGGGGAAGTAATAGGATCCTAGCTGTGAACACTGAGGGCTTAATTTCGAAATGATGTATAGGACATCGTTGCTTTTATGGCTAAAACAAACAGCTGTGGGCAAAAGGGTTAAGAAATTATCCCTCGAAAATTAGGACACTCATGTATCTCTGAATGAACATAGAGAGTAAATGATCTCTTCCTACGTAAACATCTAGACTACAAGATTTACGTGGCGAAATTCAGCTTATTGGTGTGAGGCATTGTTTCGTCTTATCGGACTAATGTGGGAACATACTCAAACTTACAGTGCTTATAAAGCAAGCCAAATCATTGTGTGGGGCTGATATTGTTACAGGGAGTGGTTAGTGCTTGACTACGCTCACTCGGCAACCTTTGAAACCCATACAAATCAGATTTGATGTCAAGTTTCTCGCATTCGCTGAATACTAGATTAATTAATAAACGATGCTAGATAATTAATAAACGATACTGTACAACCACTGGTACATTCATCCTCTTATGACAGACATGAAATGTATTTAACGAGGGTGTTGTATCAGTTACTGTTTTTGGGAACACGACTGGCTGTTTTTTGATCTGTTAAAAGCGAGGTGGAGTTACCTTAATGCAGGGAATCGCAGTCGTCAACAGGGTGCGAGGGTATTGATAACCCGAGCTGTGGTAATACAAACATGTCAGGGGAAAACCGTGAATAACGGGTACTCGATATCTTACTGATAAATTGTCTCGTAATGTCTCTCTATGCCGCATTCTTACCCGCGTGTTGGAGCGGATTCCACGTCCTGTGCTGGCTCTGCCCCTGGATAGTAGGAGGCCGCTCCCACTGCCTATTTGTAAACGCATCGTGATAGAGATAGGACTGGGGTCGTCCTCCTCATCGAGACTGATACAACTTTATGTGGTGTCAATTTGCTTACAAGTGTTGTTTTACAAAATAACAGGAGAGTGTAACATCGTTTGTATTCAGTGGTAAGTGATTTTAGATCTAGCGTGGTGTATTTCTAGTGATTAATGCGTAACGCAATGGATACAAATCTTGGAATTATTACATCCAATCTCATGAAAAAAGGTTTTTCGTGGACACAGAAAGTATCACTGGTAACTGCATAAATATATCAAAATTAGAGAGCCAATTTATTCATTAATGATAGTGAGTCACACTCGTCGTCATTGTAGTGTGATTTAAGAGGGATGTAAATATTTGGAAATTTAATCAATCTCTTTGTTACGGTAGGGGACAGTGATGTAATGAAGGGCTTCTTGTTCTGTAATGCTGTTCCCTAGGGGCACAATGGATAAGGTGATTTTATGCAAATTGGTGCCACGGTATCACCATCTTTGTTCCTTCTCAAACAATATTTTTTCTGTATTCACAGTTTTGTCCGTTAGCATTTCTAGGACTGTCCACCTCAGTTCTTCACAGGAATGGCCTACTTCTACAAAATGGCTACATAATTTGGTGTAATTTCTCTTCAGTCTTATGTTGCTCTTATGCTCTCCTATTCTGATCTTGACTTTTCTGCAGGTCATGCCCACATATTTCTTTTGGCATGGACAGCTCACCAAATATATCACATGGGTGGAGTTGCAGTTGGTGTGCTGTTTTTGGGTCCAAACTAGAGTTTCTGTGAGCTGTAGTGTCTTGGTGGTATTCGTGAGTTTGCACACCACACAAGTCCCACATGGATAGTGTCCTGTGATGGGCATCATATTCGTATCTCTAGTTAGTGTCACTGTATTTCTCTTCACTGGACGTGTATGCACTAACGCATCTTTCAGGTTCTTTGTACGCTTGTTTGCGAACCTCGGTTTAGGCCAATTGTATTTATCGGAGGTAATGATTTGCCAGTTTTTTCTGACCAATTTTTGGACATCATAGGTTGCTGGGCAATAAGTGGTTACACAAGTAACTAAATCCTGGATTGGTTCTTTGTTGGTGGTTTGTAAGAGGGACTCTCTCGGTTGATATTTAGCTCGCTTACGACATTTAGAAATGGTAGATGCTGTATATTCTCTGGCTATTAATTTTTTACTTCATTCTTCTTCTTGTCGTGTATAGTCACTGTTCTTGTTACAATTACGCTTTAACCTCAGAAATTGGCTGTAAGGGAGATTGTCACGCAAAGGTTTTGGATGGTAGCTTTTATAGGACAAGAGACTGTTCTTTGCAGTAGGTTTGGTAAATGTTTTTGTTTCCAGTTTGCCGTGTTCAGTAAAGATGGTGAGTTCAAAGTCAATCTATCGTCTGATTGCCTGGTGCGAAAGTGAATTTTAACCATCGGTCTCTACCATTCAACCACTCAATGAACCTCTTTAGATATTTGTCGGCCTGCCAGATCAGAAGAATATCATCAATATACAGTTTCCTGTATAAAATACTGGAAACGTGTGGATTACTGTCATTTAGAACGTGCTGGCTCTCGAATTGGCTCACATAAAGTCCGGCTACCGAAGGGGCAAAGGCACTGCCCATGGATGTGCCATGGCACTGCAGAAAAAGTTCTCCATTATATTCAAAATAGTTCTCCTTTAAGGCTAGCCAACAACATTCCAATACAAAGTGTCTTGGGGTATTGTGTGTCCAGTTTTCCATAAATAGAAGATCTTCCAGCATCTGTAGTGTATCATCTTGAGGGAGGCTAGTGTACAGCGACTTGACATCTAGCCCTACAAGTAACATTGTCTCTGGGTCAAAGTCTCTTCCTGCGATTTGAATCAGGAGATCACGGGTATCTTTTAAGTAAGTGGGCGTCTTCTGCACAAGGGGTTTTAAACACTCATCTGCAAACCTCGATAAAGGCTCAAGTATGGAACCAATCCCCGAGACTATCGGGCGTCCTGGAGGTGGGGACTTGTTTTTATGCGTTTTTGGGAGTGAGTAGAAAAATTGTGTTTTTGGATCTTTCGGAGTCAAAAAGTCTGCTTCTTTCTTGGAAATCCACATATTAAGTTCTGCCTCATGGATCATTATCGCGACAGTATTGATTAATCTGTCAGTTGGATCTGTATCCAGTCTTTTATAGAATTTTGTGTCCGATAATAGAGCAAGACATTGTTGATCATATCCTTCTTTTGTGAGTATCACCACTCCTCCCCCCTTGTCCGCTGGTTTGATAATTATCGAGTCGTTGTTTTGTAACTCCTCAAGTGCTAGACGTTCTTTTTTACTCAAATTTTGAAAAGTCTTTTTCTTCTTGTTTTCAAGGCTATCAATCCCCTTCAGTAGAGCTTGCTCGAAGGTCTGTATTTCGATCGGAATAGAGCCATTGGGGGGATTGAATGTGGATTTTCTCCTTAATGATGTGTCGCCATCATTTTGTTTTTGTTCCATACCTGAGAAGAAGGCCTTTAATTTCAGTGTTCTACAGAACTCCGATATTTCGCATTTCAGTCTGAAAGTGTCCAGAGGGGGAGTGGGGACAAATCCCAAGCCCTTGTTGAGGATATTAGTTTGATCTTTAGATAGGGTTATCTCTGATAGGTTAACAATCAGTGATTCTTCTTGCTTGTGCCTGGCTGGGCTGATGACATGCTGCGCGTTTGGACGTTGGGCTGTTGGTCTTGCCAGGTTAGATTTTTCTTTCGACCGCGTGATTGATTCTGGCCTCTTGATAAAAAAGGCTGTTGTTGTTGGTGCTGATTCCCCATGTTGGTCATATGTTGATTGCCCATTTGTGGTGGCTGCTGCATGTCTTGATTAAAGGAATTGAATCAACTCGCAAATTGTGGCATATAGGGTTGAAAAAAGGGTATATGGTTCCCATGAAAGAAAGGTGGTCTCTGTCCTCTATTGCCTCTGCGTGGACGTCGATTTCGGAAGTTATTGCGTCCCCTCCTAGTATTGAACTCATCCGTGCTCCCTTCTGAGCCATCCGAAGAGTTCCAGCCAGTCGACACGTTGTCTGAGCCTTGGTCGGTTAATGTGTAATCCTCTTTAGAGTATGGATGCATCCGTTCTTGACTGAACTTTTTTAGGTCCTTTCCAAGTTTTTGAAGTTTGCTTTGCATAAGGAATTCCTGTGTGTCATCCATTTCTTTCGTGATTTCTTCCAGTTTCTTTTTGTAAACCAAAGGGTTAATACTTTTTTTCAGTTCATTTTCACATTCCTGGATTTTGATTAATAGCGCCTCTGAGAGTCTCTTGGCTGTCTTCACTACTAGGACCAAATAGTCCAAAGTACACTTCCCGGAGATGGAAGACCAGTCTCGTCAGAACGCTAAGTCATGTAGGAATATCCTGCGGGCATTGTTGACCCACAGACCTCTTGGGGCAGATTTGGACCTCATATATTCGGTCATGATGATGCCATGTATGGCTGTGCGAATTTGTTCCCTTTTTTTATCAGTTAGTGTGTCCCAATCATCAGTTTGGGCAAGAGCTTGCGTCAGATCAGCATTTTCTAGCAAATATTGTGCTGCTAGAATTTCATCTATATAACTCCCAGTGAAGCTGAGACCACAATTGTCCTCCATAATTCCGTTACTTCTGTCCTGGATTGAACCCTAGAAAACTGATTGAAGTTCCACAGGGGTATAGATTTCTCCCGCAGCTGTGCGCTGCTTTAAACAAAGTAATCAACAAATAGGGAGGAGGAATCGAGATCCATTCAGTTCCCCAATAATATACAAAGTTAATCAAAAAGGAGAATGGACTCTTGTAACTTCATAACCATTGGTTATAATGGATCACCCTCATAAACGCTGTGATGTTACATGCGGTGTATATCTGTTATCCGCCCCACGTGCAGCGTTCAGGCATAGTCATCGGGTGTCCAATAACGTGCTATATGCCAGCCTCATCCTGAGGCAACCTCTGGTCTGGGTAGCAGTGTCTCGGAAATAAAGGACACCCCCAGAGGGAATGTGAAAGAGGGTCTGAGAAAATTACCCCTTAAAAAACAAGACCACTCCGAAGGAAACTTTAATGTAAAAAGGAGAGGTGAAGTTATTAAAATAAATTCGATATGGTGGTAAATCAAGTTACTGGATCACCTTATATCTCATAAACGGTCAACATGTTTCTGCTCTTTCTGGCCCAGCCGGGTCTGTAGAGCATTCGTCAGGACATACAAGACAAAAGGTCAGTACTTACACCATTTGTGTAGTTTTCATAAAAGTGTATGAATTTTCAACACTTGATTGGACTTGTACTTTTGATTCCTAAAGTGGGGAAATAAAAAAGTAAGTATTCATTTTATTATAAGAGGTTTTGAAAAATAGCACTCTTAACATTCTCTGGATTCAGAGAATTAAATAAATAGACGGGCGTCTCATACTGAGCGCTATGGACAAATAGAAGGGAGGTATCAGGGGAGGGAAGTAATAGGATCCTAGCTGTGAACACTGAGGGCTTAATTTCAAAATGATGTCGTTGCTTTTATGGCTAAAACAAACAGTTGTGGGCACAAGGGTTAAGAAATTATCCCTCGAAAATTAGGACACTCATGTATCTCTAAATGAACATAGAGAGTAAATGATCTCTTCCTACGTAAACATCTAGACTACAAGATTTACGTGGCGAAATTCAGCTTATTGGTGAGAGGCATTGTTTCGTCTTACCGGACTAATGTGGGAACACACTCAAACTTACTGTGCTTATAAAGCAAGCCAAATCATTGTGTGGGGCTGGTACTGTTAGAGGAAGTGGTTAGTGCTTGACTACGCTCACTTGGCAACCTTTGAAACCCATACAAATCAGTTTTGATGTCAAGTTTCTCGCATTCGCTGAATACTAGATTAATTAATAAGCGATGCTAGATAATTAATAAACGATACTGTACAACCACTGGTACATTCATCCTCTTTTGACAGACATGAAGTGTATTTACCGAGGGTGTTGTATCAGTTACTGTTTTTGGGAACACGACTGGCTGTTTTTTGATCTGTTAAAAGCGAGGTGGAGTTACCTTAATGCAGGGAATCGCAGTCGTCAACAGGGTGCGAGGGTATCGATAACCCGAGCTGTGGTAATACAAACATGTGAGGGGAAAACCGTGAATATATTTTCAGATATAGGTTTAGACATAGGTATACTATATCTAAGCAAGGGGTGATTACACGACCTTGCCCCAGCTGAGTGATCAGCCAGTTGTGTCAGTTTGGATGGCCAGCCAGGGGTGGCAAAAGATATGCTGCAGCCCCTGGTAGGCCTTGGATGCACCTATGCCCTGGGTACCTATAGTACACTGTACAGGGGCTCATAAGGTGACCCAATATCGAATTAGGTATGTACCTAGGGTACATGGAGTCCATTTTACAGACAGAGCAGATAGCCTGGGGCCCTGATTAGCAGGGTCCCAGGCCAACTAAGTTGAAAACCAGCTAAACACAAGGCAAAAAATCTGAGGGAACCATAGTGAGGTATCCACTCTCCTACACAAAGACAAGCTTTCTTTCCATCTACGGACCTCCCCAGCTCTTTCAGAGTCCAAAAGTCACTGAAGACCAGCCTATTCAGCTAATAAACTAGACCCTGCCAGCTACTGGCTACCCTCATGGGTAACAAGAAGAGCTCTACAACTCTGCTGATGGGTTGATTGAAACAAACCACCACTTGGGAGTTTACCTCTTGCCAATTAAACACATTTGCAAAGAGCGGACTCCATCCCCAAGTGCTAGCTCCCTATCTCTTGAGGTACTCACCCTTGGGAGATAGCAGTTTGCTCTCACTTGGTGGGAGATTTGGCAACTCCCGCCAAGGAAGAGCAAACTGTAGCTTCGCTCCCAGAGGACGGGAGCAGGAAAACTGCTCCTGCTTGCTGGGAGCTGACTTGTCATCTCTTTCCCCTGCCCGCAGTCAAGCGGGCCGGAAAACAGATGAAAAACATACTTGCACATGCAGGAAGAAGCATTTTTGACTCTATTTGTGTGAGCAATGCTGGCTTCCTCTAGAGGTGGAGTACTGGCAAGGGCCACAGGATCAATGAGGCGCTTCTCACGGTCCCCAACATTTAACACTGGGCGACCTGGGTGGGCTCCAGGTTACCCAGCATGAACAGGCCAGGTTCAGACGGATGGGTTCCCCAGGGCTGAAATCAGCCAGCGGAGATGGCCGCATAATCCCCCTCCCCTATCATGAATGCATCGGTGAGCTATTGGAGAGCAATCGGATCTGGGGTGACTGTGATGAGTGGTTTGTTTCTCATCTCCTCGTGAGAGCAGAGTGCATGGTTCTCCTTTTCAATTACCCTGAGTAAGTATGCAAATGCCCAAAATCATCTGCAAGCTCTGCTCGTTTGGCCCCACCCTGTTTTCCTTAGTAGTATGGAGAGGTCTTCGCACTTTTTCCCAAGTTGATGGACAGCTTACCAAAAGACCCTCAGGTGCATTTGCCACCGATTTTGGTGATGCGTTCTTGATGCAGAGTAATACGAGGACATCTCCACCAAACAAAGAAGCACTAACTTCAGAGCTTTAAATGGGCCAGTATATGGAGTTTGACTTTGACAAGGGTGACCCCATAATTTTAGAGAACCTGGGAGGTTAATTATATTATAAGAAACAATGGTTCACTAGGATTCAAATCATAGCTATACACATAAGGAGACTTCTCATAGTAGAGGTCCAGGAAAGTATTTTATATTGTACCAAGGCATACAAAATAGGCAGGTTTATTTTGCAATTCACTTATTCATTGCATATTTGTAAAGGCAAAAAACAGAAAAACGTTTTACTCTTTTTTTTTTAGAAGATCCAGTGCTCATGCTTATATTGAGGAAAACGCACAGCGTAGAGAGAAGACGCTGGAACAGAGTGCATCACAATTAAAATGACATATCGGTCCCTTTTGTAAAAAGGTTTTTGCAATATGCTCTGAGCCTATATGAGTCTATTGTCCACTGCTAGAGCGCGCTGTCAAAGGGATCTCTTTGTGGATGATATGAGTCTATTGTCGATGGCATTTTGACCTTAGTTACTAAAAGACCATCATCAGGACAAGATCAAGATCCCAGGTATCTGGTATAAAGGAGAATGGTCCTGCGAATATAGTTGCCAGAACATACAGGAGGCATAGGGTGTCCTTGAAGGATATGGGCCCTTTATAAATTTGGGCAAAAAACAGCTCAATTTGAGGAAGAGGTCGAAGGTGTCACTTGGTCTATTAAGGATTGTCAAAGTCACTATTCGGTCTAGTGCCTGGAACCGGAACCAGGGTCCCAAGGTAGACACCGTGGGGTGTGTGGTAAACAGCCAATAGTCTAAGAAAATAACCACTCACAGGCTGCTGCCTTCTAGGTTGTGCAGCTCTTAATGGGGACCTCTGTGTGTACGGCAAGGATCATACAATTTGGGCCGCACAGATTCATTACGAGTAATTTTTCAAGGTCCGACAAGGTTCAGACGCAGGCTCAGTAAAAATTTGAGGACCAGCACCAACTGGAAGGGACTGCTTCAAATGGGCCAGTTCTCACTGGTACTGAGTATCGGCACTTCTCAGTTGTCCTCCCTTGAGCACTGGAACTACTCCTTGCCCAAAGGAGAGTGTGGGTACTCACAGTGACAGCAGGGCCATTCTCAGATGTGTTGGCAAGTACAGTACAAGTGCTGCTGATGTCGAGACTTTTAGAGAGGACCATGTCTGCAGTGTCTGATGGGTGGTGAGACAGCCAGAGCAGGTCAAGGCACAACTGAAATGAATGAGACCCCAGCCACAGGAATGTAGGCATGTAAAAAGACTTTGAATGGTGTCAGTGTGCCTGTGTGTATGCATATATGTGAAAGTGGGTGTATGTGCCTCAGTTATAATACACAACTAAGTCATCCCGAGAACCTGTTTGAAACAATGCTTCACCTTACAGTAGCCTATCTCTGGGTATACACAAAAATGTGGTGGGATGTCCTCACACACCACCGTCTTGCTCCATCATAGGACTCCCCACACTCTTCAAAAACCCGGTTTGATGAAGGGTTGGCCTACACCCTGGAGTCTGGGAGGCACTTCTAACTACTTATGGACCTGTGACATAGTATAATTAAAAACCAATATGAAATGCCAAATTGACTTTTATGTTCAGTGGAATACCACATGGTAATAAAAAACAATGTGGAGACATGGGGAGCTAGCACCCCATCACCACTCAAACCGTCAACATGATTCTGCCTCTTGGCTCATACGAGTCCATGGCATCAGTCAGGACAGAAACACAGAATCCTTGAGTAGCACACACCACTGTGCATTCCACTATTAATGTAGGGCTGACCTTTGTTTACCCTCAAATCCTAGGTACCTCCTAAACAGTAAACATACAGTTGCACTGTATGATTTTTCATAGTATGACCAGCAAGGACAGACGAGCATCAAAACAATTATTAACCTTTGTGTGCAATCTATGTTTGTGTAATAATTTAAATACATTGGCATTTTTACAGGTACATAATAGTTTCTTTCGCGCTCATCAGCACATGGCAGCCCATTGTTGCTGCTATTACCTTATAGTGCAACTTACTCCTCCAGCGCATCACTGCTGCTTTTCCATCTTTACCCCTCTCAATGTTCTTTTCCATCTCCATCACTCATTGTTTCCGGAACCTTAGGCTCAATTGGCACACTCCACATTCTACATCTATGAGCCATCCTCTTGTAATCCACCTTCCCCATTTGCAGCAGTAACCCCGCTACCATTTCCCACAGGTCTGCACCATAATCACTTTCTGACCGCCCCTCCCTTTCTTCATCTGTTCTCTTTTCTCAAGAAATTGTTTCCATGGATCAGACCAGGTTTTCTGAGCAATTGAAACAGAGAGGATCTGCTGTTGTCTAATCCTCTGCATCCATCCTGAGACCAGTTCCCCACAGTCTCCATACCATAGACAAATAACTTTCTGCAGCTCCATGTTCTTTAGGCAGAGTACGTGATTCTCCTGTTGCACGCCACCATGGTTAACATAGATTCTAAACCCTTCTATAATGTCATAGTGTAAAAAATTATTTTGATTGCATTGTATAGTATGGTTGTATAGACACAACTAATATCTTAGTTCAGAGTCATTCAGGAGAAAATGGTTGCTAATGGCACAATACGTTGCAGTTGAACTCAACAAGAATTGTTGTAATAGTCAACATTCAGAACCAAAATACCACCCCTGTAGAAATGTCTCTATCTATTCAAGTAGTAGTGAGCA
Organism: Lissotriton helveticus; assembly: GCF_964261635.1. Lineage (NCBI taxonomy): Eukaryota > Metazoa > Chordata > Amphibia > Caudata > Salamandridae > Lissotriton > Lissotriton helveticus. The sequence goes on from NC_136070.1 coordinate 833,491,920, forward strand.
GGGATGTACGTTGTTACAACGCATGCTTTTACTACGCATGCCTTTACAACGCAGGTTTTTCAACGCAAGTCGTTACAACGACTTGCGTTGGGGGGCTTACAGGGCGCCAGTATCAAGTGGTTCCAGACCGTACAACACGCCTCACGTATTTCCGAGGCATAGTTAGAGCATGTAGGTGTTACGATACACCATTGAGAAGCCAGTGTTAAGCTTGACTGGCACTGCCATTACGTCTCATACTATCTGAAGAGGACATTTGCTGCATTTCGTTTCGCTGTATATATTTTTTACATGAGCCTGATTGGAAACTACATAGCTTTCTGTTGAATCATTGATGAGAAACAGCGTCTAATATTCTTCAAGACGTATATTTTCTTTTCCACTCTATTGGGCTACTTGGACATTGGTTCTGCCCGAACTGTCTTCCAAAAGCTACACTCAAGCAATCCGACACACTCAAGCAATTCGACCGAATTTATGCTACAAGAATCCGTTTTCATCTGCCTTGAAAAAGTCCTAGTACCAATTCATAGTACGGACGAAACACGTGTCGGCTGTCATTTTAACATTTGGATTACTATTTCTAAGAATCAATAAAAGGAAAAGATGACCTAGAACATGAACTTTATCCGTCCTTTTGTCCTGTATATTACAATTATTTGTGGACTTTACTCAAATTCAATTGTTGCTTAGACTTTTCATTGGATTAGTCTTTCACACACTGGCATCATAGGATTGTGCTCTCTAGACCATTTTTTGCTCATATGGTTGTATAGACACAACCAATATCTTAGTTCAGAGTCATTCAGGAGAAAATGGTTGCTAATGGCACAATACGTTGCAGTTAAACTCAACAAGAATTGTTGTAACAGTCAACATTCAGAACCAAAATACCACCCCTGTAGAAATGTCTCTATCTTTTCAAGTAGTAGTGAGCAGGGATGTACGTTGTTACAACGTATGCTTTTACTACGCATGCCTTTACAACGCAGGTTTTTCAACGCAAGTCGTTACAACAACTTGCGTTGGGGGGTGCTGGATAGTGCATAGTTTAATTTACTATTCCAACTCCAGTCCCCGTGGATAGTAGGGAAGGTGTTGGATAGTAAATTAAACTATTACCTATCCTAGAGCGCCCCAGCGCAATTCGTTGTAATGACTTTCGTTGAAAAACCTGCGTTGTAAAGGCACTGCGTGTTAAAAGTTGCGTCGTAAAGGATGTTTCCCAGTGAGCAGCTTTGACCAAGACTAGGACTACCTATGTTTCCCAGGAGGCCTGGGGGCATCTGCATCACTGCAGCCCTGCTGCAAATCAGCCCGTCTCAGCTCCATAAAGCATATTGTGGGGTCTCACTGTATGGGAGCAGCACTGACCGAGACCAGGACTATGTATCCCAGGGCGGGGTCTGATTGGAATTGCAATTTGGCCTGGGCACTCCCCCAAAAATATGTCTCTCTATTCGCGGATGGCGCCCTTTCATGAAACATCATTTGGTTAGTCTTATTGGACTCATTTTTAGACACATGTTTGGTGACCTAAGCATTTTAAAGACTATAGAATCAGTATGATTGGTGAAAATGAGAATCACAGCACTTTGGCCAGGTGGGTGAGGTGAAAAGAATATCCCCAGGGCCTCAATACCTGGTCTGGCTAGGGTTTCCACCTACCGATTTTAACCGACATTACCAGTATTTTAATATCCTGGCCAGTGTGAAAATAAAGAAAATCACCGAAAGACTAAGGGGCATATTATCAAGAAACAGCGTTAACATTTTTGCCGCTTTAGTGGCAGAAAGATAATGGGCGTGATAATATGCCCTTGTGAATTCCCATAGACGCCCATTTTCGGGTGTGAACATGGGCTTCTATGGGAATTCTCTACGGCGTATTATCATGCCCATTATCACCGTTTTAGAGGGAGTATTCTGCCGCTGAAGCGGCGATAATGTTAACTCTGTGCTTGATAATATGCCCCTATATTTTTTTTCTCTAATCAGTATGTATTTTAAACAGTCGATGAAAGGTGAAATCACTATAAAATGTGTTCTAAAGCTGCTATACTCATCTATGACTAATAGCTGAACTAAAGAAAAACAGAAAAGCCATGTAAAAAAATAATATGGCTATGTTAATATAAAGAGTGCTCTCTAATTATCATGCTCTGGTCCTTGTAGAATCTGATAACATTAATAAATTGAAGATATTTCTAATTACTTTTTTGTGGTTTTACAGTGGGTGAACTACTCAAAATCAAATTCATTTTTAGTTCAGGTACTGAAGATAAAGTGTTTTGCCCAGAATCACAGAATGTTGAGCCCACGCTTCTGACTGAAACCTGCTTTGCCACTTCCAAAGTCAGCAGGTTTGCCTGTAAGGCCACCTACTCTCTAGTTTAATAGCAGCTTAATAAAGGTTGCCTCACAGCAAGGCCTATGCAAATTCACACAAACATCCTCCAGGAAGGCTTCTCTTACTTCACTCCCTCCTTCAGGGCGATGGCCTTGCAGTGAAGAAGTCAAGAAAAAGGGCACAGCTACTGCTGCTCCAGGAGCGGCTGATCTGTAGATTGCCCAAAGCCCGAAAAGCCTGCCCCCCCCCCCCCCCCCAAACAAGGATCCTGCATACTCCCTCCCTCCATTGCCTGAATGTGATGGCCTGGCCGAGGATGGGTCAGGGGCAAGACACCAGTCTTGTCCTAAGTCATTCCCATTGTCACACTTATCACCCTTGCCTGCCAACCATAGCCTGAAGTGCAATGGCCTTGCGGGGCGATGAAACAGACCAAACCCTTGATAACCCGTCCAACGTGTTACCCTTAGTCACCAGTCCTTTTGCCAATGCCGAACTGCCCGCCTTCCCAATCCGACCCTGCTTGTGACTGGATGCCCTTCTGATAATATGTTCTTTCTTTTGGGGCTCAAAGTTCCGTTATGACAGTTTCACTGAAGTACTTAATACCTCCTTCGTTTCTTTGTGGCGTTTCAATGGGCCTTCCTTACTATAACTCTGGAGCCATCTTCTAAAGGAATGTCCTCGGAGTTCAAAATCCTCTTGATTCTAGTCCTTATTGTTTCCTCACCAGATTTCAAAGAAGGTGGATGATGGCTTCACAGATCTGGTCTTCCAGGCATTCACTTTGTGACTTCATATGAACCAGAACTGGAGTGGCACAGTCCTTGAATTCCCTGAGCTTTTTGTTATCATCTTGCAGTGCCGTTGCTGAGGCCTCCAGCTAGCCAATCCTTATCTGGTTATCCTTTACTTAAGGAATTCCTTCCACTGCTTCAGAGGACAGCGAAGGAAAAAGTGACCCGAGCACTGATCCTTTCTTGTGTCGACTATGCCAATGGCTTGTTTATGGGCCTTCCTGATTATACTCTCAGAAAACTGCAGGTGGACAAGAATGCAGCAGCTAGGCTTGTGTTCAACATTCCCATTAGAAAGAGCGTCAAGCAACATCTGCAAATGCTGCACTGGCTACCTGTCCCAAAACGTGTTAAGATCAAGGCCCTGGTCATAGCACATCGTGCTTTGTATGCTGGTGGGCCTGAATACCTCAGGAAGTGCTTTGCTTTTTACACACCTGCCAGACACATGAGGTCGGCATCTCAGCTGCTTGTACAGATACCCCGTGTGCACCTACAAAGAATGGGGGGCAGGTCCCTGTCCGTTAGGGCAGCCACGGCCTGGAACTCTCTGCCCTTTTCTCTGCGTAGCATCCGGGATCTGGGGCAGTTTAAGAAACAGCTCAAAACTTTTCTGTTTTAATTGCTTCCTCCACCTGCACCTCACAGGCTCGCGCCGGGACACTCCCAGGAGTAACTGCGCATGTTATAAAACTCAATAACATAACATAACATACTGTCCCCTCTGTTTAGCGTTGCTGTTAGTGAATGAAGCTATTTTCGTGTTTAAAGCGATTGCCTCTTTGATATCAGATGTAGCTCACTGTAGGTCTCTTAGGGCTGACAGGATTAGATTCCCTTGGAGACTTCCAACCATCATCCTCAATAGCTGTGTCCATCATCTCCCTGTCACTGCCCCCCTACTCAGAGGGCATTGTAGAAGATCAAAAGTCAAATGGATCTTTCTTGTTTTTAATTTGGTTTCTTTTGGAGGCATGGCAAGTGCAGTGCTACAGGTCTCTCTAAGTGCAGGTCCCAACGTTTTGACAAGGCCTCTAGGACCAGCTGTCATGCAGTGACATTCATTCACTCTTCCCTGGGACATTCCTAACTCTTAGGCCCTCTCCCACTTCTCCGGTCGTCCGCCACAGCGCTCTTCATCCACTCGAAGGTGCTGGTGTGAGATTCCTCTACACAGACACTCTTAACTCTTGGTATGGGTCACTTTTGTGGAGAAGTGTGGCTCAGGGGTTAGAGGCGGCAGACCCGGAAGCTGAGATCGGTCCTGGACCAGGGTTCAATTCCCCGCCCCGGCGGGTCTTGGGCCAAAAATTCTACGGACTCGATAATTCTCGTCCTGGTGCCTCCTCGACTCACGGGTTCACACTCTGCGACTCTGGGCAATAGCTTGCTTAATCTCCACAACGGCCCCTCGCGGCGGGATGCCTGACTTTCACCTTGTGGATACCCTGCTATCTCACAGGGGAATATCAGGAAGGGTTCCCTAAGCAAGCGCCGGGACACCCACTGCGGGTAGCCGTGCGCTATATAAGCACAATCTACATTTACATTTTACATTTTAATTCAGCAGGATCGCAATGGAGGTCCTCTGCTATACCCACTTTGGGCAGCATTCTCACTGCTAGTGCCCAGGTGTGCTGGTGCTGCAATCTTGATGTTGTCAGGTTCACAGACGTTGTACCTCTCATGTTTCTAGCTTATAGGGGGAAGAAAACCTCAAGAGATGGAATCCTCTAGAAGACCTCAAGAAGAGCATTCCTCATATCCGCTCTTGGACCTAAAGCTGCTTTGGGCCTGGAGAAGAGGAGTCTGGCCAGAGTAGTCAACCACCATAATGTGCTCCAGTACCTGGCCATCTTGGACCCCAATATATATATATATATATATATATGCATGCCTTTTTGCTTTGTTGCACCCTTGCGTCCTGTTTCTTTAGGCGCTTGGGCTTTTAATTTTGATTTAATGCATGGCCTACTCCTGACGCGTCATGTGATCAAGCTCCGCCTGCGGAGCGAAACGCGTCAGGGAGGGCACTCGCTCTTGCACTTCTGTTGAAAATAAAAATGGATTGATGGCAGAGATTTTCGTGATGTGGCTCTTGGTGTTTTTGATTTGACTTCCGTCACCTCTTGGCGGTCAGGATCCAGCGTTCTATATATATATATATATATATATATATATATATATATATATATATATATATATGAAAGTACATTTGGTGAAATGTGGGCTATGAAAATATGGTATGAAGGGGAAGGAACAAGTATATATTGCTGATGTGAGTCCACCTCTCTCAATCCTATGGACCTTTGCAGAGGTATCTTCTTATCTGTAAATCATTGCACCTGACTTCTGACTTTTGTTCATTGTATATCTGTCCATGAAAAAAAATGAATTAAATATAAACTTTTATTCAGAGAAAATGTTCCAATTGCACAAAAAAGTAATTAAACTATATACTCAAAGATTTGTTAAAGAAACATACATGTGAAAGGGACTTTCATTGTAAATGAACATTGCACTGGAAAAGAATATATGTTGGCAGATTAAAATGATCAAAAATGCTAAGAACTCACTTTTAATTGTCTTTTTATCCTATTGATATGGATGTTTCGATTACATTCCGCTGGTAAATAGGACATTCACAGATCTAGGCTGCCATTTACACTCACTCTGGATTTTCAAGAAATCCACCACATTGTCTTTACAATGTTTGAGAAAAACTCTCTAATGCTGAGAGACTGGTAAAAGGTGCATCTTTTTTTTTGTTTTATCTGCTGCTAGCATCCCATCTAAATTCGTACAAAGGAAATGATGCTCATGTGCAAATAATTGCTTTTTTTAAAGTGTCACTTTCCTATTATACCTCAATTTTTATATAGCTCAAACATGACCCAAAGGCATTGGAGCGCTTAACATGAGCACCAGATAACTTTACAAAAGGTCGGATTCACGTTTTTTAGGCTCTGCAGATTAAGTGATTTGCCCAGAATCACAGCATGTTGAGCTGACGCTGGAACTTGAACTGGTTCATCAGTTTAAAAGTCGCTTAGGCCACAACCTCTCTACGTTGAATGCAGTAACTGATATCAGGCAGGCAAAGGGCAACAGAAGAGGCTTTTGCATATTTGACTGTTCCATGGAGGTGAGGGGGAATAAATGAGCTGAGGGGCTCTCAGTTGGGCTCACCAACCACCACCGCCACTCTGATTCACCAGTGCACTTTCCTGCCTAGTCCTCTTCACAGCAAGTGCTAATGACTTCCCATTAAGAGCTCTATGAGGCCTCTGTCACACCTGGAAGTAGGCAGGAGGCAGGGACACCTCATGTTGGGAAGGCCAGTAGCAGCCGTTGTCACTTTGCCTCTGACAATTACCCAGCTGTGCATCCCAACACTGCTAGTATAAGTATACTAGTGTGCACTTGCAGTGGTGACAGCCCAGGCATGTTGGGTTACTTGTTCCACCCAAAAAACGTCCCTCCTACTGTCCTCAGCCACAGGCCCATTGGCCTATGTCTTGTTACCTGCCTTGCCAATCCGAGGCTGGCCACGGGGCCTGGAGGCATACCCCTTCACCGCTGCACCTGCTGCAAATCAGCCCTTCTCAGCACTATATAGCACGCCATGAGGACTTGCTGCACTAGGGCAAATTCTGGGCAAAGCGCAGACCCATCCTGTGTCTGTCAGAGATTGAAAGAGGTGGAACTTGGCCTCCCTCAGAGATCCAAGCCCACAAGCTTCATGCAGTAGGTTAATTGTATTTTCCTGACTCCTTCTCCTCATCTGATATTTTTTGCCTTTTCCCCTCCAAAATCTACAGATTGAGCTGTGCTGTGCCAGTATGGTGAAGAGAAAGTCCACCTCCATCAGGGAGAATACACGGGCAGGCACCATAGTATTGTATCTCACAAACGCACTCAATCAGGAGATTGGATCTGTTGAAGAGCAATTGTGCTCTGCACGGACGTCTGTGGCCGGGAAGGGAAATGGGGCTGAACCCAACACTCCAACTGACATCAGTTGCAATTCAAACAACCCTTTGCAGCTCCCTGATACTAGAGCTAGCAAACCTTGTGTACCCAAAGCAGTTCTCCGTATGAATCGTACCGAAGACCGTACAACTCACTAATCCGTACGAATCGCATTCGGAACGCGCAGTACGCGATGTCCATACGGATCGAAGCTGCATTTTCCGACGCAGCAAGTATAAATCGTATCGACAACACTCCGTACAACTCTTTTTCTATAGGAGCTTAAACATCGCAGATTTCGCCTCGAAATGTGTATGAATCGGACCCCCCTGGTACTGTGCGTACACCCCATGATTGCAGGGGTAATGTGCATCAGGGTACGGTGCGTACACCCCTAGATTTCAGGGGTACGGTGCGTTTGTCCCCGTGCGTACACCCCATGATCGTAGGTGTACGGACCGTAGGGGTACGGTTTGTACACCTCAAGATTGTAGGTGTACGGTGCGTACACCCCGTACGTACACCCATTGATTTTAGGGGTACGGTGCATATGTGATAGTGTTTCCCTCCGTACGAATTGCTTATACTCGACGTTTACCGTACGAATCGCTTACTCATTACCCGGTCCGGATCGTACTTGGCGGGTCGTACCGCATTTTTATGAATCGTACGGTTCACTGTGCGGGTCAATGTTGTACGGATTTACCCTTCATTTTCATAGCGTTAGCTATGATTCGGACGTATTTTCTCGCAGCGGATCGTACTACGCGATTCGGACGGAAACGGCTACGAATATGAATCGTAGTACGGATTTGTTTCCAGAATCGGAATCGACCCCCTTATATAAGTATTATATTATGCTGTGTGAATTGATCAATATATTCATAAATTAGATATTTACAAAATACTAGGTATGCCCTAAAATGCATAACTGAAATGTACTCATTGGAGAGGTTTATTTTTTACTTTCCCTAATACAACACTATTCCCATGGTAGTCAAGGGATACACTACCCCATAGGGATAAGTTTATGGTTTAGCTATTGGCCAGTCAAGATCACTGGGTTGCTGAATTGCCCTTTTTTTATTTAAAAAAGGGAGATTGACATGAGACAGAAGAAATTAAAGGAGAAGCTCATGGTAGCACGGATTAAAGCAGCTCAGAGGAGGAAGTCTAGATCCTTTAATTATTGGGGATGCACCTCTTTTGCAGGAAGTGTACCTGCAGGGAGCTCCTATCATGCAAGGTAGAGGCGGGCTTCAGTCCCAAAGTAGGGGTCGGGGTATTCCTAAGAAACATGTCTGCACGAGTTGTTTGGAGCCTTGTTGCCATTGGCTGTTTCAAGTGATTCTTGTTACTACAACTGCTGTGAAGTACGACGGTCTCTCCAACTGGCTGCATGCTGCCTACACTCACAGAGTTCCATGTTCCCCTGATGATATAACAGCACCTCTCTCAGAATTACCAGTGATGGTCGAGAGGCAACAGGAGCAGATTAGTCAAGCTGTTGGAGACCAGCAAGAAGGTGAAGCAGCACTCGATCAGCCTAAAGGAGGTCCTGAAGAGTCAGTTGTTGATGCTGAAAAACAGGTGCTAGTCCTGTGGCTGTGACTGATCCAGACTCAGACCCAGACGAAGAGCCTAGTGCTGTAGAACTGCGAGTGGCAGCAGGATAATGTTTGCTGAGAAGGCAGGAGAGGGGCAGGACCCGCAGGGACAAGGTGACCTCACAGTCAGAATGCTGAGGATTCCAATCTGAGTGACCCAGAAGGAGATGGAAATACACTCAGAAGGTCAAAGCGAGCAAGCGTGCTTGTCAAAGGTACTCTTTCCCTGAATGCACTGATTTCCTTACATATGACACAGGGAAAAAGGTCTTGGAATTCTGAAATCATTGTGAAAATTCAACTGAAACTTTGAAAACCTGATCTCCAGTTTGATCTTGTATTTGAACTTCCTTTGCTAGTGGCACTGTTTCCTTTTTTGGATGCAAATGAGTTCCCTGCGATAGCTGATGAACTGAAACACTTCAATTTGGAACTGATTGTCAGTGAACTTAAACCATTTATCATTAGAGACATTAACTACAATTTGTACGGAAGAAAGCAGAGTCACAAATTTGGTTTTGCCACTTTCACAGGTAGATACCGACAGAAAAGACTCTGTAGCTGCTGTGCTTCACCCAACGGTTTAGATTCTAACAAAGAAATGGAATTCAAGTCTAATACTAATAGGCACAGGTACATTATGACAGGTACAAAATAGCTGTAGTTGGCATATTAATCATCATGCTTATAGGGTTATATCCAGCTAAATGCAAGTCAGTAAAAGTTAAGCCAACTGTTGCTCATACTACACCCAGTGGCATAACTAGGCCTTGTGCCACCCCTGGCAGTCCCTGCTTTTGCCGTCCGCGGCGGCTGAATGTAAGAGTGGGGGGCTGGTGTTTTCTGTGTTTGAGTGGGTGAAAAACGCCACCCCCAATCCCCCTTGTTAAGCCACTGCCTACATCACATCCTGCTGATAATAGCTTAGAGATATGGAGGCTAAGAAACTGCAGACATATCTATCCTGAGGAGATTATGCTTTGAATGCTTATTTTAGATTGCTGTATGAGTATATTGACACCTTGACTGTGAGAGACTGTTACATGTGCACTCAGTTGCTTGCATCTGTTGCATAGGGGATAACATACCATCATATCTCTTTGACTTATGGAATTTCTTGTAGCTTTCTATTGAGCTTATTCTATGGACAGGGAACTTTTCAATATTATTTTTCAAACTATGATTTAGGGGTATGGAAGGAGAGCTCTATAGTCCAAATCTGAAACTGTTACAGATCTTAAGAAACACCATAGGTGGAATAGTGAAGAAATTGAACATCATGTGAAGGGAAATTTACCCGCCTTGACTTTAAATTGGCAACATAAGGGAAAGCTGTGTATGCATGTTGATCAAAGTTAAATAGATCTGTTATTTTTAGGACAGAGTGACTTTGAACACGTTTTTGAGGCAAGAGGAAAGAATTACCTTTTCATGGAGGGACAGTATCTGTAGCGATTCCTGGAGTGTATTTTATTTGTGGACAATTTGCATATTTTAAATTGCCCTATGGATGGAATGGTACATGTTATCCTGGCATATTTTTCCAGAAAGTTTTTCATGTGGAACATTTGAATGATCCTTTATGGGAAATGAAATCTAGAACTAAATGAGAAGTTACTGCAGTGGAATGTGGGATATATTTTGGCTCTATATTACTATCTGTAGGAGTGTTTCTGAATGATCTGAATATTATACAGTTGTATACCATAATGGATGAAATGGCTACTAGTACTGTAAATTCATTATTGCTTGTAAATACAGTGAAGGCTGCAATAAGGTCTATGGCTTTAGAGAACTGATCTGCGTTGGACATTTTACTCACAAAGGAGGGCAGAGTCTGCAGGATGCTTAAAGTTCAGCAATGCTGTACTTATGTCCCAGAGGAAAGTCGGGATCAGGAGAAGTATATTCAGAATATATCTGGGTTGACAAAGGATTTGAAAGAGTTAGAGGTGACAGGAGCTTGGAAGGCTATTGGGAATTGATTGTCTACTTTAGGTAAATGATTTGGAGCCTGGGAAGCGGAATATTGGATGCGATCTTGAAACCCCTTTTGATAATTGCTCTTTGTGTAGTATTCCTATTCATGTTCTTTAAGGGATACAAGTATGCACAGGTTAGAAGAGAGTGAAGAGGAAGAGAGCAGATGTGGAGTTAGAGGAGAGTCAGAGTAAATACTAGGATGACATGAAAGGTCTAGAGGATCATAGATGGAAGATGATAAAGACTACAAGGTTTTAGATGGTCCATCTGATAATCTCAGATTGCAATCTATGATGGATTGATTTTACATCAGAGAGGGGACTGGAGCAGTGTAATTTTTGCTCCACCGTTCCATGTTTAATTAGGCCTCATATGTGTATATATAGCATTATTAATTCATGTGAGGTAACGTATTAACTTAATGTAGTGCACTTGAATGGTTACAGAAAGTGCATCTACTGTATAATCTTGACATTTATATAAGCATGTATATTAAAGTTTTCTTAACTTAGTAGCTATGAGTTGCAGTGTTTGCTTATATCTACACCTACACCTGTGTGGTTTGAATAATATTGTATGTCTTATATGTTCACGCATTTCTTTAAATAATACTCTCCATTTATTTTATAACTGAAAATATATCCATTTGAATAGTGCCTTTCACTTGTGATGTAACTGTATGTGTATCTATAATCATGCATCTAAATGTGCACTGAAATGCTTGCTAAGTTGACCAAAGGCGTTAAGCTTTGGATTTCGCAATGTTTCATTTTAATGAGAATGCTTGCTTTGGATGCAGTGGTTTTCTTTCCTTTGCAGGTGATGATGCATGATCTCATGGTTAAAGAAAGTCACAGTGTGTGAAAGAGTTAGCAAGGTTCAAAAGGAGTATCTCTTGGCAAGGAGATTTAACGAAGTAAGGAAGGACTACTGTCTGAATGGAATTTGGGGATGGTAGGCATCCAAGGACGTTTTAATGTGTAGACTAAAGGAAAGAAATCTCAAGTGTAGTTGCCAAGATTATGGTTTGAAGATGAGAAATAATTAAACATGTGACCTGGGTTCTTTTTATGGGTATAATTGGATATTGTACTTTAGCTTTATTCTGATACCTCTTTAGATTATTTGTGATACCTTTGTTGTGTGCCTTCATGCTATTCAGTATACCATAACTTTGAAATCTTCTACAGAAGTTCTGCTATGCTGACTCCTTTCTCTGTTTCCTTGATTTGTTAGGGTTTCCTTGATCTCCAGCTAGAATAGGGTTTAGCAGTTCTCCTTAGACAACATCATGTATAGGCAAGAGCATTAAAACGTTCAATCTACGCATCAGACTTAATTACTTCTTCTTTGTGTAATAGCAACCGAATTCCTAATTTGCTTTCTGTTATTGAGGATCAATTTTATCCATCGCTTTGGATATCCTTTAGTAATTCTGTATTTTTATACTATTTTTCTGCGACTGATTTATATCAGATTGGCCTTGAATTTATAATAAATCCATACTTAACCCCTATCAATTGACTCTCTGCTTTACTGTGTGGCCAAATGGCTTACACTGTAATTTGGTAAATTGTAGTTGCGCTTAATTCCTATCATTCCTCAGGCAACGTTCCATTGCAGGGGGCCAGGAAGAAGTAGTCCACATTCAATGGATTCACACAAGGAACATACGAATCTTGTTTCCCCTCTGGGCCATCAAAGGCCGATAAAAGTTATGATAACCAACTCCTTTTTTTTAAAAAATCAACAAAAGACGGCCCATTTACCACCATTACCATTGTCTTTTGCTACTAATAAGGGACTCCTTTGTTTCAAATCTAATTTCTCCTTCCCAAAGCAAGAAATGTTTGGAGGAGAACAAGGGTGGGGAGCTAGAGCTAATTAGCAGCTTTGACAAAATTTGTGGAACCTCACTATAAATGCTCACCGTTAGACTGAAGACCCATCATAATAAATGGGTGAGCTGGTTTGATACTTACTGTACTAAAGTCCATACCTTGCTATTGTTGTCATTTAAAGCAGGACACAGAGACTTGGAAAGGTTCCGTATTTGCAAAAGGGGGTACCAGGGTGCTCTACAGGCTTAGGAAAAAATACTAAGAGAGGAAGTCTACTATGATTTAGTAATGGCCAGTGAACTCAAGGTTAGTAAGCTTTTCTGGAAAACGAGGAACAGAAATTACCTGGAGAAATACCAGGAATCCAGCTTGACACAGTCATTCCACTGGATGTGTGGGTCAAGCACTTTCCTAGATTAGAGGGGCGTGCCCTGAGCATGTCCCAGGCAACAACATCCACAGCCATGATGGCTCCTTTTCAATCCTGTTGTAATTTAGACCTCAAAGTTACTGATGCGATAAAAACCATCAAGAGATGCCTTGGTTCTAAAGCCCCAGACCCCACAGGATCCTGTTGGATTTCTTTGAGGCAAGTTTTTATCTGTAGGTTTCCCTCTTGACGAATGTCCTCCAGGCTGTTATGCTCCTGGGCCTCCCAAGGAGTAGTTACATGCAACAATAGTGTAAAACTTTAAAACAGAGTCCAAAGTGGATTCAAAGTGTTATTTTCCCATATCATTAATAAATTCAACTGCCAAGATAATCAACATGATCTTCTTGGAAGGGCTGCAAACTTCGGAAACTTATAACAACGTTCTCTTCGATCTCCAGTTTGCGTTTTGTGTCGGCCTGGGGACTGTAGAGCAATGCTTCAACTTACACATACTAATAAACAAGTACACAGTGGCTAAGGAGGGCAAAATGTATGTAGCCTACATGGATCTGGGCTCGGCCTTTGACTAAATCAATAGGTCAAAAGTGTGGGTAATTATTCTCTGAGTTGGGGTCGAGCCCAGTATTATAGAATTTTTGAGGGGGCTTCACACAGAGGTAAGTGCTAGTGCAAGATGCAGTCCTGGTGGGGAAACCACAGAAAGTTTTAGGCCTAAATGCAGCATGATCAGGGATCCGTACTGGCCCCCCTTCTCTTTTACATTTTTTCAATGGCTTAGAGAGACATTTACTGAACTCTAGAATTAACTGTCCCATAGTAGGCAACCGCTGTGTACTGTCATTGGTCTATGCCGATTACACTGTTATGTTGACAAGAACTGCAAATGGTCTGCAGAAACTATTAGACCAATTTTGCGCCTTTATATCTAGCCTAGACTTGTTGGTCAACCAGTCAAACACCCACATTATGGTCTTTGGCCATCGTTAGAGGGATAACGGGCCTTCTTCGTCAATGGAACAAAGTTTAGTAAGGTCCCTTCATATCCCTATTTGGGAATATTATTCGATGACAGGTTGACCGGGAGCACTTTAAAAGCTGGTAGGGTAGCTGCTTTAGGCAGGAGTATTGAAGCAATCTTAGTCTTTGTGGCTAGATTAAGAAGCAAATCAACTAAAGACTAAGGGGTGGATGTATCAAGAAAGCCTTTTACGATTCTTTATTTGCGATGTTTTGCGATTCACAAATATAGATTCTCAAAACGCGATGTATGTAGTTTTTTGTGAATAATATGCGATTTTTTTTAAATCGCGAATTATTCTGCGAATAATTTGCGATTTCTTAAATTGCGAAATTCGCAAATTAAGAAATCGCAAAAACGGGAATCAGCCAATGCAGGAACAGGGTGATGACATCACAGTCAGGAAGTGTGGGTGATTACCTGCACCTGTTTGCCTAAGCCACACCCAGTGGCAGTTGGAAGACTGTTTTGGAGCTGAGCAGACCTGTTTTGCTTGTCATAGAGCCTGAAAACACACAGGAGGGATTGTCAGGAGAGAAGAGGAAGAGGAAGCACAAGCACTCTGAAAAAGAACAGGAGATTTTAATTGAGGAGATGGCTTTCAACCATGAGTTGCTGTTTGGAAAACAAGCACTGAAAGTGCCAGAGGCACATAAGAGGAAAATTTGGTTGGACATCCAGCAGAAGGTAAATTTAGTTGGAGTGACAACACGTACCATCGAGGAGTTGCGCAAAAGATGGTATGATATGCGCCTCCGGTCCAAGGAAAAACTAGCAGCAAGATTGAAGGAGTCCGTCAAGACAGGAGGTGGAACATCTACTGCTGAGCAGCCAACTCCACATGAGGAGCTTGTTGAGGCCACTCTTGCCTGAGAGTGTGAGTGGTGTTGCGCAGATTGACAGCTCTGAGCCTTCACAAACAGCAGAAGGTAAGATGCATGTTTGTTTGTAAGTGAAGTTGTGGGACATGCAGGTGCTTTAAGTTAGTACAAGTACACAGTGGGATTTTATTAAGACCAGGTACACTGAGTCACCGACAGTGAGCAATGCATTATGGGAGTTGTAGCTACATTTCAACATGTTATTTTTTACATAATAGAAAAACAGAATGACATTGTGTTTTTTAAATGTAGATTGAAATACACTACAAAATATGTTTTATCAAAGGGGGGAACACTTTATTAAGCTCATAAAGTAATCCAGACAACAAACTCATATGTCTCTATCTACATCCACAGCAAAGGCAGGACATTCCAGGGAGGAAAGTGATGGCAATCAATCGCCTCTTCAAGATGTTTGTGCTGTTGAAGACAGTATAAGTGATGACATTGAGTCCACTCCCATTGTGAGGAAAAAACGTACACATGTGGCCCCTCTGCCTCCTTTTCAAGATGATGACATTGAAGCTGGTGGTGCGAGTGAGAGTGTACAGGAACAGTTGTTCATCCAGTACCTGTAGAGCAATCACAGGCACAGGGAAGGTCACGTGCATATACTATGGAAAGGTCAAGGAGCAGCAGAGGTGGACAAGAGGCAGGATTAGAACAGGACATGTTACATGTGCAGCACTAACAGCACAAGGCCCTACGCTCTATAAACAGGCAGCTGTGCAAATTAAACAAGCATAATGCAGGCATGGGAGATGGGATGAGAGCAATGGCTTCATCAATGGATAGACTATGTTTGGCCCTTGAACGCACTGAGGAATCACGCAACAGGGCAGCTCACCGTGCCCATGTCAGGATGCATGGCTACACCAAAGCCATAAACAGATTGTGCACTGTTACTTCTAATTTTACAAGGCGTAGTATTACTATGCAGAGAGAGGTCAGTGAGTGCACAAAGAGTGTAGCCAAAGGTTTAGACAAAGTAACATCTGCTGTTGAACTACTCCAGACAGCAAACTCTGGCGCAAGTGCACTGTTTGAAGGAGCTGACACTGAGGAAACCTCCAGTAGGAGTAGCAGTAATCTCACTCCTACATCAGATGTAACACAGCGCAGGAGTGGAAGGAATGCCGGATATTCTTCATCCAATAGAAGCATGGAATCTGTGCAGCGCTCTACTAAAAGCTGCCAGCGCAAAAAATTACTTTTTTCATATCTTGATTTTGTTACTACTCATTTACCCTTTTATTTTGCAATGAAAATTTAGCTTTGCCTGTGCATTAACAGGTCATGTAGAACTACATTAGTAGCCTCAATGTTTGTAAATTGAAAACATTTAATAATGAAACCACATACATGTTTGGGATTTATTGTCTTACCTAAAAGTAATTGCGTGTTATCTCACTACGTCTCTGACGCCCAGCAGCAGCTCCTACTCCTGCTGTAGCTCTTCTAGGTGGAGGTATTTCATCATCATCAGATGTATTTGAGTCACTCATTTCAATTTCAGTCCCTTTTCTCATGGCCATGTTATGTAGCATGGCACAGCTACTTACAATTTTACAGCACGTTGCAGGATTGTATTATAAAGCACCACCACTTTTGTGAATGCGACGAAAACGGCTTTTCAAAATTCCAAAAGTCCTTTCAATGACACCAATGGTTGAACGGTGTGCCTTATTATATCTCCTTTCATGTACATTTGATGGATTCAAAAATGGTGTCAGAATGAAATCACGCACAGCATAGGCACTGTCACCTGCATGGTGAGAAAGAAAGAATGAGTGTGTGTTTCACATCAAAGGAAAATTGTTGTTAGTAAGAATGTGAATTAGTGGTACATTTACCTAGTATATAACTCTCTCCAAACTGGCCAGCACTCAAACGTCTATGTAGTCCACTATGCCGAAAGATATATGAATCATGAGTGCTCCCCGGGTACTGAGCCACAATATCAGTGATGATGTACTTTGCATTGCACACCATTTGAATGTTGATGGAATGATAACATTTTCTATTTCTGTACACATATTCTGTGGCAGCCGGTGGAGTGATGGCAATATGGGTTCCATCTATGCAACCAATCACATGTGGAAAACGTGCGATTTGATAAAAATCCAGTTTAGTCTCTTGTATGGCTTGTTGGGTGTTGGAGAGGTAGATGTGATGTTGTAGCCTGTTCATCATCGCATCCAGAAAAACTTTAAAAAAGCGTGACAGGGCACTCTGAGACACCCCTCCAACCTCTGCAATGACCCTTTGAAAAGAACCAGAAGCCAAAAGGTGCAGTGAGCACAATACCTGCACATGCGTAGGAATTGATTGGGTCCTGGCTGTTTGATGTTCCAGAAAGTGTTTCAATTCATCAATGAGGTCCAAAATGGTGTGTGGGTCAAGTCTGTATTTTTTAAAGATGTCCTCTTCTGTCTGCTGGAACAGCGTAATGCGCAGTCTGAAGATTCTCTCCTGCCTCTGTCTCCTCTGTGCAAGGGCTTGGATACGCAGCCTCCTAGCTATCAGGTAAAGTCCCGCCATTTTGAAAGTAAAAATTGCATTATGGGTTTCTTTTATACTTTCAAATTGGTTACCACCTGCATGTAGTTAGTGTTCATTGCGATTTCTTAATTTGCAAATTTAATGTTTTCGCAATTTGCGAATTTTTCATACATCTCTTTGCGATTTCTTATTTTGCGATTTCTTGTTTGCGAAATTCGCTAATGTTAAACCATGCAAAATAAGAAATCGCAAAGAAATTAGCAGAATTTGTACTTTCACAAATTAAGTAATCGCAAAAATTGCGAATACTTATTTTGCGATGCGATTTCTTACATACATCTCATATTCCTATTTTTTAGTCGCAGACGCTGTTTTATTGAGATTCGCAGCGTTTGCGACTAGAAAATAACTTGATACATCTACCCCTAGAAATTTCCAAGGCCAAGTGCAGCTCAGGCACAACATATGGTGCCGTCATCTGGGACTTTTGCGACCAATCAGGGCTGGAGAAGGTAGAAAATGGGTTTATAAAAAGACTGTTTGCTGTACCAAAGATCACTAGCAACTATATATGTTACTCAGAAATTGAGCTAAGGTACGTAAGCGAATTTCTAAGACTCCAAACTCTTTTATTATGGCTGAGAATATGGGCGAAGGTGGAAACCATACTGAACTTCACAATCTTGGCTGACTGCTTGAAACTGGAAAAGAGTTAAAAAATGTCTTGGCTTGCATATGTAGCCAAGATTTGCAATTGGCTGGATCTAGATTAGCTGTTTTTTAAACCCTGCACCTTTAGGGACCAGTTTTCATAATCCTCTGATGAAACTCATTTTAGCAAAATCTGCAGAGGAAAGGATGTGAAAAAATTCAGGAATGTCTACAGTTACTACATATAGCCAAATTAGTACTTGCCCTGGCAATAAGCAGTATCTCTTATGGATTAATAATCTACCCGATAGCCTCTTGCTAGTAAAACTATGCCTAAATACTGTCCATTTCTTCGTTGCACACCTTAGACAAGGTATGTTTGCTGCTAAGCTTCCTGTCTGTCCTTGTGATAGACTTTCTACACAGAGCACACTGCAGTTTATCCTTTTTTGTAAACATTATTCTACACTAAGGTCTGTGTTTATCTTGCCACTTCTGAAGCAGGAAAACGTAGGGCAGTGCAGGGCTGTCATGGAGTTTTTGCACAAAACTAGAAATGGCGTGGTTATGTTTTTCGATTGCAATTTGTATTCAGAGGGCCAAACCTTTATGCTCTGTACTTGCACCATGAATCTGTGTTCTCTCTGTTTGTGTCCCACAACCTTAATTTGAAGCCCTTTGATTTTATATTACAATGGATTTTTATGACTGGTTTTATACGTTTGTATGTTATCATTGTATTTGTTTTTAAAGCCATTGGCCCACTGGACAATGAATAAAGTGAGAATTTTAAACAAATTATATTAGAAGAATAAACATTCAAAAAATCACCATTACTGAACATTTGGAGAGACTTCCTAAGGTCATTGATTTTTATCAGAAAATTGATTTTTTTGTAATGTACTAAAATTATTCAAAATGCAAATTTTATTGTGCCTCATGTTGATTAACCACTGTTTAAGACTTCACATTGACCAAAATTGCCATTTGTATAGACTTTTCCTCCTACTCAGAAGCTAGTATTTTGCCCGATTTTGAGCATGATGGAGAGAGTTCCTAAAGTTTCATTGATTTTCATTAGAAAATTGATTTTATGCAATGTACAAAAAATTATTAAAAAAGTCAATTGTCGGGGCGTGGCCTGGCATCAGCCAAGATGGCTGCATAAAGACAGAGCTCCGTTGGGGCCGCCAAGAAGACCCGAGATTTCCGCTCTTATTCCTGTGCTTGTAGCCCTAGAACCATCTGCAGAGGTGTGGGTCACCAAGCGCTCCCGCTGGGTACCGAAATCTGGCCACACAGACTCGCATGGCCGTAGCAGCACGACGAAGAGCGGCGGCTCCTGTACAGTGAAGGGGTTCCTCGGAGCGGCTGGGTGGGACTTGTGCAGGCCGCATCCGGACTGCACACTTTCCTGGACTGCGAGTGGAGGGGACCTCCGCCTGTGTGTCTGCAGTCATCCGAGCTGCTCCCCGTAGACCCAGAGCCATGCTGCCTGGCCCAACCGGTAAGATTTGAAGAGCTGGGCGGGGTCGGCTTAGGGTGTGGCGATGAAGCAACAGTGGGGCTGAGCTCTCCTGCCTTGTATGTGGCGCCCGAGCAGAGGGGCCTGATTGGGGGACTCTCCCCTCCTCAAGCGCTACTGGGATCTCCCCACACACTGGACGGGCTTTGGCGGGAGCTGGCTCACGGGTTCGTGCATAAATACTTGGAAATTGTCTAGCTGCCATTGCATTGTGGACTCCCATGGCAGCAGGGGCTCTCACACATTACAGTCTCCCCCTGCCCCCACGGTGAGATCGGCGGATTGGATTACTGTTGAGCAGCGGCAATACGACCATCCTTTGTCAGTGGACCATACCTTCTTTATGGTACAGACCTGTCCCAGTAGGTAACACCAGAACTGGGGTGTACCTGACTGCAACCGGGCCTGAGGGGTTGGGGCAGAGGGGGCCTCCCCACTTGCTTGAACCGTGTGCATCCTGCACTGTCAGTGCATACATAAGGCATGGCCCTCTGCTGCGCTGGTGAGTGCAGCTACGCCTGGACTACCCCTGGACTATCCTGGCCCACTCCTTCTTGGCACATTTAAACTCTGGCAGGTAGGACTGCGACCTGGCTTGTAGACCCCTCCATCTTGTGGGGCTGCTTGAAAGGTGGCGGGCAGCTGAGACTGGGAGTGGACCGCCTGTGGATTCTTCCAGCAGGGCACGGTGTCATCCCCCTGTTGTGTTTCTATCTAGGACCCTAATTCGATATTCCCGATTTATGCCCTTATGTGGTTATAATAAATAATATCCTTATAAAGGCATAAGAATCATATCCATATTTAGTAATAGCCCATGCAGTCCAAATACGGCAAGGCTACCACCCTGGACTCCTAGAAAGTACAACGCGTTCTTTAA
Organism: Lissotriton helveticus; assembly: GCF_964261635.1. NCBI lineage: Eukaryota > Metazoa > Chordata > Amphibia > Caudata > Salamandridae > Lissotriton > Lissotriton helveticus. Next base: position 833,512,321 of record NC_136070.1, read on the forward strand.
ACAAACCAAGCCTCCAGCAGCCCGGGAAATCCCCCTGCTTTTGTTTTGATTTGCACAAGAACTCCTGGAGTCCAGAAAGAACTGTTAGTTCTTAGTGACGTCTTATGTCCAACCTTACGTCAAACCCGGCACCTTCCAGGTATAAATATACCAACGTTGCCTTAAGCAAACACACGGTGGTTTGGAGCAGAGCGGCTATCTACTTACCCGAAGCCCAGCTGATGCGAGAGCCGAAGGAAGCCGCCCCTCCCTTTTGACGCACTGAGAGAGACGCTGTCTTTTTCTCCAGCCGAGAAAATCCAGCTCCGGTATTTACAGTCACCCTTGCGGGTTGCTGGGAGATCGAGTCCTGAGAGAGAGATACAAGACCTCCTACATTCTATTACCAAGGTACGGAGCTGACTAAACCCGTAAGAGAATTCTTGATTCAGATTCTTGGCAAAAAACCAACTTAACTTAAACTGCAACTTACTTACTCCTTCCCACGTATTAGGCTTCGGTAAGGTACACCGGGGTAGGCATATCTTAGAAGCACCAGTTGAGTTTGTTAGTCAATGTTTTTATGTATGTATATATTTTATCCATTTTAAAGTATCATATGGCTAAGAAACCATATCAATGCTTTTACAGTATTATTTCATAATACTCCTTTTACTGTACTCACTTTACTTCATGATAAGTATTGCAATTGTGGCAATTCATTTCTCTTGCATGAGAAAGAAGACTGCTCAATAAATAACACCCTTTATTGAAAACGTCCGTCTCTCTATTTCTCTGTACTCTGGTGAAACTAAGTATGCACGATTGACTGAGTGAAATAACCGTCTATTGTTTTCACACGACTCTAGAGATACACTCTTTATTCTGAGGGAGCAAAGTTGTGTTGTTTATGCGGTTGTCAGAAACTAATCCCTTCTTGTCTAAATCAGGACGGTTAACTCTTTCCTGAACATTCGAGAAAGTTTCTCTGAGCTAGCTGGCAAAACTAATTAAGTCTAATATAGTCAGTAGAGACCTAGTCGACCTCAGTCCTACGTCTACACTGCTGTTTATATTATTCCAATGCGCAGAGCCTATTAGGAATATAGGAACTACACTACACCCCTCCTGGTAACTCCCCCGGACTTACAGACCTGGTGCGAAGCAAACCCCTGGTGGGCTCCACAGCCTATTGGAGACGGCCACTCTGGGTGCCCAGTGCCGGTTGGGAGGAGTGGTGCGTGGCTGGGCTACATTGGAGTCACATCGTAAGTGGAAAGTCCTGTATCAAGGAGTTAACAGCAATGAAACAGAAAGGGGCCCCAACGGTGCAGTCAAACAAACTGGATAAGTATGCTATCCATCAGCAATCATCCTCAGAGGAGGGTGCCACGGGCGGCCAGACCGACACCCAGGAACCATCACTCAGCTCCATAATGACGGCCATTCAGGTATTGGGAAAGACGCTGGAGACTAAAATTGAAACGTTTCAATCGAAATGAACCTTCTCAGGGCCAAATTGAATAAAACAGCGGAACAGGTCACCGCTACAGAAACAAACATTGTCGAGCTTCAAACTGCCACGCGTAAGTTGGAAGCAAAAGTTCAGCAGCTGGTCCATCAACATCGGCAGGTTGCATTGAAGCTGGAGGATCAGGAGGGGCGGGTCCGCCGGAACAATATCCGCACAGTGGGGGTCCCGGAGACCCCAAGCATGGATCTCTTCCTTGAAGACTTGATCACAACTCGCCTAAAACCCAAAGGACTCTCTGCCTTCGTTGCGGTGGAAAGGGCTCACAGGGCACCGGTCCCCCCGCCAAACCCTGGAATAAAGGTGAGGAATGAGAAGAAAGAGACAGAATGAAGGTGAGAAATGAGCAGCAAAAGTCAAAATCAAAGTGAAAAACTAGCAAAATAAAAGTGAGAAATTAGCTGAAAGAGGCAAAATAAAGGTCAGCAACATTCAGCAAGAGGCAAAATAAAGGTGAGAAACGAGCAGAAAGAGGCAAATGAAAGGTGTTCAATTAGCAGAAAGAGGAAAAATAACGGTCAGCATCTTAAAGAAAGAGGCAAGATAAAGGTGAGAAATTAGCAAAAAAGAGGCAGGATGCTGTTCTGCAATGAGCAGAAAGTCGCAAAATAAAGGTGAGTAATGAGCAGAAGAGGCAGAGTAAAGGTCAAAAACGAGCACCAAGAGGCAAAATAAATGTGAGAAATTAGTAGAAAGAGGCAGAATAAAGTTCTGAAACGAGCAGAAGGAAGCAGAATAAAAGCCAGCAACTAGCAGAAAAAGGAAAGATAATGGTGAGAAACGAGTGAAAAGAGGCAGATTAAATGTCAGCAAAGAGCAGAAAGAGGCCAAATAAAGGTCAGCAGCAAGACGAAAGAGGCAAAATAAAGGTGAGAAATGAGTAGAAGGAGGCAGAATAATGGTTAGAAGGGAGCAGCAAGAGGCAGAATAGAGGTCAAAAAGGAGAACAAATATCCAGAATATAGGTCATAAATGAGCAGAGAGAGAAAATATATAGGTGAGAAACTAGCAGAAAGAGGCAAAATGAAGGTGAGAAATGAGCAAAAAGAGGCAGACGGCTGTTCCCAACAAGCAGAAAGAGGCAAAATAAATGTAAGAAATGAGCAGAAAGAGTCAGAATAAAGGAAGAGGTTAAATAAAGGTGAGAATTGAGGAGAAAGAAGCAGAATAAAGGTCTGAAACTAGCAGAAAGAGGTCAGAAATTAGAGGAAAGAGGCAAAATAAAGGTGAGTAATGAACAGAAACAGACAAAAAAAACAGGAGAAATGAGCAGAAAGAGGCAAAAGAAAGGTGAGAAACGAGCACAAAGAGGCAGAAAAAATGTGAAATGGGAGCAGATAGAGGCAGAATAAATGTCAGAAACCAGCAGAAAGAGGCAGAATAGAGGTCAGAAACAAGCAGAAAGAGGCAATATAATGGTCAGAAACAAGCAGAAAGAGGAAAAATAAAACAGAGAAGCTAGCAGAAATAGACACAATAAAGGTCAGCAACAAGCAGAAAGAGGTCAAATAAAGGCGAGAAATTAGCAGAACGAGGCAGAATAAAGGTCAGCATTTAAAAGAAAGAGGCAAAAGAACGGTGTGAAGTTAGAAGAAAGAGGCAAAATAAAGGTCACCATCATAAAGAAAGAGGGAAAATAAAGGTGAGAAATGAGCAAAACGAGGCAGAATGATGTTCTCCAACAAGCAGAAAGATGCAAAATTATGGTGAGAGATGTGCAGAAAGAGGCAGAATAAAGTTCAGGAACGGAAAGCAAGATAAAGGTGAGAAATGAGCAGAGAGAAGCAGAATAAAGGTCTGAAATGAGCAGAAAGAGGCAGAAAGATGTCAGAAATTAGAAGAAAGAGGCAAAATAAATGTGAGAAACGAGCTGAAACAGACAAAAAAACAGGGGAGAAATGAGCAGAAAGAGGCACGAGAAAGGTGAGAAACGAGCAGGAAAAAAAGGCAGAAAAAAGTGAGATGGGAGCAGATGGAGGCAGAATACATGTCAGAAACAAGCAGAAAGAGGCAGAATAGAGGCCAGAAACAAGAACAAAGAGGCAATGTAATGGACAGAAACAAGCAGAAAGAGGCAAAATAAAACAGAGAAACTAGCAGAAATAGACACAACAAAGGTCAGCAACAAGCAGAAAGAGGAAAAATAAAGGAGAGAAATGCACCGAACGAGGCAGAATAAAGGTCTGAAATGAGCAGAAAGAGGCAGAAAGATGTCAGAAATTAGAAGAAAGAGGCAAAATAAATGTGAGAAACGAGCTGAAACAGACAAAAAAACAGGGGAGAAATGAGCAGAAAGAGGCACGAGAAAGGTGAGAAACTAGCAGGAAAAAAAGGCAGAAAAAAGTGAGATGGGAGCAGATGGAGGCAGAATAAATGTCAGAAACAAGCAGAAAGAGGCAGAATAGAGGCCAGAAACAAGAACAAAGAGGCAATGTAATGGACAGAAACAAGCAGAAAGAGGAAAAATAAAACAGAGAAGCTAGCAGAAATAGACACAATAAAGGTCAGCAACAAGCAGAAAGAGGTAAAATAAAGGCGAGAAATTAGCAGAACGAGGCAGAATAAAGGTCAGCATTTAAAAGAAAGAGGCAAAAGAACGGTGTGAAGTTAGAAGAAAGAGGCAAAATAAAGGTCACCATCATAAAGAAAGAGGGAAAATAAAGGTGAGAAATGAGCAAAACGAGGCAGAATGATGTTCTCCAACAAGCAGAAAGATGCAAAATTATGGTGAGAGATGTGCAGAAAGAGGCAGAATAAAGTTCAGGAACGGAAAGCAAGATAAAGGTGAGAAATGAGCAGAGAGAAGCAGAATACAGGTCTGAAATGAGCAGAAAGAGGCAGAAAGATGTCAGAAATTAGAAGAAAGAGGCAAAATAAATGTGAGAAACGAGCTGAAACAGACAAAAAAACAGGGGAGAAAGGAGCAGAAAGAGGCACGAGAAAGGTGAGAAACGAGCAGGAAAAATAGGCAGAAAAAAGTGAGATGGGAGCAGATGGAGGCAGAATAAATGTCAGAAACAAGCAGAAAGAGGCAGAATAGAGGCCAGAAACAAGAACAAAGAGGCAATGTAATGGACAGAAACAAGCAGAAAGAGGCAAAATAAAACAGAGAAACTAGCAGAAATAGACACAACAAAGGTCAGCAACAAGCAGAAAGAGGAAAAATAAAGGAGAGAAATGCACCGAACGAGGCAGAATAAAGGTCAGAAATGAGAAGAAAGAGGCAAAATAAAGGTGAGAAACTAGCAGAAAAGGTAAAATGAAGGTGAGAAATGAATAGAAAGAATAAAATAAAGATCATCAACAAGCAGAAGGAGGAACAATAGAGGTGAGAAACGAGCAGAAAGAGGTGACTAAAGGACCGAAGCGAGCAGAAAGAGGCAGAATAAAATCCAGCAATGAGCAGAAAGAGGCAAGATAAAGGTGAGAAACTAGCAGAAGGAGGCAGAATAAATGTCAGAAGGGAAAAGAATGAGGCAGAATGAATGTCAAAAAGGAGCAGAAATATCAAGAACATAGGTCATGACCGAGCAGAGAGAAAATATAAAGATGAGAAACTAGCATAAAGAGGTGAAATGAAGGTCAGAAAGGAGCTGAAAGAGGCAATATAAAAGTCAGCAAAGAGCAGAAAGGGGCAAAATAAAGGTGAGAAATTAGCAAAAAGAGGCAGACGAATGTTCGGCAACAAACAGAAAGAGGCAAAATAAAGGTGAGAAATGAGCAGAAAGAGGCAGAATAAAGGTTAGAAACGAGCAGAAAGAGTTGAAATAAAGGTAAGAAACGAGCAGAAAGAGGCAAAATAAAGGTGAGAAATGAGCAAAAAGAGGCAAAATAAAGGTGAGGAACAAGCAGAAGTGGCGACTAAAAGACAGAAGCGAGCAGAAAGAGGCAAAAATAAAGGCCAGCAACGAGCAGAAAGAGGCCGGATACACGTGAGAAGCGAGCAGAAAGAAGCAGAATAATGGACTGAAAAGAGCAGAAAGAGGCCAGACAAAGGTCAGCAACAAGCAGAAAGAAGGTAAAATAAAGGTGAGAAATGAGCAGAAGGAGACAAAATGAAGGTGAAAAAGGAGCAGAAAAGTCAAAATCAAAGTGAGAAACTAGCATAAAGAGGCAAAATCAAGGTGAGAAATGAGCTGAAAGAGGCTAAATAAAGGTCAGCAACAAGCAGCAAGAGGCAAAATAAAGGTGGGAAATGAGCAGAAAGAGGCAGAATAAAGGTCTTAATGAAGCAGATAGAGGCTGAAAGAGGCCAAAAATGATAAGGAAGAGGCAAAATAAAGGTGAGAAACGAGCAGAAAGAGGCATAAGAAAGATGTGAAATTAGCAGAAAGAGGAAAGATAACAGTCAGCATCTTCAAGAAAGAGGCAAAATAAAGGTGAGAAAGGAGCAAAAAGAGGCAGGATGATGTTCTGCAATGAACAGAAAGACGCCAAGTAAAGGTGAGAAATGAGCAGAAAGAGGCAGAATAAAGTTCTGAAATGCGAAGGAAGGGGCAAAATAAAGGTGAGAAACGAGCAGAGAGAGGCATAAGAAAGATGTGAAATTAGCAGAAAGAGGAAAGATAACAGTCAGCATCTTCAAGAAAGAGGCAAAATAAAGGTGAGAAATGAGCAAATAGAGGCAGGATGATGTTCTGCAATGAACAGAAAGACGCAAAGTAAAGGTGAGAAATGAGCAGCAAGAGGCAGAATAAAGGTAGAAAACGAGCACCAAGAGGCAAAATAAATGTGAGAAATGAACAGAAAGAGGCAGAATAAAGTTCTGAAATGAGAAGGAAGAGGCAAAATAAAGGTGAGAAACGAGCAGAGAGAGGTATAAGAAAGATGTGAAATTAGCAGAAAGAGGAAAGATAACAGTCAGCATCTTCAAGAAAGAGGCAAAATAAAGGTGAGAAATGAGCAAATAGAGGCAGGATGATGTTCTGCAATGAACAGAAAGACGCAAAGTAAAGGTGAGAAATGAGCAGCAAGAGGCAGAATAAAGGTAGAAAACGAGCACCAAGAGGCAAAATAAATGTGAGAAATGAACAGAAAGAGGCAGAATAAAGTTCTGAAATGAGAAGGAAGAGGCAAAATAAAGGTGAGAAATGAGCAAAAAGAGGCAGGATGATGTTCTGCAATGAACAGAAAGACGCAAAGTAAAGGTGAGAAATGAGCAGCAAGAGGCAGAATAAAGGTCAAAAACAAGCACCAAGAGGCAAAATAAATGTGAGAAATTAACAGAAAGAGGAAGAATAAAGTTCTCAAATGAGAAGAAAGAGGCAAAATAAAGGTGAGAAACGAGCAGAAAAGGGAAAATGAAGGTGAGAAATTAGTAGAAGAATAAAATAAAGGTCATCAACAAGCAGAAAGAGGCAAAATAAAGATGAGAAATGAGCAGTAAGAGGTGACTAAAGGACTGAAGCGAGCAGCAAGAGGCAGAATAAAGTCCAGCAACGAGCAGAAAGAGGCAAAATAAAGGTGAAAAATTAGCAGAAAGAGGCAGAATAAAGGGTAGAAATGAGCAGAAAGAGGCAAAACAAAGTTAAGCATTTAACAAAAAGAGGCAAAAGAAAGGTGTGAAGTTAGCAGAAAGAGGCTAAATAAGGGTCAGCATCGTAAATAAAGAGGGAAAATTAAGGTGAGAAATTAGCAAAAAGAGGCAGGATGATGTTCTGCAACAAGCAGAAAGACGCAAAATAAAGGTGAGAAATATGCAGAAAGAGGCAGAATAAAGGTTAGGAATGAGCAGCAAGATGGAAAATAAAGGTGGGAAATGAGCAGAAAGAGGCAGAATAAAGGTCGGAAATGAGCAGAAAGAGGCATAAAGAAGTCAGAAATGATAAGAAAGAGGCTAACTAAAGGTGAGAAACTAGCAGAAAGAGGCAAAAGAAAGGTGTGAAATTTGCAGAAACTGGATAATTTAGCATCTTATAAATCAAAATAAAGGTGAGAAATGATCAAAAAGAGGCAGGATGATGTTCTGCAAAGACCAGAAAGTAAAGGAGAGAAGTGAGCAGAAAGAGGCAGAATAAAGGTCAGAAATGAGCAGCAAGAGGCAAAATAAAAATGAGCAGAAAGAGGCAGAATAAAGTTTTGAAACGAGCAGAAAGAGGCAGAATAAAGTGCAGAAATGAGAAGCAGGAGGCAAAATGAAGGTGAGAAAGTAGCAGAAATAATCAAATAAATGTCAGCAATCAGAACAAAGAAGCAAAATAAACATGAGAAACAAGCAGAAAGAGGCTGAATGAAGGTGAGAAACCAGCAGCAAGAGTCAAACGAAAGGTGACAAATGAGCAGAAAGAGGCTAAATAAAGGTGAGAAATGAGCTGAATGAGTCAAAATGAAGGTCAGCAACGAGCAGAAAGAGGCATAATAAAGGTGAGAAATGAGTAAAAAGAGGCATGATGATTTTCTGCAACAAGCGGAAAGATGCAAAATAAAGTTGAGAAATGAGCAGAAACAGACAAAATAAAGGGGAAAAATTAGCAGAAAGAGGCAAAATATAGGTGAGAAAAGAGCAGTAAGAGGCAGATCAAAGGTGGGAAGAGAGCAGAAAGACGAGAATAGGGGTCAGAAACAAGCAGAAAGAGACAATATAAAGGTCAGAAACAAGCAGACATAGGCAAAATAAAGGTGAGAAACCAGCAGACATAGACAAAATAAAGGTCAGCAACAAGTAGAAAGAGGCAAAATAAAAGTGAGAAATGAGCAGAAAGAGGGAGAATAAAGGTCACAAATGAGAAAAAAGAGGGAAAATTAAGGTGAAAAAAGAGCAAAAAGAGGCAGAATAAAGATGTGAAACAAGCAGAAAGAGGCAGAATAAAGGTCAGACATTAACGGAAAGAAATAGCCAAAATGAAGGTAATCAACAAGCATACAGAGGCAAAAAAAAGGTGAGAAACGAGCAGAAAGAGGCAGAATAAAGGTCAGATATGAGAAGTAAGAGGCAAAATAAAGGTGGGAACCAAGCAGAAAAAGACGCAATAAAAGTGAGAAAATATCAAAAAGAATCAAAAAAGGTCAACAACAAGCAGAAAGAGGCAAAATAAAGGAGAGAATCGAGCAATAAGAGGCGACTAAAAGACAGAAGGGAGTAGGAAGAGGGATAAAAAAAAGACCAGCAACGAGCAGAGAGAGTCAAAATAAAGGTGAAAAATGAGAAGAAGGGGCTAAATAAAGGTGAGAAATGAGCTGAAAGAGGCAAAATAAAGGTAAGTTATGAGGGGCAAAAGGTCAAATAAAGGTGCGAAATGAGTAAAAAGAGGCAGGCTGATGTTCTGCAATGAGCAGAAAGAGGCAAAATAAAGGCGAGAAACTAGCAGAAAGAGGCGACTAAAGGACAGAAGCGAGCAGAAAGAGGCAGAATAAAGACCAGTAATGAGTGGATAGAGGTAAGATAAAGGAGATAAACGAGGAGAATGAGGGAGAATAAAAGTCAGGAAAGAGCAGAAAAGAGCCAACTAAAGATCAGCAACAAGCAGAAAGAGGCGAGGAAAAATAAAGATGAGAAACGAGCAGAAAAAAGCAGAATAAATGTTATAAGGGGGCAGAAAGACGCAAAATAATGGTCAGAAAGGTGCAGAAATACCAGGAATATAGGTCTTAAACGAGCAGAGAGAGGCAAAATAAAGGTAGAAACGAGCAGAAAGAAGCTAAATGAAGGTGAGAAAAGAGGAGAAAGAGGCAAAATACAGGTCAGCAATGAGCAGGAAGAGGTAAAATACAGGTGAGAAATGAACAAAAAGGGGGAGAAGGATGTTCTGCAATGAGCAGAAAGAGAAAAAATAAAGGTGAGAAAACAGCAGAAAGAGGCAGAATAAAGGTGAGAAATGAGCTGAAAGAGGCAAATTAAAGGTCAGCAACGAGCAGAAAGAGGCAAAATAAAGGTGGGATATTAGCAAAAAAAGAGGCAGGACTAGGTTCGGCAACAAATAGAAAGAAGCAGAATAAAGGTCAGGAATGAGCAGCAGGAGGCAAAATAAAGGTGGGTCTTGAGCAGAAGGACACGGAATAAAGATCTGAAACGAGCAGAAAGAGGCAGAAAGATGTCAGAAATGATAAGAAGCAGAATAAGGGTGAGAAACTAGCAGAAAGAGGCAAAAGAAAGGTGTGAAATTAGCAGAAAGAGGATAAATAACTCTCAGGATCGCATCTTAAGGAAAGAGGCAAAATAAAGGTGAGAATTGAGCAAAAAGAGGCAGGATGGTGTTCTGCAGTGAGCAGAAAGATCCAAAATAAAGGTCGGAAGTGAGCAGAAAGAGGCAGAATAAAGTTCTGAAAGAAGCAGGAAGAGGCAGAATAAAGTGCAGACATGAGAAGTGCAAGAGGCAAAATGAAGGTGGCATGCAATGATAAGAAAAGGCAAGATAAAGGTGAGAAACAAGTGAAAAGAGGCAAAATAAGGGTCAGGAAAGAGCAGAAATCAGCCAAATAAGGTCAGCAACAAGCAGAAAGCTGTGAAGCAAAATACAGCTGAAAAACGAGCAAAAAGAGGCAGAAGAAAGGTCAGAAGGGAGCAGAAAGAGGCCAAATAAAGGTTGGAAAGGAGCAGAAATACCCAGAAAATAGGTCAGAAACGAGCAGAGAGAGGCAAAATAAATGTGAGAAACGAGCAGAAAGAGGCAGAATGAAGGTGAGAAACGAGCTGAATGAGGCAAAATAAAGGTCAGCAACGAGCAGAAAAAGCATAATTAAGGTGAGATATGAGCAAAAGAGCCTGGATGATTTTCTGCAAAAAGCAGAAAGATGCGAAATAAAGGTGAGAAATTAGCAGAAAGAGGCAGACTAAAGGTCAGAAACGACCTGCAAGGGGCAGAATAAAGTTGAAAAATGAGCAGAAAGAGACAAAATAAAGGGAAGAAATGAGCAGAAAGAGGTAAAATACAGGTGAGAAACAAGCAGTAAGGTGAGAAGGGAGCAGAAAGAGGAAGAATAAGGGTCAGAAACTAGCAGAAAGAGGGAGAATAGAGGACAGAAAGAAGCAGAAAGAGGGAATATAATTGTCAGAAACAAGCAGAAAGAGGCAAAATGAAGGTGAGACGCTAGCAGGCAAAGACAAAATAAAGGTCACCAAAAGTAGAAAGGGGCAAAATAAAGGTGAGAAATTAGCAGAAAGAGGCAGAATAAAGATCTAAAACGAGCAGAAAGAGTCAGAATAAAGGTCAGAAATTAACAGAAATTGGTCAAATAAATGTGAAAAAGGAGCAGAAAGTGACAAAAGAAAGGGAGAAAATGAGCAGGAAGAGGCAGAATAAAGTTCTAAAATGAGCAGAAATAGGCAGAATAGAGGTCAGAAACAAGCAGAAAGAGGCACTATAATGGTTAGCATCAAGCAGGAAGAAGCAAAATAAAGGTGAGAAAATAGAAGAAATAGATAAAATAAAGGTCAACAACAAGCAGAAAGAGGCAATAAAAGGTGAGAATGAGCAGGAAGAGGCAAAATGAAGGTGAGAAATTAGAAGAAAGAGGCAAAATAAAGGTGATAAACGAGCAGAAAAGGCAAAATGAAGGTGAGAAATTAGTAGAAAGAATAAAATAAAGGTCATCAACAAGCAAGGAGGCAAAATAAAGGTGAGAAAAGAACTAAAAGAGGTGACTAAAGGACTGAAGCGAGCAGCAAGAGGCAGAATAAAGTCCAGTAACTAGCAGAAAGAGGCAAAATAAAGGTGAAAAATTAGCAGAAAGAGGCAGAATAAAGGTTAGAAATGAGCAGAAAGAGGCAAAATAAAGTTAAGCATTTAACAGAAAGAGGCAAAAGAAAGGTGTGAAGTGAGCAGAAAGAGGCAGAAAAAAGGTCAGAAATGAGCAGCAAGAGGCAAAATAAAAATGAGAAATGAGCAGAAAGAGGAGAATAAAGTTCTGAAACGAGCAGAAAGAGGAGAATAAAGTGCAGAAATGAGAAGCAAGAGGTAAAATGAAGGTGAGAAAGTAGCAGAAATATTCAAATAAATGTCGGCAATCAGAACGAAGAAGCAAAATAAACATGAGAAACAAGCAGAAAGAGGCAAAATAAAGGTCAAGAAAGAGCAGAAATAGGCCAAATAAGGTCAGCAGCAAGCAGAAAGCTGTGAAACAAAATAAAGCTGAGAAACGAGCAAAAAGAGGCAGAAGAAAGGTCAGAAGGGAGCAGAAAGAGGCAAAATAAAGGTTGGAAAGGAGCAGAAATACCCAGAAAATAGGCCGAAACGAGCAGAGAGAGGCAAAATAAAGGTGAGAAACGAGCAGAAAGAGGCAGAATGAAGGTGAGAAATGAGCTGAGTTAGTCACAATAAAGGTCAGCAATAAGCAGAAAGAGGCCTAATAAAGGTGAGAAATGAGCAAAAAGAGGCAGGATGATTTTCTGCAACAAGCGGAAAAATGCAAAATAAAGTTGAGAAATGAGCAGAAGAGACTAAATAAAGGGGGGAAATGAGCAGAAAGATGCAAAAAATAGGTGAGAAATGAGCAGTAAGAGGCAGAATAAAGGTGAGAAGGGAGCAGAATAAGCGAGAATAGAGGTCCGAAACAAGCAGAAAGAGACAATATAAAGGTCAGGAACAAGCAGAAACAGGCAAAATAAAGGTGAGAAACCAGCAGACATAGACAAAATAAAGGTAATCAACAAGCAGAAAGAGGCAAAAAAACTTGAGAAATGTGCAGAAAGAGGCAGAATAAAGGTCAGATATGAGAAGAAAGAGGCAAAATAAAGGTGAGAACTAAGCAGAAAAAGACAATAAAATTGAGAAAATAACAAAAAGAATCAAAAAAGGTCAACAACAAGCAGAAATAGGCAAAATAAAGGAGAGAATCGAGCAATAAGAGGCGACTAAAAGACAGAAGGGAGTAGGAAGAGGGAGAAAAAAAGACCAGCAACGAGCAGAGAGAGTCAAAATAAAGTTGAAAAACGAGCAGAAGGGGCTTAATAAAGGTGAGAACTGAGCTGAAAGAGGCAAAATAAAGGTAAGTAATGAGCAGAAAGAGGTCAAATAAAGGTTCGAAATGAGTAAAAAGAGGCAGGCTGATGTTCTGCAATGAGCAGAAAGAGGCAAAATCAAGGAGAGAAATGAGCAGCAAGAATCAAATAAAGATCAGCAATGAGCAGAAAGAGGCTAAATAAAGGTGAGAAACTAGCAGAAAGAGGCGACTAAAGGACAGAAGCAAGCAGAAAGAGGCAGAATAAAGACCAGTAATGAGCGGATAGAGGTAAGATAAAGGAGAGAAACGAGTAGAATGAGGGAGAATAAAAGTCAGGAAAGAGCAGAAAAGAGCAAACTAAAGATCAGCAACAAGCAGAAAGAAGCAGAATAAATGTTAAAAGGGGGCAGAAAGACGCAAAATAATGGTCAGAAAGGTGCAGAAATACCAGGAATATAGGGGCATAATACCAAGGGCCATTATCGCCGCTTTAGCGGGACTTTTTCCCGCTAATGCGGCGATAATTTTATCGCCCTATTACCAAGCTGTCGCTAACACCAGTTAGCGACAGCTTGTAGGCAATAGCGGGCATTTAGGGGCCCACTTTGCATGTCAGCGATAATTATCGCTAATGACATGCAAAGTGGGCGTGCCAAAATGTCAGCGACTGAAAACAGTCGCTGCAATCGCTATCCCCTATGATCAACACAGGCGTAGTTTTGGAAATATTCACGCTAAGCGGGAATATCTCCAAAAGCTAACGCCCGCCCTGACCAGTTCTTAGCCATGTTATCCAATGAGAGGTGGATAACATGTCTAAGAGCATTGTCACGGTAATGCCTGAATATCGCTGTATTGACAGCGATATTCACGCATTTTGCCTGTTTTTTTATCGCTCCTGAGATAAACCTTGATAATAGCAAGGTATCTCAGCGATAGAAACAGGTGAAGGGCGGCGATAGAAATATTCCCGCTAAGCCAACACAGCGATAATTATCGCTAGTTGTTGGTAATATGCCCCATAGGTCTTAAGCGAGCAGAGAGAGGCAAAATAAAGGTAGAACCGAGCAGAAAGAAGCTAAATGAAGGTGAGAAATGAGCAGTAAGAGGCAACATAAAGGTCAGCAACGAGCAGGAAGAGGTAAAATACAGGTGAGAAATGAACAAAAAGGGGAGAAGGATGTTCTGCAATGAGCAGAAAGAGGAAAAATAAAGGTGAGAAAACAGCAGAAAGAAGCAGAATAAAGTTTACAAATGAGCAGCAAGAGTCCAAATAAAGGTAAGAAACGAGTAGAAAGAGGCAAAATAAAGGTGAGAAATGAGCTGAAAGAGGCAAATTAAAGGTCAGCAACGAGCAGAAAGAGGCAAAATAAAGGTGAGAAATTAGCAAAAAAGAGGCAGGATGAGGTTCTGCAACAAACACAAAGCGGCAGAACAAAGGAGAGAAATCAGCAGCAAGAATCAAAAAAAGGGCTGCAATGAGCGGAAAGAGGCAAAATAAAGGTGAGAAACTAGCAGAAAGAGGCGACTAAAGGACAGAAGCAAGCAGAAAGAGGCATAATAAAGACCAGTAATGAGCGGAAAGAGGAAAGATAAAGGAGAGAAACTAGTAGAATGAGGGAGAAAAACGGTCAGGAAAGAACAGAAAAGAGCCAAATAAAGATCAGCAAAAAGCAGAAAGAGGCGAGGCAAAATAAAGATGAGAAACACGCAGAAAGAAGCAGAATAAATGTTAGAAGGGGCAGAAAGACACAAAATAATGGTCAGAAAGGTGCAGAAATACCAGGAATATAGGTCTTAAACGAGCAGAAAGAGGCAAAAAAAATATAGAAACGAGCAGAAAGAAGCTAAATGAAGGTGAGAAATGAGCAGAAAGAGGCAAAATACAGGTCAGCAACGAGCAGGAAGAGGTAAAATATAGGTGAGAAACGAACAAAAAGGGGGAGAAGGTTGTTCTGCAATGAGCAGAAAGAGGAAAAACAAAGGTGAGAAAAGAGCAGTAAGAGGCAGAATAAAGTTTAAAAATGAGCAGCAAGAGTCCAAACAAAGGGGAGACACGAGCGGAAAGAGGAAAAATAAAGGTGAGAAATGAGCTGAAAGAGGCAAATTAAAGGTCAGCAACGAGCAGAAAGAGGCAAAATAAAGGTGAGAAATTAGCAAAAAAAGAGGCAGGACTAGGTTCGGCAACAAACAGAAAGAGGCAGAATAAAGGTAAGGAATGAGCAGTAGGAGGCAAAATAAAAGTGGGTCTTGAGCAGAAGGACACAGAATAAAGATCTGAAACGAGCAGAAAGAGGCAAAAAGATGTCAGAAATGATAAGCAGCAAAATAACGGTGAGAAACGAGCAGAAAGAGGCAAAAGAAAGGTGTGAAATTAGCAGAAAGAGGAAAAATAACTCTCAGGATCGCATCTTAAGAAAAGAGGCAAAATAAAGGTGAGAAATTAGCAAAAAGAGGCAGGATGGTTTTCTGCAGTAAGCAGAAAGATCTAAAATAAAGGTCGGAAGTGAGCTGAAAGAGGCAGAATAAAGTTCTGAAAGAAGGAGGAAGAGGCAGAATAAAGTGCAGACATGAGAAGTGGAAGAGGCAAAATGAAGGTGAGAAAGAAGCAGAAATAATCAAATAAATGTTGGCAAATAGAACAAAGAGGCAAAATAAAGATGAGAAACAAGCAGAAAGAGGTGACTAAAGGACAGGATCGAGCAGAAAGAGGCAGAATAAAGGCGTGCAATGAGAAGGAAAAGGCAAGATATAGGTGAGAAACAAGTGAAAAGAGGCAAAATAAAGGTCAGGAAAGAGCAGAAATAGGCCAAATAAGGTCAGCAGCAAGCAGAAAGCTGTGAAACAAAATTAAGCTGAGAAACTAGCAAAAAGAGGCAGAAGAAAGGTCAGAAGGGAGCAGAAAGAGGCAAAATAATGGTTGGAAAGGAGCAGAAATACCCAGAAAATAGGCCAGAAACGAGCAGAGACAGGCAAAATAAAGGTGAGAAACGAGCAGAAAGAGGCAGAATGAAGGTGAGAAACGAGCTGAATGAGGCAAAATAAAGGTCAGCAACGAGCAGAAAGAGGCATAATAAAGGGGAGATATGAGCAAAAAGAGGCTGGATGATTTTCTGCAACAAGCAGAAAGATGCAAAATAGGCTGGATGATTTTCTGCAACAAGCAGAAAGATGCAAAATAAAGGTATTGTATTGTATTGTATTGTAATTGCATTTATATAGCGCTTACTACCCCTGACGAGGCGTCGAAGCTCTTTTTCGGCGGGTAGCACGCTACTCCGGGACCCACAGAGGATTAGTGTTGAATTAGTATAGTGAAACATGCAAGTACATTTTAAGTGGTGGATAAGTTAATCAGTTATTTGGATTTGGAATGATAGCAGAAGGATAGAGTAGGACAAAGGTTCGTATTTATCTATCGCTCGCTTGTTGACGCATGCTATTCAGGGAGCCTATAGAGGATTAGTGGTGAATTAATATGGTGAAATATGAGGTAATTTCAGTGGTGGATATTAGTCTGTTACTTGGAGTGAGAAGGATAGCGGATGGATAAAAGGGGAAGAAAGATTTGCATTCATATAGCACTTGTTACCCCTGATGGGCGTTGAAGCGCTTTTCTGGCGAGTAGCACGCCACTCCGGAACCCATAAAGGATTAGTGTTGAAAATTAGTATAGTATAAATATGAAGTAATTTGAGTAGTAGATATGTTATTCAGTTATTTAGGCAGTATATTAGTATAGTTGAATATGGAATTTGAGAAGTGAAACATGTTAGTCTGTTAATTTTTATTGAAAAAAGGATAGTGGAGGGATAAAAGAGTAAAAGATTTTTTTTTATATATATATTAGTAGTAGGAAGAGGCTTTTGGATGAGTAAAAAGGAGTTTTGGAGGGAAGGAGTCAGAGGGGAGAGTTTAGAAATGTTTGTTTTAGGGGATCGGTGTAGTAAAAAGGTGTCAGATGATGCATGGAGGGGTAGAGCCGGAGAGAGTCTAGAAAAGGTTATTTTGGCGATCATAGTAGCGGGATGGGGTTTGGGATAAATGAGAGAGTGGATGTAGAGGATATATTGATAGATCTATAGGATGCGAGATAGGGTAGTGCATTAGAAGGAGTAGTAGAAAGAAGTTTGAGAGGAGTCTGAAGGTTGGGCTAGAAGATATATTGAGTGAAGTATAGGCTGAGAAATAGGCTAGTGCATTGGAAATGCTAAATTAGAAGAAAGAGATAAGTATATAGATCCATAAGTACATTAAAAATATATAGATACATAAAAAAGTAAGTATATTTAGATTAAATATATTGATAGAGGCACAGGATGAGAGATAGGGTAGTGCATTGGATATGCTTTTTTTCAGGAGAAAAGTAACAGACACACAGATCCAAGTACATGGATGGTACATAGATGTACAATGGAAGTATGTACATGTAGACCAAAAATTATTTTTATTTATTGATGATTATTATTATTATTTTTTTTCTTCTCTTAACAACATAATTGTTTTACATGTTTTATAAAGTAATACACAAAGATAGATACATATCTATAGTGAAAACAAATGCTTATATACAGAGGGATATGCTGTAAATTTCTATTTCCGTATGGTACCTATGTGGGGAAGAGCCAGATCTTGAGTAGTTTTCTGAAGATAAGGTGGTTGTCGGTGGATCTTATGTTGGGGGGTAAAGAGTTCCATAGTTTGGCTGCTTGAACAGAGAAGGATGTGCCACCCATTGTTTTTTTCTTGTATGGTGGGATTTTGAGGCGAGATGCTCCTTTAGAGCGTAGGTTCCTTTGTTGAATGTGTTTGGTGATTTTATTCCTGATGAAGAGTGGTCCTACTCCATGTATTGCTTTGTGGGTAATACAAAGCAGCTTGAACGTGGATCTTCTGGCAACCGGTAACCAATGCAGGGCTTTCAAGGCAGGGGAGATGTGGTCTCGTGGTTTGATATGCAGGAGTAGTCTGGCAGCCGAGTTCTGAATCCGTTGTAGTCTTTTCATGGTCGTTAAAGGTGATCCGTGGTAGAGGCTATTGGCGTAATCGAGTTTGGATAGAACAAGGGAGATGGTAGCTTGGACCTTGTGTGGAAATCCCAAATGAGGGAAAATTCGTCGCAGCGTTTTTATAGTAGCAAAGCTTGATCTTGCTAGTTTATTTACTTGGACATTCATCGACAGCTTGGAGTCCATGGTCATTCCGAGGTTTCTTACTTCCTTCGATACTTTAGGCAGTGATCCCAGTTCATCAGGCCATGCGGCAAGCGGGTTGTAATTTTCCCAATCGCCACACGTGAGTATTTCAGTTTTTGAAGCATTCAATTTGAGATGGCTCCAAGTCATCCACTGATCCACGGCTCTGAGACAGCTGAAAATTGGTGATTTTCCAATGTCTTTGGGGCATTCCAGTTGAAGGAGTATTTGCGTGTCATCTGCATAGTTGTAGCACGTGAGGTGAAATTTATTGATCAGTACTGGTAAATACTTCATGTAGATGTTGAAAAGCATGGGCGAGATGATAGAACCTTGAGGGACCCCTGCTTTTGCGGAGTATGGTTTGGACGAGAAAGGTGGGGTGTGGATGACATTAGTTCTGTTTCGAAGGTAGGACGCGATCCAGTCTAGAGCAGTTCCCTCTATGCCGGCTTCATAAAGTCTTTGTTTCAGAGTGTCATGGTCAACCGTGTCATAGGCTGCTGAGAGGTACAAGAGGAGTAGCGCAGCAACCCCGTTGCGGTCAACTGTATTCTTTAGGTCATCCCAGATGGCAAGGAGGGAAGATTCAGTGCCTCTTCCCGGACGGAATCCTGTTTGGAAATCTGAAAGTATGTCATTCTCTTCAATGAATTGGGACATCTGGGCGAACGCTGCTCTTTCTATCAGTTTGCCCAGGAAAGGTCCATTTGTAATGGGTCTGTAGTTTTCGGGGTTCAACGGGTCCAAGTTTGTTTTCTTCAGTAAAGGGCGTATGTATGACTTTTTGAGTTCTTCTGGAAATATTCCAGTAGTTAAGGAATCGTTGATGATTCTTCTTACTGGAATGGCAGCAGACGTTGATAAAAGAATTGTCTTGAAAGTTTGTGGCGGACAGGGGTCAGAAGGGCTGCCGGCAGGCCTGCTTGCTTTGACCAGGTCCATAAATTCATCGTGTGAGATGTGTTGGAAGGAACGGAGAGGCTTGATTAGAGCATTCTTGGATAGTTGTTTTGAACAAGGGTTAGTGCTGGTGCTTTGTTTCTGTTGTAAGTACGAGTCCAACGTGTCTGCTTTGTCCTTGTAATGATTTGCCAGTTTGTCTGTGAAATCTTGAGTAACAGGATGAGTTCCTTCTAGGCAATTTGGTTTTCGAAATTCATTGAGTATTTTATAGAATTCTTTATTTGCACATTTAGCGTTTTGAATTCTGTCTGAATAGTACCTTTTTTTTAGCTTTTTTGATAGCAGACTTATATAATCTGTTAATTTTTTGTAGGTGAAGTTTGTCTTGTTTGGCGTTTGTTTTGAGCCAGGTATGTTGCAGCTTTCTAATTTGTTGTTTTATGTTTTTTATTTCTATGTTTCTCCAAGGCGCTTTTTTCCTTTTGTTCTGTTGTGTGGTTTTGAGTGGTATCAGGATGTCAAAAGCTTCCTGTAGCCACTCGTATAGATTCTGAACAGAATTTATGGTTTCCAGATTTATACTGGATGTTAGTTGTGTTTCCAAGTGTTCCAAATTGAGTTTGTTCCACGGCCGATAGGTGGATGGATGTAAGGTAGTTTTAGGTGAGTTGCTTAGTGTTGTTTTATGTTGGAAAGCAAGCAAGTGGTGGTCTGACCATGTGACTGGAGTTATAGTTTGAAAGGTAACTAGTTCAGTATTAGCAAAAATGACATCTAGGATATGTCCAGCGATGTGTGTCGGATTGGGGACAATCTGATGCAGGTTCCATGCGTCTAGGCCAGTGATTATTGTTTTCGGATGGGTCATATTGGTTTTATCAAACCAAATGTTAAGGTCACCCAGAATGCACAGGTTGGAGTGTATTGTTATCAGATTTGAAACTGTGTCTAGAAGTGCGTCTGGGAATGTTGCCTTGCTAGGTGGAGGTCTGTAAAGGAGCAGGAAGTTACAGGTGGAAGACGGTGTAGGATTGCATCTTGTTAGAAGAGCCTCACAATTCTTTATGGAGATGTTGTCAATTTTAGTGATATTTATTGTTTGCCTGAATACAACAGCTAGACCACCTCCTTTTTTGGCTATACGATTTTGGGTGATTATTTGATAGCCTAGAGGAATGGCTTCATGCAGGACTGGAGCCATATCCTCTCCCAACCATGATTCGGTTATGAATAGTATGTCTGGTTTTGCATCGGTGAGAAGGTCGTAGATGTGATGCTTGTTTTTAGAGAGGGATCGAGCATTTATTAGTAGACAGTGTAGATAGTGGCCTTTTGTGATAGTGGGACTTTGTTTTGTAGGAGAGTGATCAGTATTGTGTGGGTGTGTAGCAGGTGTGTTTTTAGTGCTGGTATTAGCTGTAATAGGATAGCAATCGTGTAGCTGTTCTGTATCGTGTTCCTCATCCAGAATGCTAAGAAGGCATTTTGATGGGTCTGCATGTGTATGTGTTGGAGATGGTGTTTGAGAATGAGTTGGAGTGCTCTGTTGCTTTTGTGGTGTAACATTGTTGTGCGGTAGACTTGGGGAAGCAAAGTTGTGAGGTGTGGCATGTTGCTTATATTTTTTGCGTATGTTGAAGGTGGAAGGTGTATGAGTCAGGGGAGGTGGTGCAGCATGTGGGTCATGTCGTAATGTTTTAAATTGTCCAATGGATGAGAGGCGGTTAGAAGAGAGGTGCTGTATTGCTGTATCTGTGAGAAATGTGAGAAATTAGCAGAAAGAGGCAGACTAAATGTCAGAAACGACCTGCAAGGGGCAGAATAAAGTTGAGAAATGAGCAGAAAGAGACAAAATAAAGGGAAGAAATGAGCAGAAAGAGACAAAATAAAGGTGAAAAACGAGCAGTAAGAGGCAGAATAAAGGTGAGAAGGGAGCAGAAAGAGGGGGAATAAGGGTCAGAAACGAGCAGAAAGAGGGAGAATAGAGGACAGAAAGAAGCAGAAAGAGGCAATATAATGGTCAGAAACAAGCAGAAAGAGGCAAAATGAAGGTGAGACGCTAGCAGACAAAGACAAAATAAAGGTCACCAACAGTAGAAAAGGGCAAAATAAAGGTGAGAAATGAGCAGAAAGAGGCAGAATAAATATCTAAAACGAGCAGAAAGAGGCGAATAAAGGTCAGAAATTAACAGAAATTGGTAAAATAAATGTGAAAAATTAGCAGAAAGTGACAAAAGAAAGGGAGAAAATGAGCAGGAAGAGGCAGAATAAAGTTCTGAAATTAGCAGAAATAGGCAGAATAGAGGTCAGAAACAAGCAGAAAGAGGCACTAAAATGGTCAGCATCAAGCAGGAAGAGGCAAAATAAAGGTGAGAAAATAGCAGAAATACATAAAATAAAGTTCAACAACAAGCAGACAGAGGCAAAAAAAGGTGAGAAATGAGCAGGAAGAGGCAGAATGAAGGTGAGAAATTAGAAGACAGAGGCAAAATAAAGGTGAGCAACGAGCAGAAAAGGCAAAATGAAGGTGAGAAATTAGTAGAAAGAATAAAATAAAGGTCATCAACGAGCAGAAAGAGGCAAAATAAAGGTGAGCATTGAGCAGAAAGAGGTGACTAAAGGACACAAGCGAGCAGAAAGAGGCAGAATAAAGGTCAGCAATGAGCAGGAAAAGGTAAAATAAAGTTGAGAAACGAACAAAAATAGGCAGAAGGATGTTCTGCAATAAGCAGAAAGAGGCAAAATAAAGGTGGAAAATTAGCAGAAAGAGGCAGAATAAAGGTTAGAAATGAGCAGAAAGAGGCAAAATAAATGTAAGCATTTAACAGAAAGAGGCAAAAGAAAGGTGTGAAGTGAGCAGAAAGAGGCAGAAAAAAGGTCAGAAATGAGCAGCAAGAGGCAAAATAAAAATGAGAAATGAGCAGAAAGAGGAGAATAAAGTTCTGAATCAAGCAGAAAGAGGAGAATAAAGTGCAGAAATGAGGAGCAAGAGGCAAAATGAAGGTGAGAAAGTAGCAGAAATATTCAAATAAATGTCGGCAATCAGAGCGAAGAAGCAAAATAAACATGAGAAACAAGCAGAAAGAGGCAGAACGAAGGTGAGAAATGAGCAGAGTTAGTCAAAATAAAGGTCAGCAATGAGCAGAAAGAGGCATAATAAAGGTGAGAAATGAGCAAAAAGAGACAGGATGATTTTCTGCAACAAGCGGAAAGATGCAAAATAAAGTTGAGAAATGAGCAGAAAGAGACAAAAAAAGGGGGGAAATGAGCAGGAGATGCAAAAAATAGGTGAGAAATGAGCAGTAAGAGGCAGAATAAAGGTGAGAAGGGAGCAGAAAGAGCGAGAATAGAGGTCTGAAACAAGCAGAAAGAGACAATATAAAGGTCAGAAACAAGCAGAAACAGCCAAAATAAAGGTGAGAAACCAGCAGACATAGACAAAATAAAGGTCAGCAACAAGTAGAAAGACGCAAAATAAAAGTGAGAAATTAGCAGAAAGAGGCGAATAAAGGTCAAAAATGAGAAAAAAGAGGGAAAATTAAGGTGAAAAAGAGGCAGAATAAAGATCTGAAAAGAGCAGAAAGACGGAGACTAAAGGTCAGACATTAACAGAAAGAGGCTAAATAAAGGTGGGAAACTAGCAGAAATAGACAAAATGAAGGTAATCAACAAGCAGAAAGAGGCAAAAAAATCTTGAGAAATGAGCAGAAGGAGGCAGAATAAAGGTCAGATATGAGAAGAAAGAGGCAAAATAAAGGTGAGAACTAAGCAGAAAAATACACTATAAAATTGAGAAAATATCAAAAAGAATCAAAAAAGGTCAACAACAAGCAGAAAGAGGCAAAATAAAGGATAGAATCAAGCAATAAGAGGCAACTAAAAGACAGAAGGGAGTAGGAAGAGGGAAAAATAAAAGACCAGCAAAGAGAGTCAAAATAAAGGTGAAAAATGAGCAGAAGGGGCTAAATAAAGGTGAGAAATAAGCTGAAAGAGGCAAAATAAAGGTAAGTAATGAGCAGAAAGAGGTCAAATAAAGGTGAGAAATGAGATAAAAGAGGTAGGCTGATGCTCTGCAATGAGCAGAAAGAGGCAAAATAAAAGAGAGCAATGAACAGCAAGAATCAAATAAAGGTTAGCAATGAACAGAAAGAGGCTAAATAAAGGTGAGAAACTAGCTGAAAGAGGCGACTAAAGGACAGAAGCGAGCAGAAAGAGGCAGAATAAAGACCAGTAATGAGCGGAAAGAGGTAAGATAAAGGAGAGAAACTAGTAGAATGAGGGAGAATAAAAGTCAGGAAAGAGCAGAAAAGCCAAATAAAGATCAGCAACAAGCAGAAAGAGGCGAGGCAAAATAAAGGTGAGAAACGAGCAGAAAGAAGCAGAATAAATGTTAGAAGGGTGCAGAAAGACGCAAAATAATGGTCAGAAAGGTGCAGAAATACCAGGAATATAGGTCTTAAACGAGCAGAGAGAGGCAGAATAAAGGTAGAAACGAGCAGAAAGAAGCTAAATGAAGGTGAGAAATGAGCAGAAAGAGGCATAATACAGGTCAGCACAGAGCAGGAAAAGATAAAATACAGGTGAGAAATGAACAAAAAGGGGAGAAGGATGTTCTGCATTGAGCAGAAAGAGGAAAAATAAAGGTGAGAAAAGAGCAGAAAGAAGCAGAATAAAGTTTACAAATGAGCAGCAAGAGTCCAAATAAAGGTGAGAAACAAGCAGAAAGAGGCAAAATAAAGGTGAGAAATGAGCTGAAAGAGGCAAATTAAAGGTCAGCAACGAGCAGAAAGTGGCAAAATAAAGGTGAGAAATTAGCAAAAAAGAGGCAGGATGAGGTTCTGCAACAAACACAAAGAGGCAGAATAAAGCAGAGAAATGAGCAACAAGAATCAAATAAAGGGCAGCAATGAGCAGAAGGAGGCTTAATAAAGGTGAGAAACTAGCAGAAAGAGGCGACTAAAGGACAGAAGCGAGCAGAAAGAGGTAGAATAAAGACCAGTAATGAGCGGAAAGAGGTAAGATAAAGGAGAGAAACGAGTAGAATGAGGGAGATTAAAGGTCAGGAAAGAGCAGAAAAGACCAAATAAAGATCAGCAACAAGCAGAAAGAGGCGAGGCTAAATAAAGGTGAGTAACAAGCAGAAAGAAGCAGAATAACTGTTAGAAGGGGTCAGGGAAAGATGCAAAATAATGGTCAGAAAGGTGCAGAAATACCAGGAATATAGGTCTAAAACGAGCAGAGAGAGGCAAAATAAAGGTAGAATGGAGCAGAAAGACGCTAAATGAAGGTGAGAAATGAGCAGAAACAGGGAAAATAAAGGTAAGCAACGAGTAGGAAGAGGTAAAATACAGGTGAGAAATTAACAAAAAGGGGGAGAAGGATGTTCTGCAATGAGCAGAAAGAGGAAAAATAAAGGTGAGAAAAGAGCAGAAAGTGGCGGAATAAAGTTTAAAAAAGAGCTGAAAGAGTCCAAATAAAGGTGAGAAACGAGCTGAATGAGGCAAAATAAAGGTGAGAAATGAGCTGAAAGAGGCAAATTAAAGTTCAGCAACGAGCGGAAAGAGGTAAAATAAAGGTGAGAAATTAGCAAAAAAGAGGCAGGATGAGGTTCTGCAACAAACAGAAAGAGGCAGAATAAAATGCCAGAAAGGAGCAGAAAAAGCATTTAACAGAAAGAGGCAAATGAAAGGTGTGAAGTTAGCAGAAAAAGGCAAAATAAAGGTCAGCATCGAAAAGAAAGAGGGTAATTTTAGGTGAGAAATGAGCAAAAAGAGGCATGATGATGTTCTGCAATGAACAGAAAGACGCAAAATGAAGGTGAAAAATATGCAGAAAGAGGCAGAATAAAGGCCAGGAATGAGCAGCAAGAGGCAAAATAAAGGTGGGAATGAGCAGAAGGAGGCAGAATAAAGGTCTGAAACGAGCAGAAAGAGGCAGAAAGATGTCAAAAATTATAAGAAAGAAGGAAAATAACGAGGAGAAACGAGGAGAAAGAGGCAAAAGAAAGGTGTGAAATTAGCAGAAAGAGGAAAAATACCTGTCAGCATCGCATCTTAAGGAAAGAGGCAAAATAAAGGTGAGAAATGAGCAAAAAGAGGCAGTGTGATGTTCTGCAGTGAGCAGAAAGACCCAAAATAAAGGTGGGAAGTGAGCAGAAAGAGGCAGAATAATTGACAGAAATAAAAAGCAAGAGGCAAAATCAAAGTGAGAAATGAGCAGTAAGAAGCAGAATAAGTTCTGAAAGAAGCAGGAAGAGGCAGAATAAAGTGCAGACATGAGAAGCGCAAGAGGCAAAATGAATATGAGAAAGTAGCAGAAATAATCAAATAAATGTTGAAAATTAGAACAAAGAGGCAAAATAAAGATGAGAAACAAGCAGAAAGAGGTGACTAAATGTCAGAACCGAGCAGAAAGAGGCGAAATAAAGGCCTGCAATGAGAAGATAAAGGCAAGATAAAGGTGAGAAACAAGTGAAAAGAGGAAAAACAAAGGTCAGGAAAGAGCAGAAATAGGCCAAATAAGGTCAGCAACAAGCAGAAAGCTGTGAAGCAAAATAAAGCTGAGAAATGAGCAAAAGGAGGCAGAAGAAAGGTCAGACGGGAACAGAAAGAGGCAAAATAATGGTCAGAAAAGAGCAGAAATACCCAGAATTAAGGTCATAAACGAGCAGAGAGAGGCAAAATAAAGGTGACAAACGAGCAGAAAGAGGCAGAATGAAGGTGAGAAACGAGCGGCAAGAGTGAAACGAAAGGTTGGAAATGAACAGAAAGAGGCTAAATAAAGGTGAGAAATGAGCTGAATGAGGCTAAATAAAGGTCAGCAACGAGCAGAAAGAGACATAATAAAGGTGAGATATGAGCAAAAAGAGGCTGGATGATTTTCTGCAACAAGCAGAAAGATGCAAAATAAAGGTGAGTAATTAGCAGAAAGAGGCAGACTAAAGGTCAGAAACGACCTGCAAGAGGCAGAATAAAGGTGAGAAGGGAGCAGAAAGAGGAGTACGAAGGGTCAGGATCGAGCAGAAAGAGGGAGAATAGAGGATAGAAAGAAGCAGAAAGAGGCAATATAATGGTCAGAAACAATTGGAAAGAGGCAAAATGAAGGTGAGACGCTAGCAGACAAAGACAAAATAAAGGTCAGCAACAGTAGAAAGAGGCAAAATAAAGGTGAGAAATGAGCAGAAAGAGGCAGAATAAAGATCTAAAACAAGCAGAAAGAGGCAGAATAAAGGGCAGAAATTAACAGAAATAGGTAAAATAAATGTGAAAAATGAGCAGAAAGTGACAAAAGAAAGGGAGAAAATGAGCAGGAAGAGGCAGAATAAAGTTCAGAAATTAGCAGATATAGGCAGAATAGAGGTCAGACACAAGCAGAAAGAGGCAGTATAATGGTCAGCATCAAGCAGTAAGAGGCAAAATAAAGGTGAGACAATAGCAGAAATAGATCAAATAAAGGTCAACAACAAGCAGAAAGAGGCAAAAAAAAGTGAGAAATGAGCAGGAAGAGGCAGAATAAAGGTCAGATATGAGAAGAAAGAGGCAAAATAAAGGTGAGAAACATGAGAAAAAGGCACAGTAAAGGTGATAATTAGCAGAAAGAATCACAAAAAGGTCACCAACAAGTAGAAAGAGGCAAAATAAAGGAAATAAACTAGCAGAAAGAGGCGACTAAAGGACAGAAGGACAGAAGGGAGTAGAAAGAGGGAGAAAAAAAGACCAGCAAAGAGAGTCAAAATAAAGGTGAAAAACGAGTGGACAGGGGCTAAATAACTGTGAGAAATTAGCTGAAAGAGGCTAAATAAAGGTAAGCAACGAGCCGAAAGAGGCAAAATAAAGGTGAGAAATTAGCAAAAAGAGGCAGGGTGATGTTCTCCAATGAGCAGAAAGAGGCAAAATAAAGGTGAGGAATGAGCAGAAAGAGGCAGAATAAAGGTCTGAAATGAGCAAAAAGAGGCAAAATAGAGGCCAGAAATGAGAAGAAAGAGGCAAAATAAAGGTGAGAAATTAGCAGAAAGAATCAAATAAAGGTCAGCAATGAGCAAAAAGAGGTAAAACAAAGGTGATAAACTAGCAGAAAGAGGTGACTAAAGGACAGAAGCGAGCACAAAGAGGCAGAATAAAGACCAGTAATGAGAAGAAAGACGTAAGATAAAGGGAAGAAATTAGTAAAATGAGGAAGAATAAAGGTCAGGAAAGAGCAGTAAAGGGCCAAATAAAGGTCAGCCACAAGCAGAAAGAGGCGAGGAAACATAAAGTTGAGAAACAAGCAGAAGGAAGCAGACTAAAGGTTAGAAGGGGCCAGAAAGAGGAAAAATAAGGGTCAGAAATGTGCAGAAAGACCGAGAATATAGGTCTTAAACTAGCAGAGAGAGGCCAAATAAAGTTAGAAACAAGCAGAAATAAGATAAATTAAGGTGAGAAATGAGCTGAAAGAGGCAAAATAAAGGTCAGCAATGAGCAGGAAAAGGTCAAATAAAGGTGAGAAACGAACAAAAATAGGCAGAAAGATGTTCTTCAATGAGCAGAAAGAGACAAAATAAAGGGGAGAAATTAGCAGAAAGAGGCAGACTAAAGGTCAGAAACGACCTGCAAGAGGCAGAATAAAGTTGAGAAATGAGCAGCAAGAGACAAAATGAAGGGAAGAAATGAGCAGAAGGAGGTAAAATAAAGGTGAGAAACGAGCAGTAAGAGGCAGAATAAAGGTGAGAAGGGAGCAGAAAGAGGAAGAAAAAGGGTCAGAAACTAGCAGATAGAGGGAGAATAGAGGACAGAAAGAAGCAGAAAGAGGCAATATAATGGTCAGAAACAATCAGAAAGAGGCAAAATGGAGGTGAGACACTAGCAGACAAAGACAAAATAAAGGTCAGCAACAGTAGAAAGTGGCAAAATAAAGGTGAGAAATGGGCAGAAAGAGGCAGAATAAAGTCAGAAATGAACAGAAATAGGTAAAATAAATGTGAAAAATTAGCAGAAAAAGACATAAGAATGGGGAAAAATGAGCAGGAAGAGGCAGAATAAAGTTTAGAAATTAGCAGAAATAGGCAGAATAGAGGTCAGCAACAAGCAGAAAGAGGCACTATAATGGTCAGAATCAAGCAGAAAGAGGCAAAATAAAGGTGAGAAAATAGCAGAAATAGATAAAATAAAGGTCCACAACAAACAGAAAGAGGCAAAAAAAGGTGAGAAATGAGCAGGAAGAGGCAGAACAAAGGTCGGATATGAAAAGAAAGAGGCGAAATAAAGGTGAGAAACAACAGAAAAAGGCACAGTAAAGGTGAAAATTAGCAGAAAGAATCACAAAAAGGTCAGCAACAAGTAGAAAGAGGCAAAATAAAGGAAAGAAACTAGCAGAAAGAGGCGACTAAAGGACAGAAGAGAGTAGAAAGACGGAGAAAAAAAGACCAGCAAAGAGAGCCAAAATAAAGGTGAGAAATTTGCTGAAAGAGGCTAAATAAAGGTAAGCAACAAGCAGAAAGAGGCAAAATAAAGGTGAGAAATGAGCAGAAAGAGGCAGAATAAAGGTCTGAAATGAGCAAAAAGAGGCAGAATAAAGGTCAGAAATGAGAAGAGGCTAAATAAAGGTAATAAATTATCAGAAAGAATCAAATAAAGGTTAGCAGTGAGCAGAAAGAGGTAAAACAAAGGTGATAAACAAGCAGAAAGAGGCCACTTAAAGGACAGAAGCGAGCAGAAAGAGGCAGAATAAAGACCAGTAATGTGCACAAAGACGTAAGATAAAGGTCGAGAAATTAGTAGAATGAGGAAGAATAAAGGTCAGGAAAGAGTAGTAAAGCGCCAAATAAAAGTCAGCCACAAGCAGAAAGAGGTGAGGCAACATAAAGGTGAAAAACAAGCAGAAGGAAGCAGACTAAAGGTTAGAAGGGGCCAGAAAGAGGCAAAATGAGAGTAAAAAATGTGCAGAAAGACCCAGAATATAGGTCTTAAACGAGCAGAGAGAGGCAAAATAAAGGTAGAAACAAGCATAAATAAGATAAATGAAGGTGAGACATGAGCTGAAAGAGGCAAAATAAAGGTCAGCAATGAGCAGGAAAAGGTAAAATAAAGGTGAGAAACGAACAAAAATAGGCAGAAGGATGTTCTGCAATAAGCAGAAAGAGACAAAATAAAGGTGAGAAATGAGCAGAAGAGGCAGAATAAAGTTTAAAAACGAGCAGCAAGAGTCAAAATATAGGTGAAGAATGAGCTGAAAGAGGCAAATTAAAGGTCTGCAACAAACAGAAAGAGGCAGAATAAAAGGCCAGAAAGGAGTTGCAAGAGGGAAAATAAAGTAGAGAGGTAAGCAGAAAGAGGCAGAATAAAGGTCAGAAACAAGCAGAAAGATGCAGAATAAAGGTCGGAAATAAGAAGCAAGAGGCAAAATAAAGGTGAGAAACGAGCAGAAAGAGGCAAAATGAAGGTGAGAAATTAGCAAAAAGAATCAAATAAAGGTTAGCAACAAGCAGAAAGAGGCAAAATAAAGGTGAGGAACAAGCAGAAGTGATGACTAAAAGACAGAAGCGAGCAGAAAGTGGCAAAATAAAGGCCAGCAATGAGCAGAAAGAGGCAAGATAAAGGTGAGAAACGAGCAGAAAGAAGCAGAATAACGGACTGAAAAGAACAGAAAGAGGCCGAATAAAGGTTAGCAACAAGCAGAAAGAAACAAAATAAAGGTAAGAAATGAGCAGAAGGAGGCAGAATAAATAACAGAAGGGAGAAGAAAGAGGCAGAGTAAAGGTCAAAAAGGAGCCGTAATGCCCAGAATATAGATCATAAATGAGCAAAGAGAGAAATATAACGCTGAGAAATGAGCAGAAAGAGACAGATAGAATGTGAAAAATGAGCTGCAAAAGTCTAAATCAAGGTGAGAAACTAGCATAAAGAGGCATAATAAAGGTGAGAAAGGAGCTGAAAGAGGCAAAATAAAGGTCAGCAACGAGCAGCAAGAGGCAAAATAAAGGTGGGAAATGAGCAGAAAGAGGCAGAAAGAGGTCAGAAATTATAAGAAAGAGGCAAAATATAGGTGAGAAACGAGCAGGAAGAGGCAAAAGAAAGGTGTGAAATTAGCAGAGAGAGGAAAAATAACGGTCTGCATCTTATAGAAAGAGGCAAAATAAAGGTGAGAAATGAGCAGAAAGAGGCAGAATAAAGTTCTGAAATGAGCAGAAGGAGGCAGAATAAAGTTCAGAAATGAGAAGAAAGAGGGAAAATAAAGGTGAGAACCTAGCAGAAAGAGGCAAAAAGAAGGTGAGAAATTAGTAGAAAGAATAAAATAAAGGTCATCAACGAGCAGAAAGAGGCAAAATAAAGGTGAGCATTGAGCAGAAAGAGGTGACTAAAGGACACAAGAGAGCAGAAAGAGGCAGAATAAAGGTCAGCAATGAGCAGGAAAAGGTAAAATAAAGGTGAGAAACGAACAAAAATAGGCAGAAGGATGTTCTGCAATAAGCAGAAAGAGACAAAATAAAGGTGAGAAATGAGCAGAAGAGGCAGAATAAAGTTTAAAAACGAGCAGCAAGAGTCAAAATATAGGTGAAGAATGAGCTGAAAGAGGCAAATTAAAGGTCTGCAACAAACAGAAAGAGGCAGAATAAAAGGCCAGAAAGGAGTTGCAAGAGGGAAAATAAAGTAGAGAGGTAAGCAGAAAGAGGCAGAATAAAGGTCAGAAACAAGCAGAAAGATGCAGAATAAAGGGTGGAAATGAGAAGGAAGAGGCAAAATAAAGGTGAGAAACGAGCAGAAAGAGGCAAAATGAAGGTGAGAAATTAGCAAAAAGAATCAAATAAAGGTTAGCAACAAGCAGAAAGAGGCAAAATAAAGGTGAGGAACAAGCAGAAGTGATGACTAAAAGACAGAAGCGAGCAGAAAGTGGCAAAATAAAGGCCAGCAATGAGCAGAAAGAGGCAAGATAAAGGTGAGAAACGAGCAGAAAGAAGCAGAATAACGGACTGAAAAGAACAGAAAGAGGCCGAATAAAGGTTAGCAACAAGCAGAAAGAAACAAAATAAAGGTAAGAAATGAGCAGAAGGAGGCAGAATAAATAACAGAAGGGAGAAGAAAGAGGCAGAGTAAAGGTCAAAAAGGAGCCGTAATGCCCAGAATATAGATCATAAATGAGCAAAGAGAGAAATATAACGCTGAGAAATGAGCAGAAAGAGACAGATAGAATGTGAAAAATGAGCTGCAAAAGTCTAAATCAAGGTGAGAAACTAGCATAAAGAGGCATAATAAAGGTGAGAAAGGAGCTGAAAGAGGCAAAATAAAGGTCAGCAACGAGCAGCAAGAGGCAAAATAAAGGTGGGAAATGAGCAGAAAGAGGCAGAAAGAGGTCAGAAATTATAAGAAAGAGGCAAAATATAGGTGAGAAACGAGCAGGAAGAGGCAAAAGAAAGGTGTGAAATTAGCAGAGAGAGGAAAAATAACGGTCTGCATCTTATAGAAAGAGGCAAAATAAAGGTGAGAAATGAGCAGAATGAGGCAGAATAAAGTTCTGAAATGAGCAGAAGGAGGCAGAATAAAGTTCAGAAATGAGAAGAAAGAGGGAAAATAAAGGTGAGAACCTAGCAGAAAGAGGCAAAATGAAGGTGAGAAATTAGTAGAAAGAATAAAATAAAGGTCATCAACGAGCAGAAAGAGGCAAAATAAAGGTGAGCATTGAGCAGAAAGAGGTGACTAAAGGACACAAGCGAGCAGAAAGAGGCAGAATAAAGGCCAGAAACAAGCAGAGAGAGTCAAAATAAAGGTGAAAAACAAGCAGAAAGGGGCTAAATAAAGGTTGAAATTAGCTGAAAGAGGCAAAATAAAGGTAAGCAATGAGCAGAATGAGGTAAAATAAAGGTGAGAAATTGACAAAAAGAGTCAGGGTGATGTTCTGCAATGAGCAAAAAGAGGCAAAATAAAGGTGAGAAATGAGCAGAAACATGCAGAATAAATGTCTGAAATGAGCAGTAAGAGGCAGTATAAAGGTCAGAAATGAGAAGAAAGTGGCAAAATAAAGGTGAGAAATTAGCAGAAAGACTCAAATAAAGGTCAGAAATTCGCAGAAAGAGGCAAAATAAAGGTGGGAAACTAGCAGAAAGAGGTGACTAAAGAACAGACGCGAGCAGAAAGAGACAGAATAAAGACAAGTAATGAGCAGAAGCGGTAAGAGAAAGGAGAGAAACTAGTAGAATGAGGGAGAATAAAGGTCACTAAAGAACAGAAAAGGGCCAAATAAAAGTCAGCAACAAGCAAAATAAAGGTGAGAAACGAGCAGAAAAGCAGAATAAAGGTTAGAAGGGGGCAGAAAGAGGCAAAATAATGGTCAGAAAGGTGAAGAAATACCCAGAATATAGGTCCTAAATGAGCGGAGAGACGCAAAATAAAGGTAGAACCGAGGAGAAAGAAGCTAAATGAAGGTGAGAAATGAGCTGAAAGAGGCAAAATAAAGGTCAGCAATGAGCAGGAAGAAGTAGAAAAAGGTGAGAAACAAATAAAATGAGGCAGAGTGATGTTCTGCAATGAGCGGAAAGAGGCAAAATAAAGGTGAGAAATGAGCAGAAAGAGGCAGAATAAAGTTTAACAACGAGCAGCAAGAGTCAAGATAATGTTGAGAAACGAGCAGAAAGGGGCTAAATAAAGGTGACAAATGAGCAAAAAGAGGCAGGATGAGGTTCTGCAACAAATAGAAAGAGGCGGAATAAAGTTCTGAAATGAGCAGAAAGAGGCAGAATAAAGGTCAGAAATGAGAAGAAAGAGGCAAAACAAAGGTGAGAAACAAGCATAAAGAGACAAAATGAAGATGCGAAATTAGCAGAAAGAATCAAATAAAGGTTAGCAGCAAGCAGAAGAGGCAACATAAAGGTAAAGAACAAGCAGAAGTGACAACTAAATGACAGAAGCAAGCAGTAAGAGGCAAAATAAAGGCCAGGAACGAGCAGAAAGAAGCAAAATAAAGGTAAGAAATGAGCAGAGGGAGGCAGAATAAATGTCGGAAGGGAGAAGAAAGAGGCAGAAAAAAAGGTCAAAAAGGAGCAGAAATATCCAGATTATAGGTCATGAATGAGCAAAGAGAGAAAATATAAAGGTGATAAATGAGCAGAAAGAGATGGAAGAAAGATGAGAAACGAGCAGCAAAAGTCAAAATCAAGGTGAGAAACGAGCATAAAGAGGTAAAATAAAGGTGAGAAATGAGCTAAAAGAGGCAAAATAAAAGTCAGCCACAAGCTGCGGATCCATGTTAAAATATCGATATCAAAAATATTGATGAAAAAAATATTGATGTAAAAATATCTATAGCAAAAATATTGCCTCCCTATACTTAAAAAGGTAAGTACAGTAATATCGACTCAAAAATATCGATGTAAAAAATAAAATAATTTAAATAATTAGCAGAAAGAGGCAAAATAAAGGTCAGAAAGGAGCAGAAATACCCAGAATTAAGGTCTTAAACGAGCAGAGAGAGGCAAAATAAAGGTGAGAAACAAGCAGAAAGAGGCAGAATGAAGGTTAGAAACGAGTGGCAAGAGTGAAACAAAAGGTTAGAAATGAACAGAAAAAGGCTAAATAAAGGTGAGAAATGAGCTGAATGAGGCAATAAAAAGGTGAGCAACGAGCAGAAAGAGGCATAATAAAGGTGAGATATGAGCAAAAAGAGGCTAAATGATTTTTGCAACAAGCAGAAAGATGCAAAATAAAGGTGAGAAATTAGCAGAAAGAGGCAGACTAAAGGTCAGAAACGACCTGCAAGAGGCAGAATAAAGTTGAGAAATGAGCAGAAAGAGACAAAATAAAGGGAAGAAATGAGCAGAAGGAGGTCAAATAAAGGTGAGAAACGAGCAGTATGAGGCAGAATAAAGGTGAGAAGGGAGCAGAAAGAGGAAGAAAAAGGATCAGAAACTAGCAGATAGAGGGAGAATAGAGGACAGAAAGAAGCAGAAAGAGGCAATATAATAGTCAGAAACAAGCAGAAAGAGGCAATATGAAGGTGAGAGGCTAGCAGACAGACAAAATAAAGGTCAGCAACAGTAGAAAGAGGCAAAATAAAGGTGAGAAATGAGCAGAAAGAGGCAGAATAAAGTCAGAAATGAACAGAATTAGGTAAAATAAATGTGAAAAATTAGCAGAAAGTGACAAAAGAAAGGGAGAAAATGAGCAGGAAGAGACAGAATAAAGTTCAGAAATTAGCAGAAATAGGCAGAATAGAGGGCGGAAACAAGCAGAAAGAGGCACTATAATGGTCAGATCAAGCAGAAAGAGGCAAAATAAAGGTGAGAAAATAGCCGAAATAGATAAAATAAAGGTCAACAACAAGCAGAAAGAGGCATAAAAAGGTGAGAAATTAGCAGGAAGAGGCAGAATAAAGGTCAGATATGAGAAGAAAGAGGCAAAATGAAGGTGAGAAACAACAGAAAAAGGCACAGTAAAGGTGATAATTAGCAGAAAGAATCACAAAAATGTCAGCAACAAGTAGAAAGAGGCAAAATAAAGGAAAGAAACTAGCAGAAAGAGGCGACTAAAGGACAGAAGGGAGTAGAAAGAGGGAGAAAAAAAGACCAGCAAAGAGAGTCAAAATAAATTTGAAAAAAGAGCAGACAGGGGCTAAATAAAGGTGAGAATTTAGCTGAAAGAGGCTAAATAAAGGTAAACAACGAGCAGAAAGAGGCAAAATAAAGGTGAGAAATTAGCAAAAAGAGGCAGGGTGATGTTCTTCAATGAGCAGAAAGAGGCAAAATAAAGGTGAGAAATTAGCAGAAAGAGGAAGAATAAAGGTCTGAAATGAGCATAAAGAGGCAGAATAAAGGTCAGAAATGAGAAGGAAGAGGCAAAACAAAGGTGAGAAATTAGCAGAAAGAATCAAATAAAGGGCAGCAATGAGCAGAAAGAGGTAAAACAAAGGTGATAAACTAGCAGAAAGAGGCGACTAAAGGACAGAAGCTAGCAGAAAGAGGCAGAATTAAGACCAGTAATGAGCAGAAAGACGTAAGATAAAGGGGAGAAATTAGTAGAATGAGGGAGAATTAAGGTCAGGAAAGAGCGGTAAAGGGCCAACTAAAGGTCAGCCACAAGCAGAAAGAGGTGAGGCAACATAAAGGTGAGAAACAAGCAGAAGTAAGCAGACTATAGGTTAGAAGGGGCCAGAAAGACTCAAAATAAGGGTCAGAAATGTGCAGAAAGACCCAGAATATAGGTCTTAAACGAGCAGAGAGAGGCAAAATAAAGGTAGAAACAAGCAGAAATAAGATAAATGAAGGTGAGAAATGAGCTGAAAGAGGCAAAATAAAGGTCAGCAATGAGCAGGAAAAGGTAAAATAAAGGTGAGAAATGAACAAAAATAGGCAGAAGGATGTGCTGCAATAAGCAGAAAGAGACAAAATAAAGGTGAGAGATGAGCAGAAGAGGCAGAATAAAGTTTAAAAACGAGCAGCAAGAGTCAAAATAAAGGTGAGAAATGAGCTGAAAGAGGCAAATTAAAGGTCTGCAACAAACAGAAAGAGGCAGAATAAAAGGCCAGAAAGGAGTTGCAAGAGGGAAAATAAAGTAGAGAGATAAGCAGAAAGAGGCAGAATAAAGGTCAGAAACAAGCAGAAAGAGGCAGAATAAAGGTCAGAAATGAGAAGGAAGAGGCCAAAATAAAGGTGAGAAACGAGCAGAAAGAGGCGTAATGAAGGTGAGAAATTATCAGAAAGAATCAAATAAAGGTTAGCAGCAAGCGGAAAGAGGCAAAATAAAGGTGAGGAACAAGCAGAAGTGATGACTTCAAGACAGAACCGAGCAGAAAGTGGCAAAATAAAAGTCAGCAAGAGCAGAAAGAGACAAGATAAAGGTGAGAAACGAGCAGAAATAAGCAGAATAACGGACTGAAAAGAACAGAAAGAGGCCGAATAAAGGTCAGCAACAAGCAGAATTAAACAAAATAAAGGTAAGAAATTAGCAGAAGGAGGCAGAATAAATAACAGAAGGGAGAAGAAAGAGGCAGAATAAAGGTCAAAAAGGAGCCGTAATACCCAGAACATAGATCATAAATGAGCAAAGAGAGAAATATAATGGTGAGAAATGAGCAGAAAGAGACAGAATGAATGTGAAAAATGAGCTGCAAAAATCAAAATCA
Source organism: Lissotriton helveticus (assembly GCF_964261635.1). Classification (NCBI taxonomy): domain Eukaryota; kingdom Metazoa; phylum Chordata; class Amphibia; order Caudata; family Salamandridae; genus Lissotriton; species Lissotriton helveticus. The sequence continues at coordinate 833,547,895 of NC_136070.1, forward strand.
AGGTGAGAAACTAGCATAAAGAGGCAAAATAAAGGTGAGAAATCAGCTGAAAGAGGCAAAATAAAGGTCAGCAAAGAGCAGCAAGAGGCAAAATAAAGGTGGGAAATGAGCAGATAGAGGTCAGAAATTATAAGAAAAAGGCAAAATATAGGTGAGAAACGAGCAGGAAGAGGCAAAAGAAAGGTGTGAAATTAGCAGAGAGAGGAAAAATAATGGTCTGCATCTTATAAAAAGAGACAAAATAAAGGTGAGAAATGAGCAAAAAGAGGCAGGGTGATGTTCTGCATGGAGCAGAAAGAGGCTAAATAAAGGTGAGAAATGAGCAGAAAGAGGCAGAATAAAGGTAAAAAACGAGCATCAAGAGGCAAAATAAAGGTGAGAAATGAGCAGAAAGAGGCAGAATAAAGTTCTGAAATGAGCAGAGGGAGGCAGAATAAAGTTCAGAAATGAGAAAAAAGAGGGAAAATAAAGGTGAGAACCTAGCAGAAAGAGGCAAAATGAAGGTGAGAAATTAGTAGAAAGAATAAAATAAAGCTCATCAACGAGCAGACAGAGGCAAAATAAAGTTGAGCAATGAGCAGAAAGAGGTGACTAAAGGACAGAAGCGAGCAGAAAGAGGCAGAATAAAGGCCAGCAACGAGCAGAAAGAGGCAAGGTAAAGTTGAGAAACGAGTGAAAAGGGGCAGAATAAAGGTCAGGAAAGAGCAGAAAGAGGCCAAATAAAGGTCAGCAACAAGAAGAAAGAGGCAAAATAAAGGTGAGAAATGAATGAGCAGAAGGAGACAGAATAATGGTAAGAAGGGAGTAGAAAGAGGCAGAATAGAGGTCAAAAAGAAGCACGAATATCCAGAATATAGGTCATTAACAAGCAGAGAGAGAGAATATAAAGGTGAAAAACTAGCAAAAAGAGGCTAAATGAAGGCGAGAAATTAGCAAAAAGAGTCAGACGGATGTTCCGCAACAAGCCAAAAGAGGCAAAATAAAGGTGAGAAATTAGCAGAAAGAGGCAGAATAAAGGTTAGAAACGAGCAGCAAAAGGTAAAATAAAGGTGAGAATTGAGGAGAAGGAGGCAAAATAAAGGTGAGAAAGCAGAACAAGCAGAACAAGCATTAGAAAAGTTTGAGCTATTGGTCTTATAAATGATTTTTTTTTATTTATGTGTTATTTTTTAAAATAGCTAAATTAATAACTTTGTCATTTACAATGCCAATAGTTATAACATTCGCAAATGTGACACCTATAGCATTTGTAATGCAACATGTTTTGTATTTACGTGACTTAGATGTATTGATATTACAAATAACAATGGCTTTTAATTTTTTTAAATAATTAATACTTAAATAATTTATTTAATTTGTAATGGCAATAGCTTAAACTTTTGTAAATAACTTTGTGAAGATTATGTTCAGTGTTTTTTATTGTGACGAAAATCCAAGAACAGAAGTGAAATATTAACATCTTTTTGTGATTTGTAATAAAGCGTGAAAGCTTGAAAACAGATTGAAACATTGAAAGAACATATTTGAACCAGTGATGCTGTGGTTGCGCTGAGTGATGCTGTGGTGGTGCTGAGTGATGCTGTGGTTGCGCTGAGTGATGCTGTGGTTGCGCTGAGTGGTGTGTGCATCGGTGGAGCTTAGTGGGTGCATTGGTGGAGCTGTGTGGTGGGTGCATTGGTGGAGCTTAGTTGGAGCATCGGTGGAGCTGTGTGGTGGGTGCATCGGTGGAGCTGTGTGGTGGGTGCCTAGGCGGAGCTGTGTGGTGGGTGCATCGGTGGAGCTGTGTGGTGGCTGTATCGGTGGAGCTGTGTGGTGGGTGCATCGGTGGAGCTGTGTGGTGGGTGCATCGGTGGAGCTGTATGGTGGGTGCATCGGTGGAGCTGTGTGGTGGGTGCATGGGTGGAGCTGTGTGGTGGGTGCATCGGTGGAGCTGTATGGTGGGTGCCTCGGTGGAGCTGTGTGGTGGGTGCATCGGTGGAGCTGTGTCGGTGGAGCTGTGTGGTGTTTGCATCAGTGGAGCTGGGTGGTGGGTGCATCGGTGGAGCTGTGTGGTGGGTGCATCGGTGGAGCTGTTTCGGTGGAGCTGTGTGGTGGTTGCATCAGTGGAGCTAGGTGGTGGGTGCATCGGTGGGGCTGTGGAGCTGTGTAGTGGGTGCTTCGGTGGAGCTGTGTCGGTGGAGCTTTGTGGTGGCTGCATCGGTGGAGCTGTGTGGTGGGTGCATCGGTGGAGCTGTGTGTTGGGTGCCTCGGTGGAGCTGTGTGGTGGGTGCATCGGTGGAGCTGTGTGGTGGGTGCCTCGGTGGAGCTGTGTGGTGGGTGCATTGGTGGAGCTGTGTGGTGGGTGCATCGGTGGAGCTGTGTAGCTGGAGCTGTGTGGTGGGTGCATCAGTGGAGCTGTGTGGTGGGTGCCTCGGTGGAGCTGTGTGGTGGGTGCATCGGTGGAGCTGTGTGGTGGGTGCATCGGTGGAGCTGTATGGTGGGTGCCTCGGTGGAGCTGTGTGGTGGGTGCATCGGTGGAGCTGTGTGGTGGGTGCATCGGTGGAGCTGTATGGTGGGTGCCTCGGTGGAGCTGTATGGTGGGTGCGTCGGTGGAGCTGTATGGTGGGTGCCTCAGTGGAGCTGTGTGGTGGGTGCATCGGTAGAGCTGTGTGGTGGGTGCATCGGTGGAGCTGTGTCGGTGGAGCTGTGTGATGGCTGCATCGGTGGAGCTGTGTGGTGGGTGCATCGGTGGAGCTGTGTGGTGGGTGCATCTGTAGAGCTGTGTGGTGGGTGCCTCGGTGGAGCTGTGTGGTGGGTGCATCGGTGGAGCTGTGTGGTGGGTGCCTCGGTGGAGCTGTATGGTGGGTGCCTCGGTGGAGCTGTGTGGTGGGTGCATCAGTGGAGCTGTGTGGTGGGTGCATCGGTGGAGATGTGTCGGTGGAGCTGTGTGATGGCTGCATCAGTGGAGCTGTGTGTTGGGTGCATCGGTGGAGCTGTGTGGTGGGTGCATCGGTGGAGCTGTGTGGTTAGTGCATCAGTGGAGCTGTGTGGTGGGTGCATCGGTGGAGCTGTGAGGTGGGTGCATCGGTGGAGCTGTGTCGGTGGAGCTGTGTGGTGGCTGCATCGGTTGAGCTGTGTGGTGGGTGCATCGGTGGAGCTGTGTGGTGGGTGCATCGGTGGAGCTGTATGGTGGGTGCCTCGGTGGAGCTGTGTGGTGGGTGCATCGGTGGAGCTGTGTGGTGGGTGAATCGGTGGAGCTGTATGGTGGGTGCCTCGATGGAGCTGTATGGTGGGTGCCTCGTTGGAGCTGTGTGGTGGGTGCATCAGTGGAGCTGTGTGGTAGGTGCATCAGTGGAGCTGTGTCGGTGGAGCTGTGTGGTGGCTGCATCGGTGGAGCTGTGTGGTGGGTGCATCGGTGGAGCTGTGTGGTGGGTGCATCGGTGGAGCTGTGTGGTGGGTGCATCGGTGGAGCTGTATGGTGGGTGCCTCGGTGGAGCTGTGTGGTGGGTGCATCGGTGGAGCTGTGTGGTGGGTGCCTCGGTGGAGCTGTGTGGTGGGTGCCTCGGTGGAGCTGTATGGTGGGTGCCTCTGTGGAGCTGTGTGGTGGGTGCCTCAGTGGAGCTGTGTTGTGGGTGCATCGGTGGAGCTGTGTGGTGGGTGCATCGGTGGAGCTGTGTCGGTGGAGCTGTGTGGTGGCTGTATCGGTGGAGCTGTGTGGTGGGTGCATCGGTGGAGCTGTGTGGTGGGTACCTCGGTGGAGCTGTGTGGTGGGTGCATCGGTGGAGCTGTGTGGTGGGTGCATCGGTGGAGCTGTGTAGGTGGAGCTGTGTGGTGGGTGCATCAGTGGAGCTGTGTGGTGGGTGCCTTGGTGGAGCTGTGTGGTGGGTGCATCAGTGGAGCTGTGTGGTGGGTGCATCGGTGGAGCTGTATGGTGGGTGCCTCGGTGGAGCTGTGTGGTGGGTGCATCGGTGGAGCTGTGTGGTGGGTGCATCGGTGGAGCTGTATGGTGGGTGCCTCGGTGGAGCTGTATGGTGGGTACCTCAGTGGAGCTGTATGGTGGGTTCCTCAGTGGAGCTGTGTGGTGGGTGCATCGGTGGAGCTGTGTGGTGGGTGCATCGGTGGAGCTGTGTCGGTGGAGCTGTGTGGTGGCTGCATCGGTGGAGCTGTGTGGTGGGTGCATCGGTGGAGCTGTTTGGTGGGTGCATTTGTAGAGCTGTGTGGTGGGTGCCTCGGTGGAGCTGTGTGGTGGGTGCATCGGTGAAGCTATGTGGTGGGTACCTCGGTGGAGCTGTATGGTGGGTGCCTCGGTGGAGCTGTGTGGTGGGTGCATCAGTGGAGCTGTGTGGTGGGTGCATCGGTGGAGCTGTGTTGGTGGAGCTGTGTGATGGCTGCATCGGTGGAGCTGTGTGTTGGGTGCATCGGTGGAGATGTGTGGTGGGTGCATTGGTGGAGCTGTGTGGTTAGTGCATCAGTGGAGCTGTGTGGTGGGTGCATCGGTGGAGCTGTGTGGTGGGTGCATCGGTGGAGCTGTTTCGGTGGAGCTGTTTCGGTGGAGCTGTGTGGTGGCTGCATCGGTGGAGCTGTGTGGTGGGTGCATTGGTGGAGCTTAGTTGGAGCATCGGTGGAGCTGTGTGGTGGGTGCCTCGGTGGAGCTGTGTGGTGGGTGCATTGGTGGAGCTGTGTGGTGGGTGCATCGGTGGAGCTGTGTAGCTGGAGCTGTGTGGTGGGTGCATCAGTGGAGCTGTGTGGTGGGTGCCTCGGTGGAGCTGTGTGGTGGGTGCATCGGTGGAGCTGTGTGGTGGGTGCATCGGTGGAGCTGTGTGGTGGGTGCATCGGTGGAGCTGTATGGTGGGTGCCTCGGTGGAGCTGTATGGTGGGTGCGTCGGTGGAGCTGTATGGTGGGTGCCTCAGTGGAGCTGTGTGGTGGGTGCATCGGTGGAGCTGTGTGGTGGGTGCATCGGTGGAGCTGTGTCGGTGGAGCTGTGTGGTGGCTGCATCGGTGGAGCTGTGTGGTGGGTGCATCAGTGGAGCTGTGTGGTGGGTGTATCTGTAGAGCTGTGTGGTGGGTGCCTCGGTGGAGCTGTGTGGTGGGTGCATCGGTGGAGCTGTGTGGTGGGTGCCTCGGTGGAGCTGTATGGTGGGTGCCTCGGTGGAGCTGTGTGGTGGGTGCATCAGTGGAGCTGTGTGGTGGGTGCATTGGTGGAGCTGTGTCGGTGGAGCTGTGTGATGGCTGCATCAGTGGAGCTGTGTGTTGGGTGCATCGGTGGAGCTGTGTGGTGGGTGCATCGGTGGAGCTGTGTGGTTAGTGCATCAGTGGAGCTGTGTGGTGGGTGCATCGGTGGAGCTGTGTGGTGGGTGCATCGGTGGAGCTGTGTCGGTGGAGCTGTGTGGTGGCTGCATCGGTTGAGCTGTGTGGTGGGTGCATCGGTGGAGCTGTGTGGTGGGTGCATCGGTGGAGCTGTATGGTGGGTGCCTCGGTGGAGCTGTGTGGTGGGTGCATCGGTGGAGCTGTGTGGTGGGTGAATCGGTGAAGCTGTATGGTGGGTGCCTCGATGGAGCTGTATGGTGGGTGCCTCGTTGGAGCTGTGTGGTGGGTGCATCAGTGGAGCTGTGTGGTAGGTGCATCAGTGGAGCTGTGTCGGTGGAGCTGTGTGGTGGCTGCATCGGTGGAGCTGTGTGGTGGGTGCATCGGTGGAGCTGTGTGGTGGGTGCATCGGTGGAGCTGTGTGGTGGGTGCATCGGTGGAGCTGTATGGTGGGTGCCTCGGTGGAGCTGTGTGGTGGGTGCATCGGTGGAGCTGTGTGGTGGGTGCCTCGGTGGAGCTGTGTGGTGGGTGCCTCGGTGGAGCTGTATGGTGGGTGCCTCTGTGGAGCTGTGTGGTGGGTGCCTCATTGGAGCTGTGTTGTGGGTGCATCGGTGGAGCTGTGTGGTGGGTGCATCGGTGGAGCTGTGTCGGTGGAGCTGTGTGGTGGCTGTATCGGTGGAGCTGTGTGGTGGGTGCATCGGTGGAGCTGTGTGTTGGGTGCCTCGGTGGAGCTGTGTGGTGGGTGCATCGGTGGAGCTGTGTGGTGGGTGCATCGGTGGAGCTGTGTAGGTGGAGCTGTGTGGTGGGTGCATCAGTGGAGCTGTGTGGTGGGTGCCTTGGTGGAGCTGTGTGGTGGGTGCATCAGTGGAGCTGTGTGGTGGGTGCATCGGTGGAGCTGTATGGTGGGTGCCTCGGTGGAGCTGTGTGGTGGGTGCATCGGTGGAGCTGTGTGGTGGGTGCATCGGTGGAGCTGTATGGTGGGTGCCTCGGTGGAGCTGTATGGTGGGTACCTCAGTGGAGCTGTATGGTGGGTTCCTCAGTGGAGCTGTGTGGTGGGTGCATCGGTGGAGCTGTGTGGTGGGTGCATCGGTGGAGCTGTGTCGGTGGAGCTGTGTGGTGGCTGCATCGGTGGAGCTGTGTGGTGGGTGCATCGGTGGAGCTGTGTGGTGGGTGCATTTGTAGAGCTGTGTGGTGGGTGCCTCGGTGGAGCTGTGTGGTGGGTGCATCGGTGAAGCTATGTGGTGGGTACCTCGGTGGAGCTGTATGGTGGGTGCCTCGGTGGAGCTGTGTGGTGGGTGCATCAGTGGAGCTGTGTGGTGGGTGCATCGGTGGAGCTGTGTTGGTGGAGCTGTGTGGTGGCTGCATCGGTGGAGCTGTGTGTTGGGTGCATCAGTGGAGATGTGTGGTGGGTGCATCGGTGGAGCTGTGTGGTTAGTGCATCAATGGAGCTGTGTGGTGGGTGCATCGGTGGAGCTGTGTGGTGGGTGCATCGGTGGAGCTGTTTCGGTGGAGCTGTTTCGGTGGAGCTGTGTGGTGGCTGCATCGGTGGAGCTGTGTGGTGGGTGCATCGGTGGAGCTGTGTGGTGGGTGTATCGGTGGAGCTGTATGGTGGGTGCCTCGGTGGAGCTGTGTGGTGGGTGCATCGGTGGAGCTGTGTGGTGGGTGCATCGGTGGAGCTATATGATGGGTGCCTCAATGGAGCTGTATGGTGGGTGCCTCGGTGGAGCTGTGTGGTGGGTGCATCGGTGGAGCTGTGTGGTGGGTGCATCAGTGGAGCTGTGTCGGTGGAGCTGTGTGGTGGCTGCATCGGTGGAGCTGTGTGGTGGGTGCATCGGTGAAGCTGTGTGGTGGGTGCATCGGTGGAGCTGTATGGTGGGTGCCTCGGTGGAGCTGTGTGGTGGGTGCCTCGGTGGAGCTGTGTGGTGGGGGGCCTCAGTGGAGCTGTGTGGTGGGTGCCTCGGTGGAGCTGTATGGTGGGTGCCTCGGTGGAGCAGTGTGGTGGGTGCCTCGGTGGAGCTGTGTGGTGGGTGCATCGGTGGAGCTGTGTGGTGGGTGCATCGGTGGAGCTGTGTCAGTGGAGCTGTGTGGTGGCTGCATCGGTGGAGCTGTGTGTTGGGTGCATCGGTGGAGCTGTGTGGTGGGTGCATCGGTGGAGCTGTGTCGGTGGAGCTGTGGGGTGGCTGCATCGGTGGAGCTGTGTGGTGGCTGCATCGGTTGAGCTGTGTGGTGGGTGCATCGGTGGAGCTGTGTGGTGGGTGCATTGGTGGAGCTGTATGGTGGGTGCATCGGTGGAGCTGTGTGGTGGGTGCATCGGTGGAGCTGTGTGGTGGCTGCATCAGTGGAGCTGTGTGGTTGCTGCATCAGTGGAGCTGTGTGGTGGCTGCATCGGTGGAGCTGTGTAGTGGCTGCATCGGTGGAGCTGTGTGGTGGGTGCATCGGTGGAGCTGTATGGTGGGTGCATCGGTGGAGCTGTGTGGTGGGTGCATCGGTGGAGCTGTGTGGTGGGTGCCTCGTGGAGCTGTATGGTGGGTACCTCGGTGGAGCTGTATGGTGGGTGCCTCTGTGGAGCTGTGTGGTGGGTGCATCAGTGGAGCTGTGTGGTGTGTGCATCGGTGGAGCTGTGTCAGTGGAATGACACATAGAGGGGAGAGACGGCCGGTGGGGAGTGTTATAGGAGAGTTGAAAGGCTGAGGTGAAAGGAAGAGTCCGGTATGAAGCAAAGACTCTAGTGAAGGAAAAGGCAGGATGACAAGGAGAGTCTGTGAAATGCCGGTGGAGAGTGCCACAATGAGAGACCTAAAGATTGTGATGAAATAGGGGACTGGGTGAGAAATGGAGAGCCTCTGGTGAGAGGAGGTACAGAATGACGAGAGGAGAGATAGTACGTGAAGTACCGGAGGGGAGGGTGGGGGGGTTATTAGAAGAGCATGAAAGCAGAGACTCTGGTGAAAGGAGGAGTCCAGTAAGCAGTCACAAGCCTCTGGTGAAAGGAGGGACAGTGTGACCCGGAGAGCTGAGAGAGAGCAGTGAAGTACCGGTGGTAGAGCCGTAATGAGAAGGAATGGATGAGATGGAGGAGAGTGAAAAGGCTGGGATGAAAGAGGGGCCGGGTGAAAAAAACTAAGGCCATGTGGGGAAAAGAGGGACAGTAGACACGGAGAGGCAGCCTGTGGGGAATGACATTAGGAGAGACTGAAAGGCTGAGGTGAAAGGAGGAGTCCGGCGAGAAGCAGAGACTAGTGAAGGAACGAGCAAGATGACCAGGAGAGCGGAGAGACTGAAAGACTGAGATGAAAGGAAGAGTCTGGCAAGAAGCAGAGACTCTAGTGTAGAAAGGGGCAGGATGACCAGGAGAGCGGGGAGACAGCTGTGAAGTACAGTTGGGGGGTGGGGGGGAGGGAGGGGGGTACCACAAGGACCGAGCGAATGACAGATGAAATGAGTAATCGAGTAAGAAAGAAAAAGACTGATGATTGGAGGGACAGGGTAACAAGGAGACTGTAGTACTGAAAATCCAAACTCGTATAACCATTCAGACGCAAGAATAAAACTTCATTGTACCACGACAAATTTAGTATCAAAAGACCGAGAATGGCGAGTACATTATGCACAAACATTTTCATCGCATTCGAAGGTTGCTTTCACCTCGAAATCGTCACTTATACCCTGAACCCTTGGCTTCCATTTTATATACGGCAGCCATTTTGTATGTTGCCCCTCACATAGGCTTAATCCAATATCATAAGGACAAGCACTCCTTGATTGCCTTTTTCGTGACCTGGGCAGGTTTAAACCATCGCCCCATGCCAACACGTTTGGTCAGCTCCTCTCCCAGTGGCCGGTCAAGATAGCATCTAGGCGCACCCGGCCATAAAACCCTTTCATCACGCATTCACCCTGCCGAATCTTGCCCACACCTGGCCCCGCTCCTTCTCTTTTCCTACTTGTTTTATGATGAGAACGTGCTCATTTTATTGGGGAAACACCGATATCTGATTGAAATACCAGACCTTGCCGAGTAATTTATTATGTACCAGACAAACGAAATGTGAGCTTGTCATCATAACTCTGTTACTTATTTGTGGTCGAAATATGTGAATAGTATCCTGAAAATCTAGGAATGTTTGCCTGAAGCTTATTATTTTGTATAAAAAGAGAAGCCTGACTTCGTGATTTTGAAGCAGTCTCCTGAGAACATACTTCCATGTGTTGTACTTCTAGGACACTTGTTACCTTGGTTGCAGCCAATAAACCGATCTTTGACTTCACCTAGAAGACTCTGAGTTTCTGTGGTCTGAATCAGGAAAAGGACTCGAGGTCTTTGGGTGTGTATTCCCTGACACCGCTGGGTTACCGGTTAAGCTCCGGTTCTGAAAAACCCAGTACCTCAGTTGGCGCCCAATGTGGGGCGATTCCAGCGGTACCGGTCCAGCCAGAGGTTCGTGAGGAGCTTCGTGTGAAAATTCCGGAGGAAGGCCACCACTTCAACGACCCCTGCATGTCGACGTGGTCCGAAGGTCTTTGCTGCGAGGTTCCCCGCTTCCCGACAGCTACAAAAGACTGCTGCCCTGGCTATCGCCCTGATTTGGACCCTTGAAGTTTGGTAGAGCAAAACACTAAGACGAGTCTTCTAGTGACGTCATCGACATTTCAGTTAAGTATAAGTGGAGCGTCTCCCAGTCCTTAGTTGGTTCTTAGTTTTGGGTATCCTATGGGAAAGTTTTGTGTTGGTACTTGCAAGCACCAAAACCGAAGGACTCGTGTTTTCACGAGAAAATATCGTAATCGATACTCCTTTGACGTTTGGAACTGGACTAGAGAGCAGAGATGCCTAGTCTTAGACTTGGAAATTTGTTTTGTCTCGGTGGTAATAATAGGGACTCCCGATTGGAGGACTCATGTCCGGTTCCTCCGGTCGGAACTCCAACTTACGAGTTATATGTGAAGCATGGGGTAGGCCCCATCACATATAACGAAGTATGGATTAAATACACCAGGAAAGATGGTGTTTTAAAATGGCCCCAATATGGTAGTTTTGATTCCGAAATCTTAGACAACCTTGAAGTTAGACTTTTCAAAAAGAAAGGCCGGCCGGCGATGTTTGACTCTCTCCGCCTATGGCGTAAAGAGGCCAAACAGAAGGAAATTAGATTAGAAAAAAAAATAAGAGAGAAGGGAATATCTCAGTAATATAAGCTGCTATGTGGTTTAAAGACAAAGAAGAGGTACAGATGAGTGAGCAGTTGCACAGGCAACGTAAAATGGCAACAGATAAATGCTATCCAGTTTTGCCGTCCCTTCAGCAAGAGACAGCCAAAGAACATGAAAAAGACCCATTAATGTCGCATTTATTAAGTTCACCACCCCCCTATGCACAAACAGCCACGGCGCCTCCGCAACCCTTAGTTGCGCCGCCCATGGTCGTTATGCCTGCCCTTCTTCAGCACCCACCAGCTGTTCTTCAGCTGGCTTCCGCTCCTCCGGTGCAGCCTCCTCAAGGCACACCGGCTACATCTACTTCGCTTACACCTTCTATGACTTTGCCTAATGCATCTTCGATCTCTCATAATGCCCCCTCTGCTATTGCCTCTACTTCAGCCTTATCCCACACTGTTTATCCACCCGTTCCTCCCTCACTTTCACCTTCCGTTTGGCATAAAATGGCCAGCATTGTCACTAACATTCCTTCACCCCTTTTTCGGTCGCCTAAAACGACCCCGAATATGGGACGAAGACAGTTGCGAAGTCAACTGCCTGACTATCAGGAGAGAGATTCATTGAATCGTTTAGCGCGTAAATGGGCTATGGATACAGCAAAGTATGATGTAGAATGCGTTATGGAAGTCTTCCGTCAATGGGAAGCACCGACGCAAAGATATGTTTTTGAACAAATGTGTGTTTTCCTTTGCGAGGATTTGGAGGACAATGATTTAGAACGCATCCCACAGGAATTGTGTCGTGTACGGTTTAAGTTTGGAGAGGGTATGATTGTAGGTCCCGATGTCGAAAAAGCAGTTGAGACAGTGTTATCATATCGGAATAAAGGGAATAGTTCTGGGTCATCGTCTGAGCCTGGTGCATCTAGTAGGAAAAAGGCGCGACAATACCCCATGAGAAAAGTTCCCCCGCAATGGAGGGAAGGTGACACATCTGTTGAACCCCCTATTCCGCCACACTTTCAGCGTGTATGGGTACATGTCCCATGGAAGAGAGCTGAAGTTTTAGCACTTAAACAGACATTACCAGACCCGCGTAAGAATCCTGCGGGGTATTACAAAGAGTTGTCACAGACTGCTGGGTCATGTATAATGAATTTAGCGGATATCGATATGCTATTTGGGAACGTTGTTCCACAGCCTTTATGGAGTAAAATTCGCCATACAGATCACGATCAGGAATTAGGTGACTCATGGGCTAACATTGCTGCTGTAAATGCACGACAAGTTGGTGGTGCTAAACCTGAGCCTTTAATAGCAGAACTTCCTGGTAAAATAGTTGATTACATGAAAACGATAATGCCTGCAATACGTGTGAATTGGGATAAGTTATCTGCATGTAAACAGAAGAAAGACGAGACGGTCTCAGATTTCTTCACCAGGTTCGAAGAAACGTTTGTCGATCACAGTGGCCAAGACATGACCACAGAAGGTGGTCAGCGATTATTTGTCGATAAGTTCGTGCACAATCTGCTTCCAGAATTGTGTAAAAAGTTAAAAGATTCGGAGAGTTCTTGGGCTGTTTCCTCTTCAGCACAGATATTAGCCACTGCGCAATATTACGAGAATAGAGACAAAGACGAGAAAGATAGAGTAGAAAAGAAACGAAAGAATTAAAAACTAAGGTTTTATTGCAGCAAGCCTATCCGCCACGTGGTGGTGGTAATGGCCAGAACAGCGGTGGTCAGAACACCTATCAGAATAACTATCAGCAGCCACAACAGTATCAAGGGAACTCACAAAGAGTCGAGTATAATCAGCCACGTGTCAATATAGGTCCCAACCAGTGTTCATATTGCAAGGAGGAAGGTCATTTCAAGTATAGTTGCCCTATCTTGTTACAACGTGCGAACGGTGTTTCGAACGCAAGAGGTAGAGGCGTTCAGCAAGCACCTAGAGGTAGAGGACGTGGAAACGTCCCCCAGTATGCGCAGTCTCTTCCACCACAGAATTCTATGAATAAATTCGATCAGCAGAACAATGCATCTGGTAGGACAGCTCAGTACTATACAGATGATTACTATACAGAAGGCGAGCAATGGAGCAGTAATGATTGCTAGGACAGCCATAGACAAAGAGAGGGAGTTGTTTCAGTTCCAGTAGATCAGAGTGGACCATATGTTGAGGTGATCACATCAGGTGTGTCAGAACCTTTTCTCTTGGATACTGGTGCTACAAAGAGTTCTATTATGCACTCCAAACTCCCTGGCTCACCTTTGTCTGGCGAAACGAACGTTTCTGTAGGTTTTTCTGGCGCCCCAGTTAGGAACCCGATTTCTGACCCGTTGTCTCTTTCTGTTGGCCCTTGCAAATTCGAAGCACCCCTTATTCTGACAACAGGTTGTGGCGAAAATTTGCTAGGATTAGATTTGCTAAAAAGATTGTATGCAACTTTGTACTGTTCTCCATCAGGAGTACAACTTACCCTGGGTGAGAAAGCGGTTTCTCCAATGTACTTAGCGAGAGATAAACTTCCAACAGAATTGTCGCTTCTTCCAGACATACTTTGGGCAGTTGGTCCCAATGATGTGGGACTCTTAGAAATACCACCATATGTTGTAACATTGAAAGCCAATGTTAAAATGCCACGAATTCCGCAATACCGAATATCTAGTGAGGGTGAAAAAGCTTTGCTAGCGATCGTTCACGAGTTAATTGAAAAAGATGTGATTGAAGAAACAAGAGGTAACGTTTGCAATAGTCCCGTTCTACCTGTTTTAAAACGAACTGACCCATCTCAGCCACCGGTGTACAGATTCGTGATCGATCTCAGAGAGGTGAATAAAATAGTTGTGCCACAATTTCCAGTTGTCCCCGACATCACTACATTATTGACTATGATTCCAGTTTCTGCCACCTGGTTTTCGGTGATTGACCTGAAGAATGCTTTCTTCAGTATCCCGATCGCCGAGGAGAGCAGGGATATTTTTTCCTTCAGTTTAGGAGGACGAAGCTTCCGCTTTAAACGCGCTCCTCAGGGCTACTGTGAAAGTCCATCAATATACAGTCAAGCTCTAAAAACGCAGCTTGATACCATTGTTTTGCCAAAAGGTACTACTCTTGTACAGTACGTCGACGATTTGCTGATAGCTGCGGATACTGAGGGAATTTGCAAGAAAGCAACCATATCGCTGTTACACCATCTGTGCGATTTGCATCATAAGGTGTCACTTTCCAAGCTTCAATACTGCCGACAAGAAGTGACCTACTTAGGTCATCTCTTATCGAAGGAGGGAAGGAAACTGACCCCAGAAAGAATTCAGGCAATAGCGAAATTGAGTGTGCCAAGAACACAGAAAGAAGTGCGTGCTTTCTTGGGCATTACATCATATTGCAGACAATGGATCCCTAATTTTTCGTTATTAGCCAAACCTTTGGTGGCGTTAACGTGTAAAGATACACCCAATCCCGTCCCTTGGTCTGAAGAGTGTCAAACGAGTTTTTCTGAATTACGCACAGCCTTATGTTCGGCTCCTGTGTTGGGTAACCCCAACTACAATAAGCCTTTTACACTGTATGTCCATGAGAAGGATGGTTGTGCATTGTCAGTCCTGACTCAGTTATTTGGGAGCAAACAGCGTCCATGTGCTTACTTTTCCTCGACATTGGATCCAGTGGCTAGAGCATTGCCTAGTTGTTTAAGAGCCACAGCAGCAGCAGCTGTTTCTATTCGACAGTCTGCTTGCCTGGTCATGAATAATACACTAATCGTGATGGTCCCACATGCAGTAGACACATTGTTAAATAGAACCGTGACACAGCATTTAACCAGTGCTCGATTGTCAGGGTACGAACTGACTTTGCTAGCAAGTCATGTGCACATTCAAAAGTGCAACACCCTTAACCCAGCCACGTTATTACCATTCATAGAAGAACCAGATGTTTCAGAACAGCATGATTGTCTTTATAGAACAGAGGAAGAGACGAAAGGAAGAGTAGACCTCTTCGACACTCCTCTTGCTGAATGTGATGCTACATTGTGGGTGGATGGTTCATGTTTCAAGCTTCCGAATGGCGATACGACTGCAGCATATGCTGTCACGACTTTGCACACGATTGTTGAAGCTATACGCATCCCACACAATTCAGCTCAGGCAGCGGAGCTAATTGCACTCACAAGAGCATGTGTGTTGTCGAAAGGAATGAAAGTAACTGTCTACACCGACAGCCAGTACGCGTTCGGCGTGGCCCATAGTTTTGGACGATTGTGGAAAGAACGTGGATTTCTGACTTCGCATGGAACTAAAATTAAGCATGGTCAGTTGATAAATGAGCTTCTAGAATCACTGACTTTGCCCTTACAAGTAGCGATTGTGAAATGTAGCGCTCACAAGAAAGTGACTGATGATTTTGGTCGTGGAAATGCGTTCGCTGATGAAACGGCTAAAGAAACTGCGAAGAATGCGATGAGCCGAATGCATGTTGCAGGACCTGCAAGATGGGTTGGCGACATAGGAATGTGTGAAGACACGATAGATAGTGTGAAGTCTATTCAAGCTGAAGCTACAGAGAAAGAGTTGAGTACGTGGAGAGAAAGTTCGGGTAGAATGGATGCGAGTGGTTGCTGGATTGAATTATCAGAGCATCAGAGATGGTTGTTACCCGATGCATATGTGCTTGCAGTAGTCACAATGGCTCATGGTATGGCTCATATCAGCGTGAAAGGGATTTGCAAGTTGCTGGCTCCAGTATGGGAGAATTCAGGGATTCCCAAGTGTGCAGAAAACGTGGTCAAGAATTGCATGGTGTGTCTGCAACACAATCCTGGTAGGGGAACCCCAACTCCAGCTGGTCATTTTGCACCTCCTACGTATCCGTTCGAGGTTTTGCAGCTAGATTTCATCCATATGGAAAGGTGCAACAGTTTAAAATATGTGCTCGTTGTTGTTTGTGCCTTCTCGAGATGGATAGAAGCATACCTCCTGAAAGACAATACTGCCCTGTCCACAGCGAAAGCTCTTGTGAAAGAGTACTTCCCTAGATTCGGAATGCCTAGAATGGTCTGGTCTGATAATGGGAGTGAATTTGTGGGTCGTGTGATGAAGAGAGTGTGTGATGGATTAGGTATCCGGCAGAAGTTCCACGCTGCAAATCACCCCCAATCAGCTGGATTAGTAGAATGCTACAACGGCACTCTTAAGTTAAAATTGGCCAAAATTCAAGCGAGCACAGGTCTTAAATGGCCTGACGCTCTACCCTTAGCACTCCTATCCACCAGAATGACTGTGCATTCGCGAGTGAAACTCAGCCCCTACGAAATTATTTTCGGCCGCCCGGCCAACATATGGGGAGTGCCTAGGCCCAAAAAGTTTAGCGAGCTCGAGCACCCGGTTCTACTTAACTATCTGTATGAATTGACGGCTAAATTGCGTGTTTTACATCAACAGGTCAACGACACCCTGCCTCCGGTCTCTGAGACTCCGGGACACAGCATTGACCCTGGATCCTGGGTACTGGTACGAAACTTCCAGAGGACCAGAAACGACCAGCCCAGGTGGACAGGGCCACACCTTGTTCTTCTCTCTACAAGATCGGCAGTGCGAGTGGAAGGGAAAAAGGCCTGGATCCACGGGGTCCACTGCAAGAAGGTACCTCTTCCTCTGCCATATGACCAGTGGGTCCAGGAAGGTGTCGGCGACTCAGAAACAGACACAGTACCTCGGTTCATACCTTTCAGTGATGCACAAGTAAAAGGAACTAACTCTGAGCGCGAAAACGAGAACATTCTTCAAGAAGGTGTGCCACCGTCAAAACGATTGAACACTTCAGAGCCTGAACTGTTGTTCCAGGACAACACAGTACCGGGGAGACAAAGATACGATTTGAGACCAAGAAATACGAACTAATAAATTAAACTTCTTTCTCCACTTTAAGAAAAAACCCTATGGACTAATAAAAGATTATTTTTTCCCTCCAAGTACTATTTTAAAAAAAAAAGGCAGCTCCTCCATCAGAAGAAAACTTGCTCATTTTTGTTTTTCGAACCGCCATCCGGGTTCCGCTGCTAGGGCCGCGGTTGCCTAAAAAGTCTTTTGGGTGCAGCTAACGACGTTAGGTTGGGAGTTCTGGTTGGTCTAAGGGAGTTACCCTGGACTGACAGAAGCATCTTTTAGCAGAATCAACCTACCACCGCGGGCAGCACTCTAGAGAGGATGGAGTTTTCTGAAATGGAGAGGCCTGCCAAACAAACGAACTCTAGACGCCAGTTGTGTACAGTGACGACAAGAAAAAGTTTTCTAATAATGTGCATTTGTATGATATCCAGTATGATGATATTTCTGATAGGATTCTCTCTTCATGTGACACTCGCACCACCTGCATCCCCTACACCTCCTCCTACTACTGTTTCCCCTCATTCTTTCCACTCCCTTCCTGGCCATGAATCCCATAGGAGATTAGAATTCATTAATAATTCCTTCATTCAGCTCCTGCACCAGCACCAGTTAGTAATGAACACAACTAACTGTTGGTTATGTGGACTTATGCCTCACACGACGGATAAAGGTATCCCTTATCTAGTTCTACCTTTCAGTCATAATGGTTCCGTGTGGGCATACCGAACGATGTTCATATATGCACGAGAAATCCAACCCCTACGTCTGTAAAAGACAACCTCAAGACTAGCGCCCTAGTAAAAGGCATAGTTGACATGATTAAGGAAGTAACTTCTTATGAAAATACCCCTAATGACGAGATACTTGCATATGTAGGTTGGAACGTGACCGGATATGGAGCTACTTTAAGTGAGAAACAGCAAGCGAAGAAATCTTCCCCGATCTGGATTGTACCCCATCAAGGTAACTTGTGTCTGCAAGGCATTGGCAGGAATCCCAGAGCTCAGTTAGGGAGAAGTATCTGTACAGAAACATATATTTTTGGGTCTCAGACTTCCCCAGCGTTTTTAGCAGCTAAGGGTACTTATTTCATCTGTCATGATAGAGCCTATACATGGTTGCCCCCTGACTTCTCGGGCTCATGTTTCGTTTCATTCCTGTTACCTCCCACCTACACAGCAGCGGCGGATTACCACAGGACAAGGGTAGTTAGAGGTGTCTTGAGTAAAGAAGACACTGCAGGTCAAGAATTTGGGGACTTTGCAAGAGGTTTTCTGCCGTTCTGGGGACCCATGGTAAACAGCAGGGACATAAGGCAATTGACAAGGGTAGTTGAGGCTACCGTGATTGAAACTACTGGTGCCCTTAGTAACCTGACTGCTGAGCTCCAGTCGGATCGTCTTATGACCCTTCAGAACAGGGTTGCTTTAGACGTCATACTTGCAGACCGAGGTGGGGTATGCAGATTGATCCAATCTAGTTGCTGCATTTTTATCCCAGATAACGCTCCGACGGTGTACCAAGCCATCTCCAAACTGCATAAGATTTCCGAATCTATTCATGTGGATAAAGGAGATTGGTCATTAATGGGGTGGTTCTGGGAACTGATATCCAGCTGGGGATGGAAAATCCTGATGGTCATTGGGATGGTCTTAGCCATCCTTTTCCTGTTCTGTCTGTGTGTACAGTGTGCTCCTGCAATATGTGGCCTTTGTGTCACATCATGTATAAGGAAACCTGTATCAGGAGACGAGCTGAGTACTAGAATGATGTTACAGCAACACCTCAATGACTTTAGGAATATCGACCTAAACTCAGATTAGCATGAGAGTAGGTTAAGTTGCCTATGTAAGGGCAAAAGGAGGGTTTGTAGTACTGAAAATCCAAACTCGTATAACCATTCAGACGCAAGAATAAAACTTCATCGTACCACGACAAATTTAGTATCAAAAGACCGAGAATGGCGAGTACATTATGCACAAACATTTTCATCGCATTCGAAGGTTGCTTTCACCTCGAAATCGTCACTTATACCCTGAACCCTTGGCTTCCATTTTATATACGGCAGCCATTTTGTATGTTACCCCTCACATAGGCCTAATCCAATATCATAAGGACAAGCACTCCTTGATTGACTTTTTCGTGACCTGGGCAGGTTTAAACCATCGCCCCAGGCCAACACGTTTGGTCAGCTCCTCTCCCAGTGGCCGGTCAAGATAGCATCTAGGCGCACCCGGCCATAAAACCCTTTCATCACGCATTCACCCTGCCGAATCTTGCCCACACCTGGCCCCGCTCCTTCTCTTTTCCTACTTGTTTTATGATGAGAACTTGCTCATTTTATTGGGGAAACACCGATATCTGATTGAAATACCAGACCTTGCCGAGTAATTTATTATGTACCAGACAAACGAAATGTGAGCTTGTCATCATAACTCTGTTACTTATTTGTGGTCGAAATATGTGAATAGTATCCTGAAAATCTAGGAATGTTTGCCTGAAGCTTATTATTTTGTATAAAAAGAGAAGCCTGACTTCGTGATTTTGAAGCAGTCTCCTGAGAACATACTTCCATGTGTTGTACTTCTAGGACACTTGTTACCTTGGTTGCAGTCAATAAACCGATCTTTGACTTCACCTAGAAGACTCTGAGTTTCTGTGGTCTGAATCAGGAAAAGGACTCGAGGTCTTTGGGTGTGTATTCCCTGACACCGCTGGGTTACCGGTTAAGCACCGGTTCTGAAAAACCCAGTACCTCAAGACAAGAGAGATAGCTGTGAAATACCGGTGGGGTGTGCCACAAGGAGAGACTGTAAGACTGAGATGATATGAGTGAGGGGGTGAGAAACAGAGAGCCTCTGGTTAAAGATGGGACAGGGTGTCAAGGAGAGGGGGGAGACAGGCTTTAAGTACTGGTGGGGTGTGTCAGGAGAGACTGAATGCTTGAGATACAAGAATTTGCAATGCAATCAGTTTTGTATTTATGAAAGTTAGAGGTACTCGTGTTTTAAATGGTAATGTTTGTACATATGATATTTTGTTTGCAGTTTGGATATTTATTTATTTTTCCAAGGAAATTAGAGTTATACTTATTGTGGTTGTAAATCAAGCGATCAGCGCTCAGGAGACTGCGGCAAGGGAAGTCGTTTGGGGTGGGGAGATGAGAGGCTGGGACAGGAGAGACAAGTTGGATTAACAGGGAACAGCGGTAGGGGGGTCATTTGGGTCCTGGAGAACTGTCTGTTGGTTCAACACCTTTGGAAAAGCAAATCAATTGGTTTACCCCGTGTGAAATAAAGAAATGCAAATATGTAGTGAAAGCGACTCCGATCTTAAACAATTAAAGGCACTCTAAAAGTCAAAGCGTTGCCATTTAGAATTAAAACAAGAAGTGAGTAAACGTGGGCTTGCTTTGTGAAGTAAATAATTACAAGGGAGGAAGGGTGAGGAGACGCACGGGGAGCAGCAGGCCGTGCAGTGAATAATTAGGGGAGGAGAAATGCCGGCCTGAGCCAGAGCGCACGCTGAGAAGCTTGTGGGAGGGAGGCTGGGCTGCCTTTGATGTGGTAATGCGAGGCAGGCAGGCGGCTGGTGGCATTGTGCACGCGCTTTTTAGGGCTTGCGCTTGCGCAATGACCTAAAAAGCACATGCACTGCATGGAATCGCCAGTGGAATCGCCAGTGGTTAAACTCTGGATAAGCCACTATAGAGCTTCGCCAGCTATGCGCATGTGCATCAGCAGGCGAGCCCTAAAAAAGGTAAAATATAAGTCAGAAACTAGTAACAAGAGGCAAAATAAAGGTAAGAAAGGAGCAGAAGGAGGTTAAATAAAGTTAAGCATTTAACAGAAAGAGACAAAAGAAAGGTGTGAAGTTAGGAGAAAGAGGCAAAATAAAGATCAGCATCGTAAAGAAATAGGGAAAATTGAGGTGAGAAATTAGCAAAAAGAGGCAGGATGATGTTCTGCAAATAGCAGAAAGACGCTAAATAAAGGTGAGAAATATGTAGAAAGAGGCAGAATAAAGGTGAAAAATTAGCAGAAAGAGGCAAAAGAAAGCTGTTAAATTAGCAGAAAGAAGAAAAATAACTGTCAGCATCTTAAGGAAAGAGGCAAAATAAAGGTGAGAAATGAGCAGCAAGAGGCAGGATGATGTTCTACAGCGAGCAGAAAGACGCAAAATAAAAGTGAGAAGTGAGCAGAAAGAGGCAGAATTAAGTTCTGAAACGATCAGAAAGAGGCAGAATAAAGTGCAGAAATGAGAAGGGAGAGGCAAAATGAAGGTGAAAAAGTAGCAGAAATAATCAAATAAATGTTGGCAATCAGAACAAAGATGCAAAATAAAGATGAGCAACAAGCAGAAAGAGGCGACTGAAGGATAGAAGTAAGCAGAAAGAGGCGGAATAAAGGGCAGCAACGAGAAGAAAACGGCAAGATGAAGGTGAGAAACAAGTGAAAAGAGGCAGAGTAAAGGTCTTGAGAGAGCAGAAATAGGCCAAATAAGGTCAGCAACAAGCAGAAAGATACGTAGCAAAATAAAAGTGAGAAACAAGCAAAAGGAGGCAGAAGAAAGGTCAGAAGGGAGCAGAAATACCCAGAATATAGGTCATAAATGAGCAGACAGAGGCAAAATAAAGGTGAGAAGCTAGCAGAAAGAGACAAAATGAAGGTGAGAAACGAGCGTCAAGTCAAACGAAAGGAAAGAAATGAACAGAAAGAGGCATATTAAAGGTGAGAAATTAGAAAAAAGGGGCAAGATTATTTTCTGCAACAAGCAGAAAGATGCAACATAAAGGTGAGAAATTAGCAGAAAGGGGCAGATTAAAGGTCAGAATCGAGCTGCAAGAGGTAGAATAAAGTTGAGAAATTCGCAGAAAGAGACAAAATAAAGGGGAGACATGAGCAGAAAGAGTCAAAATAAAGGCGAGAAACGAGCAGCAAGAGCCAGAATAAAGGTGAGAAGGGAGCTGAAAGAGGAAACATAAGGGTCAGAAACTAGCAGAAAGAGGGAGAATAGAGGTCAGAAACAAGCAGAAAGAGGCAATATAATGGTCAGAAACAAGCAGAAGAGGCAAAATAAAGGTGAGAAACTAGCAGAAATAGCCAGAACAAAGGTCACAAATGAGAAGCAAAAGGGAAAATAAAGGTGATAAATGGGCACAGAGAGGCGGAATAAAGATCTAAAACGAGCAGAAAGAGGCAGAATAAAGGTCAGAAATGAACAGAAAGAGGTTAAATAAATGTGAGAAACGAGCACAAAGTGAGAATATAAAGGGAGAAATTAGCAGGAAGAGGCAGAATGAAGTTCAGAAATGAGCAGAAATATGCAGAATAGAGGTCAGAAAGAAGCAGAAAGAGGCAATATAATATAATGGTCAGCATCAAGCAGAAAGAGGCAAAATAAAGGTGAGAAACAAGCAGAAAAAAGGCACAATAAAGGTGAGAAATTAGCAGAAAGAATCAAAAAAGGTCAGCAACAAGCAGAAAGAGGCACAATAAAGGATAGGAACGAGCAGAAAGAGCTGACTTAAGGACAGAAGGGAGTACAAAGAGGGAGAAAAAATAAGACCAGCAACGAGCAGAGAGAGTCAAAAAAAAGGTGACAAACGAGCAGAAAAGGGCTAAATAAAGGTTAGAAATGAGCTGAAAGAGGCAAAATAAAGGTAAGCAATGAGCAGAATGAGGCAAAATAAAGGTGAGAAATGGACAAAAAGAGTCAGGGTGATGTTCTGCAATGAGCAAAAAGAGGTAAAATAAAGGTGAGAAATGAGCAGAAAGAGGCAGAATAAAGTTTAACAATGAGCAGCAAGAGTCAAGATAATGTTGAGAAATGAGCAGAAAGGGGCTAAATAAAGGTGACAAATGAGCAAAAAGAGGCAGGATGAGGTTCCGCAACAAATAGAAAGAGGCAGAATAAAGTTCTGAATCGTGCAGAAAGAGGCAGCATAAAGGTCAGAAATTAGAAGAAAGAGGCAAAACAAAGGTGAGAAACAAGCATAAAGAGACAAAATGAAGGTGCGAAATTAGCAGAAAGAATCAAATAAAGGTTAGCAGCAAGCAGAAAGAGTCAACATAAAGGTAAAGAACAAGCAGAAGTGACAAATAAATGACAGAAGCGAGTAGTAAGAGGCAAAAGCCAAGAACGTGCAGAAAGAGGCAAGATATAGGTAAGAAACGAGCAGAAAGAAGCAGAATAATTGACTGAAAAGAGCAGAATGGCCGAATAAAGGTCAGCAACAAGCAGAAAGAAGCAAAATAAAGGTAAGAAATGAGCAGAGGGAGGCTGAATAAATGTCAGAAGGGAGAAGAAAGAGGCAGAAAAAAAGGTCAAAAGGAGCAGAAATATCCAGATTATAGGTCATAAACGAGCAAAGAGAGAAAATATAAAGGTGAGAAATGAGCAGAAAGAGATAGAACAAAGATGAGAAACGAGCAGCAAAAGTCAAAATAGAGGTGAAAAAACTAGCATAAAGAGGCAAAATAAAGGTGCGAAATGAGCTGAAAGAGGCAAAATAAAGGTCAACAACAAGCAGCGGATCCATGTTAAAATATAGATATAAAAAATATTGTTGAAAAAAATATTGATGTAAAAATATCGATAACAAAAATATTGCCTCCCTATACTTAAAAAGGCATGTACAATATTATTGACTCAAAAATATCGATGTAAAAAATATCGACTTTAAAAGATAACATAACTTAAATTAAAATAATTAAATATTATTATTAACAAATTAAATTAATTTTAATATATATTTTAACTAATTATAACAAATAAACTAAATTTAATTAATATAAACACAAAAAAGTGTACACATACATATATTTACTGAAATACATTTTATTAACAATAATCTTTATTTAATATATAAACATTATTAATTATATAAAAACAAAATAAAAACATATATAAACAATTAAAAATTAATAAAAATATTTAATATATTCTATATTTAATTAACACATTAAACTATAAAAAAAAATACATACATTTAGGGTCCGATTCTGATTCGGGAAAATGCGTTCCGAATAGCTGTACGGAGCGTATTTCCCGTACCAATCGTACACCTTCACGTTCCCCGTATGTACGAGCAAGTACGATCCAGACCCAAAGCAGATCCCTGTACGAATCTTAACAAACACCGTACGACACAACAATACATACAATTTGTATCCGGGTCACGCAGTACGCCACGTCCGTATGTAAACAAGCAGCAGTTTCCAGCCCAGCAAGTACGATTCGTCTCTGCAACACTCAATACAACCCTTTTTCTACTGGACCCGAAAACTGCCGTAACAGGAGAGTCCGGATCGAACCGCACCCCGGGACGCGACATACACGCCATGAACCCCATCGTTCGAGTCATGCCAGTCCTGTAGGCCTACGACCTGGTGCATAGAAACCGACGACGGTGAGTACAACATACCTCAACAACGCAAGTGTACCTGTACGGTGCGTCATACACGCTTGCGTATACCACCATTGCAATAGTGATACGAGCCGCACACACGCCGTGAATGTGGGGGTACGGTGTGTCACACGCGTTTGCGTTTGGCACCATTGCACTAGTGATACGAGCCGCACACGCCATGAATGTAGGGGTTCGGTGCATCACATATAAGGGGTGGGTGGATATGACTCCCAGCAGTGATCAGACATATGGGGGTGGGTGCAGAGGACTCCCAGCAGTGTCCAGACATATGAGGGGTGGGTGGATATGACTCCCAGCAGTGCCCAGACATATGAGGGGTGGGTGGATATGACTCCCAGTAGTGTCCAGACATATGAGGGGTGGGTGCAGAGGACTCCCAGCAGTGTCCAGACATATGAGGGGTGGGTGGATATGACTCCCAGCAGTATCCAGACATTTGAGGGGTGGGTGGATATGACTCCCAGCAGTGACCAGACATATGGGGGTGGGTGCAGAGGACTCCCAGCAGTGTCCACACATAAGAGAGGTGGGTGCAGACGACTCCCAGCATAGGTCTACAGTATGGGGGTGGGTGGATATGACTCCCTGCAGTGTCCAGACATATGAGGGGTGGGTGGATATGACTCTCAGCAGTGACCAGACATATGAGGGGTGGGTGCAGAGGACTCCCAGCAGTGTCCAGACATATGAGGGGTGGGTGGATATGACTCCCAGCCGTATCCAGACATATGAGGGGTGGGTGGATATGACTCCCAGCAGTGTCCAGACATATGAGGGGTGGGTGCAGCGGATTCCCAGCAGTGTCTATACATATGGGGGGGTGCAGAGGACTCCCAGCAGTGTCCAGACATATGAGGGGTGGGTGGATATGACTCCCAGCAGTGTCCAGACATATGAGGGGTGGGTGCAGAGGACTCCCAGCAGTGTCCATACATATGAGGGGTGGGTGCAGAGGACTCCCATCAGTGTCCAAACATATGAGGGGTGGGTGGATATGACTCCCAGCAGTATCCAGACATATGAGGGGTGGATGGATATGACTCCCAGCAGTGTCCAGATATATGAGGGGTGGGTGGATATGACTCCCAGCAGTGCTCAGATATGGGGGGGCTTTATCATCATCATACCACAACTACATGGGTGTATGTTTACATCCCTAACCTGTGAGTGTTCTGATAGTGCCATAGCAACACATCACTTACAGCAGTGTCCCAACACAAGGAGGATTGATTTATGTCACACACTGCGTGACACACCACATGTGGGTGTGATGTCAGATCCCACATGCATACCCACTCATGGAGGTTGCAGGCAACCTACACACCCTACCATCATGACACAATAGTGTTGAGTCATGTAACAGTCCACCAAACAAAGAGAGCGAAGGGGAACACACCCTGTCATCTACATCCCTGGGCTGATATGAATGGCCAGGTGGTGGTCAGACCACCAACATGTACTCTCTCATGGAAGGAATAGGGTTGAAACCCCTCAGATACAATGCACAAAATTGTGAGTCATGTGCACAAATACCCTGCATTACAAATCCCAACATAGTGGTAGGCTGTGATTACACATCTGCATAGTGGGAAAAAGGATGAATGTGTCCATGAAGGAATTTGAACATACTCAAAACAAAAGTAGAGTCAGTAGCATGGGTGGCACAGACTAATGAGCAGTAGTCATCTGTGAGCAGGCATGGCCATTGCTGAAGGGAACGTTCAACAAAATAGGAAATCTGCACACATGTCAGCACAACAATTGTGCAACTGTCTGTAGTGAAGATCTCATGTGTAACTGAGGAAGGAACACTCCTTGGGACAATGTCTGTAGGCAAACTGAACACACACAACCAAAGATTAATTGCAGAGACATTGTGACGGCACATAGATACCATGGTCCACCTCATTACCATCATAAAATATACATCTTTCACAACCCCAAAACATTACCATAACACCAACTCCTAGGCACACAGCACCTAAAGCAAGTACCTGAAATGCAATAGTTTAGAATGAAAAATAAAATGCTTTATTCAGCTCCAAAGGAAAATGATTTTTAAAATAAGGTCCTGCTCAAACAAGGCCAATGGCCAATCCACATTAAAGTCTGGTTGGGGGATGTTGGGGAGGTCGTCGACCCCAAACTTGCCTGCACATGATGGAGCTAAAGGGTTGTTGACCCGTGGGGGGCATCATCTGGGTATGGGCCAGGCACGGCATGGACAGGTGAGGGAAGGGTAGGTGTTGTGGGTGCAGGGGGGAGGAATCCTCCTCAGTGGCTTGTGCAGCGCCAAAGGTGGAAATAAACTCAGCGCTGCACACTGCTGCCAGTTCAGCAAGACCACCACCTGCACCCAGGGACACAATTTGAGTGGAGGTAGAGGGCTGTGAGTCTTGCGGACTTTGTCTGTGGCTGCGTGCCTGCCGTCTGACCCCAGTCCCTGTGGGTGTCCCTGCATCCCTCTGAGATTGTGTGCCAGGAGATCTGCGCTTACACTTTGGTGGTGGTGTGCTGGTTGTGTCCGTTGGTGTGCGTGATCTTGTTCGTTTGCGTGTGCTCTGGACAGGTATGGGAAAGGGGGTGTGGATGGGTCCGAAGGAGGGGGGGGACGGACCGCTGCAGGAGGGAAAATGCTGCTGCCAGTGAGGAGTCCATGGACGATAGAATCCGACATTGGTCAGACATCGTAGCTATCATGCCCTCCATGAATGACAACTACTGTGTCAGTATTGTAGTGTGGCCATGGAGGACAGTCAGCATTGATGTCTGACCAACCTGAATCTGCCGGAGTAGGTCCACAGACTCGGCACTGAGGGCAGCAGGGAAGACAGGGGCAGGGGCTGAGGTGCCGGGGACGAAGGAGACATGGGGTGCAGCACGGACAGAAGGGACCCTACCAACTGGGAGGGTGGAGATGGGTCTGGAGGAGGCGGGGACAGACACAGTGATGGTAGATGGTGTTGCCACGTATTCCCCCTCCTCCTGGGAGTCAGAAGCCGAGCCGTCCGCATGGTAAGAAGTGTCGCCTTCCAAAGGTCCGGCCACCTGACTCCCCTCACCCTCCGTGCCACTGGCTCCCTCCGACTCCTCAGCTGTGGTGGCACTGTGGCTGGGTCCCTCCTCTTGGTCCGTGCTCATGTCTCCTCCTCTGTCGTTTGATGATGCTGTGGGCAAGGAGAAGAAACAAAAATGCATCAGTCTCCTGTACGCATCTGACACATGAGCACAAAATCAGTTGGTCACACTGCAAGTCATGGCATGCATCATGAGTAACAGCCAGATAGCTCAGCACATTTTTCAGACTAGTACTTCCCAGTTGGTATAGACACAATGCTACTTGGACACAAGGATACAAAGAACACACCAGGCCACAACTTGAATGAGAGGTACACTGAGAAGCTTCTGTTTGTTTACAATAGAGCAGATCAATACAATGAAGTGATGCCACCTCAAGTTCACAAAGAAATACACAGTTGTGGTGCCCCTCAGGGAAACTAACACACCTCACTCCCCAAGGTGACACCACACTCAGAGCCCTGTAAGTACATTTGGGTGAAAACTAATGTCACAGATTGTTGGCATCTTGGGACTCACCATACTTCACACATTCAACATGTATTGAATGTGTTAATTCGCCATCTTGTGAAGAGAACACGTAAGTACATGCATGAAAGATCTCTCACAAGGAAATGCACACAAAAAACATAGACACATTCATTGAAACAATACATGGTCCAACGGAGGTCTTGATGGCTTGACACACATTAGTCTGTACAATTGACAACAAAGGAGTCTCAAGCACTCAAGACCACTGTGGGGACATGTCTATGGAGATCAAGGCACAACATTAATCACTAACACTGGCCTCCTTCAGAAGCTGTCTGCTTATTCCAAAACATTGCAAATGTTGTTTTGTGTGCACTACCTTGTGAGACAACTATAATGCAGGCACATAAGTGTAACCTACACAATTTGTCATATGAACACATTCAAAACATGGACAACTCTTAACAAGTGTTGGGAGTGCCAAGGTACATTCATCAATGTGAGACAACTTTAAAATGTGTCCGTCCTCACAGAGGCATCTTTTACCCGATCATACAGTTGCTAGCATATAAGACCCATTGGCTGTCATGTGAAGTGGACCACATGTCCCAAATCAGGACAATGCTCAAGCTAATGGGCCTGCAATTGTGAAGAACACAATCATTGCTGCATCATGGACACACCCTTATCCCCAGGCAAAATGTCAACACAGTAGTGTGCACAATAAGACAAAACAGCGTTGCACCAGAACTACATACATGTGGCAAAAATGAATTAGGCACAATGATGTCTGGAAACAAATGACATAGGCTGTCAAGCCCCAAATGAAAGCACTGTCCACCATCGCAGGGGAAGGGCATGGTGAAACATCGACCAGCCAATTCTCACACACAGGTCACAACTGCCAAGGCCAAATCAGGCAGGCCCATTAGTCCTCTCCTGCACAACACCCCCATCCCTCAGTCAATGTGATAGAGACAGCTCAAGAAGTGAGCACTCAGAATCGGGGTAACAAAAACTGTGCAGCAACATTTAAAAAGGTAACCCAAGCTCACCTTGCGGGGCTGCCAATACATTTTAGTTACAAACAACAAACAACAGATTGTTGTGAATAGGCACACAGGCACTGCCCAGTGTGAGTATGCACAAGCCAAATTTCTGATCCATGTCCAGTGGGAACATGTAGCAGACACAGGATAAATACAAACTATGCCAGGGACCAATGCCACTGAGGCAAACCCATGCTGAACCCACATAGAATGGGAACAGTGTTGGATGACACACATGATTAGGAGGCCAGGGTGTCTCAGGGGACTGCTGTGGGCATACTGATCCGTGGTTCTGGAATGAGCTGACTGTTAGAACCATCATGGCACAATGCATATCTCCCAAATAATGTACATCATGTCTGACTACACAACATGGGTCATGCATGCTGCAAGGGTGTGCGGTTAAAACCTCACACTCCTATGTTGAGACTCATCATCAGTGCAAACAAATTTGAAGCCCTAACACAGTGCACAGGTCATGGCACAGGCAAGGTCCCAAAACATGTCACAGACCACCCTCCCACTTGATGCGCTAATCAATGTGCAGTCTAAATTACTTGCACACTAGATGAGCATGTGCATATTTGAATACATACAGACCAGGGGACACATGTGAAGGAAGGGAAGGGATGAAAAAGAGCACCAGCTGAATATGGGGAATTTAAAATACACTGCACATATAACCTGTCTGACCAAACACCCCAACTGTGGGAGTGTTTCCAGGCTTCTGAGCACCACAAGAAGCAGGTGACACACAACACAACAAACAGCCATGTACCTACCCCCTCCTTGCTGCTGTCTCTCCTGCAACTGCCTATCGAGGTCTGGGAAGACCACTGCCAAGGTGAGGTGACGGCTTCCGCCATGCCGGCGTGGGGCCTCCATCTTCAGCTGGACCCGGGCGATACGCCGGGTCCAGCACCTGATGTCTTGCCACCTTTTCTGTATGTTACGCAGCCGCCGGTGATGGCCCCCAGCAGTCCTGACAGCCCTGTCGATCTCCAGCCATATCTCCCCCTTCTCGTAGGCAGATACCTGTCAGGAAGACAAAGTGAAACAACATCACTACACCTGCTCCATGTCCCAGACACACACACTTGCACACCATTGATAATGTGAACAGGGCATAGGATGCTGACAGGACTTGCATCATTGTCCATGTGAATTAGGCCTCTGGGCAAACCCCAATGCACTACATGGCATTGAAAGGCAACAGATGGCGTAACCGATGCAACACACACAATGATCATGGCGCACACTGGAGAACACATGCAACTGCAGGGTGTGGGACAGCACGTGGCAAGCACTCACATATCTTACTCCACTTAACAACCCTCAGCAGACCAGACAGACACACCCTGGCACAGATCACTTGCCTGTCACTGACAACAGTGGATACAACCCTCATTTTGCACATGTGCCACTTGACAAAGAGGTGTCACAGGTGTCGTGCTAACTTTGCAAGTCATAAAGAAAATACAATATCCCAACAGGTGAAATTCTAAAGACAATTATTCTTGCATGCATAGAGCATTACACAGTGGTAAATAAATAATTAATTACCGGATCTATTTTTGACTATAATCAATAAACAGGTAGCTCAATAAATAAGAGTCAAGATTCGAGGTAGCTGGAGTTGACAGGCTTTAATCAAGCATAAAGGACAGGAACAGGACAGCCTGTACGGGAATAGGATGGCAGCTGCCGGGGGCAGGAATAGGCATTGGCTAACTTTTAATAACAGTGCACAATATTTATACTAAAAACAATTACATTGCATTCAATACAGTAGGCGTAGCAGTAGGCGGAGTTTGTAGCAGTCGCGAAAGATAAGGCATAAAGTGGGTGTAACAAGAGGTGTGTACAGGGCGTATACATAGACATGTGATGCAAACGTAACAGAATATGTCATAAACGGGGCGGAAACATGGAGGGGGCTACCTGAGCAGCTGGGACCTCTAACCTAGTGGTGCGCGCAAACTGACAATGACGTGTTACCAGGGAGAACTGGGGGCTGTGACTTCTGTGCCAGAAGAGGAGACTAAAGTCTGGAGTGTCAGAGTGACATGTACTCAGGCATATCTGGTATCTGGTGTTTATAGTACATGTTGATAGAATCCAAAAGTTATCAGGGCAAAGGCTAACAGCCTTTAAGACTGGTGCATGCATTATTCTACATGTATTGCGTGTGTGAGGAATATTCTATGAACATTAATACAGTATTTCTCTTTCATGGAGACATAAAGGCTAGACCATGACGGAAACTATTGATGCGATTCAGTAGCTTAGGAATGCAGAGAAGGAGGGCTGGACTGATAACTGGAAACATAACATATTCTTGGCAGACTGGGAGGCAGAGCCAGGCCGAGCCGGGCACTGCGAGGCATGAAAGTAAGCTAAGGGTCAGGGATACAGGTGGGGGCTGTATCGCTCCTCGGAGAGGGTTCAGGAGACAGGAGCTGAATCTGAGTCCGGGCCCTTTTGAGGCCTAGAAACGGGGATAATTCAATGAATTAACGTGCACACTGTGAAACGTGGCAACGTAGCTTTACATAGGCCTAATATTCGTAGCTTTCACGAGGACTGGAAACTGACATACTAGAGATGGACACAACTGTAATTGCGTCTTTAATCGATCAGAAGGGGATACATGCATATCGATCATGCACATATAATATAACATGGGGAACACGTAGGCACATACAACATGGCAAAATTTACTTTTCCACATTCCCTCCTTGTGCCCTACGTTTCCATCAGGAAACATCTATATTCATGATACCATCTATCAGTTCATATAGCACCATTTGCTCGTCTCGAATTGTCTTGGAACGGGATTTAGGACTAGGAATACAAGAGGTAGCACAAATGCCGCAAATCGCAGGGCCACATTGTATACAGAGGCAGCAACTGAATATGATCATTACTGCAATACCTAGGAATGACAATACTTTCCATCCCCAGGCAGATATGATACTCCAGAGCCAACCGGACCATGTCCAGGTGCCTGGATTCTGGTGTAACTGATGGGCAATTTTATGAAGTCTGGTTATAGCTGAATAAACAGACGGCGCGTTATTAGGCATGAAAATGCAGCAACTAGATCCGATGACTCTACATGCTCCTCCTCTATCGGCCAGTATGACGTCAAGAACGAGACGATTTTGGAGCACGACAAATCTCATAGCAGATTGCTCTTCGGTTAAGTTACCTAGAGCAGAAGTAGTCTCATTCACTACTGCTTCAAGGGTTCTGGTTAACCTACGGATTAACTTACTATTCTGGACAGGGCCTATAAAGAAGAAGAAACCTTTATTGAAATCTTGATATTGTTCTAGAGTAGTTTCAGTTTGATCGACAATCGGGGACTCAATCTCCCTTCTATGTCTGACCTGTACTAGATGTGTGTTTCTATGATAATAAGAATGACGTGATGCTTTGAAAATAGATTTCCCACTATCACTATACTTGACAGTAGTGGTACAATCACTATGTCCTACATGTGCGGAACCATTCTTTCTGACACATAATTCGCCTTTGACTGGTAGTACTGAAATAGCAGGTAAGTCTGGAGTAGTATCAGACTGAACATTCAATACCATAAAATTCGAAGAATAATTACCTAAATTATATACTTCATTTTCTAGATCTAACCCTGTTCTATGGGGGAGACCTTGCTTGTCTGGAAAACATGTTCTATTCAGAAGGGACATATCATTGGAAGATGACGTTAACGTGGACCATGCTCCACACAAACCATTATGTGAAAACGGATAAGGAAAGAGTGGCAGAACTCCCTTCGGTGTCTGGAAAGGGGGGAGTCGACCACACACCCAACAATTAGTAGCATTGCTGGTCTGGTGTGAATAGTGTAACATTCTGATGAATGTATTATTTCTCATAGCAAGACGATAGGATAACTCGTGAGGAGGCAGATCACTAAATGTGTGCTCTACTGTAGCATTAGAAAACTTATTTACATGAGAAATTGGAAAACATAAATGTAATGCATAACTTGTGCAGGTAACCATCAAACTTAGAAACAATAAGAAACTTAGAAAAACGATACATCTTATAGAGTTTTGACTAACTCTCTCACTATGGGGGTCTATCTCATACATGTCAGATACCTGTCTAACCGTTTCACCCGAGAGGGACTTAGACAATTAAACTGGCTGACTTATTTTACTAGACCGGAGCTTTAACTTATACTCCTGTTGCGGAGTTTTCTCTAACAGAGTGTCGTGTATTTCTATAGGTTCTGAATCAGTCCCCCTATTCCTGACCCTATTCTGGTTAAACTAACTATCAAGTTAACTAACAGTCAGCCCATGAGGCAAGAAAACCCCAATGATGCAGATACCGTTATCTGACGCAGTCACACTACGGCACAGGAACGTGTTATCTGATTAGGTCATAACGCTTGAGATCTAATTAGACAAGCGACATTCCTCCAGCCCCTGATAAGGCATACGACGTTCTCATAACAAATCAAACCTATGACAACCTGGAAAATCCGTGCGGCCATTGTTTTGATTTCACAGAGAACTTTAGTAAAGAATGTGCTAACGAGCAAGTCGTATGACATCTTTATTGACGTATCTATGTCCATCCTTACGTCAATCTCGGCACCTTTAAGGTATAAATATTGCCGACCTTGCCCTATGCAAACACACGCGTGGTGACAAGACGGAGCAGTCATACTTGCCGAAGCCGAGAGCAGAAGCAGACCCCGCTGGCAGCAGCCCCGCCTTCCTGACGCGCTGAGAGACGCGCTGCTATCTCAAGCCGAGAGACCCAGCACCGGCGCTTTCGGGCAGCCCTCGCAGGCAGCCTGGAATATCGAGAGCAGAGAAAGAGATACCATTCCTCATTTATCCTAACTTCCAGGTACAGAACTGAATAACCCCTCACAGAGAATTCTTTAGTTATTCACTTGGCAAAAACAAACTTAACTTAAACTGTAACTTTCTATTCCCGCCCACGCATTAGACTTAGGTCAGGTACACGGGGTAGGCGTATTTAGAAACACCAGTTGAGCACGTTTAGTCAAATGTATATGTGTATGTAAATATATTTTAATCATTTAAAACATCATATGGCTCAGAAACCATATCAATGTTTTTACAGTATTATTTTATACTATTGCTTTTAATGTATGCACTTTACTTAACTATAAGTATTGCAATAATATCGATCCATTTCTCATGTATGAGAAAAGAGACTGATCAATAAATAACATCTTTTATTGAACACGCCCGTCTCTTCCTTTTCTCTACATTCTGATGAGACTAAGAATGCACGTACTGACTGAGTAAAATAATTGCCTTGTGCTCACACGACTCTCGAGATTGACTCTTGATTAGGGGAGAGCAAAGTTGTCATGTTCTATGGTTGTCAGAAACTAAATCCCTTCTTGTCTAATCAGGGGAGTTAATTCCTTCCTTGAACATTCGAGAAAGTTTCTAGCGAACTCTGAGCTTAGCTGGCAAACCCAAAAATTAAGTCTAGTATCGACAGTAGTAGACCTAGTTAACGTCTGGCCTAGGCCTTTACTGCTGTAGGTACTATTCCAATGCGCAGAGCCTATTGGGAAAATAGGAGCTACACTATATGGCTACACTATATGGCGCCCAACGTGTTTGGAAAGGGCGATAAAACTAACGTAAGACATTTAGAGTAACTCAGTCGTGCTTTCTCACTCAGACCCCTTTTCCCAAAAACTCCAAAGAGTGGGTGAAAGGTTATATCCTCCAAAACCTCGCAGGAGGGAACTCCTATGTATGGTTCTTGGTCAAGTCAACGTTGAAGGATAAACAGTTCAAAATATTGTGCATCTAATCTTTGTTCCATAAAGAAACCTGATCTGCAAATAGACATAATACCATCCTGTCTGTAAAATGGGAGACAGTGATGAAGAAAGAGAGGCAGTTAGATTAGCAACTGAACTCGCAGATGCTGATGCTACCATGCAAGCAGCAGACCCGAATATAACACTCATTCCGGTCATTAAAAGGAGATCTATAACCTTAAAACTTATAGAAAATGGACTGACACCTAGAGGTGGCACAGTCATATTCGTAATTGAGGCACACGAATATCGGCAGACAGAGGTATACTATTCATGGATACATTTTCCGGCAGCAAATGCTGTAACAAAGTACTTCCACTATTACAAAGTAGAGGAACCTCCTGAAACGTACACTCCTTTCGAGGAGGTGGAAGTACCACTCAAATTCAAAGAGCATTTGCTCTTATTTGATGGCGCCCTAATACATAACAATCACATTACAAGGCTCGGTCCTTTAGGAAGACCAGGAGCAACGTGGCCGGTCTTAGCCGGATACACACCACATCCAGACATCGAAAGAATGCCTGCAGCAGAGCTGTTAATACAGCTAAAACAACTACTAAAAATTCATAGACAATTAGTTCAGTATGTAATGCGGACTTCAACAATTCAGCCAGCGATTAAACTTCCACAGCTGACCCCTCACCAGGGGAACACAAATAAAATTACACCACAGAACATCCAATCCTGCCTAGGTAAAGTTCCAGCTAAACGGGAACAGATACCATTCTGGTTGGCACAGAAAATTACCCAAATAGAGGCGGTGTTTCCTGACACCACCCCATTAGAAAAACACAGGATTCTGACTATATGTCTCCCAATGGGAATCGCACCACACATTGAGCACTGTGACACTTGGGGTACAGTCTTTGCTTCCATCTACACAAAAACGCACGGTGTTCCATCCATTTCGGTAATACCAGATGTGCTAAAACAAATTCAAGATGAATACGGTCCAGAACCTGCTTTAACCCTTGGTATGAAATTACTAAAAGACTTCAAGCAGGTCTCGGCTATATTATTAGCCAACATAAAAGGTGAAGCAGCAAATGTGGCGATCCGCCAGAGGTTAAAAGAGACAGATATAGCAGACCAACCAGCTGAAATTGCCAGAATCATAGAAAAATCCTATGAAGAACTAGGCAGAGATAGTATAGGTGGAATACCAGTAAAACCGCAACTGACTACAAGTCCAGAAAAAATATTTTTTAATAATAATAATTCACCAAAAAAGAACTGGGATGGAAACAAACAATCCAATCCTAAAGAAAAGAAATTCCAGTCCCGAGGAAGGTCTCCTAGGCGAAGAGAGAAATCTCCAAACCAAAGACAGAGGTCACCGCAGAGTGACCCCTCGGGGAATAGATATAACCTTAGAAATAGGGATAATATTAAAAAACCTGATAGATATCAAGACATTGATACACGTCCCTCTCAATCTTTTCAGAATTCCTCGCAGAAATCGGAAAGAAGAGGACGATCAGAAGAGCACGCCAAGTCCAAAGACAAGGAACCTGCTCAGCTAAAAAAGAAATTACAATTTCCAAAAAAGAAGGTAGCCAGTATCAAGGTAGTTAAAAATGCCGAGAATACTGAGGACACAACTGAAAAACGGAGAATGGGCTCAGACAATGCTAGACAGCGCAGCAGAGGTGAGCATAGCTCGCTAAGTCCTTATGAATCATCTGGAGACAGTGGACACGAATGAATACCTTCAAGTGGAAACTGCAGACACCAGAGTTAGCAAGCCCCACAAGATATACGAGATAACATTACGTATAGAGGGAGATAAGACTAGGAAAATTAGGGGACTATTTTGGGATAACCTCTCAAAGGGTTATGACATCCTTCTAGCTGAAAAAGACTGGCCACCAGAGTTTGTCAGGGAGTGCCCTCATGGCGAAGAAGTAATTATGCCTGCCTTCTCGAATCAAATACCGATTCATAAAAAATACACACTTGCTAGAAAGTGGGCAGTGGCCTTAGCACCTGCTTTATATAAAAATCATGTAGGATGGGATGAGGACTCCCCTCCTCACAAAATCCAGTTAAAATCACAACCTACTGCACAAAGGCAGTACCCAATTAAGCAAGAAGCTAAAACACACGTAAATGAAATACTAGATCAGCTAGAATACCAGGGGGTGATTGAAACTTGCACCTCACAAATGAACAATCCTTTGTTTCCGGTCTCCAAACCAGACAATTCATATCGTCTAGTTTTGGATTACCGACACCTTAACACATGTTGCAAAACCTTTGCAGTGCAAAACTCACACAGTGCTGCACTAATGAATAACATAGTGCGCAAAAAATACAAAACAACCTTGGACATCTCCAATGGATTCTTTTGTCAAAACATAGCACCAGAGAGCAGATATTTAACTGCATTCTCAGTAAATGGCACTCAAAAACAATTCTGTCGGTTAGCCCAGGGGTACAACAACAGCCCGGGGGTATTCTCAGCGAGAGTAACAGAATTACTACAACTATATGATGATGAAGCATTATCTTATGTCGATGACATTTACTTAACAGATGATGACTTGGAGACTCACTTGAAAAGGGTGAACACCATAATACTTGGGTTCGCTGCAGAGGGTTACAAATTCAACTTTAAAAAGTCCAGAATTGCCCATCTGACAGTCTTGTACGTAGGATATGAATTATCAAGTATAGCCTGGTTGACAATTTTCTAAGAACTAGAAGAATTAAAAAATCTAAAATATGAAAAAACGTATCCTCTGCCAATCGACATTCTTCCTCTACGACATTACGCCTGTGTAATCTATACAGACGGACATGCTCAACCCTCCGTTTGGGGAGAACAAGCATACAACCCCACATGTGAGATTACAAAAGAAGTGTGGCGGGGAGGTAAACTAAGACCTCTATTAACAAAATCACACTCAGTAGAAACAAATTCAGAACTACAAACTGAAATAATAGCTTTGAAAATGGCGCTAGATAATGCGGATCGCGAATTCCCGACACTTATAGTGTCAGATTCATATTACTGCGTCAAAGCATATAACAAGGATTTGCAGACATGGATTCAGAACGGTTACAAAGATGACACAGATGCACCAATAAAGCAGAAACTGCTCTGGGAACAAATAGCTCTTTTGCAAAAAGAACTACCAAAGACTCACGTGACACACTCACTGAGTCATCAGCGTGATGGCGTTCACGTTGTGGGGAATTCATTGGCTGAAGCAGCCGCAGCGGCAGCCACTAAACCGGCTCCCGTAGATCGAAAAAAGCGTACATTAAAATAGATTGACGGTGAAACGATGCTGGCGGTGAATACGTCATCAAAAGGCGACTGCTCAGCGTTACCGATCAACTATCCACTCAATTATACATACATAATCGATGCAAACTCCGTCCCTTTTGCTCAAATCCCTGGAGTGGGGGATAGAGTGATTCCAAACATGGACAGGAGAAACTTGTTAATCGCAGACGCACACATGGGCGAGGGTCTCAGACACCTTAAATTAAATGATTCTCTGGAAGAATTACAATCACGGTACTGGTGGCCAGGCATGAGCCTGCACTACACCATGTTTGTAAAAAACTGCCTAAACTGCAACAGAGATCACAGTGGGGAGAGAAGCAGTTTAATACCTCGTCGTATCAAGGCAGATAATATTACCAGCAAAAAGAATGGCTTGCGATTAACATATACAGGCTAGTTTCCACTTATAATGTAGATCCTCAGCACTCGGCTGACGTCCGGACTGTTATACAAAGATTTGCGAGTCTAAATGGCATATACGCTAAGAGCATGCTACGTTCGACCATTGTTTTCACTCAGGCATACCAGCCTGGGGGGAAACATGGCCAAATGAGCACAGCCCAGCGGGAATCTTCTCACTTCCTTCCTGAGGGTACTGGATGGTGTAAAGAAAAAACCAAGGCAGAAAGCAATCTATAATGGAAAGGATATTAGGTTCGGGAGCTGGGTGGGTCAAACATCTAATAAGTGTCCAACGTAGTCTAAATAACTTGCCAAGAAATTCTCTGAAGGGATTCAGTCCGTACGAATTATTATTCGGAACTAGGATGTTGATCTCTGACCTTGATAGTCAGACTTCAGTGGTAATAGAAAAAACCTTTGATGTCAAAGACCGTTTGGCTATTTTGCAGGACTTAAACAAAACAAGAAAAGACCTGAGCAACATACAGTTGAAACAACAGCCAACGACCACTGAAGAATCACCACCTGTCCCAGCAAGACCTGTCTGGATTCCAAAAGTCGGGGATCTAGTCAGGGAAAAGATCGCGGTAAAGAAGGAATTTGGGCCTTCTTACAGAAAAGCAGTTCCTGTCTTGTCTGTCAACGGGACAAGATCAGTTGTACTACCGCCACTTGCTGGTAAAAAGGAGAACCGAGTTGTATCCATCGACCTGGTAAAACCACAACATGTGGCCGATAACAAACAGTAGGCCAAGTCGACTCCCAATAAGTAGCAGAACACCAAGGTTTGCTACCAACTCAGAGGTCCTAACAAAAAGGCTCATCACATTCGAAACGCCTAAAGAAGAACAAGAAGGACTATGCAACAATGCAATAGAACTCAGACCTCTAAAAACCCAAATAAAGACATTTAGCAGAGACACACCAATCTATACTGAAGTACCAAGTGAAAATGCAAAAAACAGAAATCCTGAACCAATTGGAACAATTGACAGAACTGCATCCGGTTACTTCATCAACTTCGATGATTCCTCTGACGGCTTCAGTGAATCAAAGACACAACCATCATCAAAATCCTTTAAAGACAAAGCTAAGGAACTTTTGAAACAACTGAAAGAAACATATCTGGTTTCTCCATGGATTGAATTTTGGGTGGGTTTTGGTGCATTTATCCTCATACTTTGGCTCATCATGGTATTTACTTTGGGACGCTTCATTGAGGGAAAATATGCTAAAATGGACACAGCAAGTCAGAACATCAACTTGGTCCTCAAACCACACACATCTTCACACGTCGAGAAAAGAACTTTCTTCAGCCAACTTCACAGCCAATCCTATACCTGGTGGGGTAGCCTGGGACAACACTGACTATGACATTTATGGTCCGGTCGAGATCCTGAAATATCCACACCAAATCAAGATCTCCTTGAGTGACTTTGCAAAACCAAACTCATTTGCTGATGATTGGGACTTCGAAAGTATTAACAACATGATGTCTGACTTAGTAATGTCTGCTAAATTTACAAAACATGATTATTTGCAAGGTTCTACAAATTATGATAGTATGTATTGCTATAACCATTATGGTAACCATTTTTTGCATAAATCTGCACAACCTAGAAATGTTTTAAATTATAATCAATGGGAACATTGTGCTACACCTCCAAAAGGGAGCTCTAGAACCGTGTATGACAAATATTCATATTTTTCAGGTTTTAACACAAGTAATGCTGAAACATTTTATTTTAAATTGTCAAACAAGACAGGGATGAAAACCATGATAACCAACACAAAATTGATATATTCAGATTCATTCTTTGAAAAAATGAATACTTTTGGATTTGATTATTGGGACAAAAATGTTGATTTGAAAAGTGTTTGGGGTACAAAAGAATGGCAAGTACAGGGTTTAGAAGCTTTGTTTAGAGCCTGCATGATCCCAGAACAAATGATATTTTTAAATGACACTGTTCAACAAACCACCTGTCTTGGTTTTGCCAAAATCAAAGATTTAAATAAACCGTCTATTCCAAAGCCAACAATGTTCAGCAATAGCTCTGATACAGATGAAGAGATAGACGTAAACCATATACTAAACCAAAACAGAACACATCCTGATTGGAAACAATGGTTGATCTGGCCCACAGATACAAATCACTGTCAAGATAGATTCCTGAATAAAACACAGGGTTTCAAAATGACCAGGCCAGACCCTAGATATCCCCAAAGACATCACCCAGGGATAATAACAACCTACAGTGTGGGCAAATTATGCCTTCAGTGGCTACAAACTTCCACACTGCCTGAAATTAAGCAACACCTAACTTTACTTACTGATGGTGCTGACTTGCGTGATTTCATAATGGGACCACGCAAACAGCGTCAAAAGCGTTTCATAGCAGCCTCTGTATATGCAGCATACAATGAGGCCTGGAAGGTTACTCAAATTGAAACAGCAGAAAGAATACGGGAAATTGACCGTATCAATTTGGAAAAATCACTTTCTGTAGTGGACAATGGGTTAATGACTCTGTCCTCCAGAATTTTTTCATTGGACAGCATTGTGTCTTCAGCAATCGATATATTATCGCAAGACTTACTGTTATTACAACATGGTCAGTCACAATTGCGTTCTATTGTACAGCTTGGCTGGACGTTACAAAATCTGCGTTCAGGCTATGTGCCTTGGCGTTTAATCAACACAACCTCACTATTCCAAATCTTTAACCTTACTGATAGACAAATCGGTATGGCGCAAAAGGGTGCTGATTATACAATCTTGAGCATTGAAAAACTAGAAAGATTACCGTTGACAATGTCAGAACGACCTGTCAGTGAATGGATAATCCACGGAATCATAAATATTCCAATCTCAACCTTCAGGTTTCAATACTGCCAAAAATATATACAGGCTGGCATGTACGAGAAATTGGGAAAAGGGTACCTTAAAACAACTTGGAACCTGCCCTATTCACATGCATGTGTCAGTAATAAAGGACAGAAAGTGTTTCTTAGTGGCAACAATTGTGCTATGTCACTAAGCGGCACGCTTCTGTGTAACGGAATTAGTTTGCATGGAGCCTGTGAAGGGAATTCATACAACCTTTCATGTCACCAGCAAGGCGCACCTGCAACTGAAATAGAACCATTCTTTCAAAGACTCTATAATGGGAGTTACATTCTTATTGTAGACCGCAGATGTTGTAGTCTTATGCCCGGGACTCCTTATCTAGTCACTACAACGGCGAAGGTCAAGTGCTGTGGACGTTCTTTATTCCCCAGCTCCTTTCCAGACAGGGAGGCAAGGGCATGGCCCAGTTTGAAAATTACTTCTATTCGAATAGATACTTTAAGCAGAATGAAAACAGTGCTTCTTCAGACGCCTACAAGGCTCACGTCATCAAAAGAAACGTATGATCTACAAGTCGCAAGGACGACTGCAGAGATACATACATTATTATCAACAAATTCCCCCGTACATTTCGCGGAAATCCTAAGCGAAATCTTAAATATTTCTGATACCACTGGGGTCTCAAAGGTATTTAAGACAGTATTTTCGATGGCATTAACACCATTCAAAGCCATACTGGGTATTTTTCCAGATTTCGTCCATTCGATTTTTGGCGGACTTCCCCTGATCCTGGGACTAATTGCAGGAATCCTATTCCTAGTCCTTATTTTTCGTTATGGCAACCCATGTCACAGATCAAACTCTCGCGACAATGGAAGATACGATCCTAGCCATTGGATACCGGGACCGGATATCAAAAATCCTGGGACTCTCCCGGCTTAGAGACCTAAACATGACTTGGTTTCTATCATTTCGACCAATGTGGCAAAGGTGTGTTTTACCTGTACTAAGGTGTCTGCTATGCGGAGAAGAATGCGTGTTAGACACCTGTCTGACGCTACAATCGGATGCGCCAGTGGATGCAGATACACTGTTGGTTCCTACCAAGGTTCACGCTTTGTGCTGCCCTCAAAGGCTGCCAATCCTGATGACGGCATTCCTGGAATCTTCACCACTGCGATTGAAGAGTAGTGAAGTTCAAGATGAAAGCAGCATCGAACAGGTACGACCTTCTGTCAGCAATGCGAATCAGAATGTCAATGCAGACAATCATGCGCACGAATGCATGGTTACCCCTATTTCCGACTTAGTGGAACTTTCCCATGAAGCTGTTGACAGTTTTTTCGAAAGCCTGAATGATATGATGTTCTCTCCAGAACAGAAATAGAGACTTTTGAGTAAACTCGCACACGGCGTTCCCTGAATTCGGCCTTCAACTTTAAAAATAAAGTCACATGAACAATTTCACTCCAGCTCACGGACAGCAATATTTTTCAGCAAGCCCCTTAAAATATTTTTCTACATATTTTTTCCGGGACACTGATCTTCTGCTTAAAGTAAGAAACTATTCCTAGAGAACTAAAATTTCTATTTTTAGATACTTGATATAATTTAGCTGCTCGCTGGGATGTTCACGAATATTTTATTATGTGATGAAATGGTCTCGAACTTCCTTTCTGTATAGCAATATTAAGAGCCATTTCATGTGTATTTCTCATATACCAATAAGCAATAATGCATAACAATGCGTGTTTACTTTTGCATTTAATTCATAGCTTAAGTGCATACAATATATATGACTGCAATTTTTCAGTATATTTGAAAATTTCGAAATGCATTTATGTATTTTGGGGTGGTAAGGTATACACTATACTCTATAGTATGTTGTACTATGTTATACTATGCATAGATTAGTAGATATGACCATAGTTAGCGTGGAGTCGGTGTCGTGTATTTCTATAGGTTCTGAATCAGTCCCCCTATTCCTGACCCTATTCTGGTTAAACTAACTATCAAGTTAACTAACAGTCAGCCCATGAGGCAAGAAAACCCCAATGATGCAGATACCGTTATCTGACGCAGTCACACTACGGCACAGGAACGTGTTATCTGATTAGGTCATAACGCTTGAGATCTAATTAGACAAGCGACATTCCTCCAGCCCCTGATAAGGCATACGACGTTCTCATAACAAATCAAACCTATGACAACCTGGAAAATCCGTGCGGCCATTGTTTTGATTTCACAGAGAACTTTAGTAAAGAATGTGCTAACGAGCAAGTCGTATGACATCTTTATTGACGTATCTATGTCCATCCTTACGTCAATCTCGGCACCTTTAAGGTATAAATATTGCCGACCTTGCCCTATGCAAACACACGCGTGGTGAC
The DNA here is from genome assembly GCF_964261635.1 of Lissotriton helveticus. NCBI lineage: Eukaryota > Metazoa > Chordata > Amphibia > Caudata > Salamandridae > Lissotriton > Lissotriton helveticus. The sequence goes on from NC_136070.1 coordinate 833,591,051, forward strand.
AAGACGGAGCAGCCATACTTGCCGAAGCCGAGAGCAGAAGCAGACCCCGCTGGCAGCAGCCCCGCCTTCCTGACGCGCTGAGAGACGCGCTGCTATCTCAAGCCGAGAGACCCAGCACCGGCGCTTTCGGGCAGCCCTCGCAGGCAGCCTGGAATATCGAGAGCAGAGAAAGAGATACCATTCCTCATTCATCCTAACTTCCAGGTACAGAACTGAATAACCCCTCACAGAGAATTCTTTAGTTATTCACTTGGCAAAAACAAACTTAACTTAAACTGTAACTTTCTATTCCCGCCCACGCATTAGACTTAGGTCAGGTACACGGGGTAGGCGTATTTAGAAACACCAGTTGAGCACGTTTAGTCAAATGTATATGTGTATGTAAATATATTTTAATCATTTAAAACATCATATGGCTCAGAAACCATATCAATGTTTTTACAGTATTATTTTATACTATTGCTTTTAATGTATGCACTTTACTTAACTATAAGTATTGCAATAATATCGATCCATTTCTCATGTATGAGAAAAGAGACTGATCAATAAATAACATCTTTTATTGAACACGCCCGTCTCTTCCTTTTCTCTACATTCTGATGAGACTAAGAATGCACGTACTGACTGAGTAAAATAATTGCCTTGTGCTCACACGACTCTCGAGATTGACTCTTGATTAGGGGAGAGCAAAGTTGTCATGTTCTATGGTTGTCAGAAACTAAATCCCTTCTTGTCTAATCAGGGGAGTTAATTCCTTCCTTGAACATTCGAGAAAGTTTCTAGCGAACTCTGAGCTTAGCTGGCAAACCCAAAAATTAAGTCTAGTATCGACAGTAGTAGACCTAGTTAACGTCTGGCCTAGGCCTTTACTGCTGTAGGTACTATTCCAATGCGCAGAGCCTATTGGGAAAATAGGAGCTACACTACAAGAGGAACTTTCAGTTCAGGATTCAGATCAAAGTCTGGTTTCAGGCAGTCTTTAGAAATGGAACAGTCCTTAGAAAATGTCTTGTCTGGTAGTCCATGAAATTTCTTTATATGGGACAGATGGACCCACCCCTTGCGGCCTTCCAACTTCACGGCCGTGCGGGTGGTCAGAAGGACAAGTCGCGGCTCTTTCCAACGAGGCTCCAGCGGACTTGAACGATCAAAGTTCCTTACAAGGACAAGGTCGCCTGGAATGACCTCATGCGGTTTCACTTCGGTATTGTCTGGAAATGCAGCGGCAACCTGTGAACGACAAGAGTGTAGGGCAGACATCAAGGAAGCTAGGTAATCTGTCAACATATTGCTGGAAACATCTGTAATACTGCGGGGTCTAGGTGTACCCCACATGTTTGGGGGGCGGCCGAATACGACCTCATAAGGGGACAGACCTGATCTGGAATGTGCGACCATTCTCATGTAGAATAAAGCAACTGGCAGGGCAACTAGCCAGTCTACACCTTTCTCTTTACATGTCTTGGCAATACGGATTTTCAGGGTCTGATTATGTCTCTCTACGAGACCGGCTGCTTCAGGATGGCGCACACAATGGAACTTCCACTGGTACCCTAACAAGAGGGAAACATGTTTCATTAACTCGGATGAGAATGGCTGGCCGTTATCAGAATACACGACCCTAGGGAGTCCATAACGGGGGAAGAATTCACGAACCAACTGCTTGGCAGTGGTCGCGGCTGTATAATCTGGAACTGGATATGCTTCTGTCCACCTGGACAAAGCGCATACAACTACGAGGACATACTTGAAACCTCGACATCGCTCCATCTGAATATAATCCATCTGGAGGACTTCAAAAGGGTGGTCAGGGGGTTGGAATCCACCTTGTTCCACCGGGACACTTTTACCTGGATTGAACTGGCAACATATCATACAAGTACGGACTTTCTGCTTGGCTGCAGCTCGTAAGTGCTTGTTGAACCAAAGGTTCTGAATACTGTCTAACATAGCTTTTTCTCCTAGATGTGCTGGACTATGTGCGGTATTGATAATGACTTGAACCATAGAGTCGGGGAGAAACCATGTGGCTTTTCCCTTCGTCAACCATCCTTGATCTGTCTGGACCCCTCCTTGTTCGGACCATTTCTTGATTTCTTCGGGAGTAGCATGTAACTGTATGTCTATGACATCTTGTGTAGGGTCCTTAACTGTCATACAAGTAGTCTGTTCTGGAATGGATGTCTGTGTCTTGTTAACTGGAATGTCTGGTGTCTGAGCTGTAAGCTTGGCTGTTCGATCTGCTAGATCGTTACCTTGGGAAATGATATCAGTAACTTTCGTATGTGCCTTGCACTTCATGATAGCGATAGCTGTCGGTAAATGTATTGCCTCTAACAGAGCTTGAATGAGGAGACCATGCTGAATCTTGGTTCCATGAGAAGTCATGAAACCTCTCTCCTGCCAGAGCACTCTGAAGTCGTGTACAACTCCGAATGCGTAACGTGAATCTGTATATATGTTTACTTTCAGGTTCTTGGCACGTATGCAGGCTTGGGTCAGAGCAACTAGCTCTGCGGCTTGAGCAGACAGGGTGTCAATACAGTGTGTTTCAATAACTTCAGTGTCAGTAGTCACTGCATACGCGGCTACTAGTTCTCCTGTACTAGTTCTCATACATGAACCATCCACATAAAGTGTCAGGTCGGGATTAGGTAATGCAATGTCTGTCAGGTCTTGTCTTGGCTTAGTCATAGTGTTAACAACTTCCACACAGTCATGTGTGGCAGGATTTGAAGTAACTGACGGTAACAATGTAGCAGGATTCAGAATGTTGCAGCGTCTGATTTCTATGTGTGGCTGGAACAGTGTCAGTTCATAACCTGTTAAACGTGCAATGATCAAGTGCTGTGTCTGTGTTCGGTTTAAAAGAACTTCCACGGAGTGTGGAACTTGTACTGTCAAGGAGTGTCCTAATACTATGGAATCACTTTGTCTGATAGCTAGAGCTGTGGCTGCAACTGACTTGAGGCACGCAGGCAGAGCCTGGGCTACTGGATCTAATGTGCTAGAAAAATAAGCACAAGGCTTGTACTGTCCTGCTTGATCTTGTGTGAGAACAGATAATGCAGTACCATCACGTTCTGTGACAAAAAGTGTAAAAGGCTTACTGTAGTTCGGTGTAGCTAGAACAGGTGCTTGGCATAAGGCTTTCTTTAATTCATTAAAAACAAGTGTATGTTCCTGGGTCCAAGGGAGGACAGTCGATACGGCTGCCTCCTGTGTCGTTAACTGTATCAGTGGCTTGGCTAGAAATGCATACTGAGGAATCCATTGTCTGCAGTAAGAAGTGAGGCCAATAAAAGCACGTACCTCCTTCTGTGTCTTGGGCTGTGGAAGACTCGCTATCAACTGGATACGGTCTGGTGTCAACTGCCTACCCCACTTGGACAGTAAGTGGCCTAAGTAGATCACTTGCTGGACACAGAACTGAAGCTTCGAAGGGGACACCTTGTGCCCCATCTCGGCTAGGAAATACAGAACTGTAAGTGACGCACGCTCGCAGTCACGTTCAGAACGGGCTGTGATCAGTAGATCATCGACATACTGGAGCAGGGCAGTGTCAGTCGGCATGTGAATATTATCTAGTTGTCTCTTGAGTGCTTGACTGTAAATACTAGGACTTTCTGTGAAACCTTGAGGAGCTCGTGTGAATTTATAGCTCCTTCCATTTAAACAAAAACCGAAAAGGTACTGGCTGTCTGGATGAATGGGAACACTGAAAAATGCATTCTTGAGGTCGATAACGGTGAAAAATGTAGCTTCAGAATCAATAGCTGTCAATAGGGATGAAATATCTGGGACTACTGGATACTGGGGTATGATACATTTATTAAGCTCTCGAAGGTCAATCACTAATCGATATACTGGAGGTGCATTTGGATCAGTACGTTTCATGACTGGAATGATAGGAGAATTACATACATTGGAGTCAGTTTCTACAACCACTCCTTGAGCAATGAGCTCGTCAATAATTTTGGATAAGGCTGCTACAGCCTCAGGTGGCAATCTGTACTGTCTGATTCGTGGCAAAACTATACCTTGTTTGAGAGTCACACGATGGGGTGTGATTTGCATAAAACCTACATCAGTTGGACCTTGCGCCCATAAATGCAGCGGTACATTTAGTAACCTTGGATCAAAATCGCGTAATACATAGTGACCTTTAAAGTCACGCAAAAACAATCGTATTCCTTCTGGGGAGCAGCAAATAACTGCACCTAATTCTTTCAATGTTTTAATGCCTAACAAATTTTCTGGACATGACTTCGTAAGTAACAAATCAGTAGTTCGGGACAATGGACCAACTTCTAGGGAAACTGGTTTTGAAATCTCATTAACAATCGGTTTTCCTGAAAATCCAAGGGAAACATTTTTAGAGCCTGAGAGCGGAGCCCCTGGAACCTCGTCATGACTGATAGTAGTCCTACTTGCCCCTGTATCAATCAGAAACTTTCTGTCTTTCCCTAATACTTGACTGTGCACATAGGGACCCTCTTGATCTACAGGTATCTCGATGAGAGGCAAGCCTACCTCCCTCTCTAGGCTGTTTCATGAATACTGTTGATACTCTGGATACTCTGACTGGGCATACTGGTACATCTGCTGTGTAACATGCTGTGTTGCAGCGATAGGCTGCGGTGCTGGAACTGTCTGTTGTGCATTCTGCGGTGACTGAGAAGTCTGTGAGACTTGTTCTGGTCTAGGCGGGCGTGGTCTTTCTTTAGTCTTACCAGTAGCTATGTTGTGTTTCAGAACTGCACACTCGTTTATAAAATGACCTGGCTGTTTACAATAATTGCATGTCCCTTTAACGGGAGCTGCAGGATGACTGGCTTGATTAGGACCCCTCTTCTGACTGTCTTGTGGAACAGATTGTGCAACTAGTACTTTCTTTTTCGTGTCTTTCATACGTCTCCTTTCGTGTTCTTGCTCTTCCCTGATTCTGTTCTGGTGATACTGGAGCATCTGAAGCATTTGTGACGGGGTACTAGCTTGCCAGGTACTTTCGACTTTCAAAACTCGATTTTTAACTTGTGGGCTTGAATTCTCGACTAGTTTAGTAACAAAAAGATGAGGGTATGACTCGCTACCTGTCTTCAAACCACTGTTAATAATAAAACATTTTTCAAATCTAGAATAAAAATCACTAGTGTCTTCATCCTGTTTCTGTTTACATGCTGAGATTGCATCCCAATCTTCCTTTTTCGTGGCTAGTAACCTTGGCAAAACTTGAATCAATAACTCGGGCAATTCTTTACATTTGTCCCCAAGACCGGTACCTGGTACTCGTATTTTATCTTCAGCTTCTAGAGCTGTCCAATCTATCTTTTTCTCTCCCACCTCCCATTCTTTTTCCTTGAGTTTTTCATATACCCCTGGGGGCAACAGGACCTTTAGCATTTTAATGACATCTGGATACGTGTATTCTCCCATACGGAGCATGTCTTTTAATTCTCGATGGAACCCTGCTGGGTCTTTGTCGTGACAGGGAATTAATTTCTTCATCTCTAAGAGTTCCATTTTTGTGATAGGGGTGTAAACAAATACTCGTTGCATTTCACCACCCGTTGTCCTAACTGGGTGTACTTCTCGTAACGGATTCTGTCTATCCATGTAAAATGATTTACTTTCTGGAGGTGAGACATGAACAAAATGCGGATTCAGAAACGTTCTATATTTGTGGCGCTGTTCTAGAATGATACTAATTAAATCGGTACCTAAACCTCTCCATCTATATTGGAGTAACTTGTTCAGAACATCATGTAACGGACCTGGATCAGAATGCTGACCCTCATACAGTGTAATGAGGTGCTGGATCATATACATACCCACCAGTCGCTGCTCGGCTGGGGGCAGTTTCAGAAACATTTGTGCCACTATTTCATCTGGAAAAGTGGTAGAATCAGTAGTCCATCGGACTGCTGATCGGGCTAGTTCTAGTTCATGCATGGTACTAAGTTCACTATAATCGATACGTGATTTCAGAATGTGATCGGTAGCTTGAAATACTTGTTCTAGATTCTCTTGTTCTAGTGCTGGAAGGTGAAAAACTTTCTTGTGTTCTAGGCGTGAATGTCGGTCTAGAAGTCTAGATTTACCTACATACGCTATTCTGGCGGTATTCTCGTCTTCTACCTCTTCAGTATCAGCGTTGTCTTCTTTCTCGCTTACTTGTGCTGCTTTGCGTTTCTCGTGTAACCTTATTATTTCCTTATGAATTTTCTTGTACATACTCTCTATACTACTGAGTGTCTTGTGTCTTCCCTCGGCTATATGATCACTCCACTTTGTCAGGATTCTCATTTCGATCGGATCTTTAGTCGGACAATCTTGTTCCCTTATTAAACAATTAATTAAAAATTTTAATAGCATGAGCTGAGTCTCGGCTTTCCTTAGAGACATGATTTCGCCAATACTTTCTGGATCTTCTCCTGTACGGATGAAACGATATATTCTGTCTAGATCTTCTTTCATATTCGGTAGGGTGTCCAAATACTCGGTCACCCGTCTCACACGCAATGAATATATAACCATATTATCATCGCCTGGGACTGGATCATAACGGCATTCGGTAAGAGCTCGTTTGATATCTGCAACGGACTGGTATTTGGGCGTACGCTGTAACGCACGTTCATGTAACTCGACTAACGTTACACGTTTGTGTGGCGGCGGGGTACCAGGAGGACCTCCCCCCGCGGCCCCTAAACTGGAATCGTCGACCGATACTCTTCGTGCTGGCAGAGTGACCGATGTAGCGGGAACTTGTACTACGGGCTGGACCGGGGGTACCGTAACAGGTGCTGTAACAGGTGCCCCGGTGGCTGGAGGAACAGGAATTACATTATTTACAGGAACTGGCGGAACAGGATTTGCATATTCTGGGACTGTGTCGTCCAAATAGGACGAGAGAAAAATATCAGCTGCGGTCGGTTTGTGACGTAGCTTAATCGGAACTAATGGCGGCGGAAAATTACATGGTGCTTCCGGGGTTGCTTTTGGCAAGCCCTCGGCAAGAAGAGGATACATACCCTTAATGAGGGCATTTCTCTGTCTGTCTGACTGTTCGGCTTTAACTTGTTCACCTACTTCGATTAATTCCCTTTCTTGGGCTCTTTCTGAGGATTCTCTACTTAATTCTGACTTTCTGATTTCTTTTTCGGTTCTTTTATGAGATTCTTTGCGCCATAACTCGATGGCATCTTTCTGGGACTGTCTGGATTTCTTTTTCCATAATGCTTCTTCTACTCGCATGATGCACTCGGCATCCCACGTACCTGATACGGGCCATCTATATTTCTCTTCTAATTCCTTGGTGTACTCTACCCATAAGTCTAGATATAATATGGCACTTATGCCATGCTTATGATACATAAAATGACCTGGACTGTCCCTAGGCGGGACAGGAACTGCTTCTTCGAGCAGACCTTTTCTGGTTTTTAACTGACGTAACTTCGATAACAGAGGCATGACTTAGACTGGAATCTGGACACAAATACAATACACGATAAACACAATAATAACTTGAAAACAAATCACTCATACCACAACATTGAAAACACATGAAATAACATTTAAAACAACAGTTCGGACAGAATATTACCTGGAATACTGAAAACAGAATACATGAATTTCTCGAGAACAGAACTTACTGGAATGACTAGATGCACTGCTAAAACAGTACGAAACTTACCGGTCCCATAAAGAGACACGTCAGGACCCGCATCCACCTAGGTGGACACTTCGTGTTGGATCTGTGTACCCAAACCCACGGACCAGAGACAAATTAATTGACCCTGTCTAGATACTACCCCAGCAACGGTACTCACCGGGCAGCAAGAACGGAAGGCCTCGGACTGGACTGGACTGCTACGACGACGGACGGACGAACTTCGGACTTCAGTTACATTACAGGTGGGCCTCCGGATACCTCGGACCTTGGACTCTCGGCTTGGGCTCTGGTCGGGACTCGCCGCGTTCCTCCACCGCCTTGTCTGGATGCTGGACCGCAACCTCCGTCTCCTCAGTGGGCCTGAGGGATACTTGAAGCAGAAATATCTGCACGTGGCCGGTATGGTTCCGTCACAGCTGCAGAGGATCAGGGGGCCTGCGTGGCTTCTCCGGCGCGTGGGGAAAGGGCAAGTCCCTGTTCGGGCGCCATTATGTGGTAAATAAATAATTAATTACCGGATCTATTTTTGACTATAATCAATAAACAGGTAGCTCAATAAATAAGAGTCAAGATTCGAGGTAGCTGGAGTTGACAGGCTTTAATCAAGCATAAAGGACAGGAACAGGACAGCCTGTACGGGAATAGGATGGCAGCTGCCGGGGGCAGGAATAGGCATTGGCTAACTTTTAATAACAGTGCACAATATTTATACTAAAAACAATTACATTGCATTCAATACAGTAGGCGTAGCAGTAGGCGGAGTTTGTAGCAGTCGCGAAAGATAAGGCATAAAGTGGGTGTAACAAGAGGTGTGTACAGGGCGTATACATAGACATGTGATGTAAACGTAACAGAATATGTCATAAACGGGGCGGAAACATGGAGGGGGCTACCTGAGCAGCTGGGACCTCTAACCTAGTGGTGCGCGCAAACTGACAATGACGTGTTACCAGGGAGAACTGGGGGCTGTGACTTCTGTGCCAGAAGAGGAGACTAAAGTCTGGAGTGTCAGAGTGACATGTACTCAGGCATATCTGGTATCTGGTGTTTATAGTACATGTTGATAGAATCCAAAAGTTATCAGGGCAAAGGCTAACAGCCTTTAAGACTGGTGCATGCATTATTCTACATGTATTGCTTGTGTGAGGAATATTCTATGAACATTAATACAGTATTTCTCTTTCATGGAGACATAAAGGCTAGACCATGACGGAAACTATTGATGCGATTCAGTAGCTTAGGAATGCAGAGAAGGAGGGCTGGACTGATAACTGGAAACATAACATATTCTTGGCAGACTGGGAGGCAGAGCCAGGCCGAGCCGGGCACTGCGAGGCATGAAAGTAAGCTAAGGGTCAGGGATACAGGTGGGGGCTGTATCGCTCCTCGGAGAGGGTTCAGGAGACAGGAGCTGAATCTGAGTCCGGGCCCTTTTGAGGCCTAGAAACGGGGATAATTCAATGAATTAACGTGCACACTGTGAAACGTGGCAACGTAGCTTTACATAGGCCTAATATTCGTAGCTTTCACGAGGACTGGAAACTGACATACTAGAGATGGACACAACTGTAATTGCGTCTTTAATCGATCAGAAGGGGATACATGCATATCGATCATGCACATATAATATAACATGGGGAACACGTAGGCACATACAACATGGCAAAATTTACTTTTCCACACAGACATGAAAAAAGGAGACACTTATTCAAATAACTTAGATATAGTTATTACTCTTGTATTTTCATATTAAAGGAGGATATGGTCATATTCAAACAATTTAAACAGCACAAAATTGAAAGATTCATATGACAACCAAAGGAACTTGGTGCTCAGTATGTACAAGTGGTATGTGGCGACGCAAGTGAAGGGGTGAACAGCGTGAACAGCCTTAAATCAGTGCTGCTGAGGGGCTTTCAGTCTCAGGAGTACAGTGTGATAGGCCAGATTACTTTTCATCCTACGTTTCATCCAATCCCTTTAAACATAAGGCCCTGACACACATTTGCATGGTTCAGAATTTTCATGTCTGTGTAATGCTCTATGCATGCAAGAATAATTGTCTTTAGAATTTCACCTGTTGGGATATTGTATTTTCTTTATACCTTTGAACCCTAATCCCGACTAGGTATATGGGTCACACTCCTGTTATCTCTTACAACTTTGCAAGTCAGGCACACATCACTGCTTACTAGTCACATCAGATGGCTAAAGCTGCTGCAAACGCCATGCATCTGTGGTGCAACACTTCACATACACACTCACGCAGATGGCAAAGAACATTCACACACTGCAATGTCCATGAGGTTAAACACATCATTTGTACAATATCACCACAGATCCCCACAAGTCATACACAGCTGATAGTACAGTCAGCTGTCACTCTGGGGGAGCACTGTTACACCTCAGGACATTTGGGAATAAAGACACCAAGGTCTTGCACGGCTGAATGTGCCATGCACTATGCAGTGAATGTCACAGTAAGCACAATGCAAGTGAGGACTGAACACACATGAACTACATCATGCTCTGCATGAGAGACACCACCATGTACACCCCCTGGGACACTCTCAAAACCACATTGCATGTCTGTCCCACCAATACACAATGCCTGTTGTCACACTCACACAACAGGTGCACAGTCAAAGGTACTGCAGTCGGCACTCACCTGCTCCCCTGGTCTCCCATACAGCTTGCTGTACTATGGTAGGAGGGCATCCAGCAGGGCCTGGTTTTCCTCATCAGTGAATGCTGGTGCCCTCTCCATTGTACGCGACATAAGAGTCCAGGGAATGCAGAGACAGCAGCAGTGTGGTCCACTTCAATATTGTGCAGGCAAGTGCTCTCTCATAGCCACATGCAGCCTTAAATCAGTGCTCCTGAGGGGCTTTCAGTCTCAGGAGTACAGTGTGATAGGCCAGATTACTTTTCATCCTACGTTTCATCCACTCCCTTTAAACATAAGGCCCTGACACACATTTGCATGGTTCAGAATTTGGGCTTCAGCTCCACAACAATTTTGCAACATTTTATATTTTTGACCAACTGACTTTTGCAGGACACCTGTAGCACACACTCAAATCTCAGTATCCATGACAACCAGCCTGCATTCAGGGCCTACTACTCGTCGCCTAGGTGTCCTCTATGTATTTTTTGAGATCCACCCACATGTATGGCACCTTTTTAATAGTGAGACGCTGCGCACACACGCACGTAATGTCGGGGTGCGGTTCCCTCGTGTATGGCATGATTTCAATAGTGATACGTTGCGCACACACGCACGTAATGTCGGGGTACAGTTCGCTCGCGTAGGGCACGATTAGAATAGTGAGACGCTGCGCACATACACACGGAATGTCGGGGTATGGTTCGCTCGCGTATGGCACAATTTCAATAGTGATACGATGCGCACACACGCACGTAATGTCAGGGTATGGTTCGCTCGCGTATGGAACGATTAGAATAGTAAGACGCTGCGCACGTACGCACGGAAAGTAGGGGTACAGTTTGCTCGTGTATGGCACGATTAGAATAGTGACACTCTGTGCACACAAGCACGTAATGTCGGGGTACGGTTTGATCGCGTATGGCACGATTTCAATAGTGATACGATGCGCACACACGCACGTAATGTCAGGGTACGGTTCGCTCGCGTGTGGCACGATTACAATAGTGAGACACTGCGCACACACACACGGAAAGTAGGGGTACGGTTCGCTGGCGTATGGCACGATTAGAATAGTGAGACGCTGCGCACACATGCACTTGTGAATGCAGGGGTACGGTGCATGTTACACGGTGTGTTTCACACGCATTTGTGAATGAAGGGGTACGTTGCGTTTCACACGGTGCGTTTCACACGCATTTGTGAATGCAGGGGTACGGTGCGTTTCACACACTAACGCATGGCACCATTACAATAGTGATACGAGGCGCACACATGGCAGGGATGTAGGGGTACGGTTCAAATTCTTTTAATTTCATACTCACATGTGCAGGCAATAGGTGTGGCAGGCAGTGATATAGCCCCGGGCATCTGATCTTGTTGCACAATTGATGTGGGTACAAATTGTGAGTTGGTCGGTGTTGTATTAATTTAAGAAAAAACTTGATGGTGGACCATTAAGAGATTTGAGAGATTCACATGTAATCTTAAGAAGAAATCTGAATTTAATTAATTCAGTAATTTGCATTATTACATACTTCTGTATCCCCAACATTTTCTTAACAATTACACACAGGAATTATGTACACTATTATACGGTGCTCATGAGTGCAAGAAAGAAGGAAAGTAGTTGGAGTAGAATAGGTGTGATTAGGTCAGTGAGGGACAGGGTAAAGGCGTTGTGATAGAAACACAGTTCAATAACAAATGATGGAACCTTTACAGTCTTTTATCGATCATAAGTTCCCATAGTAAACATTACACATAGGGCTAAGCTCGCTTCTTGTAATCCTATAGTGTATGTTGCTCAATACGTGAAGTCGACGTTTCTACCCCTGTTACAAAGGGTTAATTGAACCTCATTCTGGGGTCTTCCTCAGGACAGTTGTAGGGATGTGAGCACCTAAAATTGTAAAAATGTCAATCAATATCTATTACAAGGATACCCTGATCCACCAATATTTTCAAAAAGGTAGATACCTACTGCAATAAATGGGCTCTGGGGGTTCAATCAGAACTTATGACCGCCGTGGGGAGCCGTGTCTGTGGGTAAAGATCACCACATTAAAATATAGACAGTAAAGGAGAAAAAGGTTGGGCAGCTCTTAACCCCTTCGCTGCTAGGCCTTTTCCCCTCCTGTGCTAAGGCTTTTTTTGGCGTTTTGGGGTAGTGCGCGCTTAGGCCCTTGTAACTTTTTGACCACATAAGGTATCCACGCCAATTTTGCGTCCTTTTCTTCCAACATCATGTGGATTCTAAAGGTGCCCAGGGTTTGTGGATTCCCTTGGAGGGGCCCCAGAAATTAACCAAAATACAGTGACATTTTTGTTTTTTTCAGAAAAATGGGAAAAACGGGCTACAAATGAAAGCCTCTGGGTTTTTCCCTGAAAATGTTATCAAAAAAGGGTTTGTGGGGCTGAAATTTCCATTTTCTCAGCTTTTAGGGAATGACAGTCTTTTGTCAGAGAGCCGACATTTTTCACACAGTTTTGGCATTTTTCTTGGATATAGCCTATTTTTGCTATTTTTTGGGCTTTCCACCTCCTTCCAGTTAATGGTAGAAATGAGTTTGAATGCAATAATGGATCCTGGAAAGCTGTACATTTTCGAAAAGTAGACAAAATTCTGAATTCAGAAAGGGGTCATTTGTCTAAATCCATGAAGGTTTCTTTATAGAAACTAACAGTTAAATATTGGAATAATTGAAAATTTGTTGAAAAAACAGCCTTTTGTCTCAACGTTTTCACCTATAACTTTTTCTAATTTTGACAGCTCTTGGAAAGCAATATACCTTTACATCCGTTAGACCTTCCTGGTTGTGGGGATATATAGGACTTGTAGTTTCACCAAGAACCCGATGAACCCAGATCCAAAAACTGAGCAGCAACTTGCAATGGTATTTTTTCATTTACTGGGTATACAGCACTTTGTCTTGGAAAATGTATATATGGAAAAATCTGCATGAAAGACACCTATGTATTTCTGAATTGGGTACAAATTATAGAGTTCAGAAACAGTATATAATTGCACATTTTCAAAATTGGGAATACTCATACTAGCATCAGAATTATTGGTCATTTTTCAAAAAGATTTTTTTTTACACAATGTCTTTCATTGAAAGGGAGAAATGCATGAAAGCTCAATTGGTAATAACAGTTGATTTACAAATCTGAATTACCCCAAGTCTCCCGATAAAAACGGTACCTCACTTGTGTGGGTCGGCCTTGTGCCTGCGACAGGAAACGGAGCCCTAGCTCTGCCAGCACCTAGGGAAACCTAGCAAACCTATACATTTTGAAAAGTAGACACCCAGGGGAATTCAGGATGGGGTGACTCGACTGCCTACCACCAGGGTTTTTTACTCAGAATCCCTTGCAAACCTAAGTATTTGACAAAAAAAACACATTTTCCTCACATTTCTGTGGTGGAAAGCTCTGGAATCTGCGCGGATCAACAAATTTCCACCCTCCCAGCGTTCCCCCAGGTCTCCCAAACAAAATGGTACCTCACTTGCGTGGGTAGGCATAGTGGCTGCGACATGAAACAGCGCAAAACGCAACATGGTCGCACCTCAATTTCCCAGTGAAATCTTGCACTTTTTGGACAAAAAGACTACCTTTTGTTTTTGCGCCCTAGCTCTGCCAGCATCTAGGGAAACCTAGCAAACCTATACATTTTTGAAAACAAGACACCGAGGGGAATTCAGGATGGGGTGACTTGTCTGCCTACCCCCAGGTTTTGTTACCCAGAATCCCTTGCAAACCTAAACATTTGACAAAAAAAAACACATTTTCCTCACATTTCTGTGGTGGAAAGTTCTGAAATCTGCGTGGATCAACAAATTTCCACCCACCCAGCGTTTCCGCAGGTCTCCCGAAAAAAATGGTACCTCACTTGCGTGGGTAGGTATAGTGGCTGCGACACGAAACAGCGCAAAACGCAACGTGGTCGCACCTCAATTTCCCAGTGAAATCTTGCGCTCTTTGGACAAAGAGACTACCTTTTGTTTTTGAGCCCTAGCTCTGCCAGCACCTAGGGAAACCTCGCAAACCTATACAATTTTGAAAAGTAGACACCAAGGGAAATTCAGGATGGGGTGACTCGACTGCCTACCACCAGGTTTTGTTATCCAGAATCCCTTGCAAACCTAAAAATTTGACAAAAAAAACACATTTTCCTCACATTTCTGTGGTGGAAAGTTCTGGAATCTGCGTGGATCAACAAATTTCCACCCACCCAGCGTTCCCCCAGGTCTCCCAAAAAAAATGGTACCTCACTTGTGTGGGTAGGTATAGTGGCTGCGACATGAAACAGCGCAAAACGCAACATGGTCGCACCTCAATTTCCCAGTGAAATCTTCCACTTTTTGGACAAAAAGACTACCTTTTGTTTTTGCGCCCTAGCTCTGCCAGCACCTAGGGAAACCTAGCAAACCTATAAATGTTTGAAAACTAGACACCCAGGGAAATTCAGGATGGGGTGACTTGTCTGCCTACCCCCAGGTTTTGTTACCCAGAATCCCTTGCAAAGCTAAGATTTTGACAAAAAAAAACACATTTTCCTCACATTTCTGTGGAGGAAAGTTTTGGAATCTGCGTGGATCAACAAATTTCCACCCACCCCGCGTTCCCCCAGGTCTCCCGAAAAAAATGGTACCTCACTTGCGTGGGTAGGCATAGTGGCTGCGACATGAAACAGCGCAAAACGCAACATGGCTGCACCTCAATTTCCCAGTGAAATCTTGCCCTTTTTGGACAAAAAGACTACCTTTTGTTTTTGAGCCCTAGCTCTGCCAGCACCTAGGGAAACCTAGCAAACCTATACATTTTTGAAAGCTAGACACCCAGGGGAATTCAGGATGGGGTGACTTGTCTGCCTACCCCCAAGTTTTGTTACCCAGAATCCCTTGCAAACCTACAAATTTGACAAAAAAAACACATTTTCCTCACATTTCTGTGGTGGAAAGTTCTGGAATCTGCGTGGATCAACAAATTTCCACCCACCCAGCGTTCCCCCAGGTCTCCTGAAAAAAATGGTACCTCACTTGCGTGGGTAGGCATAGTGGCTGCGACATGAAACAGAGCAAAACGCAACATGGTCGCACCTCAATTTCCCAGTGAAATCTTGCACTTTTTGGACAAAAAGACTACCTTTTGTTTTTGCACCCTAGCTCTGCCAGCACCTTGGGAAACCTAGCAAACCTATAAATTTTTGAAACGTAGACACCCAGGGGAATTCAGGATGGGGTGACTTGTCTGCCTACCCCCAGGTTTTGTAACCTAGAATCCCTTGTAAACCTAAAAATTTGACAAAAAAAACACGTTTTCCTCATATTTCTGTGGTGGAAAGTTCTGGAATCTGCGTGGATCAACAAATTTCCACCCACCCAGCGTTCCCCCAGATCTCCCCAAAAAAATGGTACCTCACTTGCGTGGGTAGGCATAGTGGCTGCGACATGAAACAGCGTAAAACGCAACATGGTCGCACCTCAATTTCCCAGTGAAATCTTGCACTTTTTGGACAAAAAGACTACCTTTTGTTTTTGCGCCCTAGCTCTGCCAGCACCTAGGGAAACCTAGCAAACCTATACATTTTTGAAAACTAGACACCCAGGGGAAGTCAGGATGGGGTGACTCGTCTGCCTACCCCCTTGTTTTGTTACCCAGAATCCTTTGCAAACCTAAAATTGTGACCAAAAAAACACATTTTCCTCACATTTCTGTGGTGGAAGGTTCTGGAATCTGTGTGGATCAACAAATTTCCACCCACCCAGCGTCCCCCAGGTCTCCCGAAAAAAATGGTACCTCACTTGCGTGGGTAGGCATAGTGGCTGCGACATGAAACAGTGCAAAACGCAACATGGTCGCACCTCAATTTCCCAGTGAAATCTTGCACTTTTTGGACAAAAAGACTACCTTTTGTTTTTGTGCCCTAGCTCTGCCAGCACCTAGGGAAACCTAGCAAACCTATACATTTTTTAAAACTAGACACCCAGGGAAATCCAGGATGGGGTGACTCGTCTGCCTACCCCCAGGGTTTGTTACCCAGAATCCCTTGCAAACCTAAAAATGTGACCAAAAAAACACATTTTCCGCACATTTCTGTGGTGGAAAGTTCTGGAATCTGCGTGGATCAACAAATTTCCACCCACCCAGCGTTCCCCCAGGTCTCCCGAAAAAAATGGTACCTCACTTGCGTGGATAGGCATAGTCGCTGCAACAGGAAATGGTTCAAATTGTACGGTGGTGAATTTACAATACCCTATTGCAAAACTACCTTGATTTTGAGGGGGGGCACCTGAGTTTTTGGCCCGGGGCTCGGTGGCCATCTATGGAAACTACCAAACCCAAACAGTTCTGAAAACTAGACACCCGGGGGAGTCCAGGGAGGTATGGCATGCGTGGGTCCCCCAATGTTTTCCTACCCAGAATTCCTTGCAAACCTTAAAATTAGGTAAAAATATCACTTTTCCAAACATTTTTGCGTGGGATCTCAGTGCCGGCAAAAATGTCCTACCACCCAGCGTTCCCTTTGTTCTCCCGAGTAAAAGGATACCTCACTTGTGTGGGTGCCCCAAAGCAGAACAGGCTAAAAATGAATTTTGAAAAAAGTAGTATTTAAGTTTTACAAATTAAGCCCCCCTACCTTAGTCACAGGCCTTTGGGCCACCCACACAAGTGAGGTATCATTTTACTCGGGAGAACAAGGGGAACGCTGGGTGGTAGGACATTTGTGCCGGCAGGGAGATCCCACCCAAAAATGTATGGAAAAGTGGGTTTTTAACCTAAATTTAAGGTTTGCAGGGGTTTCTGGGTAGGAAAACATTGGGGGACGCACGCATGCCATACCTCCCTGGACTCCCCCGAGTGTCTAGTTCTCAGAACTGTTTGGGTTTGGCAGTTTCCAATGATGCCCGCCAACCCCCGGGCCAAAAACTCATGGGAACCCCCTTGCAAAACCAAATTGTTTTGAATTAATTAAGTTTTCAGTTGGAGAACGTGCCATTCAGGGGACAATATCGCATGAAAATTGTGACAGACAATTTCAAGTTTGCAAGAGATTGTGGACAAAAAACAACAATAGAATTCACCAGAAAGACATGACCATATACTACCATGAATTACAAATAAAATCTAGATTTAGAAAGTTATTTATAGCTATAATATACACCATAACTGGCCAGATTCTCGATATTAGCCAGTAAGAAACCCCCTTGTAGTGTGCCGAGACAGCATGACACGGCGCGGAGGGCTCTGCACAGAGTCACGCCTGAGATGTTAAATCAGGCGGCTGTGGACCACCCGTGCTCTCTATCGGGCAACTTGGAGCAGGACGTTGAGTCCCTACAGGGGTGGCTGACGGAGAGGCTGAATGATCTGGCCCCCGTTATGGCCCCGAGAAATAAGATCAAGAGGGTTTCGGCCCCTTGGTTTACCGAGGCACTGTTGGCCACTCGCCGCCAATGCAAGGTGGCGGAAAGGGCGTGGCGCCTCCACTATGATCTGGAGGCCAGAGTGGCTTATAGGTCAATGGTTAAAGCTTACCACTGCGACATTCTCCGTGAAAAAAAGGTTTTCTTGGCCAGGAGGATTGAGCCCGCCTCAAACTCATGCAAGGAGATCTTTGCTGTTGTTAGGGAGTTTATGGCCCCCAGATCCAATCTGCCCCAAGGGGTTCCATCTGAGTTGTGGGTCTGTGACCTGGCCAGATTTTTCACGGATAAGATTAAGTCCATCCAGGACTCTTTCGCAGTGGGCTCAGCCGAGGTGCATGTTAGTGTGGTGGCGGGACCGGTGTGGCGGCCTTCGCAGGCTGTGGTCCTCGCAGAGTTCCCACCTATTTCCATCGATGCTTCCTTGGCACTTCTGGCCAATCTTAAGTCGGGTTCGCCATTAGATCCCTGCCCGGCTAAATTTTTGGCTAAGATGGCAACTGTGGTCAACCCCGTGGTCAATCCACTTGTGAATTTGTCTCTGAGGGAGGGGCAGGTTCCATTGCCCTGGAAAAGGGCGATGGTGATCCCCCTCCTCAAGAAGCCTGGGCTGGATCCTGAGGTTTTGGCCAATTATAGGCCGATCTCCCTCCTCCCGGCATTGGCCAAGATCACAGAGAATCATGTGCACGGCGTTCTTTCCAGCTTTCTTGAGTCCAGTGATCTGCTACACCCTTCACAGTCCGGTTTCCGCCCTAATTTAAGTACAGAGACGGCACTGTTGGAGGTGTCAGAGATCATTAGGGAGACACTGAACTCTGGAGGTCGCGCCATGCTTGTCATGCTCGATCTGTCGGCGGCCTTTGACACCGTCCCCCACAAGATGCTTCTCGCCAGACTCTATGACATCGGTCTGAGGGGGACGGTGTTGGATTGGTTTTCATCTTTCCTGGAGGGCCGCCGACAAACGGTCTGGGCCTCTCCGAGCTCCGCCGGGATGCCACCATTGGGAGTCGGTGTTCCGCAGGGATCTGTGTTGAGCCCGACTCTCTTTAACATCTTTATGACACCTTTGGCGGCACTGGTGGAGTCTTCTGGGGCCCAGATCGTTTCCTACGCCGATGACACGCAGCTGCTTTTCACGGGTGGGAAAGATCAGGCTTTCGATGGGGAGAACATCCGGGGCTGCTTGGAGTCGGTCTTCAGTTGGTTCCAGGCGAATGGCCTCAAGGCCAATTCAGATAAATCAGAGGTGTTGTTCTTCGGCTGCTCTCTCGACCCCGATTGGCGGGCCTGGTGGCCCACAGATATGTGTCCCCCTGCCCTGGCATCGTTGGTGGCAAAGAATCTGGGTGTAAAGATGGACAACAGCCTGACACTGGTCCCACATGTTCGTGGCCTAACGGGCACTTGTTTTGGGCTACTCAAGATGCTCCGGAAGTTTTTGCCTCTGCTCTCAGAAGAGCACAGAAAGATCACTGTGCAGGCCTTAGTTGGTTCCAGATTGGACTACGCTAATGTCCTGTACAGTGGTCTGCCGGACTATCTTGTTCAGAGGCTGCAGGTTGTGCAGAACGCTGCAGCTCGCGCTATTTTCGGCCTTCATAGGCGAGTAGGAGCCTCCGGGTTGTTGCAGTCGCTCCATTGGCTGCCCATCCGGAAGCGGATTATGTTTAAAGTTCTGACGTTGGCGCATAAAGCGCTTTTTGGCGTGGGCGCGAAGTACCTTCAACGCAGGCTTACCTTTTACCGCCCGGCCAGATCTTTGCGCTCGGAATCTCTGTTCTTGGCTGTTGTTCCTCGAATTAGGAAGGCACGCACTGGGGGGCGCTCCTTTAGTCTGAGGGCCCCTCATTTGTGGAACACACTGCCTTTGGCCCTACGGTCCTCCTCTAATCTGCTTCACTTCAGGAAGAGCCTGAAGACCTGGCTTTTTAACCTTTAGTATCTCTACTGTTTTTTCTTTGTTTCAGTTGTTCGCTGTAAGGTGTTATGTTTTTTATTTTGAGCTGCCTCGATAAAGCGCTGGGACACTCCTTTGGAGTAGCCGTGCGCTATAAAAATAAATGTATAACATAACATAACATAACATAACATAACTGAGTTACTCAAAAGACAAAGAATCAAGCACGGCTATCTATTCCTCAAAGACACACACATACAGGTTGGATTTGGCACAAGGGCGAACGATGGTTCAGTACATAAAAATTTATTAACATGATATTTCAAAAAAATGAAATGCTCTTAATAAATAAATGCATAAAAACCGAACCAGTGACTCGCAACTCGTGAGCTGTAAAGCCACGACAAGGCACCAACCGTTTTACAGGCCATTCACGCACCTTTCATACCTGATACAAACCAGACCAACACCATCTGGAAGGAAAAGCAACACATTACAACAATCACAATAAGGGACAAGGTACACCCTACTGCAGAAAGAGAAAAATTTTTTTTACTACACAGCCATCAAATCCGCAAGCACACACACATACTGGTTGGATTTGGCACGAGGGTGAGTGATGATTCAGTACATACAATTGTATTCGCAAGTAATTTCACAAAAAATGAAATACACTGCGTATAATTGAAAGTATGATTAACTGAACCACTGACTCACAGCTCGTGAGCTGTAAAGCCACGTCAAGGCACCAACCTCTTTACAGGCCATTCATACACCTTTCGTACGTGTGACACATTCAAAACATTCACACCGCCAGCCGCGGACCCATCACATTTCAACACTCACACCAGCAAACAGCGCCATTCAAGGGCCCATCACTTTCACACGCCCACATTTCTGACACTGCAACTACACAAAATGATGGACTGCGTGGAGTGTCACTCAACTAGCAGTGTGTGTAGTGACCAACAGAAAGTAACTACTCACACACCGCCAGCCGAGCACCAGTCCACCCACACCACCA
The DNA here is from genome assembly GCF_964261635.1 of Lissotriton helveticus. Classification (NCBI taxonomy): domain Eukaryota; kingdom Metazoa; phylum Chordata; class Amphibia; order Caudata; family Salamandridae; genus Lissotriton; species Lissotriton helveticus. The sequence goes on from NC_136070.1 coordinate 833,611,748, forward strand.
TCCAAGCACCAGACCATGCACACCGCCAGCAAAACACCACTCAGCGCACACCGACAGCCAAGCACAACTCCGTGCACAGACAGCCAAGTACCACTCCACACACACCACCAGCCAAGTGCCACTCCACACACACCGCCAGCCAAGCACCACTCCATGCACAGACAGCCAAACATCGCTCCACCCACACCATCCAGCCAAGTACCACTCCACACACACCGCCAGCCAAACACCACTCCACACACACCACCAGCCAAACACCACTCCGTGCACAGACAGCCAAGTACCACTCCACAAACACCACCAGCCAAACACCACTCCACACACACCACCAGCCAAACACCACTCCATGCACAGACAGCCAAGCACCACTCCACGAACACCACCAGCCACACACCACTCCACACACACCACCAGCCAAGCACCACTCCGTGCACAGACTGCCAAGTACCACTCCATAAACACCACCAGCCAAGCGCCACTCCACACACACCGCCAGCCAAGCACCACTCTGTCCACAGACAGCCAAGTACCACTCCACAAACACCACCAGCCAAGCGCAACTCCACACACACCGCCAGCCAAGCACCACTCCGTGCACAGACAGCCAAGTACCACTCCACACACACCACCAACCAAGCACCACTCCACACACACCGCCAGCCAAGCACCACTCCGTGCATAGACAGCCAAGTACCCCTCCACGCACACCACCAGCCAAGCGCAACTCCACACACACCGCCAGCCAAGCACCAGCCGGCACACACCACAAACACATTTAGAATTCTTTTTTCCAAAATAACACTAAACAAATGGAAATACCTACAAATCAGCTAACACAAATTCTTAAACTAAACACTTTGCACTAATGCCAATCCTTGAAACAAACACATTTTATTTACAGAATGCAGACCAGGCAATTCACTTTACAGCTCATTAAAACTCCAAAAACTTCTTTTGCGTGTGGTACGATTTAAAACAAGCTGACAGACACAATCGAGGCTTAGAAGGACAGTCAGGACAGTATATACGAGACTCCATCCGCACGCCTCTTCGCCAACAGACTCTGCATCTTCTAGTCGGAAAGTCTCTTGCGGTAGTGGAAGGAATAGATTCAGGAAAGTGGCGATCTTTCAATTTAGCCACTTCCTCCACCACTCCAAATCTAGGAACACTTGCCTGCTCCACAAGTACAAGGCTGCCTATTATAGACTCCTCAAACTTAACAAAAGGCATCTTCTTCTCAGGACAAGACTTCTGGTACACAACAAAAGTATTAAAGGATGCCAAGTGGAACAGATGGATAGGCAACTTCTTGTACCAAACGTAAGCCTTTCGAAGAGCAGCATAAGGTTCCAACCTCTGATCTACTCTGCCAACACCACCCATGAACTTATTGTAAGCTAAAATGCACACAGGTTTGCGCACTTCAGCAACCTGACCCCAAACAGGCACAGGTTCTGTACTTTCATCGTGGATAGTAGTCAGCATGTACACATCTCTCTTGTCTGAAAACTTCACAGCTAGAAGCTCCCCACATCGCAATGCCGTAGACTGTCCCCGCACAAGCCTTTTGCAAACAAGTTCCTTTGGGAAACCTTTACGGTTACTGCGCATTGTGCCACAAGCAACAGTGCCCACTTTGGCCAACTCCTGGAACAACCGCACACCAGTGTAGAAGTTATCTACATATAAATGATGGCCTTTGTTAAATAATCCTCTACCTAGTTCCCACACAATTTTCTCAGTCACTCCAAAAGTAGAAGGACAACCAGGAGGGTTAATGCTGGACTCCTTACCAGTGTACACCCTGAAATTGGAGACATATCCAGTCTCACTGTCACACAGCATATTCAGTTTGATTCCATAGCGTGCCCTCTTACTAGGAATGTATTGCCTAAAAACCAAGCGGCCCTTGAACAACAGCAAAGACTCATCCACTGCAATTTCTTTACCAGGGGCAAAGATCTCAGAAAAACGATCAACAAAGTGATCAAGGACAGGCCGAATTTTAAACAAACGGTCACAATCAGGGTGATCGCGTGACAACGCTAAACTATTATCAACAAAATGCATCATCCGAAGAAGAAGCATATACCGATCACGACTTATGACTGCTGGAAATATAGCTGTTGCCATCAAGGGACTAGTGGACCAATATGAAGTCATTGATGGCTTCCTTAGCAAGCCCATCAAAAAAGTTAATCCCAAAAACTTCTTCATCTCTTCAACATTTGTGGGAGTCCACGGGATTGCTCTAGAATAGGGCTTAAGGCTGGCACTGTTGGCCCTCAAAAATTGTTCTGCATACAAATGACTTTGATCAACAATCTCTTGCAAAAACACATCGTCAAAAAACAACTGAAAAAAATGTATTGGCAGAAAATTCTCAGTATTCACTCTACACCCAGGAACACCAGTGAACTCTGGCAATGCCGGCTGCATCATGCCAGGGGGAACCCAGAGGTCATCCCTATCAACGGGGGGAGCAGCCACCCCAGCCTGCAGCCCAGAAGCCTCTTGCTGCTGTTCACCAACGGGAAGCCTAACAGCCACAGATACTTCTGGCTGCACAACACCAAGAGAGGACATAGCATCCCCAGAGGGCTCTTCCTGCACTACACCAACGGGAAGCCCAGCAGCCTGAGATGCTTCTTGCTTCACTACACCACCGGGAAACCAAGCACGCCCAGATGCCTCTTGCCGCTCTACACCAATGGGAAGCCTAACAGCCCAAGATGCCTCTTGCTGCACTACACCAGCAGGATGACGAAAAGCACCAGATGCCTCTTGGCGCACCACAGCAATGTGAAGCCTTTTGGGTGCAGGCTCCAGCCCACATGCCTCTTGCCGACGTAAAAAAGAAAGGAAACCTTGCGGCCCTAGGCAGCAGCACAGATGCCTCTTGGCCCACTACCGGCACATCAATGACCTCCTCTACCATAGGCCCTTCATTAGCACTAGAAGAAGATTCACCATCCGATGATGATGATTCCATGCGAAGAGAAAACTCACTGCCTGAATCTTCTGCCCCTACCTGGGAGTCAGAATCGGACTCAGTCTCTGAACCATGGTCAGAGAAAGACTCAAAAAGCAAACCAAGAACCTGCTGAGCAGTAATCCTGCGACTAGCCATTATCCTTACAAAGCAAAAAGACTGCACACACAAGTGAACAACAACCTACACTGTGCAAAGTAAGAAGTAAACAAGGTAAGGCTTTCACAAAAAGATGAATACAATCCAAAACAATTTCACTCTTACCAAATATAGCTACACTCACCAGCACCTACTCGGTTGAAACACAGCAAAAAGAAATGATATCCCACTAGAAAGAAAAAAAGAGATGACAGATTAGAAAACAAAGTGCACATCAAACACTAATGCTGAAAAAAAAACAAAAAAAAAACACAGAGCCACACAAACTGCTAGAAGTACAACCTTTTTCAAAAAGACAAACATCAAGGGAAAGTAGTACAAAATACATTCACTTACCAAGCACAAGCAACTACACAAGCTGCAAACAGACACGCAACCTACAACAATCCAAACAGCAAAAGCCTGGAACAAGACAAAAATAGAAAAGAAAAAAAAATTACTACCACATTTCACAAACAATATAACAATTAAAACAACAACACACAAATTTGCCCCCCAAATTTAAATTCGGCCAGATGGGCCATCAAATAGGGCTTAGACCAATTGGGATTAGATGAGGTTTATCATCAAGACACTGGTTAATTTTTTGAATTTTTTTTACTGCCTGACCCCTTTGGTGCCAGTCAGTCTTTTGCTCCTACCAGTACCCCTATCACACAGGGGCAGTAAGGACATTCATACACATTTTGTACGTGTGACACATACAAAACATTCACACCGCCAGCCGCCAGCGCCATTCAAGGGCCCATCACTTTCCCACGCCCACATATCTGACACAGCAACTACAGAAAATGATGGACTGCGTAGAGTGTCACTCAACTAGCAGTGTGTGTAGTGACCAACAGAAAGTAACTACTCACACACCGCCAGCCGAGTGCCAATCCACCCACACCACCATCCAAGCACCAGACCATGCACACCGCCAGCCAAACACCACTCAGCGCACACCGACAGCCAAGTACCACCCCACACACACCATCCAGCCAAGCGCCACTCCACACACACCGCCAGCCAAGCAGCACTCCGTGCACAGACAGCCAAGTACCACTCCACGCACACCACCAGCCAAGCGCCACTCCACGCACACCGCCAGCCAAGCACCACTCCGTGCACAGACAGCAATGTAGCACTCCACGCACACCACCAGCCAAGCGCCACTCCACACACACCGCCAGCCAAGCAGCACTCCGTGCACAGACAGCAAAGTACCACTCCACACACACCACCAGCCAAGCGCCACTCCACACACACCGCCAGCCAAGCACCACTCTGTGCATAGATAGCCAAGTACCCCTCCACGCACACCACCAGCCAAACACCACTCAGCGCACACCGACAGCCAAGTACCACTCCACACACACCGCCAGCCAAGCACCACTCCACGCACACCGCAAGCCAAGCACCGCTCTACGCACACCATCCAGCCAAGTACCACTCCACACACACCGCCAGCCAAACACCACTCCACACACACCACCAGCCAAACACCACTCCGTGCACAGACAACCAAGTACCACTCCACGCACACCACCAGCCAAGCGCCACTCCACACACACCGCCAGCCAAGCAGCACTCCGTGCACAGACAGCAAAGTACCACTCCACGCACACCACCAGCCAAGCGCCACTCCACACACACCGCCAGCCAAGCACCACTCCGTGCACAGACAGCAAAGTAGCACTCCACGCACACCACCAGCCAAGCGCCACTCCAAAAACACCACCAGCCAAGCACCACTCCGTGCACAGACAGCCAAGTACCACTCCACACACACCACCAGCCAAGCGCCACTCCACACACACCGCCAGCCAAGCACCACTCCGTGCATAGATAGCCAAGTACCCCTCCACGCACACCGCCAGCCAAACACCACTCAGTGCACATCGACAGCCAAGTACCACTCCACACACACCGCCAGCCAAGCACCACTCCACACACACCGCAAGCCAAGCGCCACTCACCGCCAGCCAAGCACCGCTCCACGCACACCATCCAGCCAAGTACCACTCCACACACACAGCCAGCCAAACACCACTCCACACACACCACCAGCCAAACACCACTCCGTGCACAGACAACCAAGTACCACTCCACGCACACCATCCAGCCAAGTGCCACTCCACACACACTGCCAGCAAAGCAGCACTCCGTGCACAGACAGCCAAGTACCACTGCACGCACACCATCCAGCCAAGCGCCACTCCACACACACCGCCAGCCAAAAACCACTCCACGCACACTGCAAGCCAAGCGCCACTCCACACACAACGCCAGCCAAGCGCCACTCCACACACACCGCCAGCCAAGCACCACTCCGTGCACAGACAGCCAAGTACCACTCCACGCACACCACCAGCCAAGCGCCACTCCACACACACCGCCAACCAAGGCAGTAAGGACAAAACAAGACCAACCGGCACCAAGGGAGGCGGACAGTAAAAAACAACCAAAATTAAAACCAACATTGGAAAAAACTCCAATCCTAGGGCCGATTTGCCCCAAGGGCGGGCAGAAATTCAAAAACATAATTACTTGCCACCAGGAAGCGACCCTTGCCCAAGGGGCCACTTCCTAAAAACTAAATTTAAATTCGCTGGTGCTAGTGGGCATTTTCTGCCCCCCCCCCCCCCGGGGGCAAAACGGCAAAAAAAACGGGCCGTTTTGCCCCCAGGGTGGACAGAAAAACAAAAACACAATTATGGCCACCTGGAAGCGACCCTTACCCAAGGGGTCGCTTCCCAAAACAAACACATTGCCCCAACAAAAATCCCTGGTGCTAGTGAGAAATTTCTGCCCCCCCTGGGGGCAAAACCGCCGAAAAACGGGCCGATTTGCCCCCAGGGGGGGCAGAAAAACAAAAAGTTAATTGGGAGGCCAACTGGAAGCGACCCTTGCCCAAGGGGTCGCATCCTAAAAGCTAAAAACAAAATCCTTGGTGCTAGTGGGCATTTTCTGTCCCCCCTGGGGGCAAAACGGCAAAAAAAAGGGCCGATTTGCCCTCAGGGGGGACAGAAAAACGTAAACAAAAATCATGGCCGCCATCTTGGCACCAAAAAACAACCCTGGTGCTAGTGGGGAATTTCTGCCCCCCCCTGGGGGCAAAACGGCCGAAAAAACGGGCCGATTTGCCCCCAGGGGGGCAGAAAAACGAAAACATTATGAGACCCCACCTAGAAGCAACCCTTGCCCAAGGGGTCGCTTCCTATAAACTAAAATTAAATCCCTGGTGCTAGTGGAGGCATTTCCGCCGCACAATCGCGACGCTGTGCGCGATCGTGAGGCAGAAATGCCCTGCAAAGAGACATCAGGGGAGAGGAAAATCTCTTTCCTCTCCCCTGATGCCTCTTCGCTGCCCCAAACCCCCGCCAGACAGGTGAAACCTACCTTCTTCTCCGGCGCTCAGGAAGCAAATGGCTTCCCGAGCGCTGGGAATCCCTGATGATGTCAGCGCGCGCTGTGCGCGCTGACGTAATCTGAGATTCCCATGGGGGGGCGGGGGCGGCAGCGGAAACTCTTCCGCTGCCGCCCCCAGCAAAACAACCAAGATCGGAGACCCTCGGGGGGAGACAGCGCTTCCCCCGAGGGTGGGGCTGATGACGAGCTGGCCTTGTCATCCGCGCACGACCGGTGCACGCCATGACGAGCCCAGCTCGTCATCAGCCCCGAAGGGGTTAAAGAGAACACAAAGGGGAAACTCACTCTTTGTTTGAGGACACCGTCTTAGTTAGGTCCTGGCACATTGAGTGTTTATCTAAGTTTGTTATCAATCCGAACAGAGGTTAGATCCGTACCGCTAATCAGTCGGTATCAGCATCTGTTGAGCATGAATAAAAATATATATATAGACCACCTATGGAAGTGTGTAAAATACATATTCGAGCATAACATGATGAGAGGGCTGAGGCCTCTGTATCTGGTAACTGGACATACTCATTAGAAAAAACCTTTCTAAGGACTATACGGCTTAAGTTACTATTTCTGCCGGCAAAGGCATGTATTAAAAGCCGTCTGGGAAAAGGTTGTTTGCATACGGGGGGTCTGAACGTATTACATGTTCAGAATGCGTTTAGCATCAGGGTTTATAAACAAAGTCAGGTCATTGTAAAAACCTTGGGTCCTCTTGACACGGGGCAAGCCTGCTAGTCTACGGATGCCCCAAAGGAGTTACGTATGCCAGCCGTTAGACAAATCCATAAATTAGCAGATCAGGTACACTATATATACACAATAGTGGACAACTAACAGGAAAACGTCCTGTAGGGGAGGGTGGTATACCGGTTACGAGTGAAAGAAAAATGGAAAATAACTCTTAAAATGAGTGACACTCGATAATCAACAGTTCGGGACAGATTGCGGTTCCAAACATACCGCAAAAGCCAGTGGGGTTATTTAGCCAAGTTGTTCAAAGAGGGAGCAAAAAGTTGCGTCCTACCTTGCCGCATCAAGCAGTCATTCTGTGGAGTGCCGGTGAAGCTGACCGAGTTTGTCAGTGGATACCGTTGCGGGGGGCGTGGCCCACCTCGCGGTGCTGACGCTAGATGCTAGCTCTGCTCGTGCCTTCCTAAAAGAACTAGTGCGTGTTTGTTGATAGAATGGGAAGCATTACATCTCAGGGAGTAACTACGTTGTTGAAGCAATTATTATCAGCGGTGATAATGTATCAAGCAATTTGGAATACTACATCTCCAAGAGTAACTGGATCGTTAAAGCACTTATTGTCAGCGAATGTGTTCATTGTAAGTGACCCTGACCTGGGCATATATGGTTACTCATTATACAGTATACATTAAAGCCGAGTGTGCCCCGGAATGGAGTGTATCATGAGATGCGAAAGATGTTGGTAATTACATTTTACAGTTTGCGAATTGGCATATACAAAGTAGTCCAACAATAAATCTGGTGTATCAAAATGTCAAAGGCATGTCAGCACAAGAGTTGTTATAAATACGGTATAAAAATATTTGGTTCTTCCTAAACCGCTCTGTAGATTTTAAACCATTTATATTGGTATGGCATGGTATAATAGATACATCGCATAGAGTGGTGGGCACCTGATTCGTATATCACGAGATAATAATTATGTCATTATACATTGTGCGGAATGACATATACATAGTAGTTCAACAAGAAATTACGTGTATCAAGGAAAGTCAGCACAAGAGATGTTAAAAGTTGAGTATAAACTTTACAGGTTATTTCTAAACTGATTAACAAACATACCCTCTATAATGGTACGGCATGATACCGAAGTCATCTGTCCATGTCTGTGTTATGGGATGCGGATTGTTAGATGGCTGGGGATGTCTGGTCATCAAATTCTCATGGTTCAGGATCCAAGACTGCCATCTGTGCATAGGTGGCATCCAGTTCATTCAGACCGTTTTGTACTGTGTCTAGTAGATGCATCCATTTACATTCTCTCATATTCATGATAGGGCTCAGTTCTCCGCCTCTAGGACCCAGTGTGATCTTTTCTATTATTAACCACTTCATGGGTTCAGGGCTGTGGGATTTCAACTGAAAATGTTCCACTAAGGGGGCACCTGCTGTTTGACATCTGATGAGGCTGCAATGTTGTTTCTCTTCTGCTTAGTTTGACCTATGTTTACTAGGCCACATGGACAGATGATAGCATAGATGACCTCGCTTGTGTTACAGTTGGTGTGTGTGTTCAACTCAACTGTGTGATCTTTATATGTCCATGATTTAGTCTCCAGTGTTAATGGGCATGCTTTGCATCTCATGCATCTGTAAAGGCCCACTATTTCCGGCATGTTCCAGAGACTTTGTATTGAGGGAGGAGGTGGTTTATCCAAGAGTGAACGGACAACATGATCTCGGATATTCTTTGCCTTTTTAAAGGCATGCATAGGTGGTTCCTTGATGTTAATGATGTCCGACACCAAATCCCAGTATTTGTTGACCGTCTTCTTGATCTCGCTGCTCTTGGTGCAGTATGCAGTGACACATATAATTCGATCTTGTGCAGTAGGAAGTTCCTTGGGTGTCAGAAGATCCTCCCTGGTGTTGTGCCATGCTCTCTTCCTTGCTCTTGTCACCAATCTCTTGGGGTAACCTCTTTCTAAAAGGCGACAAATAAGTAAATCTGATTCCTTATAGAAATCTTCTTTCATCGTACAATTCCTCCGTATACAGAGGAATTGGCCAAATGGAAAGTTGTCACGGAGACTTCTGGTATGATGGCTTGAATACCTGAGTAACGTGTTCCTTTCAGACGGTTTCCGGAACAGGGTCGTGATGCAGATGCATGAGATGCAAAGCATGTCCATTAACACTGGAGACTAAATCGTGGACATATAAAGATCACACAGTTGAGTTGAACACACACACCAACTGTAACACGAGCGAGGTCATCTATGCTATCATCTGTCCATGTGGCCTAGTATACATAGGTCAAACTAAGCAGAGGATAAAGAACCGCATTCTACAACATTGCAGCCGCATCAGATGTCAAACAGCAGGTGCCCCCTCAGTGGAACATTTTCAGTTGAAATCCCACAGCCCTGAATCCATGAAGTGGTTAATAATAGAAAAGATCACACTGGGTCCCAGAGGCGGAGACCTGAGCCCCATCATGAATATGAGAGAATGTAAATGGATGCATCTACTAGACACAGTACAAAACGGTCTGAATGAACTGGATGCCACCTATGCACAAATGGCAGTCTTGGATTCCGAACCATGAGAATTTGATGACCAGACATCCCCAGCCCTCTAACAATCCGCATCCCATAACACAGACATGGACAGTAGGCCCACAACCATGAGTCCGGTGCCTACCACTCTAAGCGACGTGTTAATAAGGCCTTCAGTATCATGCCGTACCATTATAGAGGGTATATTTGTTAATCAGTTTAGAAATAACCTGTAAAGTTTATACTCAACTTGTAACATCTCTTGTGCTGACTTTCCTTGATACACGTAATTTCTAGTTGAACTATTATGTATATGTAATTCCGCACAATGTATAATGACATCATTATTATCTCATGATATACAAATCAGGTGCCCACCACTCTATGCGATGTATCTATTATACCATGCCATACCAATATAAATGGTTAAAATCTACAGAGCGGTTTAGGAAGAACCAAATATTTTTATACCGTATTTATAACAACTGTTGTGCTGACATGCCTTTTGACATTTTGATACACCAGATTTATTGTTGGACTACTTTGTATATGCCAATTCGCAAACTGTAAAATGTAATTACCACCATCTTTCGCATCTCATGATACACTCCATTCGGGGCACACTCGGCTTTAATGTATACTGTATAATGAGTAACCATATATGCCCAGGTCAGGGTCACTTACAATGAGTACAGTCGCTGACAATAAGTGCTTTAACAATGCAGTTACTCTTGGAGATGTAGTACTCCAAATTGCTTGATACATTATCACCGCTGATAATAATTGCTTCAACAACGTAGTTACTCCCTGAGATGTAATGCTTCCCATTCCATCAACAAACACGCACTAGTTCTTTTAGGAAGGCACGAGCAGAGCTAGCATCTAGCGTCAGCACCGCGAGGTGGGCCACACCCCCCGCAACGGTATCCACTGACAAACTCGGTCAGCTTCACCGGCACTCCACAGAATGACTGCTTGATGCGGCAAGGTAGGACGCAACTTTTTGCTCCCTCTTTGAACTACTTGGTTAAATAACCCCACTGGCTTTTGCGGTATGTTTGGAACCGCAATCTGTCCCGAACTGTTGATTATCGAGTGTCACTCGTTTTAAGAGTTATTTTCCATTTTTATTTCACTCGTAACCGGTATACCACCCTCCCCTACAGGACGTTTTCCTGTTAGTTGTCCACTATTGTGTATATATAGTGTACCTGATCTGCTAATTTATGGACTTGTCTAACGGCTGCCATACGTAACTCCTTTGGGGCATCAGTAGACTAGCAGGCTTGCCCCGTGTCAAAAGGACCCAAGGTTTTTACAATGACCTGACTTTGTTTATAAACCCTGATGCTAAACGCATTCTGAACATGTAATACGTTCAGACCCCCCGTATGCAAATAACCTTTTCCCAGACGGCTTTTAATACATGCCTTTGCCGGCAGAAATAGTAACTTAAGCCGTATAGTCCTTAGAAAGGTTTTTTCTAATGAGTATGTCCAGTTACCAGATACAGAGGCCTCAGCCCTCTCATCATGTTATGCTCAAATATGTATTTTACGCACTTCCATAGGTGGTCTATATATATATTTTTATTCATGCTCCACAGATGCTGATACCGACTGATTAGCGGTACGGATCTAACCTCTGTTCGGATTGATAACAAACTTAGATAAACACTCAATGTGCCAGGACCTAACTAAGACGGTGTCCTCAAACAAAGAGTGAGTTTCCCCTTTGTGTTCTCTTTAAGAGCTGCCCAACCTTTTTCTCCTTTACTGTCTATATTTTAATGTGGTGATCTTTACCCACAGACACGGCTCCCCACGGCGGTCATCAGTTCTGATTGAACCCCCAGAGCCCATTTATTGCAGTAGGTATCTACCTTTTTGAAAATATTGGTGGATCAGGGTATCCTTGTAATAGATATTGATTGACATTTTTACAATTTTAGGTGCTCACATCCTTACAACTGTCCTGAGGAAGACCCCAGAATGAGGTTCAATTAACCCTTTGTAACAGGGGTCGAAACGTCGACTTGACGTATTGAGAAACATACACTATAGGATTACAAGAAGCGAGCTTAGCCCTATGTGTAATGTTTACTATGGGAACTTATGATCGATAAAAGACTGTAAAGGTTCCATCATTTGTTATTGAACTGTGTTTCTATCACAACGCCTTCACCCTGTCCCTCACTGACCTAATCACACCTATTCTACTCCAACTACTTTCCTTCTTTCTTGCACTTATGAGCACTGTATAATAGTGTACATAATTCCAGTGTGTAATTGTTAAGAAAATGTTGGGGACACAGAAGAATGTAATAATGCAAATTACTGAATGAATAAAATTCAGATTTCTTCTTAAGATTACATGTGTATCTCTCAAATCTCTTAATGGTCCACCATCAAGTTTTTTCTTAAATTAATACAACACCGACCAACTCACAATTTGTACCTATATTACGACCCAGGTCGGTTAGTTTTGGGGCCCACCCCATTATAACTTACCGCACAATTGATGTGTGCTGACATGTTGACACATGTCATGTGTGATGTGCCACTATGTGGTACACATAACCTTTACACTTGTAACATGTGTACCATTATGCAGATGTAGGCATGCACATCAACACTGGGATGGCACAGTCATCACTATGGGCACCTGTCTCATGATGCCAGGGCCAGGGGCACTTTGACACTTGACATTTCACGCTCAGCATGACCCTATGTGACTATGTCCGATGTGTGTCATGTCAAACCTTGAGCTTGTTGTTTGTGTTACGTAAACTGCATCTGCTGTTGGTGCATCTAACATGGGACTGTGTTGAAATGGGGAATGGTTTCACATGTACGCTCACCATGCCACATGTGCATGTCTACGACTTTTGGGTCTGATGGCATCAGGCATCCATTTTCCGAAGGCACACATGTCTGCATCCTGACAAGGGCTAAGTAGTTTTTTTGTCACATGCATACCTTTATCGCTATGTTTTGTATATGTATTTTTGCTATTCCATGTGACCTGTGCATGTGCCTTGCAGTCAGCTGTCTGGATGGGTTGACAACCTTCCACTGCAGGTTTTGTGAAGTGTGTCACTGAAGTGATATCTTGGGTTGTTCACTCAGACCACACCAGCAGCTTGTTTCAGGGCATGTCATGTTTATTGAGGCAAACAACAGGTGTATCTGGGTTTAGGTAGGAGTGCCAGCAAGCTGCCATATCTGTCCGGGATACATTGCACACGCCAGACTCCATAGTGACATGATGTCTCATAGCAGTTTTGCAAGTGATATGTACCTTGCCATTTATGTTGTTTGACTGTTATTCTTCATTCTTCCCAAATATGTCCTGCAGGGCACTGCCTCTACCAAAGCCATTTCCAGACTTGGCTACCATGAGGGAACATGACTGCATCCGACGTTACAGATTCACTTGAGCGTTGATTCAGGGCTTGACGTACAAGCTGGCACCACATCTACTACCGCAACACAGGTATCCTACTGCGCTGACACCCAAGCTAAAGGTGATGGCTGCCCTCTATTTTTTTTGCAACAGGTACGTTCCAATTTACCATAGCTGATGTAGGTGGTATGTCCCAAACAATGTTCAGCCGTGTCTTGCATGATGTGTTAGCAGCCATGTTGGAGCATATTGATGAATTCATCAAATTTCCTACTCCTGAAGAGTTTAGAGATGTAAAGGGTGAATTCTATGCCCTGGGTGGGATGCCACATGTAATTGGGTCCATTGATGGGACAAATGTGGCTTTGGTGCCACCACAGGCTCAGGAACAGGCTGTCCGCAACAGGAAACATTATCACTTTATAAATGCCCTGGTGGTGTGTCTTGCTAACATGATGATTTCCCATGTTTGTGCATTTTATCCAGGATCGTGCCATGATGCATTCATCATGAGGTGTAGCAGGGTGCCAAAATTGATGCTGCAGCTGCGCAACCATCTGGCATGTCTTGTTGGTGGGTATACTCTGTGTGTCCTGTGTGTTTCAGTATCTTTTGCTCTGCCTGCATCTCATGAACCACTTATTTACATGATGTAAATTTGCAGGTGACTCGGGATATCCCAACATGCCATGGCTGATGACATCTCTCCGGAACCCAAGAACAGCTGCAGATCAGCGGTACAATAATGCACACGGGCAGACCAGGCGAGTGATAGAGTCGATTCCGGTGTCTCGATAAGACCAGCAGATCCCTCCCATATGCCCCGGGCAAGGTCTGTAATATCTTCATCATGTGCTGCATGCTGCACAACATGGCAGTTGAGAAGGCAGTGGCACTCATCCTGGATCCTGAGGAGCAGGAACATTCACCCATTGAGGATCAAGGGCTTGGTCACGATGCAAGTGATGAGGAGGAGGAGGATATCCGGAGTCAGCTCATACGCAACTTCTTCTCATAATGGTGAGTCACTGCAAATGAGTGTGCAAGCTTGTAGCATTGAGTGGCATGTGTTGCAATGTGTGTGTTCAGCTGACTGTATGAAAAGTCACTTTGATGTGTGTTCTGATGTGTCACGCAAGTGTTGATGTCATGCCATACTGAAATGTCCAATGACTTAGCTTTAATTTTACATGTGTACTACATTGCTTGTGTTTTGTACCTGCCCATGTCTTTAGCAAAGATTTGTAACAGCGAGCCCTTGTGTGTCTGTCATTCCCAGGTTGCTGTGCCTGTTGTCTGTTTGTGTCATCTCAGTCCTCCTGCTATTCCTCATGATGATTGCAACGTGGGGCGAATCAGCGTTCCATGCACCGACATGGGTAAATGTCATTTCAGGTAAGAGAACCAAACAGGCTTTTTTGGGTTGGTATGGTTTGGGAATGTGTGGGAAGTGTTTCTGTGCATGTTGAAGAACCATCCATATATGTGTAATCACCATGGATCAAATTACATGTTGCACCACTCCCATGACAGGACAGTCACCCTTCTTGACAGTCATCTGTAGTGGAGTATTGACTCTGCTGAAGGAATCAATGTGTGTCAACCTTGACCCAGACACATTGCGGATTCTACGTGTTGACATTGTGCCGGACATCACAACAACAGGCTCCATGGTGAATTGCAGCCTCACTGTGTGCAGTAGGATATTTTTGGCTCAACCACTTAATCTTGTGTGCCAGTACTTTTGGATTTCCAACAACCATGTTGTGAAGGTGTAGGCCAGCGTATGTCCCACATGTTCTGTCATGTGTCCTGTGAGTCTGTTCGTATGGATGCATTGCCCCTTGTGAAAGTATGTCATGTCACTGTCACGTTGCTTCCTCAGAGCCGGTGGAGAACACTGCTTTGCAAGCCTTCTCGGTCAGTTGATGTTAACTTTCTATTCCCATGATGCCAGGAACGTTGCGCTGATGACGTCACAACGTTGTGCTGTAGCTAATGTGAATGCTTACGTTGCACCAGTCGGGTGACGTCAATTCCAGGATTCTCTTGTGGCGTGCTGCATATCCTGGTCACGGTAGGGTTGGTTTTGTGGCATTGCTCCTCATTACTCTCTGTTGATTGCTGGACCAGCAGCTTGTTATGTTAGGCATTTCAAAGCCCATTTGGACGAGACAATGACTGGCTATTGTGGGGCTTCCTTGTGTTTACATGATTCCCTCCCTCGTCGGATGAGCTTCTTAAGGATCTTGCGGGTGATGTATAATTTCCCTTCTTGACACTCACTGATTACCAGGGGTATCTACGGATTGTTGCCTTTGTGTGAGTACCACTGCAGCGCAATAGTAATATTTAACATTGGTACATTATTCATACACTGTGAGTACCTTCGTTCCTGCATGGCCCTAATTGCATGGAAGCAGCATGCACAGCGTTATACACCCTTCATTTTTGCTGAAAAACTCTGCTACCTTTTATGTTTCCATGTTGAAACATCAGATCTAGTATAATTTTCATTACTGTGATGCCAAGTATGATACAGTGGCTGTTGTTTTCCGTTTACAGGTGTAATGGTTACAGTATAGGTCCTGAGGTATTATGTGAATCAGTGGCAAGATGTGTTGAATGCTTATGCTTGTTTATCTTTGTTTCAAATCTCCCTCCCTGCTGTTCCCTTCCTTTCCTTCCCTCACCTGATCACCCTATTGAGTCAGTAATTTATACTCAGACCAAGGGGCTATCGGGAGGTGGACCTCAATGATCATCGCACCTTTATGAGGATTCAAGGAAACACCAGTCCCAGGCAGTCGTGTGCACATTGTTTCACCAGCATTACAGGTAAACTCCTTGCATGAGTGTTATTTTCTTCTGAGCAATGAGACTGGACATGGACATTGGCTAAAGCAGCATGGCCTCCACACAAACTTTATCCATTTGTATAGCAAATGTGTTTCACACAGTACAATGTGCATCATTACTGTCAACGCAGATCTCTTGCCAGTTTGCGTGTGTCATCTATGGCATACTTGACAAAGATTGTGTATATGGGAGTATGTGTACTGTGGCAACATGCATGGTGTTCATCATAGGTAATGATCCATATTGTGCATGAAGTACATGGTTGTGTATGTATTGTTGCAGCTTGCTACACACAACGGGCAGCCCACACCTGCTGACGCTGTGTGTCCTGTGTGCAGCTTGGCCTTTTGGTGCCTGATTGTGTGCCCGTCATTTATGGTGATTGTTCTTCCATTTTAGGTCTGTGACCCCTGAGTAACCAGACACTCCTTCCTTTCCATACACCGGTTAAATTGTGCCTCTCAATCCTCCTTCTCTTTCTGTGCTAGTTTTTGCATGGTGTCTCACCCCTTCCACCATCATGTGTTCACCCATTCCTGCTGCAGCCTCCCCTGCGGCACCACACCAACGAGTGCCCTGATTCTCCAACACACACACCTCCCAGATGCTCCTCCCTCCCTCCACCCATTGTTAATGCAGGCATCAGCTTGTCAGTGCCACTGTTGCGCCACATCTATGCCAAAGGCAGGGCCGTCTGCGCATGCAACGTGCACAGTGCAAGACCCTCCGGTCCTTCCATGATGCACGTAACACAACAGGATCATGCTCCAGCCCCCCCTCAAAACAGGGAATACAAGACATTCATCCACCTGCTATCAGGCAACCCCTAAGCGCAACCATTACCGCTTTGCTGGCTGTGTGTGCAACTCCTACTGCCAACAACGCGCTGCCCCGCATGACAGACCATGTCCGTACAACAAG
Source organism: Lissotriton helveticus (assembly GCF_964261635.1). NCBI lineage: Eukaryota > Metazoa > Chordata > Amphibia > Caudata > Salamandridae > Lissotriton > Lissotriton helveticus. Next base: position 833,628,743 of record NC_136070.1, read on the forward strand.
GTCATGTGCCTCATACTGCACACCCGCTGCATCCACCAGCACGCCATTGGACTCTGTCACCTCAGCCAATACAATAGCCCCACACATCTCCTTCATTACAGTGACGTGGTTGAACGCATCCTCAGCACACTACATCAACATTGCCATCACAGATGGATACAATATCACCCACAGGGACAACACCAACACTCCAGGACGATGACTAGTAATTTAATCAGAAGTACCCCATCAGAGTCACATAGTACACCAAGGACACACTCAGCATTGTCAAACATCTGCACTTCAGGTTTCACACCAACCCCCAAACCACCCTCTGTCTAACTATCATCTACAGATCTCCAGGCCGACACCCACAATTCTGCTAAGCCATCTACAATTATTATAATAGTCATGTATTGAGCGCACATCTAAGCCAACGGGGTTGTCCCAGCGCTGTAGTGTGCCGAAAATGAGGCAGCATACGGAAGAGCAACTAATCTAGCAGGCTAAATATCCAGGCTTAAGGGCTTAGCGAGAATCACAATCATACAGAATCAGACGCAGCGGAAGAGGTAGCTTAGTCCAACATTGGGTGGTTCCTACCTGAGAGGTTTCACCTCCTGATCTACGTTTAGCTAAGCAAGGACTAATGAGCAAGTGCTTGTCATTGGAACGTAGAGATCGTGGTTGACAAAAGGGACGCAGTCTCCTCCTAAGATAGACTGGACCACGGCCTTGTCCTGCCCAGAAGGCGAGTGTAAGTGCCTTGAATTCTATTTGTGTAGCCATGGCAGCCAATGGAGTAGTCTTTGACACGAGGAGATATGTTGTCAAAGTGAGACTCAACATACCAGGCAGGCAGCAGCATTTTTGCCCGTCTGCAGTATACGGATCAAGCCCAATGTGAGACGTATGTAGGAGACTTTCACGTAGTGTAAATGGGAGGTAATCAATCCATGAAGCACCGTTTTATGGGTTACAATGTGCAGATAGTGTATAATTCTCTTGATGCGTTTACTCTTGCGAATACAAGCGGCACCCGCCTCTTGTACCTGTGTGGCAAGGGATAGCTGATTGTCCCATATTACTCCCAGATTCCTGACCACGTCCTTGTGTGCCGGGGCAATGGCCAGTTCCTCTGGCCACCACAGATTGGAAGAGAGGGGAGAAGGTTGGTTAAAGGAAGAGGAACTCTGTGTTAACTGTATTAAGTTCTCAAAAATTGTGGTACATCCAGGCCACAATAATCTAGAGAATATTTTCTAGTGTGTCAAAAGTTAGCAGCACACACAGCATTCTAGGTGAATAGCAGCTGAGGCTCATCAGCATATGATATGATTTGGACTTTAGACATGGCAATTGATGCAGGCAGCGGGACTAAGTAAATATTACAAGACAGAGGGCTCGGAGCAGAGACCAGCAGCACGCCCCACTTCAGTGATTTGACTGGGGAGATGGATGGATAGGTGCTGTGTGCAGTCAGATAGAAAGGACGATATACAGTTCACCATGAAGCCACCCACGCCTATGGTCTTAAGGAGGTTCAGAAGAATGGGATGGGCAACGGTGTCAAATGCTGTAGACAAGTTTAACAGCACCAACAACGCCTTGGAACCTCCGTCAACCGCCCAGCGTATAGAGCCTGCCATTTCAATGAGGGCCGACTCCGTATTATACCCGGGGTTGTAGCTGGATTGAGAGTCGTGAAGGAGGCTATTATCTTCAACAAAGGCCATCAGTTGCTGCAAGGAATTGTTTACTTTAAGGTTGGCCGGAGCTGGTACGTGAGAGTTAGGTCTATGATTGCAAGGAGATACAGGCTCTGCGTTGGCTTTCCTTAAGATGGGCAGGAGGAACACGTGTCTCCACACATCCGGATTAGAGCCCAACAAACAACCATCAGTTAACTTTCTGCCCTGAAATCCACAACACACAGACATCACCATACCATCAGCATGGATAAGAGGACAACCTCCAGGTATGGCCTAGGCACCAACACACACGACATGTATGACCTCATCGGCATTGTGAGAGAACTATCTGACCCCAGCTCTCCATCCAAGAAACATCCCACCCTTGCAAGGACAAGGGGATCCCTTGCAACTTACTACCACTGCAAGCTTGTGGACGTACACTACAGCCTCGCCACACAGAGGCAGTCAGTGCTTTTTCCATAGGACATATCCCCCCCATAGGTCCTGGACTCCTGTCAGCAGCAAAGACACCACCCGGCTCATGTACACCATCCACTCCGGCTCTCCATCTGGACCCTTCCCACACAACATCTTAATCACAGCATACACCATCCTTCAGGCCCACCTCCGGTACGTCATGAATGTCTCCTTTGAGTATGCAACTTTCCATGGGAGCTGTAGGCATGCAGGAAGGCAGGCCCTACTTTTACGACGTACGGCTGTACCGCAGGATCGCCTGGAACGCCACCCTGCTTCCCTACCCGGCAAATGTCATCAAGAAGACAGTCAACAAGCAACTGACCATCTCACTCCTAGCAAACATCTCCAGGCAAACTGCACCAGACATTCTTCCACATTATTTACCCCACTGCAATAGCCCTCATTGCCACCACCAACAACATATTGGACCGTGCTCAACAATGGTGAGTACACCACCTTCACCCCATTGACCTCTCATCCAGCATTCTACACCATGTTGTCCCACAGTGTCAGGTCACACATATCCAACACTGGGATCCCGAGGAAGGGCCAGGATGAAAGCACCAAGTACCTCCCTTGGGAGAATGCCATAATTTAATCACCACTGCAACAATGTACACTCTTCTCCCGAGTACCCTTAGCTGAAATGAATCTTACTAGGGCCATATAGCATTAAGACTGTCTTTACCTTTTCTATTCAATACTATGTATTGCCAACGTGAGCTATCTACATTTATTAGATCAATACTAGCTCATTTATACAATTGAAAACCCCTCCCCTTTGCCCCCCCCTTGGCCCTCCCCCTTTCCCCTCCATGTTCTTTTTGATCGGGTATATTTGACCTTAATTTTTATTTTTAATGACTAGGTCCGATTCGGGACATACATATCAATATTCCATACTCGAATATCGATATCATGTCCCATTATCGTTAGTATTTTCTTTGATTCATTTACCCGACTGTGGAAGTTTGAGCAGATCTATCCCTAATCTGTTTCTGACATATATCAGTTTCTGACAGATTTTGTACGTATATAAGCTTCCTTTCGCTACTTAGTAAATTACTGACCTTTACTTTTTTTGCCCAATCAGATCTTTAATATCTATTATTATATTCCTTTTAATTTTTTAATATGCAATATATTTTTATCTTGTATTGCACGTCGTCTCCATCTACGCACGCCATCTTGGAATAGGTTTTTTCTCACCTTATGTGATGTATATTAATACCTTCAACCCGCACTATAAGCACATGTTGGATGTAAATAGACCTCCGAAAGCTACAATTCTGCTTTTGTTATCATTTTTTTAGTTTGCCCTATATAATTACGACCTTCCTGATTGTTTAACACAACTGCTCTATCAGTGCGTGCCGCCTGTAGGAGGGAGCGCCATCTTGGAACGGGCGAGCCTCACTTTGTGGACGATTATTAGTCCGGTACCACTTTTTACCACTTCTGTATTCAAGCCCAGTTTTTTCGCGCCATTATCGGGGCTTTAAATATCAGCCTGTGTCCATAATGGTTTCTTGTCTGGCTGACAGTATCTACGTGACGCGACGTCTTGCCCGTATTGGAGCAGCACCATCCAGCTGTCCTCAAGATTCCCGTATTTGCAAGGTATTTCCTAGCGATATTTTCTAGGTTGTGTATGTCATTGGACATATTACGTACATACTGGGTCTCTCTTTTGTTACAACTTAGCCGAGATCGCCTCCCGGTTCAATTAGCACACCTTTCTTTTTTTACTTTATCTCTGTGTAGCTTTGTGAAATCAAGCACCGGCAGACGCTGCTAGAATCCTACCTCTATCGATAGAACACGAAATAAGAAATATCTTTTATGTATTCTCTTGAATACACAAGGTATGTGTTTGTTATAGAATATATGTAACGGTTTTTGGTTGAGACTACCCTCACTAGCGTGTCTATCAACCCAGTATACTCTAACTAGTAAAGGCTCACTAACAGTTCTCGTACTCATTTGTATTATTGGGTTGTCCCCTTTCTGTTCTTTTTTAACTGCAGTCACGATCCGTCTGGCCCCTTGCGGAGGTCGATATTCCCTGCGTGAAAATATATATACACCTGTTCAAGAAAGTTATAGGTATTCTTTCTCCTATCTTATTCTATTTGACTTGTTAGCCATGATGCTTCCAAGCAATCTTGTCTCCATAAATAAGTCGACATTAGCTTTTTGCTAACAAGCCATCTATGTAGCCATGTATTTACTTTTTTTTTCATCTATCACGCTTCTTTATAGAGTTGCTTCGTTTATGCTGACACTGAAAACCCAACATCCAAGGCCATCCATGCTTGGCGGCTGTACAAGACCGTTCGATAATGAAATTAGAGTGATGTCAGGCTTAACTCAGGTAGTTATAATAATGATATGCTGCTCTGAGATACTTTGTCTGGTCATATAGGAGATAGTCCACAGCAGGAATATTCTACCTTTACAAGGCTAACACTTTAGACTAGATAGGTTACTGTGAGTGTATACTGTAATCTCGTTTCCCATGATCTTCTTTTCCTCACTATTTGACTCTACCTAACCAAAGGAATATGACAGAATTCGTCAGACCCACCATCCTTGTGGCGCCATGTGTTCAAAGTGACCCTGTAAAATAAAAATAAAAAATAAAAAAAACTTTTTTTCTGTTTAACCATTTTTTTAAATTTTGTATTTATTTTTTTGTTTATATTATTCTGATCAGGTATTAGCCTTTATCAAGTGGCTCTGACTATTCGTATTTATGAAGATATCACCAACTTCTACAAAATAGATTAATGTAAGTGTTTTGTATATATTATTTGTAATTGCTGTTTGAATTAAGAGACAGTATCACTGCTTTGACCATCCGTATGTCATGAAGGCCCATTCTGCATAGCTCAGAATGATAAATATAATGTGCAATATACGTTTGATAAGGAATAATGATACCTTTTGTAAGTACTGTACAATACATTTGAAAACTTTTGTCTATCATACGACTAGAAATGACCAAATTTAGTGTTCTAACTTGGTAGATGTGAAGATTGACGTATTAGATAAATATAATATGTACTTGTTGTCTAAATATGTTTTTTAACTTTCTCAAATAAACCCAAACAAAAGTTTAGATATGTAACCACAAAACCATGAACTAATATATGTCCCTTGTTTTCTTGGTTTCTGTATATGTATTTCTAGAATATCAGCAGAGACTCCTGAAGAAGGCGGTTTTCTGCCGAAACGCGCGTCGAGAGTTTTTTTAATGATTATAAATTCTTAGTACTTTTTATGCCTTTGATGTATATGAATGTATTGTGTTTTGTAAAGTGTAGGATTTATAAGTTATGTATTGATTTGTTATACCTATGTCTGTTTTTTTTTAATGAATTTTATTTGTTTATTCCATCATATAGTTTAGATTCTATATGATTTTTATTCATACTTATTAAATATATGTTTATATACAGTTCATTTTTCGTTCCTTCTTCACACTACTAGTTATGTAAAAATTGGTCATTTTCTTTGCTGATGTCCTAGGATTTTTTACCCACATAAGCACCAAGTACCTCACCAGCAAGGCCCAGGGAGGCTGCCTCCCCCCTTCGGCACGTAGTACACTGGGGTCATCGGGCCCAGGCGTCATCTCGCAGTGTGACTATCTACATCATCTCCATGATCCCTCTCGCCAACATCACATGCGCACACGATCTCATCATCATGTCCTCTGCCATTGACACCCAGCTGCTCCTCACCTTCACCAAAGACCCAGCCACTCCCAGATCCAACATTCAAGAAGGCATGAGGTTCATTGACATATGGAGCTACCTCAGCCACATGAGGCTGGACTTGGACAAGACTGGGCTCATCATCTGAGGAATGTCCCCTTACGGCTGGGACAACTCCTTGTGTCACAGCAGCCTCGGCAGCGCACAAGCACACATTGGCCACACACGCAAGCAGGTGCTCATCGTACACTACTCCCTCACAATAACCATGCAAATGAACACCATCTCTACCTCATGCTGCAAGTCCCTCCTCATGCAGCAAATGTTCATCAAATAGATCGAGTCCTAGTCAAGACAGACAGTCACCCAGGTACACAACAACAGCCGGCTGTACTACAGCAACGCAATCTACACAGGAACAACAGCCAGACTCCAGGGGGACTTGTGCACATACAGGGTGCATCAGCATACCTCATCCTCCACATCCCCTGTCACAGTCACATGACTGTCCACCTGAGATACCTGCAATAGGCTCACTCTCAACAGCAGGATCACCTTCATAGTCCTCAGCCACACTCAGTAGGCACTCCACAAACCCAGCCCCGATGACAAACATAGACGTCTCCCATCCAACACCCCATTGCACCAACTCCGTCCAGCCAACCTTGCCCTGTGCATCATTCTTCACATCCATAGTACAATTGCATGCGAAAGATAGTTATACCACCTCACCAAACAGACCTGGTACTCCCTCCCTGGGCCCCTCCACATGACCCATGACCTCTACCCCTTTATTACACTCTTCCAAAACTGTCTGTCTGAGCAGTATGGCAGACCCCCCCCTCAGCAGATTGAAACCATTACAGGTGAGTAAAGCGCTCCATGTATGTATTTGATGATACATTGTGACCTATGTATGTCCTCGACCGGACTCAGATCACAGTGTATGGATGGGTTTGTTCCACACTGTGGCATACTCTGACATATCCCCACACGTATGTTGTAGAATGATGGAAAATGACTGCAACATCAATTTCAGTAGTGTTTTTTTTATTTATCGTTCTTGTGCGGGAAACGTGAGTTAGTGATGGTTGCTGTACAAAAAGGGGGGGAATCCAAAGTTCACAAAGGGAGATGTGATGCCTTGCAGTTTGAGTCACCAGAGTCCAGACCACAGTGCTTGCCATCATTGGTCAGACTGCAACCAGCAAGTCCATGTGGGAGAGTAGGACAGTCAATGAGGTGATGCTGTTGCACACAGACTTCAGGTGCCAGACCAGGTGTCCTGGGAGATGCGCATGGCCCACTGCCTCTCAGTGTGTCTTCCGTGGATGACCCACCTTCCTTGGGGGACCCTCATGTGCAGGCCTTGACGATGCACGGGACGCTCCGTCGGACAATTCCTCCTCCTCCTCCCTCCCTGTGCCTGGTGGGCGTCTTTGCCTTGAAGTGTCTTGCCTGGCGACACAGGGAGGGTGCTGCATGTTGTCAGCAATCCGACGGAGTGAATGGCTAATGTCCCTTTGCACCGCCAGGAGCTCAGCCAGTCTTGCCTCCATCCATCCTTGGTGTTGTTGTTGACTGACGTGTTGCTCGGCCTGCTTGTTTTTTATCTCTGTGAGGGCCCCCACTACCTGGCTGAACTCCTTGGTGTCCCGCCGGTATGCCTCCATCATGTTGTGCCCATCGAACCTTGTCCCTCATTGTCAGACTGGCTCAGTTCTTGAGTGTGGGCAGGGCTCCGAGCTGTCTGCTGGGATGTGGCAGGAATGGTGGTGGTGTTTGGCGCGGGTTTGCCTGATCCAGATGATGCACGGTTTGGGGCACCAGAGGTGCCAGGTTGGTCTGGGTCATCCATGGAGTGGTGAGAGGCGTCGCTGTCGGTGGGGTGAGGGTCCTGCAGAGCCTGGGACTGGGAATCGTCTTTCCTATCGTTGGGGTTCGATTCCACACGTTGCCCTGTGGGTGTGAGAGACAGACAATGTTAATGCCATGTAATGCAACATCCATTTCTTATATACATTGTAGTTGGCACTGTTCCACCTGGTAGTTGTCCATGCTTTGGATTGTCCTCAATGTTCACTTGTGGATGGGTTTGTTGTGGGGTCCGATTGATATGTGCTCCTGAGTCATTGACATGGGGGGGGCATATTTACTATAACTGGCACAGCCCTGCATATCAGCAGGGATTCACCAGTCTTTGTGCACCACACCGATGCCAGCACAGATGCAACGCATTCACATTGTGGAGAACCATGGTGGGAAAAATGGGTCAGCTGTGTCACACATCTGTGCTGTATAAGTAGGCGCATTGCTGGAGTAGCGTCACCAGCGCAAGACAGCTCCAGCAATGGGCTGTGGGGCCCTATCTGCACAATGTTGCTTCATTCCTTACGCCTGCATCAGCCATGCACAGGGTTTTGACGCAGCATGTGCTTATAAGTGACAGAGTGAAATCTTGTAGATTTCACATAGCCACTTTTGGGAGACATACCTGCGCCACTACGCCCCCCCCCCTCCCCCAGCGCCAGTACACCTACTTGTGGCGCAGGGCTTTAGAACGTGATACATCTCACAGATACATCACCTTGTATATTAGCAGCACCATGGCGCCTCTTTTGTGCCGCAGCTGTGTCACAGAGGTGATGCAGCGGCGGCGTGTAAGAGGCGCAAGTGGCTTGTGAATGTGCACAATGCATTTGTTGCTTGGATGCTTCATCAGATCTGAATTGGTTTAGTTGTGTTACATGACCATTGTGACAGTGGGGAACTCCATTGCCTGTCCCAGGTGGGTATGTTTGTGTAAGGGGTGTGTGTGACAGCCTGTGGTGGTAGTTGGAATCTGAGTTGGCACTGGGCCTCCCTCGTGGTGTGGCTGTCCCCCCCCATGGAGTATGCTGCCTTGACAGTGGCTGTGAGTTCCTGCTCAAGATATCTGACCTTGGTGTCCTGGTGTTTGTGTTTGCACTGGTCACAGGAGGGCCTTGTGCTGCCTACACCAGGGCCCAGTGTCAGCTAACTTGTCAGTACATTCACACTCCATGTGCATTGAGCATGGTGCATGGTTGTGTACCTGCGCCATATGGGATGAGTACAATTGGACATGGGCATCCACAGAGATGTTTATAGGGGTGTGCAGATTTGTAGCTTCATCACCATCCACCTTGCACCCTTCTCACCCTCCACCTTGTACCCTTCTCACCCTACCCCTTGCACCCTACTCCACTCCCTTGCACCCTCCTCCACTCCCCCTTGTACCCTTCTCCCCCTCCCCCTTGCACCCTCCTCCACTCCCCCTTGCACCCTCCTCTACTCCCCCTTGCACCCTTCTCATCCTCCCCCTTGCACCCTCCTCCCCTCCCCCTTGCACCCTCCTCCACTCCCCCTTGTACCCTTCTCCACTCCCCCTTGCACACTTCTCCCCCTCCCCCTTGCACCCTCCTCCACTCCCCCTTGCACCCTTCTCACCCTCCCCCTTGCACCCTCCTTCACTCCCCCTTGCACCCTTCTCCCCCTCCCCCTTGCACCTTCCTCCACTCCCCCTTGCACCCTCCTCCACTCCCCCTTGCACCCTTCTCCCCCTTCCCCTTGCACCCTTATCACCCTCCACCTTGCACCCTCCTCCACTGGGGAACATCCTTTACCACGAAACTTTTACAATGTGGTACCATTACCCCGCAACTTTTACAACGCAATTCGTTACAACGAATTGCACTGGGGGGCGCTCTAGGATAGGGAATGGTTTAATTTACTATCCAACACCTTCCCTGCTATCCACGGGGACTGGAGTTAGAATAGTAAATTAAACTATTCACTTTCCAACACCCCCCAACGCAAGTCATTGTAACGACTTGCGTTGTAAAACCGGCGTTGTAACGGTACGCGTGGTAATACCACGCGTTGTACCATCATACATCCCCTCCACTCCCCCTTGCACCCTTCTCACCCTTTGCCTTGCACCCTTCTCACCCTACCCTTTGCACCCTTCCCACCGAATGTCGGGTGCTACCACCTGGGACAATGGGACCATTTGTAAGGCACAATGGACCAGGGCCGGCCCTGATTGGGCCAACACCAATAACACTGGCAATCCAGGGGGGCCCAAGATCCCCCCTTCCCCCCCTGCCGATACACAGGGAATTGGGTCTTATTTGGGGTCCCACAATGCATTTAGTGACACCCACCCACCCAGAATACTGGACGTCTAATCTTGGGGTCTGTGCATCCTGTAGCATGGGTCATGGTATTGCCGTGGTTTTGTTAATGGGACATACACATGTTAGTGGCATTTGCATTGTTTTTGCCTGTAGTTATGGTCAGATGGCGCTTGGCGCTTGTTGCGGGCATTTTTTTTACTTGGAGTGTAGCTGCCATTACCCCCATGCTACATCAGTTGTTTGTATACTCACCAGGCTCTACGACTCCTTCACTCCTTCAATCCTATGTACTCCCACCGGTGGTAACAGGGCCATGACCTTCTCCTCCCAGAGATGGTACTGTACTGGTCTGCGGGGACCACCACCTCCAGTGTATTGGCTCTGTTGGTAGTCGGTGTCCATCTTCTTCTTCACCATCCTCTGCAGATCGTACCACCTGGCCTGGCATTCTGTCCTGGTGCGTCTGATGGGTGCAACTGGATTCACCTTATTGACGATCCTCTCCCACAGTTGTATTTTCTCAGCTATGCTGGTCCGTCTGACCAATGCACCAAACAGCTGTGGCTCGACTCTGATGACTTCATCTGCAAGGATCTCCATCTCCTCCTTTGTGAACTTTGGATTCTTGTGTGCGGACATGGTGTGGGGTGAATGTGATTGGTGGTGCATGGATGTGGGTGTGTGGGTATGAATGTGAATGAGGGGGTGTGGGTCTGAATGTGATTGGGGGTATGTGTGACGGTGGATGTGTGCAGTTGTTTGTCTGTTGTCTGCTTCTCTGTGGCTAAATGGGTGTATTGCAAAGGATCATGGATTGTGTGTGTGGGCCCTATTTATTGGTCCATTTGTGGGTGGGGCTTAGTTTGAATTTTTGGTGGGTGTGTTATAAGGGGTGGGTCTGAGTTAGGCCCTCTGTTTGCCTGTTTAGATCTGGCCAGGACATTCATTTCCAATGGTTTGTACACAGGAGATATGTTTTGTGGTGTTGTGCAAGTCGTTTGCACCCTCCAAGTGCTGTTTTAATGGGTTTGCGTGCGCTTTATTCAGGGGGTTCAATTCGTATTTGCTTTTGTGGCACGCTCATAGGCGCCGTTTTTCCGGGGTTCGCGTGCGCTTCGCTCAGCGGGGGTTCGGATCGTATTTGATTGTGTGGCTCGCTCATACGAGACGTTTTTCCGGGGTTCGCGTGTGTTTTGTTCAGGGGGGGGGGTTCGGATCGTATTTGATTGTGTGGCTCACTCATACGCGCCGTTTTTCCGGGGTTCGCGTGCGCTTTGTTCAGGGTGGTTTGGATCGTATTTGATTGTGTGGCTCGCTCATACGTGATGTTTTTCCGGGGTTCGCGTGCGGTTCGTTCAGGTGGGGTTCGTTTCGAATTTGATTGTGTGGCTCACTAATACGCGACGTTTTTCCGGGGTTCGCGTGTGCTTCGTTCAGGGGGGTTCGGATCGTATTTGATTGTGTGGCTTGCTCATACGTGATGTTTTCCGTACAAATCGCAGTGGATACGCGATGACGTTTTCCCGTACGAATCCCGTTCTCGGCCCCGTTCTGGATCGTACTTGTCGGGTCGTACAACATGTTTACGAATTGTACGGTTTATTTCCCGAGTCCGTGTCGCAAGGATTATCGCATGATTTTCATACGGTTCGCAAGGATTCGGACGTATTTTTTATAAACGGATCGTACGGAAACGGCTACGAATACGAATCGTCGGACAGTTTTCTTTCCCGAATCGGAATCGAGCCCTTAATAACAAAACAAAAACATTAATAGTTAAAACATTAGATAGCGGGAGGGTAAAAATTACTATTCCCACTCCAGAGAGTGCAACAGTAGGGAAAGCACTGGATAGCGTAGGGGTAAAAATTACTATTCCCACTCCAGTGAGTGCTACAGTAGGGAAAGCACTGGATAGCGTAGGGGTAAAATGTACTATTTCCACTCCAGAGGGTGCAACAGTAGGGAAAACGCTGAATAGCATAGGGGTAAAAATTACTATTCCCACTTCAGTGAGTGCAGCAGTAGGCAAAGCGCTGGATAGCGTAGGGGTAAAAATTACTATTCCCACTCCAGTGAGTGCAACAGTAGGGAAAGCGCTGGATAGCGTAGGGGTAAAAATTACTATTCCCACTCCAGTGAGTGCAACAGTAGGGAAAGCGCTGGATAGCGTAGGGGTAAAATTTACTATTCCCACTCCAGAGAGTGCAACAGTAAGGAAAGTGCTGGATAGCGTAGGGGTGAAAATTACTATTCCCACTCCAGTGAGTGCAACAGTAAGGAAAGCGCTGGATAGCATAGGGGTAAAATGTACTATTCCCACTCCAGTGAGTGCAACAGTAGGGAAAGCGCTGGATAGCATAGGGGTAAAAACGTACTATTCCCACTCCAATGAGTGCAACAGTAGGGAAAGCGCAGGATAGCGGAGGGGTAAAAATTACTATTCCCACTCCAGTGAGTGCAACAGTAGGGAAAGCGCAGGATCCCAAAACAATAAAAAATAATAATATCAACATTTTCTATCAATTTAATTTCTAATTTTAACATAATTAATATATAAATATAAATATATTATTATTAACAAAGATAAGAAAACAATTATTTAGCACTATAAAATCCACAACAAATACTTACAATTAATTACACAATTACATTTAATATTTACTAATTAATTAATGGAAATTAATTTTTTTATTATTTATTAATTAAACAATTAATTACTTACCAGCTTTCACACCATTTTACACATATATACACCACAACACACACCTACAATTAATTACACAATTACAATTAATAATTACTAAATAATTAATAGAAATTAATTTTAAACTATTTAATAATTAATCAATAAGAAAATTATTACTTACCACCCTTCACACCATTTACATATATAAACAGCACAACACACACCTAAAATAAATTAAACAATTAACATACCTAATTATTAATTAACAAATTGAAATTAATTAACAACTAATTATTAAAATATAATTAATTAATAAATTAACACATTAATTAATAAATCAATGTTACATAATTAAATTACTTCCCACCCTATTCCCCTATAAACCCACAACCCGCTACGGAACTAATAACACAAAACTAAACTTAAAACAAATTAATAAGTAGAAAAATTCTAAAACATATAATAAAATGACAAACAATTCTTATTAAAAACACTAAAATACATAACATTATTAAAAAATCGATATTTTAGTAAACTATATTTTAGTAAACGATATTTATTACAATATTTTTGTAATCGATATTACTTACCTGTCAGTCGATATTTTTGTCATCTATATTTTTGTTGTCGATATTTCTTCCTGACGATATTTCTGCAGCGATATTTTTGTTCCACGATATTTCCCCGTCGATATTCCTGCTCTGCAACCAAGCAGCAAGAGGCAAAATAAAGGTGGGAAATGAGCAGTAGAGGCAAAATAAAGGTCTGAAACGAGCAGAAAGAGTTCAGAAAGAGGCAAAAAAAGGTGAGAAACTAGCAGAAAGAGGCAAAATAAAGGTGAGCAATGAGCAGAAAGAGGCAGTATAAAGGTTAGAAATGAGCAGCAAGAGGTTAAATAAAGGAGAGAATTGATGAGAAAGAGGCAAAATGAGGGAAGAAACGAGGAAAAAGAAGCAAGATATAAGTCAGAAACTAGCAACAAGAGGCAAAATAAAGGTAAGAAATGAGCAGAAAGAGGCAAAATAAAGTTACGCATTTAACAGAAAGAGGCAAAAGGAAGGTGTGAAGTTAGCAGAAATAGGCAAAATTAAGCTCAGCATCGTAAAGAAAGAGGGAAAAAAAGATGAGAAATTAGCAAAAACAGGGAGGATGATGTTCTGCAATGAGCAGAAAGATGCCAAATTAAGGTGAGAGATGTACAGAAAGAGGGAGAATAAAGGTCATGAACGAGAAGCAAGTGGCAAAATAAAGGTGAGGAATGAGCAGAAAGAAGTAGAATAAAGGGTCATATGTATCAAGCAGAATTGCATTCTGCGAATTTCAGCATTTGCGATCGCAATTTCGCCAAATGGCATGTATGAGACAAATCTGCGTGCAAAATAAGGAATCACAAATTTTGCGATTCCTTATTTTGCGATTGCATTTAAGGAATCGCAAATTTTGCGTTTCCTTAAATGCAATGTAAGAAGCATACAAGGGCATGTATGTGCGCCACATGTGCACCCATGCTTATTTCAAGGGTGCAACAGGGTGTCCTGTTGACACCACTGCACCCTTGAAATTGCATTCTCAATTTGTGATTCGCTAATTGCTAATTGCATATTGAGAATGTCTTCCCATTCATTCCTATGGGCCTAGAGGCCCATAGGAATGAATGGGGAGGTATTCCTTAATTGTGAATCACAATTTGAGATTCGCAATTAAAGAATATTTAGGATTCGCAAACTTTATTGCAAATCCTACATACATAGCATTTTGCGATTCTCAAATAGCGATTCACAAAAAAACGCTAGTAGAGAATCGCAAAATTACAGTTTGATACATATGGCCCAAAGTTCAGAAACAAGCAGAAGAAGGTCAGAAATGAGAGGTAAGAGGCTAAATAAAGGTGAGAAATGAGCAGAAACAGACACAAAGAAGGGGCAAATGAGCAGCAAGAGGCAAAATAAAGGTGTGAAACGAACAGAAAGAGGCAGAAAAAAGGTGAGATGGGAGCAGATTGATGCAGAATAAATGTCCGAAAAGAGCAGAAAGAGGCAGAATAGACGTCAGGAACAAAAAGAATGAAGCAATATAATGGTCAGAAACAAGTAGAAAGAGGCAAAATAAAGGTGAGAAACTAGCAGAAATAGACAAAATAAAGGTCAGCAACAAGCAGAAAGAGGCAAAATAAAGGTAAGAAATTAGCAGAACGAGGCAGAATAAAGGTCAGAAATGAGAAGAAAGAGGCAAAATAAAGGTGATAAGTGAGCAGAGAAGGCAAAATGAAGGTGAGAAATTAGTAGAAAGAATAAAATAAAGATCATTAACAAGCAAAAAGAGGCACAATAAAGGTGAGAAACGAGCAGAAAGGGGTGACTAAGGGACAGAAGGGAGCAGAAAGAGGCAGAATAAAATCCAGCAATGAGCAGAAAGAGGCAAGATAAAGGTGAGAAAAGAGCAGAAGGAGGTAGAATCAATGTCAGAAGGGAGAAGAAAGCGGCAGAATAGAGGTAAAAAAATAGCAGAAATATCCAGAATATAGGTAATAAACGAGCAGAGAGAAAATATAAAGGTGAGAAACTAGTATAAAGAGGCAAAATGAAGGTCCGAAACAAGCTGAAAGGCAATTTAGTGGTCACCAAAGAGCAGAAAGAGGCCAAATAAAGGTGAGAAATGAGCAAAAAGAGGAAGACGGATGCTCCGCAACAAGCAGATAGAGGCAAAAAAAAGGTGAGACATGTGCAAAAAGAGGCAGAATAAAGGTTAGAAATGAGCAGCTAGAGGCAGAATAAAGTTCAGAAATGAGAAGGAAGAGGCAAAATAAAGGTGAGAAACAAGCCGAAAGAGGCAAAATTGAGGTTAGAAATTAGTAGAAAGATTAAAATAAGGGTGAGAAACAAGCAGAAAGAGGCTAAATAAAGGTGAAAAACAAGCCGAAAGAGGTGACTAAAGGACAGAAGCGAGCAGAAAGAGGCAGAATAAAAGCCAGCAACGAGCAGAAAGAGGCAAGATAAAGGTGAGCAACGAGTGACAAGAGGCAGAATAAAGGTCAGGAAAGAGCATAAAGAGGCAGAATAAAGGTGAGTAATGAACAAAAAGAGGCAGGATGAGGTTCTGCAACAAACAGAAAGAGGCAGAATAAAGGCCAGAAAGGAGTTGCAAGAGGCAAAATAAAGTAGAGAGATGAGCAGAAAGAGGCAGAATAAAGGTCTGAACTGAGCAGAAAGAGGCAGAATAAAGGTCCGAAATGAGAAGGAAAAGACAAAATAAAGGTGAGAAACGAGCAGAAAGAGGCAAAATGTAGGTGAGAAATTAGCAGAAAGAATCAAATAAAGGTTAGCAACAAGCAGAAAGAGGCAAAATAAAGGTGAGGAACAAGCAGAAGTGACGACTAAAAGACAGAAGCGAGCAGAAAGTGGCAAAATAAAGGCCAGCAACAAGCAGAAAGAGGCAAGATAAAGGTGGGAAACGAGCAGAAAGAAGCAGAATAACGGCCTGAAAAGAGCAGAAAGAGGCAGAATAAAGGTCAGCAACAAGCAGAAAGTAGCAAAATAAAGGTAAGAAATGAGCAGAAGGAGCCTGAATAAATGTCAGAAGGTAGAAGAAATAAGCAGAATAAAGGTAAAAAAAGGAGCAGCAATATCCATGATATAGGTAATAAATGAGCAAAGATGGAAAATATAACGGTGAGAAATAAGCAGAAAGAGACAGAATGAAGGTGAGAGATGAGCTTCAAAAGTCAAAATCAAGGTGAGTAACTAGCATAAAGAGGCACAATAAAGATGAGAAATAAGCTGAAAGAGGCAAAATAAAGGTGAGAAACTAACAGGAAGAGGCAGAAAAAGGTGAGATGGGAGCAGATAGAGCAAGAATAAATGTCCGAAATGAGCAGAAAGAGGCAAATTAAAGGTGAGAAACGAGCAAAAATAGACAAAAAAAGGGCAGCAACAAGCAGAAAGAGCCAAAGTAACGGTGAGATATGAGCAGAATGAGGCAGAATAAAGATCAGAAATGAGAAGAAAGAGGCAAAATAAAGGTGAGAAATGAGCGGAAAAGGTAAAAAGAAGGTAAGAATTCAGAAAAAAGAATAAAATAAAGATCCTTAACGAGCAGAAAGAGGAACTACAAAGGTGAGAAATGATCAGAAAGAGGTGACTAAAGGACAGAAGCGAGCTGAAGGAGGCAGAATAAAATCCAGCAATGAGCAGAAGGAGGCAGAATCAATGTCAGAAGGGGGAAGAAAGAGGCAGAATAGAGGTAAAAAAAGGAGCAGAAATATCCATAATGTAGGTCATAAACGAGCAGGGAGAAAAGATAAAAGTGAGAAACAAGCAGAAAGAGGCAAAATGAAGGTCAGAAATTAGCTTAAAGAGTCAAGTTAATGGTCACCACAGAGCAGAAAGAGGCAAAATAAAGGTGAGAAATGAGCAAAAAGAGGTAGAAGGTTACTCCGCAACAAGTAGAAAGAGGCAAAATAAAGGTGAGACATGAGCAGAAAGGGGGAGAATAAAGGTTAGAAATGAGCAGATAGAGGCAGAATAAAATTCAGAAATGAGAAGAAAGAGGCAAAATATAGTGAGAAACTAGCAGAAAGAGGCAAAGTAAAGGTGAGAAACAAGCAAAAAGAGGTGACTAAAGGACAGAAGCGATCAGAAAGAGGCAGAATAAAGGCCAGCAATGAGCAGAAAGAGGCAAGATAAAGGTGAGCAACGAGTGAAAAGAGGCAGAATAAAGGTCAGGAAAGAGCAGAAAGAGGCAGAATAAAGGTGAGAAATTAACAAAAAGAGGCAGGATGAGGTTCTGCAACAAACAAAAAGAGGCAGAATAAAGGCCAGAAAGGAATTGCAAGAGGCAAAATAAAGTAGAGAGATGAGCAGAAAGAGGCGTAATAAAGGTCTGAAATGAACAGAAAGAGGCAGAATAAAGGTAAAAAATGAGAAGAAAAGACCAAATAACGAGCAGGAAGGGGCAACATGTAGGTGAGAAATTAGCAGAAAAAATCAAATAAAGGTTAGCAACAAGCAGAAAGAAGCAAAATAAAGGTGAGGTACAAGCAGAGGTGACGACTAAAAGACAGAAGCGAGCAGAAAGTGGCAAAATAAAGGTGAGAAATGAGCAGAAAGAAGCAAAATAAAGGTCAAAAAGGAGCAGCAATGTCCAGAATATAGGTCATAAACGAGCAAAGAGAGAAAATATAAAGGTGAGAAATGAGCAGAAAGAGACATAATGAAGGTGAGAAACGAGCGGCAAAAGTCAAAATCAAGGTGAGAAACTAGCATAAAGAGGCAAAAAAAAGGTGAGAAATTAGCTGAAAGAGGCAAAATAAAGGTCAACACCAAGCAGCAAGAGGCAAAATAAATGTGGGAAATGAGCAGAAAGAGGCAGAATAAAGGTCTGAAACGAGCAGTAAGAGGCAAAAAGAGGTCAGAAATTATAAGAAAGAGGCAAAATAAAGGTGAGGAATGAGCAGAAAGAAGCAGAATAAAGGTCGGAAACCAGCAGAAAGAGGTCAGAAATGAGAGTTAAGAGGCAAAATAAAGGTGAGAAACGAGTAGAAACAGACAAGATGAAGGTGGCAAATGAGCAGCAAGAGGCAAAATAAAGGTGAGAAACGAACAGAAAGAGGCAGAAAAAAGTTGAGATGGAAGCAGATTGAGGCAGAATAAATGTCCGAAATGAGCAGAAAGAGGCAGAATAGAGGTCAGGAACAAGCAGAAAGAGGCAATATAATGGTCAGAAATAAGCAGAAATAGACAAAATAACGGTCAGCAACAAGCAGAAAGAGGCAAAATAGAGGTGAGAAATGAGCAAAACGAGGCAGAATAAAGGTCAGAAATGTGAAGAAGGGGCAAAATAAAGGTGATCAATGAGCAAAAAAGGCAAAATGAAGGTGAGAAATTAGTAGAAAGAATAAAATAAAGATAATTAACAAGCAGAAAGAGGCACAATAAAGGTGAGAAAAGAGCAGAAAGAGGTGACTAAAGGACAGAAGCGAGCAGAAAGAGGCAGAATAAAATCCAGCAACAAGCAGAAAGAGGCAAGATAAAGGTGAGAAACGACAAGAAGGAGGCAGAATCAATGTCAGAAAAGAGAAGAAAGAGGCAGAATAGAGGTAAAAAAAGGAGCAGCAATATCCAGAATATAGGTCATAAACGAGCAGAGAGAAAATATAAAGGTGTCTAACTAGCAGAAAGAGGCAAAATGAAGGTCAGAAATTAGCTGAAAGAGGCAATTTAATGGTCACCAAAGAGCA
This sequence comes from Lissotriton helveticus, assembly GCF_964261635.1. Lineage (NCBI taxonomy): Eukaryota > Metazoa > Chordata > Amphibia > Caudata > Salamandridae > Lissotriton > Lissotriton helveticus. Next base: position 833,647,696 of record NC_136070.1, read on the forward strand.
GAAAGAGGCAAAATAAAGGTGAGAAATTAGCAAAAAGAGGTAGACGGATGCTCCGCAACAAGCAGAAAGAGGCAGAATAAAGGTTAGAAATGAGCAGACAGAGGCAGAATAAAGTTCATAAATGAGAAGAAAGAAGCAAAATAAAGGTGAGAAATTAGTGGAAAGAATAAAATAAGGGTGAGAAATTACCAGAAAGAGGCAAAATAAAGGTGAGAATCAAGCAGAAAGAGGTGATTAAAGGACAGAAAGAGGCAGAATAAAGGCCAGCAACGAGCAGAAAGAGGCAAGATAAGGTGAGCAACTAGTGAAAAGAGGCAGAATAAAGGTCAGGAAAGAGCAGATAGAGGCAGAATAAAGGTAAGAAATGAACAAAAAGAGGCAGGATGAGGTTCTGCAACAAACAGAAAGAGGTAGAATAAAGGCCAGAGAGGAGTTGCAAGAGGCAAAATAAAGTAGAGAGATGAGAAGTAAGAGGCAGAATAAAGGTCTGAAATGAGCAGAAGGAGGCAGAGTAAAGGTGAGAAATGAGAAGAAAGACAAAATAAAGGTAAGAAACTAGCAGAAAGAGGTAAAATGTAGGTGAGAAATTAGCAGAAAGAATCAAATAAAGGTTAGCAACAAGCAGAAAGAGGCAAATAAAGGTGAGGAACAAGCAGAAGTGATGACTAAAAGACAGAAGCGAACAGAAAGTGGCAAAATAAAGGCCAGCAACGAGCAGAAAGAGGCAAGATTAAGGTGAGAAACGAGCAGAAAGAAGCAGAATAACGGCCTGAAAAGAGCAGAAAGAGGCAGAATAGAGGTAAAAAAGGAGCAGAAATATCCAGAATGTAGGTCATAAACGAGCAGGGAGAAAAGATAAAAGTGAGAAACAAGCAGAAATAGGCAAAATGAAGGTCAGAAATTATCTTAAAGAGTCAAGTTAATGGTCACCACAGAGCAGAAAGAGGCAAAATAAAGGTGAGAAATGAGCAAAAAGAGGTAGAAGGTTACTCCGCAACAAGTAGAAAGAGGCAAAATAAAGGTGAGACATGAGCAGAAAGGGGGAGAATAAAGGTTAGAAATGAGCAGATAGAGGCAGAATAAAATTCAGACATGAGAAGAAAGAGGCAAAATATAGTGAGAAACTAGCAGAAAGAGGCAAAGTAAAGGTGAGAAACAAGCAAAAAGAGGTGACTAAAGGACAGAAGCGAGCAGAAAGAGGCAGAATAAAGGCCAGCAACGAGGAGGAAGAGGCAAGATAAAGGTGAGCAACGAGTGAAAAGAGGCAGAATAAAGGTCAGGAAAGAGCAGAAAGAGGCAGAATAAAGGTGAGAAATTAACAAAAAGAGGCAGGATGAGGTTCTGCAACAAACAGAAAGAGGCAGAATAAAGGCCAGAAAGGAATTGTAAGAGGCAAAATAAAGTAGAGAGATGAGCAGAAAGAGGCGGAATAAAGGTCTGAAATGAACAGAAAGAGGCAGAATAAAGGTAAAAAATAAGAAGAAAAGACCAAATAACGAGCAGGAAGGGGCAACATGTAGGTGAGAAATTAGCAGAAAAAATCAAATAAAGGTTAGCAACAAGCAGAAAGAAGCAAAATAAAGGTGAGGTACAAGCAGAGGTGACGACTAAAAGACAGAAGCGAGCAGAAAGTGGCAAAATAAAGGTGAGAAATGAGCAGAAAGAAGCAAAATAAAGGTCAAAAAGGAGAAGCAATGTCCAGAATATAGGTCATAAACGAGCATAGAGAGAAAATATATCAGTAAGAAATGAGCAGAAAGAGACATATTGAAGGTGAGAAACGAGCGGCAAAAGTCAAAATCAAGGTGAGAAACTAGCATCAAGAGGCAAAAAAAAAGGTGAGAAATTAGCTGAAAGAGGCAAAATAAAGGTCAACACCAAGCAGCAAGAGGCAAAATAAATGTGGGAAATGAGCAGAAAGAGGCAGAATAAAGGTCTGAAACGAGCAGTAAGAGGCAAAAAGAGGTCAGAAATTATAAGAAAGAGGCAAAATGAAGGTGAGGAATGAGCAGAAAGAAGCAGAATAAAGGTCGGAAACCAGCAGAAAGAGGTCAGAAATGAGAGTTAAGAGGCAAAATAAAGGTGAGAAACGAGTAGAAACAGACAAGATGAAGGTGGCAAATGAGCAGCAAGAGGCAAAATAAAGGTGAGAAACGAACAGAAAGAGGCAGAAAAAAGTTGAGATGGAAGCAGATTGAGGCAGAATAAATGTCCGAAATGAGCAGAAAGAGGCAGAATAGAGGTCAGGAACAAGCAGAAAGAGGCAATATAATGGTCAGAAATAAGCAGAAATAGACAAAATAACGGTCAGCAACAAGCAGAAAGAGGCAAAATAGAGGTGAGAAATGAGCAAAACGAGGCAGAATAAAGGTCAGAAATGTGAAGAAGGGGCAAAATAAAGGTGATAAATGAGCAAAAAAGGCAAAATGAAGGTGAGAAATTAGTAGAAAGAATAAAATAAAGATAATTAACAAGCAGAAAGAGGCACAATAAAGGTGAGAAAAGAGCAGAAAGAGGTGACTAAAGGACAGAAGCGAGCAGAAAGAGACAGAATAAAATCCAGCAACAAGCAGAAAGAGACAAGATAAAGGTGAGAAACGACAAGAAGGAGGCAGAATCAATGTCAGAAGGGAGAAGAAAGAGGCAGAATAGAGGTAAAAAAATGAGCAGCAATATCCAGAATATAGGTCATAAACGAGCAGAGAGAAAATATAAAGGTGAGAAACTAGCAGAAAGAGGCAAAATGAAGGTCCGACAAGAGCTGGAAGAGAAAATTTAATGGTCACCAAAGAGCAGAAAGAGGCAAAATAAAGGTGAGAAACGAGCAAAAAGAGGTAGACGGATGCTCCGCAACAAGCAGAAAGAGGCAGAATAAAGGTTAGAAATGAGCAGATAGAGGCAGAATAAAGTTCAGAAATGAGAAGAAAGAAGCAAAGTAAAGGTGAGAAATTAGTGGAAAGAATAAAATAAGGGTGAGAAATTAGCAGAAAGAGGCAAAATAAAGGTGAGAATCAAGCAGAAAGAGGTGACTAAAGGACAGAAAGAGGCAGAATAAAGGCCAGCAACGAGCAGAAAGAGGCAAGATAAGGTGAGCAACTAGTGAAAAGAGGCAGAATAAAGGTCAGGAAAGAGCAGATAGAGGCAAAATAAAGGTGAGAAATGAACAAAAAGAGGCAGGAGGAGGTTCTGCAACAAACAGAAAGAGGTAGAATAAAGGCCAGAGAGGAGTTGCAAGAGGCAAAATAAAGTAGAGAGATGAGAAGTAAGAGGCAGAATAAAGGTCTGAAATGAGCAGAAGGAGGCAGAGTAAAGGTGAGAAATGAGAAGAAAGACAAAATAAAGGTAAGACACTAGCAGAAAGAGGCAAAATGTAGGTGAGAAATTAGCAGAAAGAATCAAATAAAGGTTAGCAACAAGCAGAAAGAGGCAAAATAAAGGTGAGGAACAAGCAGAAGTGACGACTAAAAGACAGAAGCGAACAGAAAGTGGCAAAATAAAGGCCAGCAACGAGCAGAAAGAGGCAAAATTAAGGTGAGAAACGAGCAGAAAGAAGCAGAATAACGGCCTGAAAAGAGCAGGAAGAGGCAGAATAAAAGTCAGCAACAAGTAGAAAGAAGCAAAATAAAGGTATGAAATGAGCAGAAGGAGGCAGAATAAATGTCAGAAGGGAGAAGAAAGAAGCAGAATAAGGGTAAAAAAGGAGCAGCAATATCCAGAATATAGGTCATAAACGAGCAAAGAGAGAAAATATGAAGGTGAGAAATGAGCTGAAAGAGGCTAAATGAAGGTGACAAATGAACAAAAAGAGGCCGAAAAAAGGTGAGATGGGAGCAGACAGAGCCAGAATAAATGTCCGAAATGAGCAGTAAGAGGCAGTATAGATGTCAGGAACAAGCAGAAAGAGGCAATATAAGGGTCAGAAACAAGCAGAAAGAGGCGAAATAAAGGTGTGAAACCAGCAGAAATAGACAAAATAAATGACCGCAACAAGCAGAAAGAGCCAAAATAAAGGTGAAGAATTAGCAGAACGAGGCAGAATAAAGGTCAGAAATGAGAAGAGGCAAAATAAACGTGAGAAATGAGCAGGAGGCACAATAAAGGTGAGAAATGAACAGAAAGAGGTGACTAAAGGACAGAAGCGAGCAGAAAGAGGCAGAATAAAATCTAGCAACGAGCAGAAAGAGGCAAGATAAAGGTGAGAAACAGGCAGAGGGAGGTAGAATCAATGTCAGAAAGGAGAAGAAAGAGGCAGAATAGAGGTAAAAAAGGAGCAGAAATATCCAGAATATAGGTCATAAACGAGCAGAGACAAAATATAAAGGTGTCTAACTAGCAGAAAGAGGCAAAATGAAGGTCAGAAATTAGCTGAAAGAGGCAATTTAATGGTCACCAAAGAGCAGAAAGAGGCAAAATAAAGGTGAGAAATTAGCAAAAAGAGGTAGACGGATGCTCCGCAACAAGCAGAAAGAGGCAGAATAAAGGTTAGAAATGAGCAGATAGAGGCAGAATAAAGTTCAGAAATGAGAAGAAAGAAGCAAAATAAAGGTGAGAAATTAGTGTAAAGAATAAAATAAGGGTGAGAAACAAGCAGAAAGAGGCAAAATAAAGGTGAGAATCAAGCAGAAAGAGGTGACTAAAGGACAGAAAAGAGCAGAAAGAGGCAGAATAAAGGCCAGCAACGAGCAGAACGAGGCAAGATAAGGTAAGGAACTAGTGAAAAGATGCAGAATAAAGGTCAGGAAAGAGCAGATAGAGGCAGAATAAAGGTGAGAAATGAACAAAAAGAGGCAGGATGAGGTTAGCAACGAGCAGAAAGAGGTAGAATAAAGGCCAGACAGGAGTTGCAAGAGGCAAAATGAAGTAGAGAGATGAGAAGAAAGAGACAAAATAAAGGTATGAAATGAGCAGAAAGAGGCAGAAGAAAGGTCAGAAATGAGAAGAAAGATAAAATAAAGGTGAGAATCAAGCAGAAAGAGGTGACTAAAGGACAGAAAGAGGCAGAATAAAGGCCAGCAACGAGCAGAAAGAGGCAAGATAAGGTGAGCAACTAGTGAAAAGAGGCAGAATAAAGGTCAGGAAAGAGCAGATAGAGTCAGAATAAAGGTGAGAAATGAACAAAAAGAGGCAGGATGAGGTTCTGCAACAAACAGAAAGAGGTAGAATAAAGGCCAGAGAGGAGTTGCAAGAGGCAAAATAAAGTAGAGAGATGAGAAGTAAGAGGCAGAATAAAGGTCTGAAATGAGCAGAAGGAGGCAGAGTAAAGGTGAGAAATGAGAAGAAAGACAAAATAAAGGTAAGAAACTAGCAGAAAGAGGCAAAATGTAGGTGAGAAATTAGGAGAAAGAATCAAATAAAGGTTAGCAACAAGCAGAAAGAGGCAAAATAAAGGTGAGGAACAAGCAGAAGTGACGACTAAAAGACAGAAGCGAACAGAAAGTGGCAAAATAAAAGCCAGCAACGAGCAGAAAGAGGCAAGATTAAGGTGAGAAACGAGCAGAAAGAAGCTGAATAACGGCCTGAAAAGAGCAGAAAGAGGCAGAATAAAGGTCAGCAACAAGCAGAAAGAAGCAAAATAAAGGTATGAAATGAGCAGAAGGAGGCAGAATAAATGTCAGAAGGGAGAAGAAAGAAGCAGAATAAAGGTAAAAAAGGAGCAGCAATATCCAGAATATAGGTCATAAACGAGCAAAGAGAGAAAATATGAAGGTGAGAAATGAGCTGAAAGAGGCTAAATGAAGGTGAGAAATGAACAAAAAGAGGCCGAAAAAAGGTGAGATGGGAGCAGACAGAGCCAGAATAAATGTCCGAAATGAGCAGTAAGAGGCAGAATAGATGTCAGGAACAAGCAGAAAGAGTCAAGTCAAGTCAAGTCAAAGAATTTATATAGCGCACTACATACCCAGGGGGTCTCAAGGCGCTAAGGAGGGGGGGGAGGATTACTTGTCAAATATCCACGTTTTAAGTTGCTTTCTGAAAGCTAGGTGGTTCTGGGTAAGGCGAAGGTGAGTGGGGAGTGAGTTCCATGTTTTAGCAGCCAGGTAAGAGAAGGATCTGCCTCCCATGGTGGTCTTGTTGATGCGAGGTACAGTGGCGAGGGCTTGGCTGGAGGAACGAAGTTGGCGGGAGGGGGTGTAGAAGGACAGTCTTGAGTTGAGGCATTCTGGTCCGATGTCGTAGAGTGATTTGTGTGCGTGGGTTAGCAGTCGGAAAGTGATTCTCTTATTGACGGGTAGCCAGTGGAGGTCTTTCAGGTGACCAGAGATGTGTTCGTTGCGTGGGATGTCTAATATGATTCTGGCTGAGGCGTTTTGGATTCGTTGGAGTTTCTTTTGGAGTTTAGCGGTAGTGCCTGCGTAAAGGGTGTTTCCGTAGTCCAGTCGGCTCGTGACCAAAGCATGGGTGACTGTTTTCCTGGTTTCGGTGGGGATCCATCGAAATGTTTTTTTGAGCATGCGAAGAATGTTGAAGCAAGATGAGGATACGGCGCTGACTTGTCTGTTCATTGAAAGGGAAGAATCCAGGATAACGCCTAGGTTCCGTGCGTGGTCTGTCGGGATGGGTGCTTTTCCAAGGGCTTCCGGCCACCAAGAGTCATCCCATGCAGAGGGGGATGTACCTAGGATGAGGACTTCTGTTTTATCTGAGTTCAGTTTCAGGCGGCTGTGTTTCATCCATTCAGCAACTTCTTTCATTCCTTCGTGTAGGTTAGTTTTGGCGGTGCTGGGGTCCTTGGTGAGAGAAAGGATCAGTTGAGTGTCATCCGCGTAAGAGATGATGTTGAGGTTGTGTTGGCGGGCGATGGTCGCGAGGGGGCTCATGTATACGTTGAAGAGGGTGGGGCTGAGAGAGGATCCTTGTGGTACGCCACAGATGACTTCGGTGGCCTCGGACTTGAATGGTGGAAGGCGGACTCTCTGGGTTCTTCCGGTGAGGAACGAAGTGATCCATTCAAGTGCTTTTCCATGTATTCCGATGTTGGTGAGGCGTTGTAAAAGGGTGCTGTGGCAGACTGTGTCGAATGCTGCAGAGAGGTCGAGGAGGATGAGGGCGACTGTATCTCCATTGTCCAGTAGAGTTCGAATGTCGTCTGTTGCTGCGATGAGGGCGGTCTCAGTGCTGTGTTTTGCTCGGAAGCCAGATTGTGAGGAGTCGAGGGATTTGTTGGCTTCGAGGAAAGCGGCGAGCTGGTTGTTGACAGCTTTCTCGATGACTTTGGCCGGGAATGGGAGGAGCGAGATGGGGCGGTAATTTTTGAGTTCGGTGGGGTCCGCTGTGGGTTTTTTCAGAAGGGCGGTGAGTTCAGCGTGTTTCCAGTTTTCTGGAAAGGTGGCGGAGTTGAAGGAGCAGTTGATGACGTCTCGGAGGTGCGGTGCAATGACGGAGTCTGCTTTGTTGAAGATGTGGTGAGGGCATGGGTCTGTGGGGGATCCTGAGTGGATGGAGTTCATTAGGCGGATGGTGTCCTCAGTGGAGATTGGGTTCCAGTCGTTAAGGGTGTTCGCGGGGGGAGAGTGTTCAGCATGTGGTTGGGTGGGTTGGGCTCCGGGTTGGTTGTCGAAGCTGTTGTGGATGTCTGCAATCTTGTTGTGGAAGAATGAGGCTAGGGAGTCGCAGAGGGCTTGAGAGGGGGTGATGTCGTTGGAGTTGGCCGAGGGATTGGAAAACTCCTTGACGATGTTGAAAAGTTCCTTGCTGTTGTGGGCGTTGTTGTCAAGTCGATCCTTGAATGCGGTTTTCTTGGCCTTTCGGATTAGTTGGTGGTGAGTGCGGGTGGCGTTTTTGAAGGCGTCCTTGGTGCTGGTGGTTGGGTCTTTTTTCCACGCTTTTTCAAGGGTGCGGCAGAGTTTCTTGGACTTCTTAAGATCATCGTTGAACCATGAGGCCTTCTTGTTGCCAGGTTTGCTTTGGCGTTTTTTCAGTGGTGCTAAGGTGTCGGCAGTGTTGGATAACCATAGGGTGAAGTTGGCGGCGGCTAGGTTTGGGTCCGAGGAGTGGGCTGGGGTGTTTAGAAGGAGCGATGAGGAGATCTGGTCGGTGGTGATTTTGTTCCAGTTTCTTTGCAGAGTTGGTTGGAGGTGGTTGGTGGGTTTGGGCTTGTTGTAGGTGAAGTGGACGCAGCTGTGGTCAGTCCAGAGGAGATCCGTAGTGTGGCTGAAGGAGACATGATTGCTGGAGGTGAAGATGGGGTCGAGTGTGTGACCTGCGATGTGGGTGGGGGAAGTGACCAGTTGTTTAAGTCCGAGGTTGGCGAGGTTGTCCAGGAGGGTGGTGGTGTTGCGGTCGTTGATCTTTTCAAGGTGAAAGTTGAGGTCTCCCAGAAGGATGTATTCTTTTGAGGGGAGCGCGTGTGGGGTGATGAAGTCCGTGATGTCTTCACTGAATTTTGCGCGGGGTCCTGGTGGTCTGTAGAGGAGGGTGCCTCTGAGTGTGGTTTTGGGGTCGATGTGGATTTGGAAGTGAAGGTGTTCGGAGTTGGCGAGGTTGGCGTCAGAGCTGGTTGAGATGCGGATTGATTTCTTGTGGACGATAGCGATTCCTCCTCCTGTGTGGCTGGTACGGTCTTTGCGAGTGATCTTATAGTCTTCAGGGATGGCAATGGTGATGTCTGGGGCGGAGGAAGCGTTCATCCATGTTTCCGTTAGGAAGGCGACGTCCGGGGAGGTGGTGTCAAGTAGATTCCATAGGTCAATGGCGTGCCTGTGGACTGAACGGGTGTTGAGAAGGATGCATTGTAGGTGGTTGGGGTCGGGAGTCAGTGGGGTGGTCGTAGCGGAGATGTTGTCGGTGCCGCTGAATTTGCAGGAGTAGCAGGAGAAAGGTCCATGGGTTTGTCCGGGGGCGGCTTGGACGCAGTTGGGGGCGCGACCGGGGTTAAGGGCTAGGAGGGCGGCGGCATCGTAGGTGATGCGGGGGGGCTGGGCAGCGCGAGGGGCAGGGGGTCTGGCGCTGGGCGCGGTCCAGGCGCGGACGGGCGTAGACGGGCTTACCTTTGGCGCACCTTCGGCGCGGATTGGGCGCGGTCGCTGCGCGTGGACGCTGCACGTTAGGTCATTGGTCATAAATGGATGGTGAAGGGGGCGGAGCGTGGGAGGGGCAGCAGCTGGGAGGAGGCGGTGGCGGGAGGAGGGGCGGACCAGGGGAAAAACCAAAACACAAAATGGAGGGTCAAAGGCCAGGGGCAGCAAATGCACAGCGTGAAACGAGTCTTACACGCACAAAATAGCAGAAAAGTCTGAGTTACAGCCTCAGAGACGTCGCGCTGCTAATTAAATAAATAAGGCGACAGTGCGGCACATATAAATAATTAAAGCGACAATGCAGCGCAATTCAGAGAGTACAGTTCAGCGCTATGGAGCGACAGTGCAGCGCTAGCAGTTAAATAAATAAAGGACAATGCAGCGTTAGGAGCTGAAATGCAGGGAAACAGACGATACCAGCGTGTAGCTCAGCTGTGGCGTGGGGGAGCAACCGGACTGAATGAGGGTCCAGGCGGTCACAAGGAGCTCGGGAGCGAGGAAGGGTATTACTCGTGGGTGGGAGGGGCAGCAGCTGGGAGGAGGCGGTGGCGGGAGGAGGGGCGGACCAGGGGAAAAACCAAAACACAAAATGGAGGGTCAAAGGCCAGGGGCAGCAAATGCACAGCGTGAAACGAGTCTTACACGCACAAAACAGCAGAAAAGTCTGAGTTACAGCCTCAGAGACGTCGCGCTGCTAATTAAATAAATAAGGCGACAGTGCGGCACATATAAATAATTAAAGCGACAATGCAGCGCAATTCAGAGAGTACAGTTCAGCGCTATGGAGCGACAGTGCAGCGCTAGCAGTTAAATAAATAAAGGACAATGCAGCGTTAGGAGCTGAAATGCAGGGAAACAGACGATACCAGCGTGTAGCTCAGCTGTGGCGTGGGGGAGCAACCGGACTGAATGAGGGTCCAGGCGGTCACAAGGAGCTCGGGAGCGAGGAAGGGTATTACTCGTGGGTGGGAGGGGCAGCAGCTGGGAGGAGGCGGTGGCGGGAGGAGGGGCGGACCAGGGGAAAAACCAAAACACAAAATGGAGGGTCAAAGGCCAGGGGCAGCAAATGCACAGCGTGAAACGAGTCTTACACGCACAAAACAGCAGAAAAGTCTGAGTTACAGCCTCAGAGACGTCGCGCTGCTAATTAAATAAATAAGGCGACAGTGCGGCACATATAAATAATTAAAGCGACAATGCAGCGCAATTCAGAGAGTACAGTTCAGCGCTATGGAGCGACAGTGCAGCGCTAGCAGTTAAATAAATAAAGGACAATGCAGCGTTAGGAGCTGAAATGCAGGGAAACAGACGATACCAGCGTGTAGCTCAGCTGTGGCGTGGGGGAGCAACCGGACTGAATGAGGGTCCAGGCGGTCAAAGAGGCAATATAATGGTCAGAAACAAGCAGAAAGAGGCGAAATAAAGGTGTGAAACCCGCAGAAATAGACAAAATAAAGGACAGCAACAAGCAGAAAGAGCCAAAATAAAGGTGAGAAATTAGCAGAACGCGGCAGAATAAAGGTCAGAAATGAGAAGAGGCAAAATAAAGGTGAGAAATGAGCAGAAAGAGGCACAATAAAGGTGAGAAATGAACAGAAAGAGGTGACTAAAGGACAGAAGCGAGCAGAAAGAGGCAGAATAAAATCTAGCAACGAGCAGAAAGAGGCAAGATAAAGGTGAGAAACAGGCAGAAGGAGGTAGAATCAATGTCAGAAAGAAGAAAGAGGCAGAATAGAGGTAAAAAAGGAGCAGAAATATCCAGAATATAGGTCATACACGAGCAGAGAGAAAATATAAAGGTGTCTAACTAGCAGAAAGAGGCAAAATGAAGGTCAGAAATGAGCTAAAAGAGGCAATTTAATGGTCACCAAAGAGCAGAAAGAGGCAAAATAAAGGTGAGAAATTAGCAAAAAGAGGTAGACGGATGCTCCGCAACAAGCAAGAAGAGGCAGAATAAAGGTTAGAAATGAGCAGATAGAGGCAGAATAAAGTTTAGAAATGAGAAGAAAGAAGCAAAATAAAGGTGAGAAATTAGTGGAAAGAATAAAATAAGGGTGAGAAACAAGCAGAAAGAGGCGAAATAAAGGTGTGAAACCAGCAGAAATAGACAAAATAAAGGACAGCAACAATCAGAAAGAGCCAAAAATAAAGGTGGGAAATTTGCAGAACAAGGCAGAATAAAGGTCAGAAATGAGAAGAGGCAAAATAAAGGTGAGAAATGAGCAGAAAGAGGCACAATAAAGGTGAGAAATGAACAGAAAGAGGTGACTAAAGGACAGAAGCGAGCAGAAAGAGGCAGAATAAAATCTAGCAACGAGCAGAAAGAGGCAAGATAAAGGTGAGAAACAGGCAGAAGGAGGTAGAATCAATGTCAGAAAGGAGAAGAAAGAGGCAGAATAGAGGTAAAAAAGGAGCAGAAATATCCAGAATATAGGTCATAAACGAGCAGAGAGAAAATATAAAGGTGTCTAACTAGCAGAAAAAGGAGGCAAAATGAAGGTCAGAAATGAGCTGAAAGAGGCAATTTAATGGTCACCAAAGAGCAGAAAGAGGCAAAATAAAGGTGAGAAATTAGCAAAAAGAGGTAGACGGATGCTCCGCAACAAGCAGAAAGAGGCAGAATAAAGGTTAGAAATGAGCAGATAGAGGCAGAATAAAGTTCAGAAATGAGAAGAAAGAAGCAAAATAAAGGTGAGAAATTAGTGGAAAGAATAAAATAAGGGTGAGAAACAAGCAGAAAGAGGCAAAATAAAGGTGAGAATCAAGCAGAAAGAGGTGACTAAAGGACAGGAAAGAGCAGAAAGAGGCAGAATAAAGGCCAGCAACGAGCAGAAAGAGGCAAGATAAGGTGAGCAACTAGTGAAAAGAGGCAGAATAAAGGTCAGGAAAGAGCAGATAGAGTCAGAATAAAGGTGAGAAATGAACAAAAAGAGGCAGGATGAGGTTCTGCAACAAACAGAAAGAGGTAGAATAAAGGCCAGAGAGGAGTTGCAAGAGGCAAAATAAAGTAGAGAGATGAGAAGTAAGAGGCAGAATAAAGGTCTGAAATGAGCAGAAGGAGGCAGAGTAAAGGTGAGAAATGAGAAGAAAGACAAAATAAAGGTAAGAAACTAGCAGAAAGAGGCAAAATGTAGGTGAGAAATTAGCAGAAAGAATCAAATAAAGGTTAGCAACAAGCAGAAAGAGGCAAAATAAAGGTGAGGAACAAGCAGAAGTGACGACTAAAAGACAGAAGCGAACAGAAAGTGGCAAAATAAAGGCCAGCAACGAGCAGAAAGAGGCAAGATTAAGGTGAGAAACGAGCAGAAAGAAGCAGAATAACGGCCTGAAAAGAGCAGAAAGAGGCAGAATAAAGGTCAGCAACAAGCAGAAAGAAGCAAAATAAAGGTATGAAATGAGCAGAAGGAGGCAGAATAAATGTCAGAAGGGAGAAGAAAGAAGCAGAATAAAGGTAAAAAAGGAGCAGCAATATCCAGTATATAGGTCATAAACGAGCAAAGAGAGAAAATATGAAGGTGAGAAATGAGCTGAAAGAGGCTAAATGAAGGTGAGAAATGAACAGAAAGAGGCCGGAAAAAGGTGAGATGGGAGCTGACAGAGCCAGAATAAATGTCCGAAATGAGCAGTAAAAGGCAGAATAGATGTCAGGAACAAGCAGAAAGAGGCAATATAATGGTCAGAAACAAGCAGAAAGAGGAGAAATTAGGTGTGAAACCAGCAGAACTAGACAAAATAAAGGACGGCAACAAGCAGAAAGAGCCAAAAATAAAGGTGGGAAATTTGCAGAACAAGGCAGAATAAAGGTCAGAAATGAGAAGAGGCAAAATAAAGGTGAGAAATGAGCAGAAAGAGGCACAATAAAGGTGAGAAATGAACAGAAAGAGGTGACTAAAGGACAGAAGCGAGCAGAAAGAGGCAGAATAAAATCCAGCAACGAGCAGAAAGAGGCAAGATAAAGGTGAGAAACAGGCAGAAGGAGGTAGAATCAATGTCAGAAAGGAGAAGAAAGAGGCAGAATAGAGGTAAAAAAGGAGCAGAAATATCCAGAATATAGGTCATAAACGAGCAGAGAGAAAATATAAAGGTGTCTAACTAGCAGAAAGAGGCAAAATGAAGGTCAGAAATGATCTGAAAGAGGCAATTTAAAGGTCACCAAAGAGCAGAAAGAGGCAAAATAAAGGTGAGAAATTAGCAAAAAGAGGTAGACGAATGCTCCGCAACAAGCAGAAAGAGGCAGAATAAAGGTTAGAAATGAGCAGATAGAGGCAGAATAAAGTTCAGAAATGAGAAGAAAGAAGCAAAATAAAGGTGAGAAATTAGTGGAAAGAATAAAAAAAAAGGGTGAGAAACAAGCAGAAAGAGGCAAAATAAAGGTGAGAATCAAGGAGAAAGAGGTGACTAAAGGACAGAAAAGAGCAGAAAGAGGCAGAATAAAGGCCAGCAACGAGCAGAAAGAGGCAAGATAAGGTAAGGAACTAGTGAAAAGATGCAGAATAAAGGTCAGGAAAGAGCAGATAGAGGCAGAATAAAGGTGAGAAATGAACAAAAAGAGGCAGGATGAGGTTCTGCATCAAGCAGAAAGAGGTAGAATAAAGGCCAGAGAGGAGTTGCAAGAGGCAAAATGAAGTAGAGAGATGAGAAGAAAGAGACAAAATAAAGGTATGAAATGAGCAGAAAGAGGCAGAAGAAAGGTCAGAAATTAGAAGAAAAGATAAAATAAAGGTGAGAATCAAGCAGAAAGAGTTGACTAAAGGACACAAAGAGGCAGAATAAAGGCCAGCAACGAGCAGAAAGAGGCAAGATAAGGTGAGCAACAAGTGAAAAGAGGCAGAATAAAGGTCAGGAAAGAGCAGATAGAGGCAAGATAAAGGTGAGAAACAGGCAGAAGGAGGTAGAATCAATGTCAGAAAGGAGAAGAAAGAGGCAGAATAGAGGTAAAAAAGGAGCAGAAATATCCAGAATATAGGTCATAAACGAGCAGAGAGAAAATATAAAGGTGTCTAACTAGCAGAAAAAGGAGGCAAAATGAAGGTCAGAAATGAGCTGAAAGAGGCAATTTAATGGTCACCAAAGAGCAGAAAGAGGCAAAATAAAGGTGAGAAACGAGCAAAAAGAGGTAGACGGATGCTCCGCAACAAGCAGAAAGAGGCAGAATAAAGGTTAGAAATGAGCAGATAGAGGCAGAATAAAGTTCAGAAATGAGAAGAAAGAAGCAAAGTAAAGGTGAGAAATTAGTGGAAAGAATAAAATAAGGGTGAGAAATTAGCAGAAAGAGGCAAAATAAAGGTGAGAATCAAGCAGAAAAAGGTGACTAAAGGACAGAAAGAGGCAGAATAAAGGCCAGCAACGAGCAGAAAGAGGCAAGATAAGGTGAGCAACTAGTGAAAAGAGGCAGAATAAAGGTCAGGAAAGAGCAGATAGAGTCAGAATAAAGGTGAGAAATGAACAAAAAGAGGCAGGATGAGGTTCTGCAACAAACAGAAAGAGGTAGAATAAAGGCCAGAGAGGAGTTGCAAGAGGCAAAATAAAGTAGAGAGATGAGAAGTAAGAGGCAGAATAAAGGTCTGAAATGAGCAGAAGGAGGCAGAGTAAAGGTGAGAAATGAGAAGAAAGACAAAATAAAGGTAAGAAACTAGCAGAAAGAGGCAAAATGTAGGTGAGAAATTAGCAGAAAGAATCAAATAAAGGTTAGCAACAAGCAGAAAGAGGCAAAATAAAGGTGAGGAACAAGCAGAAGTGACGACTAAAAGACAGAAGCGAACAGAAAGTGGCAAAATAAAGGCCAGCAACGAGCAGAAAGAGGCAAGATTAAGGTGAGAAACGAGCAGAAAGAAGCAGAATAACGGCCTGAAAAGAGCAGAAAGAGGCAGAATAAAGGTCAGCAACAAGCAGAAAGAAGCAAAATAAAGGTATGAAATGAGCAGAAGGAGGCAGAATAAATGTCAGAAGGGAGAAGAAAGAAGCAGAATAAAGGTAAAAAAGGAGCAGCAATATCCAGTATATAGGTCATAAACGAGCAAAGAGAGAAAATATGAAGGTGAGAAATGAGCTGAAAGAGGCTAAATGAAGGTGAGAAATGAACAGAAAGAGGCCGGAAAAAGGTGAGATGGGAGCTGACAGAGCCAGAATAAATGTCCGAAATGAGCAGTAAGAGGCAGAATAGATGTCAGGAACAAGCAGAAAGAGGCAATATAATGGTCAGAAACAAGCAGAAAGAGGAGAAATTAGGTGTGAAACCAGCAGAACTAGACAAAATAAAGGACGGCAACAAGCAGAAAGAGCCAAAAATAAAGGTGGGAAATTTGCAGAACAAGGCAGAATAAAG
Organism: Lissotriton helveticus; assembly: GCF_964261635.1. Classification (NCBI taxonomy): domain Eukaryota; kingdom Metazoa; phylum Chordata; class Amphibia; order Caudata; family Salamandridae; genus Lissotriton; species Lissotriton helveticus. The sequence continues at coordinate 833,663,038 of NC_136070.1, forward strand.
GTCAGAAATGAGAAGAGGCAAAATAAAGGTGAGAAATGAGCAGAAAGAGGCACAATAAAGGTGAGAAATGAACAGAAAGAGGTGACTAAAGGACAGAAGCGAGCAGAAAGAGGCAGAATAAAATCCAGCAACGAGCAGAAAGAGGCAAGATAAAGGTGAGAAACAGGCAGAAGGAGGTAGAATCAATGTCAGAAAGGAGAAGAAAGAGGCAGAATAGAGGTAAAAAAGGAGCAGAAATATCCAGAATATAGGTCATAAACGAGCAGAGAGAAAATATAAAGGTGTCTAACTAGCAGAAAGAGGCAAAATGAAGGTCAGAAATGATCTGAAAGAGGCAATTTAAAGGTCACCAAAGAGCAGAAAGAGGCAAAATAAAGGTGAGAAATTAGCAAAAAGAGGTAGACGAATGCTCCGCAACAAGCAGAAAGAGGCAGAATAAAGGTTAGAAATGAGCAGATAGAGGCAGAATAAAGTTCAGAAATGAGAAGAAAGAAGCAAAATAAAGGTGAGAAATTAGTGGAAAGAATAAAAAAAGGGTGAGAAACAAGCAGAAAGAGGCAAAATAAAGGTGAGAATCAAGGAGAAAGAGGTGACTAAAGGACGAAAAAGAGCAGAAAGAGGCAGAATAAAGGCCAGCAACGAGCAGAAAGAGGCAAGATAAGGTAAGGAACTAGTGAAAAGATGCAGAATAAAGGTCAGGAAAGAGCAGATAGAGGCAGAATAAAGGTGAGAAATGAACAAAAAGAGGCAGGATGAGGTTCTGCATCAAGCAGAAAGAGGTAGAATAAAGGCCAGAGAGGAGTTGCAAGAGGCAAAATGAAGTAGAGAGATGAGAAGAAAGAGACAAAATAAAGGTATGAAATGAGCAGAAAGAGGCAGAAGAAAGGTCAGAAATTAGAAGAAAAGATAAAATAAAGGTGAGAATCAAGCAGAAAGAGTTGACTAAAGGACACAAAGAGGCAGAATAAAGGCCAGCAACGAGCAGAAAGAGGCAAGATAAGGTGAGCAACAAGTGAAAAGAGGCAGAATAAAGGTCAGGAAAGAGCAGATAGAGGCAGAATAAAGGTGAGAAATGAACAACAAGAGGCAGGATGAGGTTCTGCAACAAACAGAAAGAGGTAGAATAAAGGCCAGAGAGGAGTTGCAAGAGGTTAAAATAAAGTAGAGAGATGAGCAGTAAGAGGCAGAATAAAGGTCTGAAATGAGCAGAAGGAGGCAGAGTAAAGGTGAGAAATGAGAAGAAAGACAAAATAAAGGTAAGACACTAGCAGAAAGAGGCAAAATGTAGGTGAGAAATTAGCAGAAAGAATCAAATAAAGGTTAGCAACAAGCAGAAAGAGGCAAAATAAAGGTGAGGAACAAGCAGAAGTGACGACTAAAAGACATAAGCGAACAGAAAGTGGCAAAATAAAGGCCAGCAATGAGCAGAAAGAGGCAAGATTAAGGTGAGAAACGAGCAGAAAGAAGCAGAATAACGGCCTGAAAAGAGCAGAAAGAGGCAGAATAAAGGTCAGCAACAAGCAGAAAGAAGCAAAATAAAGGTATGAAATGAGCAGAAGGAGGCAGAATAAGTGTCAGAAGGGAGAAGAAAGAAGCAGAATAAAGGTAAAAAAGGAGCAGCAATATCCAGAATATAGGTCAGAAACGAGCAAAGAGAGAAAATATGAAGGTGAGAAATGAGCTGAAAGAGGCTAAATGAAGGTGAGAAATGAACAGAAAGAGGCCGAAAAAAGGTGAGATGGGAGCAGACAGAGCCAGAATAAATGTCTGAAATGAGCAGTAAGAGGCAGTATAGATGTCAGGAACAAGCAGAAAGAGGCGAAATAAAGTTGTGAAACCAGCAGAAATAGACAAAATAAAGGACAGCAACAAGCAGAAATAGCCAAAATAAAGGTGAGAAATTAGCAGAACGAGGCAGAATAAAGGTCAGAAATGAGAAGAGGCAAAATAAAGGTGAGAAATGAGCAGAAAGAGGCACAATAAAGGTGAGAAATGAACAGAAAGAGGTGACTAAAGGACAGAAGCGAGCAGAAAGAGGCAGAATAAAATCTAGCAACGAGCAGAAAGAGGCAAGATAAAGGTGAGAAACAGGCAGAAGGAGGTAGAATCAATGTCAGAAAGAAGAAAGAGGCAGAATAGAGGTAAAAAAGGAGCAGAAATATCCAGAATATAGGTCATACACGAGCAGAGAGAAAATATAAAGGTGTCTAACTAGCAGAAAGAGGCAAAATGAAGGTCAGAAATGAGCTTAAAGAGGCAATTTAATGGTCACCAAAGAGCAGAAAGAGGCAAAATAAAGGTGAGAAATTAGCAAAAAGAGGTAGACGGTTGCTCCGCAACAAGCAGGAAGAGGCAGAATAAAGGTTAGAAATGAGCAGATAGAGGCAGAATAAAGTTTAGAAATGAGAAGAAAGAAGCAAAATAAAGGTGAGAAATTAGTGGAAAGAATAAAATAAGGGTGAGAAACAAGCAGAAAGAGGCAAAATAAAGGTGAGAATCAAGCAGAAAGAGGTGACTAAAGGACAGAAAAGAGCAGAAAGAGGCAGAATAAAGGCCAGCAACGAGCAGAAAGAGGCAAGATAAGGTAAGGAACTAGTGAAAAGATGCAGAATAAAGGTCAGGAAAGAGCAGATAGAGGCAGAATAAAGGTGAGAAATGAACAAAAAGAGGCAGGATGAGGTTCTGCATCAAGCAGAAAGAGGTAGAATAAAGGCCAGAGAGGAGTTGCAAGAGGCAAAATGAAGTAGAGAGATGAGAAGAAAGAGACAGAATAAAGGTATGAAATGAGCAGAAAGAGGCAGAAGAAAGGTCAGAAATGAGAAGAAAAGATAAAATAAAGGTGAGAAATGAGCAGAAAGAGGCGAAATGTAGGTGTGAAATTAGCAGAAAGAATCAAATAAAGGTTAGCAACAAGCAGGACGAGGAAAAATAAAGGTAAGGAACAAGCAGAAGTGACGACTAAAAGACAGAAGCGAGCAGAAAGTGGCAAGAAAAAGGTGAGAAAGGAGCAGAAAGAAGCAGTATAACGGACTGAAAAGAGCGGAAATAGGCAGAATAAAGGTCAGCAACAAGCAGAAAGAAGCAAAATAAAGGTAAGAAATGAGCAGCAGGAGGCAGAATAAATGTCAGAAGGGAGAAGGAAGAAGGAGAATAAAGGTCAAAACGGAACAGCAATATCCAGGATATAGGTAATCAACTAGCAAAGAGAGAAAATATAACGGTGAGAAATGTGCAGAAAGAATGAAGGTGAGAAACGAGCGGCCAAAGTCAAAAACAAGGTGAGGAACTAGCATAAAGAGGCAAAATAAAGTTGAAAAATGAGCTGAAAGAGGCTAAATAAAGGTCAGCAACGAGCAGCAAGAGGCAAAATAAAGGTGGAAAATGAGCAGAAAGAGGCAGAATAACGGTCTAAAACGAGCAGTAAGAGGCAGAAAGAGGTCAGAAATTATACGAAAGAGGCAAAATAAAGGTGAGAAACGAGCAGAAAGAGGCTAAAGAAAGGTGTGAAATTAGCAGAAAGAGGAAAAATAACAGACAGCATCTTAAAGAAAGAGGCTAAACAAATGTGAGAAATTAGCAGAAAGAGACAGGATGATGTTCTGCAGCGAGCATAAGGAGGCAGAATTAAGTTCAGAAATTAGAAGAAAATGGCAAAATAAAGGTGAGAACCTAGCAGAAAGAGGCAGAATGACTGTGAGAAATTAGTAGAAAGAATAAAATAAAGGTCATCAACAAGCAGAAAGAGGCAAAATAAAGGTGAGAAACGAGCAGGAAGAGGTGACTAAAGGACAGAAGCGAGCAGAAAGAGGCAGAATAATGGCAAGCAACGAGCAGAAAGGTGAGAAATAAGCAGAAAGAGGAAGAATAAAGGTCAAAAACGAGCAACAAGAGGCAGAATAAAGGTGAGAAATGAGTATAAAGAGGCAGAATAAAGTTCTGAAATGAGCAGAAGGAGGCAGAAGAAAGTTCAGAAGTGAGAAGAAAGAGGCAAAATAAAGGTGATAACCTAGCAAAAAGAGGCAAAATGAAGGTGAGAAATTAGTAGAAAGACTAAAATAAAGGTCATCATCGAGCAGAAAGAGGCAAAATAAAGGTGAGAAACAAGCAGAAAGAGGTGACTAAAGGACAGAAGCGAGCAGAAAGAGGCAGAATAAAGGTGAGAAATGAGTGAAAAGAGGCAGAATAAAGGTCAGGAAAGAGGCGAAAGAGGACAAATAAAGGTCAGCAGCAAGAAGAAAGAGGCAAAATAAAGGTGAGAAATGAGCAGAAGGAGGCAGAATAATGGTTAGAAGGGGGCAGAAAGAGGCATAATAAAGGAGCACAAATATCCAGAATATAGGTCATAAATGAACAGAGAGAGAAAATATAAAGGTGAGAAACTAGCAGAAAGAGGCAAAATGAAGGTCAGCAAAGAGCAGAAAGAGTCAAAATAAAGGTGAGAAATGAGCAGAAGGAGGCAGAATAATGATCCGAAGGGAGCAGAAAGAATCAGAATAAAGGTCATAAAGGAGCAGAAGTATCCAGAATATAGGTCATAATTGAGCAGAAAGAGGCAAAACAAAGGTGAAGGTGAGAAACGAGCAGAAAGAGGTGACTAAAGGACAGAAGCGAGCAGAAAGAGGCAGAATAATGGCAAGCAACGAGCAACAAGAGGCAAAATAAAGGTGAGAAATGAGCAGAAAGAGGCAGAATAAAGTTCTGAAACGAGCAGAAGGAGGCAGAATACAGTTCAGAAGTGAGAAGAAAGAGGCAAAATAAAGGTGATAACCTAGCACAAAGAGGCAAAATGAAGGTGAGAAATTAGTAGAAAGACTAAAATAAAGGTCATCATCGAGCAGAAAGAGGCAAAATAAAGGTGAGAAACTAGCATAAAGAGGTGACTAAAGGACAGAAGCGAGCAGAAAGAGGCAGAATAAAGGTGAGAAATGAGTGAAAAGAGGCAGAATAAAGGTCAGGAAAGAGCAGAAAGAGGCCAAATAAAGGTCAGCAGCAACTAAAGGACAGAAGTGAGCAGAAAGAGGCAGAATTAATGCCAGCAACGAGCAGAAAGAGGAAAAAGAATGGTGTGAAATTAGCAGAAAGAGGAAAAATAATGGTCAGCATCTTAAAGAACGAGGCAAAATAAAGGTGAGAAATGAGAAAAGGGAGGCAGAATAATGGTTTGAATGGAGCAGAAAGAGGCATAATAGAGGTCAAAAAGGAGCAAAAATATCCAGAATACAGGTCATAAATGAGCAGAGAGAGAAACTATAAAGGTGAGAAACTAGCAGAAAGAGGCAGAATAAAGGTCAGCAACAAGCAGAAAGAGACAAAATAAAGGTGAGAAATGAGCAGAAGGAGGCAGAATAAAGATCCGAAGGGAGTAGAAAGAATCAGAATAAAGGTCGTAAAGGAGCAGAAGTATCCAAAATATAGGTCATAATCGAGCAGAAAGAGGCAAAATAAAGGTGAGAAACTAGCAGAAAGAGGCACAACGAAGGTGAGAAACGATCAGCAAATGTCAAAATAAAGATGAGAAAAGAGCAGAAACAGGCTAAATCAAGGTGAGAAATGAGCTGAAAGAGGCAAAATAAAGGTCAGCAATGAGAAGAAAGGCAGAATAAAGGTGAAAAACAAACAAAAAGAGGCAGAAAGATGTTCTGCAACGAGCAGAAAGAGGCAAAATAAAGGTGAGGAATGAGCAGAAAGAGGCAGAAGAACAGTTGCAAACGAGCAGCAAGAGGCAAACTACAGGTGAGAATTGAGGAGAAAGATTCAATATAAGAAAACGAGCAAAAAGAGGCAAAATATAAATCATAAACCAGCAACAAAGGCAAAATAAAGGTGAGAGCGAGGCTATCCCATCGTCTGTCAACATACCCCCCACCCTACCGCCTCACCGCCCCACCACCCCACTGCTCATACCTGCGTCTGTCAGTGTCACAGAGTGAGAGGGGCAGGCATGGAAGGCAGATCAGAGTCTAAATGTAACACTGAATCTGATAATTACTCTCACTACTCTGGCTAGCTTCTTGTGGTGGCAACAAAGACAAAGATTGTGCCAGCTTCCTATGAAGCTGCCACGACCACATCCACAACCACTGCCAACAATGCCCAGAGCAAGCCAGGCTCCAGCCTGAATACATTTGGCTGTAGTATCATTCACCTTTCCCCCCTCCCATGCCACCACTCCTTGTTTCTGAGGAGACACTAGAGGTCAGAAGGGACCTTCATGCTTGGCACACTGCTGTGTTAGGTGTACTTCAGGATTTGATCCAGAAAGTGGTACTAATGATTAAACTCTCGGAGAATATATATCCAGCAGAGTGTCTTGGAAGCTAGTACTTCCTCGGAACAAGGTTTGCCACTCCCATGTATACACCTCACCATTCCAGATCCCTGAATTCCCTCTTCTAATACACATGTACCACCTTTTCTATTACATCTGCCCTCGGTCCACAACCACCCAGCCCACTTGAGGTATCTGGGCCTCCAGATACAATACTGAAGGATTTCAAAAATAGGGAGGAGGACAATCAATAAGTATGGCAAGGCAAACCTTTTGGAAAGAACTTTAATTTTCCCTGAGTTACTGATTTTCACCCTATCCACCCTCCCCGACCCAAAGTCTGGGATATGTTTATGTTTAAATATTTTGAAGAAAATAAAAGCAATTTTAAATATACAGCTTGGTTTTTACATTATTTTGTTGGAATGTGCTTAATGTTATATGAATGTTATTGTATGATAAACCACAGTCAAGTGTTTCAACATATCAAGTTCTTGACCATTGCTTACTGATGTGATGCACTTATGGTGTACTATCCAAGAATAGCTAAAGTAATATTGGAACTACTTTTGGTTTTCACAGATCATGGTTGACAATTTAAGGCAAACTCCTGATGATTGATGGAACAAAGTGTGAGAGTTTACCTCTCTATAAGTGCTTTTCAAGTAAGATGGTTACTGTGACCAATAAGCTAAATTACATGTGGATATTTAGTGTGACTTTAATTTTTTCAAGGTGTAAGATTTTTAAGGACTTTATATCTTTACATTTTACACAAATATTTACCAAATGTTACTTTTTCTAACTGTTCAACACTTTGTTTGGCAATGTGGCTAAACATGTGAAATGGTAACATTCATGTATGTGCGATGCATGATTTGCCTTATCCTATATATATTGTTTGTGAGCAAACTAAATTAACGGACCTCAAAATTTCTATTTTGTGAAAAAGTGAAAAATGTTGTATTGTTTTTGTTGTGGACTTGCCATATATTTATTACTGCAGCAGCCACTTGGACCATACCCTCTCCCACATACATTTCCAGACCTCTCAGCAGCAACATCTTGCATGTTTTGATTGCTAATTACTGTACATACTCATGTGTGTGTACAGATGATATGTCTGGAACAGACTTAATCATGTGATTGAAGCTTACTGGACTACATTATAAATAGCCCTGAGAAAGCTCATACAATTTCCAGATGACGAAACAAGTAAGTGTTGGTAACCTAGAATCAACAGTCGCAAATATGGACCAAATGAGACTTTGGGTGCACAGTGCGCTCGAAGAACTAGATTGTGATTTATTAGAGGGATTGTGGTAGTTTTCTGAATATTTCCAAACACAGAGTTGGTTCAACTCAAGGATCGTAACCATTCCATTACCAAATTACATACATTGGTGGAGTTCACCCAGAAATGGTGAACATGCGATCCAGGGAAGGTCACAACTATCAAAGTACATGAATATATGGATTGCATCCAGAAGCAAACGATGAAGGGCAAGAAGGGGCTCACAGAGAAATGTAGATGAATCTATAGGCATTCAGGCAGTCAGCCGCTGTAAAGCACAATAAACAATACAATATTTAGATTTGAGTATACAGTGCTACTAATACAAAGAAGAGAAAACAGATTTTGTACAGTATAACCTTTTCACAGATTAATAGGATACTACTACCACTCTTACCCTATTCCAAAGAGGTCACCTTGTAGCTTGGGCACCAGTGAAAGATGAATGAATTAATAAATGAAGAGAGATTCATGAAGCATGCGGCTGCTTTACAAGTAAGCATCCAAGCACTAAGATCACACATAATACTTCATGTACTGCCAGGATCCAAAAAAAGGCAGCTCAACTCCCCCAAAAGAAATCAATAAAAACCTTTTTAGCAGAACTGATATACTATTATGCAGTTTTGGAAGTACTGTGTAGGGACAACATTCCACAAGTATAGTTTTGTGACTGTTAGAAATGGGGGTCTCTAGTTGGCAGGTGGTTATCCTGTCCATGTAGGGACCTTTCTTCCTAGTCAGGATAGAGGAGTTACACATTTGAAATAACCCCTGCTCACCCCTTTGGTAGCTTGGCACGAGCAGTCAGGCTTCTCTCAGAGGCAGTGTGTAAAATATGTGCACATAACATACAGTAATGCAGAGAAAACACTACAAAGGAACACCACACTAATCTTAGAAAAATAGCCAATATTTATCTGTGTAAAACAAGACCAAAATGATAAGAATCCAACATACAATTATTCAAAAATATCAATAAGTGAAAATAGACTTTAAAAACAGTTCCTTGAAATTGATAGCTCTGTCCAAGTCTATCACGGCGTCGTGAACAAACAAATCCAACAGTTCTTGCTGACTGTGGCATCGCAAGCCAGCTACGGTGTCGGGGAGACCCGCAAAACAGTACCTTTAGAAATGCAGGGCATCGGGGATCTTGGATGAGCTCCAAAATCCAGTGTCAGTTCTGGAGTTATGTGCAGAAGTTGTAGGGCATTTGAAGTCACACACAATGCAGGTCAAACTCCGTGCAGTTGAAGTCGGAAGCGCCGGCGGGCGTTGGGGCTGTGGTGCAAACTGCAGAGGTGCGGCGTGCTGTACCATCAGGTCATGGTGCAGGTAACGGCTCAGTGATGGTCGTCCAATGATGTTGGTGAGACCAGGGCTGTGATGTGAAGTGGGACAGGGTTCGTCATGGTGCTGGAAGGTCACGGTGCAGGCAGCGTTGTCATCGTCATTGCGGTACAAAAGGGGGTGGTGATAGACGGAGCATCTGAACCAATCAAACACTCACACCCAGTCAACAGATCTGGGTTTAATCCATCACCGTTCTTTAGCCCACTCTGCCACCCCAGTTCAGACATGGCCATATACAAATCAGTCTGACCCTGTGCCTCATGGGAACAGTCCATTCCGAACTGCCAAGCCATGCCTTTCCTGGGCCGGAATCAAGCTTCCTAGGACCGGTTTCTGGCATTCCAGCCGTCTTCAGCCAGGCTTGCTTGACTCCCGTGGCAAAGTGAGCAAGGGACTCACGTCTGAGCATACCCTGCCAACTTATGGCGAACAAAGCGGTACAAAAGGGGGTGGTGATGGACAGAGCATCTGAACCAATCAAACACTCACACCCAGTCAACAGATCTGGGTTTAATCCATCACCGTTCTTTAGCCCACTCTGCCACCCCAGTTCAGACATGGCCATATGAAAATCAGTCTGACCCTGTGCCTCATGGGAACAGTCCAGCCAGAACTGCCAAGCCATGCCTTCCCTGGACCGGAATCAAGCTTCCTAGGACCGGTTTCTGGCATTACAGCCGTCTTCAGCCAGGCTTGCTTGACTCCAGTGGCAAAGTGAGCAAGGGACTCATGTCTGAGCATACCCTGCCAACTTATGGCAAACAAAGCGGTACAAAAGGTGGTGGTGATGGACGGAGCATCTGAACCAATCAAACATTCACACCCAGTCAACAGATCTTGGTTTAATCCATCACCGTTCTTTAGCCCACTCTGCCACCCCAGTTCAGACATGGCCATATGCAAATCAGTCTTACCCTGTGCCTCATGGGAACAGTCCAGCCCGAACTGCCAAGTCATGCCTTCCCTGGACCGGAATCAAGCTTCCTAGGACCGGTTTCTGGCATTACAGCCGTCTTCAGCCAGGCTTGCTTGACTCCAGTGGCAAAGTGAGCAAGGGACTCACGTCTGAGCATACCCTGCCAACTTATGACGAACAAAGCGTTACAAAAGGGGGTGGTGATGGACGGAGCATCTGAACCAATCAAACACTCACACCCAGTCAACAGATCTGGGTTTAATCCATCACCGTTCTTTAGCCCATCTGCCACCCCAGTTCAGACATGGCCATATGCAAATCAGTCTGATCCTGTGCCTCATGGGAACAGTCCAGCCCGAACTGCCAAGCCATGCCTTCCCTGGACCGGAATCAAGCTTCCTAGGACGGGTTTCTGGCATTATAGCCATCTTCAGCCAGGCTGACGAACAGGAGTTGATGGGCCAAGGCTGCAGTGTGGGATGGGTGGTGCGTTGTGTAACTTACGAGCAGTGGCCCCAAACCACTGTGCAGGCAGCGGCGTCAATGTCAGCGTGGAGCGTACCAGGCAGGGCAGCGTAGTGAAGCGAGGCAGTATGGACGACAGTGTCCACAGGTCACGGTGCAAGCTGCAGCTCAGTGGGACATCAGACGGTGGCAGCAGTGAGACCTGGGTTGCAGTACGAGGTGTGGCGGTGCCCGCTGCAGTGCCTTTAGATGACAGAGCTGGCAGCGTCATGGTTAACAGCGTCAGGTTGCTTTTTCTTCTGTTGCAGCACACAACACACAGTTCCTGGTAGCAGATGAACTTGAAGTCTTTGCTGTTCCAGAGACTTCTTGAACAGGGGGCAGGCTCTTTCTCAAGCACTGAATACACACCAGACACAATGGGTCACACTAGGGTTTATAGTGGCAAAACGGAATATCACCCAGTCTTGGGGAGCCCCAGTCCCACCTACTCTGGAGAAATGGAAGTTAGACATGGACTGGTGCATGTTCCGTGAAAAGACAGTGTTTGTTGCACGGGGTTGTACGAAAAAGTGTTCCAGGATCTGGGGGCCCTGGAATTCGTATAGATGGGACATTTGTACTCTGCCACAACTGCTCACTCCAGAAGAACAGCTCTCTCCTTAATTTGCCCTACTGTGTATTGGCATGTAATTGTTGTCATACTTTGCTCCGCCCAAGTGGAAATTGTATTGAAGTATTATTGCAAATTGTAAGTCGATGACTGTTAATAAAAAGATTTATAAAAAATTAGGAAAGATGCTGCGACCTAGAAATTTGGGCTGAATCTTGCCGAGCATGGGGAAAAAAATTATATCATAAAAAGAAAGATATTTTTGTTTTTGAAATCTTGTTTCAACTGGCTAAAGGAAAATGGGGTGGCTAAGTGAAAGGGATGAAGGCAAAATATGTATTCTTTCAACCCTCCTTTACCTGTTAGGTGTCTCAGGGAAGAGTGATCAATAGAACTTTGGCAGTACTTAGTGGATCTGAAGGATGCTGAGTTCAAGTATGTAGCGATAGCCGCTGAAATGTGGGTTACAAATAGGCCCAGGCAAAATGTCCTTTATATTGGAGTAATTTCAAGTAATTTCAGTCATTTTGAATCACACTGCTTGTACGAAATTCACAAAAAAAAACTCTATTATGTCACCTGCGTAATTTCATGGCGTTCGCTGCAAATATGTTTGGCCCCGAAGGAAGAAACACATAGGCTCCCTTAAGTCGATCACAACGACTGCAATGCAGCATTGTGATTGGTCTGAGTGCCGTGATTCAGCGGTCAGATTGGTACTGGGAGTCTGGGCATGTTCTCCACTCAGGCTGTGTATTACAGCCGGTGGCGAACATGCTAAGTGCGGATGACTGTTTGGCCGGCCCAAACGGTCATGCGCACTTAATGTGCACAAACCACTCCTCCTCCCTACGTCTTTAGACCCGCCCCACCCAAACCCAGCCTCCAAACCTACGAGAAATAAAATTATAATAACGATGTAAAATTATACTAACGATGTTAGTATCATTTTATTTTTCCTTTTTCCTGCTCTGAGAGCAATGGGGCGACTCTCCTCTGCCTTGGTGGAGGAGCTTCCCCTGATTTCATGTAATTATACAAAAGAAAAGTATGGCACTTTTTCACACCCAGAGTTGCAAACAGAGTTACACAGAAGGGGCATGGGGTCTCTGTACGGCCAAAGGTGGCAATGGCTTCTGGCCGCTTGTCCAGAAGTCTGAAAAGAGGGCCAGTGCCTCTTCCAGGGCTCCAAGCACAGGGAGAAGTTCAAGAGGAATAGGACTATTGGACAGGGTCACAAGAAGAAGGGGGTAAATTACTTTCCCTGTTCTAAGGAAGATGGTTATTTCACATGTGGTATATTCGTATAAACCATGTGCTGTGTGACCTTCTGTGGCCTATCTATATGACATTACTATGCTTAGTAATTCTTGTAAATAGCACTTGAAACACCGCCACACCTGTTGGCTGTGGTCATCGGGTCACACTTTTCATTAAGGCAACCAAGTTCCAGATTAATCGTACCTCCAAGTCCTCTGAAATCTTCCAAGGGAAAAAAGTGGTAACTGGAAAAATGCAACCTCCGAAAGCTAATGTCCAGGCTATACTTGAGATGGAGACGGGAGTCGTGAATACCTAGAGCCAAGGCAGATCCTTCTTGGGTCTTCCTGGGGACCAATGGATCTTTTTTTCAAATGAGGTAACATAGTTGCTGCCTTGATGGACCTGACCTCCAAAAATCAACTGGAATATGGTTGTGTGGATAAAGGAGAGTCAGAAGGCACATGAAGAGCTGGCACAGTCTCTTTTCAATGCACTTATTCTGAGGGCCCAGACTATGGTCTGTTCCTTATCGCCCAGATTGATGCATCTCGCAAAGGAGTTTGTGCAATTCTAGCTCAACTTAATGAGAATAAGAAGGAGTTGAAATTGGTGGACCGCAGCTGAGCCGGCGTGGAGGACCGACTCCCACGGCCACTCAGATTCCCGTTTCGATTTCTCTGGCATCCCCGTTTGTGGGGATGGGGGTTCCCCTGGTTCCACTGTTTCCTCCTGTGATTGCCATGTTTTTCCTTGGTTTCTTGGTGGTCGGACGGCTGGTTGTTGGCTTCTCGGCAGGGGCGGCCGCAGCTGAGGAGGAGTATTGGATGTGGTAGGAGCTGTCCTTTGGCGCTTGCCTCCCCCTCCTGGCCTCTCCCTGACACTCTTACTGAAACTTGCTGGCTTAGGCTGGCTTCTCCTAAGGCACAAGACTGTAGAAAATAAAAAACTGAAACGTTGCATGGCTTTTTCAAAAACACATACAGAATGCTGGACTGGGTGCCAGCATGGAACCAGGTTTTGGCTTCCCTTCAAACGTTTTCCTTACCCCAAGTAGGGAAAGAGGTTGTCTTCCCGCCAAAGCTGCAAAAGTGCTTCCAGATTGGTTTCTTCATTATTAACTGTTAAATTCAACTCAGCTCTACTCAGTCTTATGCCAGTCTCTTTGGTGGGTAACTTTCTGCAGACATTTAGCGGATCCCCTGGGCAGCACACATCCAATCTAGGCTCTGCCCAGGGCTTTGCGGCTCCAGCAGCATTTCTTTGGGCTAGTGTTGTGTTTAGGATACAAATAAGGATGCCTGTCAAGGAGGGACAAAAGGAGGGGGGGCAAGCTGGGACTGATACCTTACAAAATCCTAGTATTACTCCAAAGGTGGCGAAAAAGCAAGCACTTCCTGGCAAACAGGCTGTTGGTAGCCTGAACACCAGCAGTGGATTAAGAGGGTACAAAGTCACTATCTGCCCTCCGGTTTCTGCCCTAAGCACTCAGGGTACAGTAGACGACCCCCCAGCTGGTAACACCCAGGACCTATCCTCCCATTAGGCACTTCACAATGTCACCACGACTCTGCGCCTACAACATACAATGGAGTGATATTTTACCACAGGCTTATCTATCTCCTCTATCATGGGGATGGCCAAGTTGGATAATAAACCTGTTTTAAATGTTTTGGATGCCCCCTTTCCGATCAAACAGAAGTTTATCTGACAGTCAGGAATCGAAGGTCTCTTCATCATTATTACTACCTCAACTGGAACAACCCAAGTCACGCCCAGATTCTGTGAGCTCTCTTGCCGAAATAGGATCTCTAAAAACTCGTCAGGTCTTGCCACCTCAACTGCCGTCACAAGCTTCCCAGTTTTTGCAGCCTCTGTGATAAGGAAGCACCGAGCCCGCTCTGACAGGTCCCGACGGCCAAGAGGCGTTCTTCTCTCTTCAGGATCTATCTGATAGTGACTAGAAGCTGCCCATTCAATTCTGGCCCCAATTGTTGGTGGCCCTCATTTTGACTCCCTGAGCGGGCCGTACCGGACTCTGCCTGTTCAGTTATCTCAGCTCAGCATGGGTGCCGGCAGGGTTTTCAGCTGAGCCATTTGTTGCAACAGCTTTCGAAGAGGGTGGAATAGATCCAGTATATCTGTTGGAGGAGGCAGAAGATCTGGTGCAGGACCCAGAAGGTACAGAGCTGACTCTTCCAAATCTGTCCCCCCTCTGCCCGCGCTATCGCTCAGCATGACTCACAAATCACGGCTCTATCATCCAGGATGGAAGATCTGGAGAATAGGTCCTGCCAGAATAACCTGTGGGTACTAGGGATCCCAAAAGGGGCAGAAGGGGACGACCCGAGGCTTTATGCTTCGTCTGCTTTGAGAGGCACTTCCCACACTAAGTGACTGGGATATGGATTATATGATCTAGTGGGCACACCGCTTCCTATTTAGACCTCCCAGTAAACCTTCTTAGTACCCTCGGGGTATTCACATTTATATTGCCAATTTCATCCTCTGACAAGAGGTCTTCTGAGCTGCAACTCCTAAGCTTCCAATCAAAGCATATGGGATTGAATTTTTCGTCTGCTCAGATTGTTGCCACCAAACGATGGTTAGACACCGGCAGCCCTGGGAGAATATCCCGGCACTTCAGAAGCTGGCAGCTTTTGTCTCCAAAATGAGCCTGCAACTTTGCTGATAAGAAAAGATGGACAGACTCTTTATTGTTATGATGGTCAAAAAGTTCAGGGGCTGCTAGCCAAGTGGAAACCCGGCGGTTGATGATGTTTCTGTTTCTCTTTCTTTATGCTTGCGGTTTGCACATTTGGGGTACCTGTTATGAGCAGAGGGTGGGGCAGGCTCCGTGGAAAGGCTTAAAGTTAGACTTGGCTGATGGGATGTTGCTCCTCATCTGCATCCCTCCTTTTCTTCCCTCTTTTTTTCTCTTTCTTCTTACTCTTCAATTCTCGTATTTTCCACTCTTCCGCTATATAATTCCATGTATTTCGCCAATCACTGTTACATGAATGTACCTGAAAGTAACTGATTTACTCTGTTTTTGGCCTCTTCTATCTTCCTCTTTTAAAAAAATGTTTCCCTTCTTGCTGCGCCAGGGTGTTGTCTGGGAGGGGGTTTCTTTATTTTTCCTTTTCTTTCTCAGTGGGGTTAGGGGACCTCTCTCTTCTCTTTTTTTATACATTCTGGTGCTGGTGGGGGGCTGGGCACATTGGTAGCTCAGGAATATAAATACCTCAGGGGAAGTTGTGTTTGCCCTTGGCTCTAAGGGGCAGAATTATGAGGGGGTGGGGTGATTTGCCTCTAAGGGAACCGGGGGTGAGGTCGGGAGGGAGGTTCTAGGTAGAGGAGTGGCAGAGGGGGACCTTGGTTTACTTTAACTGAGCACTTTTGTGTATTTTCTAAGATAATCTGATCCTGAGTAATTTTGAGCACGATAAAATAAAAATGGTTATTTTGGAACAGCACCATATTTATATATGTCGTCTATCTCAATAAGTATGGTGGAGGAGTATCTTGAGAATGTTTATCTTATTATGGTTCCAATTAGAAACAGCGGCAGTCCTTGTGAGTAGTTGCATATACTAACCTGGAATATTAATGGGATTAAGGTACCACAGAAACGTAAATTGGTTCGTGAAGAACTGAATATACGTAGACAACAAATCCTTTGCTTGCAAGAGATGCATCTGTCTCGGATGGAGCCAGTATTGTTTAGGGAGCTTGGTTACCAGGTTCTCTCCACTTCTTGTTTTACCTCCACTTAGAGGGGGGTGAGACTCAAGGCACTCTACAGTTCCTGGCAGGTTTTATAACATAAGACTGCGGCGGGGGGGTGGTTAGGTGTGACTTTCCAGAAGGATAGGGCTCACTTCACTATCTGTGTAGCTTATGGACCAAATACAGATGAGCCAAAGATTCAAGACGTTTTACTGACTTTTTAATCTCTTCATGAAGATTTTGACTCTGGTTTTAAGGGATCTGTTTAATTCCTTTGAGTCTTCTGACGGGATTATGAAGTCCTTGAGAGAGACAAATATTGTCCTTCATTTTTCCTAAAAAGGAGAAAGACCCCACTCTCTGTGGACCGTACCGTCCAATCGCCTTAATCAATGCAGACGCTAAAATCTAAACACATGTTCTGGCAAATCGGCTATCTGTGAATATTTTGGGGTTAGTCGTTACAAACCAGCATGGCTTCATCCCAAGCCATGACACAACATCGCATGCCAATACAGCAATCTCGGCTCTGGAGGTTGCTTCTTCAGGTGGGGGTAAAGTCGTATGATCTGTCTGGATGCGGAGAAAGCATTTGACTGGGTCTCATGGCCTTTCCTTTGGGGTATTATGGAGTCCACAGGTTTAGGTTCAATCTTTGTCTCCAAAGTTAAGCATTTGTATACTGGTATAAAGGCACAGATTTGCAGCAGGGGGCTAATTTCAGATCCAATCAATATTCTTCGTGGTACCCGGCAAGAATGCCCTCTCTCCCCTTAGCTATTCGCACTATATATTGACCCATTCATTCAATCTCTTAAGTGTTCAGAAGAGATGCAGCCCTCGAAACTGCACCTTTATGAGGTTAAAATGATTGCACACGCTGTTGAGGTGGCTATTTCTGCACCTGCTCTAATGAGCAGTAGTTTCAGACCGCTCAGGCATTTGGAGAGGTATCTGACTATAAGCTAAATCCTGACACGACCCAGGTATTATCAAATGTTGTTCCATCAGTACAGGACGTGAGGTGGGTACACTCACTGGTCTATCTGGGGGTTATCGTAACTATCAATATCCCTGAAATCCTTGAGAATAATTATGGGAAGCTGTTTCTACACTCTATTGAAGTTTTTAAGAAGTAGAATCATCACCATTTGGGACACATCGCGACTTGTAATCTCATCATGATGATCATCCTCCCTAGGTGTTCGTACTTTTTTCAATGTATCCAACTTTTTCTTCTTGTGGCCTTTTTCACTCAAGTCGAGGCCTTATTGCAGACGTTTATATGGGGTATCGAAAGCCCCGTTGTAAAATTAAGTTTTTACGGCAACTTAAAGAAGATGATGGGGTCTCACTCCCAATTCTTAGGTTCTACTATCTCACGCCATTTTTCTCATGTATGAGGCTAGTGTTGGGATGGGGTTAATGGCCTCAGGGGTGCATGTTCCATGAGTTTTACCTTTGGATTATTCTATACCCCCTGGAGTGGGGATTGTGGACACTTCATACTTTAAGCAAACCCATTTCAGGTATTAGCCAATTTAATCAGTTTACGTATCTGGGCCATAATCCGAATTTCCCTTAATGTGTTCATGAGGGCTTCAGGGATGCCTAGGGAATGGGCAACCTACTTATCTGAGGACAGTTATTTGAAACAGATGTTTTCTCTACATGTATGTGTATATTAATAATATTATTATTATTGAGTATTTGTACAGTGCATAGCTACCCTCGGGCATCCCAGCGCTAGCGTCCGAGCAGACAACCAAAGAGAACTATGGGGCTATTTGTTGGAAAAGCCAGGTTTTTAAAAGTGTACAAAATGGTAGAATGTGGGCTTCAGAGCGGAGGTGTAAAGGTAAAGTGTTCCAGAGCTTTCCCACGTTATAGGGAAAGGATTGTCCTCCACTTCTTGCCCTCCTGATTTTGGGGACAACTGCAAGATTAAGTTTGAGAGATCGAAGATCCCTCCTGGAACGATAGGGGATAATGAGGGATTTGTTGATAGCCGGGCCCGTTCCCCATATAGTCTTATGAGCAATACACAGGGCCTTAAATGTTATTCTTTCAAGGATTGGTAGCCAGTGAAGGGCTTTTAAGGCTGGCTTGGCTGACTGGGTTTTTGGGATTCCAAGTAGCATCTGGCAGCACAGTTCTGAGCAACCTGGAGTTTCCTTAGTGTTGCCTTGGAAGCCCCCAGATAGAGGGAGTTGCCATAGTCCAAGCGTGATAAAACCAATGCCTGGATCAAGATTCTGTTTGCGGTCATTGGAAGAAGAGCGAGGACTTTTCAGATTGATCTAAGTATACCAAAACAGGCCCCTGTCACCTTCACTGATTGGTGGTCAAACTTAAAAGAGTTGTCTAACAATACACCCAGACTCTTTAGGCTAGTTTTGGGGGTTGACTGGGGCAACTTGGCCAAATCTGACCAAGGTCTATGCTAGAATGGCTACCTAAGAGCATGCGTTTGGTTTTACCTTGTTGAGTCTGAGACAGGAGCGCTCTATCCAGGAGGCAACTTTCTCTAGACATGTTTCAAAGTCCGAGGGGAAGTTGCGGGCACAATTAAGAGTTATGACCAGCTGTGTGTCATCCACATAGATCACAATCTTAATACTGTGAGGTAAGATGATGTCGACAATGGCCGCATATACACATTAAAGAGTGTAGGGCTCAATGAGTAGCACAACAGTTCTTTCTCCAAACCACTGTCTTCTTTATGTACCTTCAGATGACGCACTCTATCTTTAGTCTTAAAGATGAAGATCTTCTCTATATTGATAGCCCTGGCCTGGACCTTATGAGGAATGCTCCTTTTAAGAGAAATATCGGGCTGGTCTAGAAGATGGTCTATCGATCATCACAGAATAATATTGTTGACCCATTCCAGACGCATGGAGGAAAATGGAGTTCTGTCCTCAATACTGAGGTAACTGTTGCTGACCTTAGGTGCTGTAATGTACTGTTTCATCTAGCCTTGAATGTATCTAATATCAAGGTACACCACCTGAAATGTATTAATGATTGCTATTATACCCCTCATCGTCTCTCCGTAATGAAGCTTCGACCCGACGGTGTTTTTGTTGAGGATTGGCTGAAGTCAATACGGTTCCTGTTTTTGCATCTTGCTCTGCACTGCATCTGTATTGGAAATTTGTCTTTGGTAAGCTTTATACTATTTCCAATCTAGCAGTTGTAGCGGATCCGAAGTTGATAACGTAGGGTCATTCACAAATTATTTGCCCCATTTATGTGGTTTATACTTCTTTTCTATCTCGCTTGCAAGACAGGTTCTGGCACTATTTTGGCTTTCTAATGAGTCTCCTGATCCTTGGATCTGGTCGCGTGCATTCTTGAGCATCAGCAGATTGGAGATGGTCCTAATTGAAAATGATTTTCACAGAAAGAGCTTATTCACATTTGGGACCCCGTTCAGGGTTGGTTGGCCAATGTAGCTGCCCTACAAGACGTGTCCGCCTAGGTATATTTTTGTTTGCTTTTTTTCTCTTTTTGTTTTGGTGTTTTCCTACATCCACCTTTTTCTTTTTTGGATTATTTAGTATATGTAGGTTTCTTCATCTCTCTTTCTTTCGCTCTTTTATTGCTGGGAGATTTTTCTTTTTTTTAAGACAAATATTTTCTCTCGGAGTCAGGGTATTATGTGTCCTTTTGCTCTTGATAGTGTTCTCATAGATGTATTCTTTTTACTTAAGGATTGTATTTGGTCCCCCTATCCCTGACCTGTTGTTGTTTTCTTGTTCTATTGGTAAAATATCAAATCATTAAAACAAAAAAGAGAATAATAAGAAGCATTGTATGAGCTGCACATTACTGCCTAGGGAGCAGAACTTTACTGCTATCATAGAAAGAGTCCATTACCATTGTGTGGACATTGAGGCACATCAATCTTTACTTGTTTGCTACTAAGTTTAAAGTTTAAACATTTTATAAACCAGTCAAGCGGCGGATGCCTACGAAAGAACAAAACACTTAGATGCTCAGGTAGTTCATCTACTTCTAAGGGTTGGAATGGCACAGATCTAACATGAAAATGTTGACTTTCTCGGTTTTAATAATTAAATGAACGTGATTCTGCTATGCAGGAGAAGCTCTGGGACAGTTTGTTCTAACAGGAGAACACTGTGGGAGGAAATTAATCTGCATGACCCGCAAGGTCCCGTCACAAATTCTGTACCACCATGACCTCCTGTCTCGCAAAGAGGCAGGGAAATGTAGCTATGTTGGAGTTGATATTTATGTTGGTGTTGATTTATGAAGCTTCTGATTATGCTAGTGTTGATGTTGGTGTTGATGTAAGTGCCAATAGTTCATTTTTGGTATTTTTAGCACATCTGTCCAGTTCCTATTTGGAGTCTGATCACTCACTTGTGGCCACATGTACAAAAGATTTTAGCAGTTGCAAATGGAGACTCAGGCCGTTTGCCACCACTAAATAGCCTTTTCACATGTACTAACCCTATTTTGAGAGTCAATAACCTATTGCTGACTCGCAAAATAAGATTTGCGAGTCAGTAATAGGAAGTGGTGCGTCAAGGGCATCCCTTCCTAATATGAGGTCCCAGGGGGATGTATGAATGTTTTGTGACTGGAATGTAGTTGTAAAACATTCCCAGTTTCAAGTGTGAATGGTTGCGACAAAGTTTTTTAAGAGCAGTCTGCCTACTCTTAAAAAATGAAAAATGAAACGTTTCATTTTTCTTTTTGAAACGCATCCAGTCTTCCTGTAAGGAGAACAGGTTGCCTTCAAAAAAGAACTTTGCTTCATTTAAAAGCGAAAACAGACATGGCGGTCTGCTGTCCCCAGCAGGCCACATCCCTGTGTTTTTAGCGATTCCAAATCGGTTGCAAATTGCAACCTACCTCATGAATATTGATGAGGTAGGCCAATTGCGACTCCATTAGTATTAGATCTGGCAACTTTTGGTGTGATTTCCTCTGTCTGACCTCCTGTTTTTGACCGTGTGCTGCATTTCAATTTTGCCGGACTCCGGGCACTTTACCACTGCTGACCAGTGCTAAAATGCAAGTACTCCATGTGTAAAATGTGTTGGTGATTGGTTTTTCCATGATTGGCCTATTTGATTTACTAGTAAGTCCCTAGAATAAGTGCACCTGGTGTGCCTAGGGCCTGGAAATCACATGCTACTAGTGGGCATGCAGTACTAATTGTGCCACCCACAAGAGTAGTCCGGCAAACATGTCTCAGACCTGCCCCTGCAGTGTCTGTGAGTGCAGTATTAAACTGCCATTTTGAACTGCTTCGCTTTTGCTACATTAGTCACCTCTAAGTAGTCCCAAGACATCGGCAGGGTGCAGTGTATTTAAACGGTAGGACATGTACTGTTGCGTTTTACATTTCCTGGTAGAGAAATACTGATAGTTTTATTTTTCACTATGGCAAGGACTATCTCTCCCAATAGGTAACATGGGGATTGCCTTGAAATATTTTTTAAGTGTAATTTCTCATTGGGAGCAGATAGAGATATGGAATTTGGGGTCTTTGAACTCACAATTTAAAAATGCATCTTTTGGTGAAGTTGTTTTTTTAAATTGCGTGTTTAAAAATGCCACTTTTAGAAAGTGGGCATTTTCTTGCTCAACCATTTTGTGCTTCTACCTGGCTGTAGAATCCACGTCTAGTTTGGCTGACAGTTGGACTCTTGTGCATTCACTCTAGACAGTCACACATGAGGAACTGAGGTGTGCCTTGCAAATCCTGATCGGCCATCACCAGGCTGATGGGCTTTCCTGTGCTAGAGTGGTGGGAAGAGTTGTCACTGCCACCTGAATAGGGCTGCGCCTATCCTCATGCAGAGATGTCTGTGTCCCCCTGCAGTGTGTCTGGAGCCAGGTCAGGGAAAGTCAGAGTCTTGTGCACTACAAAGACTTTCCCTATAAGTATGCCTACTTCAAAGACAGAAAGTGGTAAAGTATTGGACCGCTGACACCCTAAAATCAGAACACCTTTGGAATGAGGATATTATGCCAGGAAGAAGAGCTGGATGCTGTAGGAAGAAATGCCACTTGGCCTGCTGCTTTGTTGTGCTGACCTGCTGCTTGCTTCTTCTCTCCTGGGAGTGAAAGGACTGGACTTTGCTTTCTGTATCCTGCTACCAAGGTTCTTCAGTAGATTGTGCATGCTTGCCTCCAATTAAGAAGTCTTAGGGCCGTCAAAGACTTCACCTGCCAGTGCCTAGGCTCTTCTGCTGTTAGTCCTGACTTGCTAAGTGGTGCCAAATCCAGTTCCTGGGCCCTTGAAAATATAACCTGGTGATCTTAAACAGAAAATACACACATAGACTCCCAGTGCCTTTTTTCTTAACGCTTTGCTGCAAAAGACTGACGCATCGCCGCTGCCTGCCCCGACGGGTGGTTCCCACTGGAAGCATCAATCACGGCTTTCACTGCAAGCCAGAGGTTGCCATCGTAGCACGTCAGAAAAATCACCACAGTGTGAGTTCCATGATGTCCATGGTATCCACTCCGACTCCGATGCAGCACCTGCTTCACGGCTGTGAAACCGACTCAGCACCTGCATCGCGGCTGTGAAATCGATGCAGCGCCGGCTTCGCCGATATCGTATCGACCCATTGTGTCTGGAATTTTGATGCATCGTCCCTCAACCCCGATTCTTCATTGACACCGTGCCGCAGTAAAGAACCAAGGCCGCGTGTCCGGAAACCAAAGCGTCACCTTCACTTCCAATAAGGAACCAACACTACCTCCCCTGCCAGTAAGGAACCAATGCATCACCTTCCCTGCCTAGCCATGAGGAACTGATGCATCACCTACCCTGCGATTAAGAAACCAACACCTCACCTCCCCTGTGTATTAAGGAACCGACACATTGCTTTACTTTTCCAGCACCTGCCTAAAAGATTGCAATTTTATATTGGGTGGTAACTTTAATATTGTATTGGAGCCCAAATAAATAGATTAAACTCAATCACTTCTTACACTCCCATGTCATTACAGTCACTGACGATTTTTATGGATGACCTAACATTGATAGTTGCTTGAGGAACTACACATGTGGTCACAGAGGGTTTCTCACATTATTCAGTGGTCGATCACTACTTCTCTTGAATAGATTTCTTGCTATGCTCTGCAAATTTGCTAGGCTGGGTCTGTGAAGCAGAGTACCCCCTATGTACGCTGCCGATCATGCCCCTGTGATGCATTTTATCGGCAGGAGATGGCTTCTGCTGTAACAAGAGGTCGGAATAGCCCTAAAGATGTCCCAATAGGCGAGAAGGTACTGGCAGACCTGAAGCTATCCATAGAGAAGTTTTATGAACTAGGAGAAAAATAGCATTTATCGCAAACATGCTCAAGCTGGGAAGTATGGGGCGACAGAATGCTCAGGGCGAACACAGACAGGGTTATTCAGAGGATACCAATCAACCGTCTCTGATCTTTGATGCATCTAAGTTACTTTGTGCTAAAACGAACGCAGCCATTGATTTCTATGGACTAAACTTGCTTAATGTTTTAAAAGTGATATTTTGACGTGAGTATGTTAGATGTTTGTTGTTTTGATCTTATTTTATTCAGATAAATATTGCCTATTTTTCTTAAATTGGTATGAATGCCTTTTGTAGTGTTTTCACTGTGTTACTGTTTGTGTATGTACAAATGTTGCACACATTGGCTCTAAGGTAAGCCTGGCTGCTTGTGCCAAGCTACCAAGGGGGTGACCAGGGGTTATCTTAGCTATGTAACTCACTTACCATGACTAGAGTGAGGGCCCCTACTTGGACAGAGTGCAAAACCACTGCCAACTAGAGACCCCATATCTAACCATTAGGAAGCGCTAAATGTGTCTGAAACACGTTAGTACATCATATTTTGCAACTTTTAAATTGCAAGTCTCAAAAAACCGCAATTAGGAACTCGCAAAATGAAGCAGTCGTACATGTGCCCTCTAAGTTTCATGCAACCATACTATGTTGCTGTTGATGCAGTGGTGTTGCTGTTTGTGTTACTATTGGCGTTTTTATTTTTTTTAGTTTAAGAAGAATTTTATTTGATGTGAAAGAAAATGCTATACAATATAATATAAAACATTTAACATAGGAGAAATAAATATGCAAGGTAATATAGAAAAAAAAGGAAAAAAGAAAAAAGAAGTGAAAAGAGCAAGGACAATCAATTATCAATATATCATAGCTACTATATAAATATTAACAAAATTGCATAACAAAAACAGAAGGGGTATAAAAAGTCTGAACAAAAATGGCAAATAGAAAAAAGTGGAGAAAATATATACATTTACATAGGATATTACTCATAGAGGTTTAGAAACGTCTTCAATTCGAGGGTCATGAATTGGTGAGGAACGTGCAGATGCATCCAGAAAATGGGTAATAGGTAACCATAGGAGGTCTCTTTTTAGAGCAAGTGAGATAGGATGAACAAATGCTCTGTCTAACCTATGGTTATAGCAATCCCCATACCACCAAGCATGATAGGAAAGAGTGGAAGTATCTTTCCATGCCCTGGTTATCTGTTGAAAGGCAATTGCAAGAAGGAGGTCAATGATATGGAAGTTGTGAGGATATGAATGCCAATCACCAGAAAGACTACCTAGAAATATGTTAACAAAAGAGAAAGGGATTTGGGTATGGAATATGAGATTAATCTGCATCCACACTTGCTTCCAAAAATTGTGGATGTGAGGACATAGGATTAGCATATGTTTTAAGTCTGCTGCAGTTACATCACAGGACCAGCAGGAGGGGGAAAGAGTAGCATTCATTTTGTGTATTGAAGTGGGAGTAGCGAAAAGTCTGTTGTAAATGTAAAACAAAGTTTGAGTGGTATTAGCGGCTGGTGAAGATTTTCTGAGTTTAGACCAAATCTTATTCCATGTAGGAACAGGAAAGGAGGATTGAAGAATCAGTTTCCCAGGGTAGCTCCACTTCAGTTTTATCCCTGATAGGTGAAAAATGTACTAGAGATTGGTAGAATTGTGATGCGGAAGGGGAAAGGGAGAAGATGGATAAAACATGAGGGGGTGAAGCAGAAGGATGATCTAGAAGTGTCATAGTGTGATAAGTTGTTTGGAGTAAAGAAAGTAAAGAGGTGTATTTAGATGAAAATGATGAAGGAAAAGAAAAATGTGTTTGGGCAGAAGTAAAGGACATCCAGGAATCTTCATTTCGAAGTTAATGAAGCCAATGAAGTCCTTTAAGATACCAATCTTTCCAAAATAAAACTTTGTTATTTAGTTTAATGTCTTTATTATACCAGATTGAAGATTGTAGGAATGTGTCTGAAGAAGAGAGATGGTTAGTGAATAAACGTTTAAGTATTTTACAAGAGTTATTAAGAATAGGAAGAGAAAAAGAGGTAGGGTGATGAGAAAAGGACATGAATTCCTGAAGGGAGAAAGGGTGAAAAGGGATTTTCCAACATCAGTCCATAATGGTAGAGGCAGGGTATCATCATCTTCTAGTAGGAGTAACAAAGTCTGTTTAAGAGAGAAAGCAGTATGATAGATCTGGAAATCTGGAAAATTAACACCGCCTAAACATTTGGGGCGTTTGAATTTATGTAAAGAGATGTGAGGCACTTTGTTATTCCATAAAAATTTGGATAGTATGGAATATTTCGTTTTAAAATTGGAATTAGCAATAGGTATGAAGATATTGGAAATATAGAAAAGAATAACGGGGACTAACATCATTTTGATCGTGTCAAGACAGCCCCACCAAGATAAAAACAAAGGATTCCATTTAGATGTAGTGGATCGTAAAAGGGACTGAAGTCCTTTTAAATTAGTTAAAATAGAATCTTTAATAGAAGATTTAAACCACAGGCCCAGATATTTAATTTTATCAGCATTCCATTTGAAACCGGATAAAGTGTAGTCCGCAGAAAAACATGATGTATTCAAAGGAAGGATTTCACACTGATCAGTGTTTAACTTATGTAAATGTGTGTATACTTGTAAAGCGCACTGCCGCCCCATCTTGGGGCATCCTGGCGCTGTATACCGCTGTGGAACCCATCCTGGCTTTCCCTGTGAGATGCCCCCTCCAGGGCACCCCCAAGGTGAAGCCAGGCATCCCAGCGCTGTTGGGGCCGTTGTGGAGATTAAGCAAGCTATTGCCCAGAGTTGCAGAGTGGGACCCATGATTAGAGTAGGCACGAGGCAAGAATTATCGAGTCCGCGGACATTGAGCCCAAGACCCTGCCGCGTCGGGAATTGAACCCTGGTCCCAGGCCTGACCTCTGCTTCAGAGTCTGCCGCTTCTAACCAGTGAGCCACACTTCTCCACCTTCTCAACTTATAGCCGGATACAGATGCAAAAGATGCCACCTCCGATAAAAAGGCAAGAATAATGGATTGTGTATGAGACAAAAAGAGTACAATATCGTCCGCATTAAAAAGGATAATTTTAATTGGTTAGAGCCCTATTCAAAGCCAGTGATTTGAGAGTTTGAGCAAATCTTTATCAAGAAAGGTTAAAGGGAAAGTATAAAGAGAAGTGGGGAAAGAGGGCAACCTTGTTGTATTTCGTTGTGCAGCTGGAAGTTTGGTGAAAGAAGACCATTTGAAAGCACAGAGGAGACTTGAGAGGAATAGAGTAAGGAAACATAATTTATAAAAGTTGGACCAAAACCAAACCAGGATAAAGTAGAGAAAATAAAGGGCCAACCCACCCTTTCAAAAGCTTCCTCAGCATCTAACAAGATAATTGGAAATACAATTTGATGGTGAAGCCATCAATTCCTAGAGCCTTACCCTGTTTAATAGTATGAATAGCATTCCTGACATGTGAAGTGTTAATGTCGTCATTTAATGCCGAAAAGTCTAGGTCTGGGGAGGAAGGAGGACTATTAGAGAAAAGACATGAAGAGATTTTGCCTGGAAAAACAGAGGTCTCAGGAGTATAAAGAGATTGAAAGAAATGTGTAAATTCCAATAAAATATCTTCATTTTTATAAAGCATGCAATTATTAGAGTCAAGGATGGAACTAATCTTAGTACGGTCTTTCTTAATTTTTAAATAATTGGCTAGAAGTTTCCCAGCTTTATTCTGGACTCCGTAATACTTGGCGGATGATTTAAATAGAAATTAATTGGCATTGTCTGTAGAAAGTTTATTGAACTCAAATATGGCTCTAACAAGTTAATCTAAACAAGATTTAGAGCCAGTATCAGAAAAGGAAAGTTTAATGTGTGTCATGAGATGTTTTAATTTAGAAAGGGAAGTTTTCTTATGGTGGGATAAAAAATAACTAATAAAATCTCTGGAAGCCACTTTAAATGAATCCCAAATGATTTGAGGTGATATAGACGGGGTCTGGTTTTCAATGAAAAAAGTAGTGGCAAACGATTCAAATTTTTGAGTAAAATTAGGGTCTAGAAGAAGAGAATTGTTGAATCTCCATCTTCTAGTACCTTGTAAAGGAAAAGAGAGGTCTAAGCTTAAGGTAACTGGTGCATGATTAGAAATTAGGATAGCGCCAATGTCAGAATGTATAATATGTTGAGTGAGTGATTGTGAGGTGAAAAGGTAATCGATACGAGATTGTGAAAAATGTGGTGTGGAAAAGAAAGTATACTCTAAAAGAGAGGGATTACATAAGCGCCATGCATCAACTAACCGCTGTTGAATAGTGGAGGTAAACTAGGAGTACATAGTAGAAGGGATCAATTTAGTAGTAGATTTACAATCAATGATCGGGTCCATAACCATATTAAAATCTCCACCGACCAATAAAAAATCATCTTGAAAGGACATTAATTTAGATAAAACAGTGGGACAAAAAGCGGTATCTGGAGCAGTGGAGTGTAGAGATTAAAAAGGATAATGGGAATATTGTTAAGTAATTATTAGACAGAGACCCATCTACCTGAAGTATACGATTCTTGAGTGACAATCTGCAAGTCAAGACGTTTATGGCATAAAATGAGAACACTGTTGCGATGACCCGTGCCTGGGGAGGCAAAAACATTTCCTACCCACAATCTTTTAAATTTAGGAATTTCCTTATCAGCAACATGAGTTTCCTGTAATAAGGAGATATCACAGTTTAAATTAGATAAATGGGATAAAACCCTCTGACGTTTGATCGGGGAACCTAAACCTTTAACGTTCCATGAAACAATCTTTAACACCATTTAGAAGAAGCAAACTGATATAAACAATGCATAACAGTAATTATACCAATTTACAAGTGCAGAACAGTGAAAAATATGAATGACTAACAGTAAATATGTAGACATACCAATGAAAATAAGTAACAAGAGAATAAATATTCGCATTTCTAAAGAGGGATATAAGAGTGAAAGAAAGGAGAAGGGTAGAAGAGAGAAAGGGAGAAAAAGAGGAAAGAGGAGAAGTGAAGAGAAGAGAAAGGGGAGAAGAAAGAAGGGAGAAAAGAAAAAAGAAGAGTGCATCGATGAAAAATAAGAAGATTCAGAAAGAGGGGGAAAAGAATGGAGAAGATAGAATAAAGAAAGAAAAATAAGTACATCAAAGAAACAAAGTAAGATAAAAGATTCAAAAACATACTGACTCACTACAAATTATATAAAAGGATGAGGGTGGTGAAGCCACTTAAGGAAGATGCAAAACAACAGTTGATGGACAGAATGCAGAACAATGTCATACATTCACCCCAGTACAGAGATCTGGGCCTATATCCATCGTTTTTTTTGCTCAACACACCAACCCAGTTCAGACATGGCCATATGCAAATCAGCCTTGACCCTATGCCTCATGAGAACGGTCCAGCCCGAACTGCCAAGCCATGTCTTCCCAGGACCGGAATAAAGCATCCTAGGACCGGTTTCTGGCTATCAGCCGTCATTAGCCAGGATAGCTTGACTCCAGTGGCGTGGAGAGCACGGGACTCACGTCTGAACATACCGTCCCACTCGGAGTGACAAATGCAAAAACAACAGTTGATGGACAGAATGCAGAACAATGTCATACATTCACCCCAGTACAGAGATCTGGGTCTATATCCATCGTTTTTTTGCTCACCACACCACCCCAGTTCAGACATGGCCATATGCAAATCAGCCGTGAGCCTGTGCCTCATGGGAACAGTCCAGCCCGTACTGCCAAGCCATGTCTTCCCTGGTCCGGAATCGAGCATCCCAGGACCGGTTTCTGGCTATCAGCCGTCGTCAGCAAGGATAGCTTGACTACAGTGGCGTGGAGAGCACAGGACTCACGTCTGAGCATACCCGTCCCACTCGGGTGACAAATGCAAAAACAACAGTTGATGGACAGAATGCAGAACAATGTCATACATTCACCCCAATACAGAGATCTGGGCCTATATCCATCATTTCTTTGCTCACCACACCACCCCAGTTCAGACATGGCCATATCCAAATCAGCCTTGACCCTGTGCCTTATGGGAACAATCCAGCCCAAACTGCCAAGCCATGTCTTCCCTGGACCGGAATCAAGCATCCTAGGACCGGTTTCTGGCTATCAGCCGTCGTCAGATTTAGGCCCAGATCCATGCCACTGGAATCAAGCTATCCTGGCTGATGAGGGCTGAAAGCCCGAAACCGGTCCTAGGATGCTTAATTCCAGTCCAGGGAAGACCTGGCTTGGCAGTTCAGGCTGGACTGTTCCCATGGGGCACAGGGTCAAGACTGATTTACATATGGCTGGGTTCAAACTGGAATGGCATGGTGAGCCAAAAACGGTGGATTTAGGCCCAGATCTCTGTACTGGGGTGAACATATGACATTGTTCTGCATTCTGTCCATCAACTGTTGTTTTTGCATTTGTCACACCGAGTGGGGCGGATATGCTCAGACGTGAGTCCCGGGCTCTCCATGCCACTGGAATCAAGCTATCCTGGCTGATGAAGGCTGAAAGTCCAAAACCGGTCCTAGGATGCTTGTTTCCAGTCCAGGGAGGACCTGGCTTGGCAGTTCGGGCTGGACTGCTCCCATGGAGCACAGGGTCAAGACTGATTTGCATATGGTTGGGCTCAAACTGGAATGGCATGTTGAGTAATAAAAACGATGGATTTAGGCCCAGATCTCCGTACTGGGGTGAATGTATGACATTGTTCTGCATTCTGTCCATCAACTGTTGTTGTTGCACTTAAGGAAGATGGCACAACTAACCAGGTGACTCAGGGCGGATCGTGGAAGGACAACATCATCCAGAACAGACCAGGGGTGACATAGAATATATACGCAAAATAACTGCACCTGGAGGACAAAAAGAGAAAAAATATGACAAGTAAGAGGTACATATAAGGTGAGGTAAAAAACATGAGATAAAATGAAAGATAAAGCAACAAAACATTGTAGAGTGAACAAGTACAAAAAGGCATTATGAAGACAAAAGTCAAACATGAGCAGGTCAAGATAGGTCCATCTTAAACAGGGTCTTCATAACTCATTGTTTTATTACGATACGTAACTTTGAAGAGGTAAGGGTGGAGAAGTCCAAAATGAGCGTTGAGGGCACGGAGAGCTGGTCTCATTGACAGACATTTCTTTCGACGATCTGCTGTTGCCATTGCATAGTCCTGAGCAAAAAAGAGAGTAGAGCCTTGTCAAGTGATACGTTCTTTAGTTTTAGCAGCTTGCAAAACTCGCAATAAGTCCGTATATTCTAAAAAATAGATAATTACTTCTCTGGGTTTAGATGAAGAGGACTCTAAATTTGGACTACACCCTAGACGATGAGCTCGTTGGATGTTGAAGACGCAGAGAAAGCAAGGATCTGTGGAAGAAAAGTTTTTTAAAAAGAGATGGGATCCGAACTTTCCAAGCCTTCTGCCAGGCCATAAATACGCAGGTTATTGCGTCGATTACGGTTTTCCAAATTTTCCACCTGTTTCTGGAGAGAGAGAATAGCTGATTGCATGGATGGAACCTGGTGTATTACATCTTGGACACAGTCCACTTGTTGTTCCATTAGTATGATCTTATTTTCCATAGTGGACCATTTGTCATCCAGGGATTGAAGATGCCTGTTTGTTTCCTCCATATATGGACGAAGAGCGCGTATTCCCTCAAGTAACACATCCATCGTGTCTGGTGGAGGTGACGCAGTAGGTGAAGTAGGATAGCTTTAATTTGATTGCTAGAAGAAGCAGTTAGTTTCGGAGCGAGGTTAGCTGAGGAGAGTGAGGCAGTAGGAGATGTCACCAGAGTGTCTGTGTAAGGAGACGAGGAAGGACCTTCAGCGTTGTCCATAGTTATTAAAAGAATTTAATATGGATTATGGTCAATGAGGAAAATGGTGAGGGAGAACCAACCACACGACGGTGGGATTTCGTTCTTCCCATACAACTTAGATGGTAATGTGACACTGACTGTGTCAAAAATTGCCCCCTCAAGGAAAACAACAATATTCACAAAACCTGAGAAACAAATCGAAAAAATAGGTACCTCACAGGGTGGTTAGGAGAGTTCTGATAGATTGATAGTTCTATGTCGTATCATGTCATCCAAAAATAGCAATACTGTTGAAAGTCAACTGTAGACGACATAAAATCTATGTGAGGACCAATCACCACAGCATACATTGATAAAAGGCAATTACAAGGGTAAAAGCAGAAAATGCCTTGAAACTGAGGAAAAAAGTTCAATTATTGAGGAGAGTTGGTTACTCTTGAAGGGATTCCATGGATGCAGATAATGAGGTGACGTGCGTCAGGAAACCAAATGGCGGCCACGAGCTTCCGAGAGAAAATGCGCCTGTTGCATTTAAAAAATGAAGGAAAGCTCACCAAAGCCGCAGAAAGGCATGAAGTTGTAGCTGAGCTTTTCCCATGGCAGCAAGCCCCCCACTATTGGTGATAAATTGATGTTGGTTCTTGTTGTTATTGTATGTGTTGATGTTCATTTCGCAGATGGTGATGGGAGTGATTGTTTTGTTGTTGATAGCTGATTTACTATTAATAGTGTTGATTAATAATGTTGGATTCAAAAGCAGAGGTGCATTGGTAGGCATGTTTAATAACTTGTTTTTAGTAGGATGCTTAGAAGTGGCTATTTCGAGGTTTCTATGCACTGCCAATAATGGGCGCTATCATGATCAGTTTATCACTGACGAAATGATGTAAGGCATAGTTGGCCTTGCTCGGTTTGAACTTCTCGCTGACAGATCGCCCCAGACACCAGCAGAGCATCTTCCCGGGTTACAGTACGCTGTAGTCCAGTTTTGTAATAGGAAGAGCTATTACACACTGGTTTTCAGGTGCATTGGCATGGCTCTGAGTAGACTCTAGCAATGGGTTGGAAGGGCTGCGAGTAGGAGTAATTGAATAATGGGCATTGCAGGTAAGAACGTGGGTGCAGAGGAGGGGTGCTTGTAGGTCCAGTAGTGGAATAGTGTCTGAATGTTTCAGGTGAGGGCTGAGATGCATCAGGGGTAACAAGCGCTATATAATTACAAACCTTTTTTCCTCTACTATCCTTCTGCTATCCTTCCGAATCCAAATAACTGACTAACCTATCCACCACTTAAAATGTACTTGCATGTTTCACTATACTAATTCAACACTAATCCTCTATGGGTCCCGGAAGTAGCGCGCTACTCGCCGAAAAAAAAGCGCTTTGACGCCTCGTCA
The DNA here is from genome assembly GCF_964261635.1 of Lissotriton helveticus. NCBI lineage: Eukaryota > Metazoa > Chordata > Amphibia > Caudata > Salamandridae > Lissotriton > Lissotriton helveticus. The sequence goes on from NC_136070.1 coordinate 833,695,535, forward strand.
GGGGTAGTAAGCGCTATACAAATGCAATTACAATACAATACAATACAATGTTTGTGTTGAAGTTTATGTTGATGTTTGTGTTTTCCTTGTTGTTGAAGTTGATGAAGGCAATTGTCTTATTTGTGCTTTCGTTGGTGATGGGCGTTTTGATGTTCGTTATCAGGTTCGTCCTGTTGTTTGTCCCGAGACATGCAGCTTCCCAGTCAGTAATGGTGACCTGCTCACTCACTAAGCTCTATGCAAAGCTCTATGCAGCCACTGTGACCTTCTAAGCTCTATGCAGCCACAGTGGCCTTCTAAGCTCTATGCAGCCACAGTGGCCTTCTAAGCTCTATGCAGCCACGGTGGCCTTCTAAGCTCTATGCAGTCACTTTGGCCTTCTAAGCTCTATGCAGCCACGGTGGCCTTCTAAGCTCTATGCAGTCATGCTGGCCTTCTATGCTCTATGCAGCCACTGTGACCTTCTAAGCTCTATGCAGCCACAGTGGCCTTCTAAGCTCTGTGCAGTCACGTTAGCCTTCTAAGCTCTATGCAGCCACGTTGGCCTTGGGGGTGCGTGCAAGTTCTTGGTCAGGCTCTGTATTGTGATTCTCTTCTCTTTCAGTGTCCAGCTTTGGCTTCCTGGAAAGGGTTAAATGTTGTTTTTTCTCAGAATCAGTATGCGTGATCTGTGCGTGTGCTCGTGTGTGTGCGTGTGCGTGTGTGTGTGTATGTATGTGTTTATGCCTGGATATTCAGGGGATGTAATGGAATCCCCTCCCCCCAGCTCCTCCAGTCACAATGTCCGCTAATCAGCATTTGAAAGGCAGGACTGATGGGCTGGAAAAGGGGGTGTGTGTGCGCGCGCGGGAGAGAGGGGGGAGAGTAATAGAGAGAGAGAGTGAGACACACACACAGAGGCAGTGAAAGCCTCAACGTGCTCTGCAATTCATAATGACTCCAGGAGGCAGGAGGAGGAGGAGGCGAGGGGAAGAAACGTGAGCGGCTGGAGCAGCCACTGAACGGAAAGTGCTGCGTTTCCCCCAGACAGAGGCGAGACTGAAGTCCACTTTGGGGGACCCCCGCCCCCGGGTCTATGGAGTACCCAGCCTTCTGCTGCCCGCTGCCCCAGCGCATGGTGGGCTTCCACAGCCTGAGGAGCCAGGGAGAGGACGCCCAAACGCCCCTGAAAGCAGACCACCAGGGCCAGGCAGGGGGGCCTGAGCCCGACATGCCAGCCGGGTAAGAGACCTCGCCGTTCTCGGGGGCACTTGCGGGTTGACGGGGCGTGGGGTTCTTCCAGTGGGGAGGGGCACGAAGGTGTATGGGGTGGGCGCAGTGGAAATCACTCAGTTACCTGTGCACTGGGCACACGCATTCCTCCACACCAGGGCTAACGCGGTGGCGGGGGGTGTGCTGAGGTACCCCCGTCCACGCCGTCTGACTGAAAGCACGTGACAGAGAGGGCATCCTCTTCTTCCTTTGCCCCCTTACGTGTGTGTACCCTCGAAGCGGCACTCAGAAGGCATGGCCGTGCAGGAAATTCGTGCACTTGTTAGGAAAACAGAAATGTGCCCTCAGTCCACAAGAAAGGGGTTATATAAACTGCATCAGGGCCTAAGTGCGACTCGGTGTAAAAGTGGGGTGCACACCTGACGGGGCAGAGTCATGGTGCATGGTCACCCCGTGTTTTTTTTTTTTTTTAGAGAGAGGAGGAGGCGACATGTAACAGGTGCAGAAGCACTTTTCTGAGAGGAGGGTGCGAGTGAAGTGAAAAGTTCCTCCTGGGCCGAAGGAAAGGACGAGGGAGGTTGTATAAAATACATTTACTGAGACCCTCGGGCGGGGTGTGGTGAAGGGTAGAGCGGGGGAAGGGCAGGGGTTGAGGAGGTGACAGGGCAGGTGAGGTCAGGCGGAAGGGAGGGAGCTTTGGGCATAAAAGAAAAGTTTGAGGGATTCAAGTGGGGACAGGCGGGGCCGGGGGAGCTGAACTTCCGGAGGAGAGAAGAATGGGCGAAGGAGGGAAGAGTGGGCGAAGGAGGGAAGAGTGGGCGAAGGAGGGAAGGGTGGGCGAATGAGGGAAGAGTGGTCGGGTTGGGATGTTTGTGCAGAGGCGAAAAAGACAGGGAGAACTGGTCAGAGGAGGACAGAGCGTGGTTAGAGAAAGGAAGTTGGAACAGGGCAGAGTCATCGGCCGAATAAATGGAAGACATTTGACGAAAATAAGGTCGCTAGGGGAGAATATTAGAAACTGTCACCGTAGCAGTGCTTTAAATGGGCAGGTACTGCGAGGTACTGAATACCTGTAATTCTTTAAATTAAAAGGAAGGGTGTCAGCACTGTTCAGCTGAGTTGCAATACTTTTATGGGGGAGTACCTGCACTTCTGAGGAGCATACAGGTGCTCTTGGATAGAGTACCTGCACTGCAATAGTTCCATTTCAAACACCGGAGAAGAGGGAATACTGGAGGACAGGTGGGAACATTAGGCAGATAATGTCAAACTGGGGGTGGGGGGGATGGGGGAGTCGAAGGAGAAAGAGAGGAGTGGTTGAGGCAAGAGAGTGCAGAGGAGGGAGGTTGAGGAGAAGGGAGACTGGGATCCAGGGACAGACTTTGTGAAGAGGGAGGAAGTTAAGATTCCTGTGGTGGGGCAGTGAGTAGAAAAGTAAAGTGTAGAAGTTTAATAAAAGCTGGAAGAGGAGGGAAGAACTGTCAGAGGAGGAAAGAGGTGACAGAAAACAAAGATTAGGGAGAGGAGAAAAGAGGAGGACGATTGAGGGAAGGGAAGAGTTGACAGAGGGCGAACATTTGAAAACAGAATGAAAGTTTGGAGGAATGCAAGAAAGTCACACTGAGACCAAAGAGTAGTTGTGGGATAATAACTTAGCAAGCTGAGGGCAGGGTGAGCAATACAGGAACGAGTGGACAGTAGGGGAAAGATTGGGCAAAGAAGAAAAGAACAGGCAGAATTTAAACGTCTGGGCAAAGGGCTTTAGAAAGCTCAGGAATGTGTAGGAAGAATAGGGACATTTGATTGGAATTGGAAAGCTTAGGCAGAGAAGCGAATTTTGGAGAATAATGAACATTTGGCAGGGTATGAAAACTTGAACGAAGAATGAAAGGTCGAGCAATGGAGAGGGCAATGAAGGGGTGACAATAGGTGATGGTAGAGCAAGCAGTTTGAATAAAAGAGGGTGGGGTGGCAAAGGCACGTATATCTGGCACTAGAAAGACAGATGAGGGTCGGACTGTGACAAAATATAGGACCGGGTACCAAAATAAAAGTGGTCCCCATTAGCGAACCAGATAGCTAAAACAAGTGGTAATAGCAGAGAAATAAACAATAAAACTGGTAAAAAAAAACAGCCCACACACTAGCCTGTCAGACCAGCCCATCAGGCAATACCTGATTGTCCTATAGGCCAGTCCAACCCTGGAAGAAAGTGCAGAGAGGGGAAAGCAGCGTGACTGTGACTCGTGGAAACGAAAGAAAGTTAGAGCTGGGACACCTGTGAAATGAATAAAAGCTGTTTCCAAAAAGCATGACCATTACTTAATCGGGTAGTAATTCCAAGACTGAAACAGATGACAGTCCCTGGAAAAATAGCTTATGCTTCCGCACTTCACATTTCATAGGCATGCATTGATAAGCTCTCGTTGATGCACTGAAGAGCTTGTGGCCCTGCACTTAACAACTCGTGTACAGAGGCAAATTATGCAGCAGGGTTGACCAAATTATGCAGCAGGGTTGACTAAATTATGCAGCAGGGTTGACCAAATTATGCAGCAGGGTTGACTAAATTATGCAGTAAGAAAAGACAAATTTATGTAGTTTATCGCACCAGATGTTGAAGCAGTATTACTTCACGGTTTTATTCAGAAGCTGATAGCTTGTGTGGCAAATGTGGCAAATCCATATTTATGCGGAAAATGCTGTGGCCACGGAATGGAATAATTTTAGTGGCCTTCGTTTTTTATTTTTCAGATTTTCAAATATCATCTCTGAAGGTGCTTCACAAAATTAGCTTCAAATAGCTTATTTGGGTTCTCACTGGCATAGTGCTGACACTCCCTGGCCCAATAAACCAAAAGGTACTTGTTCCTCCCTGGTCCAATGAGCTGCCATGACACACTCTTGTCCAATGAGCAAATAGTACAATGCTACTTCTTGTCCACTGAGCTAACAGTTCCATGACACTCTAAAGACCAATGAGATAACTGCCCTGTTCCTTAAAATCATATTACTCATGTGTTGGATCATTTATCCTTTATGAATGTAATAATATCAGAGCTATGGCAGTGAATGGCTCTATGTCAGTAACACATTAGGAACACTGACAGGTGATCAAGATTTTCCCTACTTTACCTCACGTCTGATTATTCATTTAAGTGTCCCTACAAGTGCAACATACCTCCTTTGATTGGTGGCTTGCACCAATAGTTGGGTCATCCCTACAGGAGGAAGCCCCTGGCTCCACCGAATATTTGAACCTGAAAACACACCTTCACCCTCTGATGTGTTTGAGGACTCTTCTCTGCTTTTATTGTTGTCCGTCACTTTTCAATAGCGTATAATAAAATCACAAAGTTTTCTGTTTTTACTGATTATTCCTGTATGTATTTATTTTGAAAATAAGAGAAATACAGATATTGGTCTTATTCTCTATAATTCACCATGCTGTCATTGATGATTTTCGGACCAACACGTGTGCAGATTGACAGTATGGAGAGTTAAAACAAAGTGCTGACATTTTTTTAAATTCCTTTGCATGTGCACTTTTTTCTATTATAATTTTAATATTTTCATATGAGTGTATTGATTTATTATATTTGGCAGCTGATCGTGCTAACATTCGACAGGCATCAAAGTACAAGTACTCATTTAGCAATTAAAATAAACGTGGTAAGACTTAATTTGTCTGTGAAACACTAAATAAATATGAATAATTGGTAATAATATGGCCCAAAAATATAGATCAATAGAGATAAAATAAAAAAATAAAAATACCACAAACCAGGACCCCATCCCTACTTATAATCTTCGTTATCAGATTCATGTAGCTGATACCCAAATGAAATTCCATCGTGATGTTGAGATCAGACTTTCGTGCCTGTCTCCAGCCCCGCAGTTGGCTCACTGCTTTCTCCTTTGGGGAGAGACACAAGACGCCTTCTCTGCTCTGACATCCCCTTATACCTTCGAAAGGTGCTCTGGGATTTCCAAGAAGATAAAAGACTCTCTTTTGGACAGGGTGCACCATGGAGCAAGCAGTGGGAGGCAGTGATACAGGTAGGATGGTAAACGTGCCTATGTTGTAAATTTTTATGTCGAAAGGTCAGCGTGATCTGTTCGATACTGTCTAAACTAGGCCAATACATCTCTTGGTGCTTAAATCTTCCTGAAAAATAATTACAGTCGATTTAAAAGTTGCTTAACAAGGTTGCCATAATGCTAATCGATAAGACATGCAGGGATCATATCATTCTAGCCAGTAGGTCTTCTTGCTTGCTTTCTGAATTAAACCTGTATGTCTACTACCCAGGACGTCTTATAGCCCACTACTGAGGGCAATACCGGTTGCTAAAGGCCCTGCACTCGAGTTATCGGCCCGAGCCGCTGACGAGGGCCTATAACGAGGGAGAGGGCCTTTACCAACCAGTATACTTCGAGGCAGAAGGGCTATAAGGCTGTTAGAACATTCCACTCACCGAGGGTATAATATTCTAAATTAAAAAGGGAATTACATAAAGACAGGCATGGAATGTTGGATCGGAAGGTTTATACTATCCATTAGAAGCCCACAGCTACTCCATAGCCTTCAATGGAGCTTTCAACATTCCAATGTTCTAATACATTGAATTGTAGTGGTATTTCTAAAGAGCGCTTTCCATATCCCTTGATAAACATAAGCTGATTTATGATAAGTCCAATCAGGATAAGCCTTAACTTCATTGTCCATCAAATATTTTGCATTCAACTCACAACTTCTTGTTGGGTCCCCTTCAAGGGAAGGCCATTCTCTTGTGCTTGGAGCACCACCAGGTCATCCAAAAGTTTAAGAAAAATGTAAGCAATCCCCAAAAATGTCTTCAAGCGACAGGGGCGAGAGATGTGTGCCAATCTATGAAAGCCCTTCTATAACTTGCCTGCTTTCTGTGGAGCTCACCCTCTTTTTCCCTTTGTTTACTGCCGTAACAAGAGCTTCCTCCACTGTTAGATAGATACATCAGAGGCTTCCATAACAGGCCAGCTGTTACAACCATTTTTTATATGATTTCTGGAAAGTGTACTGGCAAGTCCTTAGCATCTCATCCTCGTTGCCAGTGAGACAAGGGACTCACAAGAAGGAACAAGTAGATGACTGTACTGTTGTGTAAAAACTCATTGTTTATTTGTTACAAGAGACTTCAGCCATTCAGCATGTACTCTCCTTGACTCTGTTCCTCCATCCTTCATCCCTGTTGCTTTAGATCACTATGACCTCAACACATTCAACTACCCGGGCTTCTGCTCAGACCCAGTCTCAGTGGCGTAGCAAGGGAGAGGGTCCGCCCCGGGCAGCACAAGTTTTGGGTGGTGCCCCCCTCTCTTACCTGCTGCCATGCAGGGCGGCCGCCTTGGGTACCGCCAGCCACCCTGCCGCCCTTCATGTGGCCGCAAGGTGTCAAACCCAGTGACCACCACGGGCAGACCAACAGCTAGCCATGCCACTTCCCAGTCTCAGTCCACAAGGCATGAGTCAGATACTTCACTTATTGTATATGCTACAAGCACTTGACTAGTACATGTCCTTTGCTTAGTAGGGCAGTTAACTTATATAAAAGTTGATTGAGTGCTTTGGGAGCTGTGTTGTTTTTTATGGCAGTGCTTTGAGTTTCCACTGTTATTGGTTGGAAACCATCTACGACCAAGTATGCACAGATTTTGGTGAAAACACAAATAGTGTACATTGCTTTTGTTTGAAGATGTATAGGTATTTCGACGTATACCATGGCTCTCAGTAACTATATACGGGAGTGGACTAGTTTATGATGGGTGTGCACGTCTTTCCTCATCAGTTTCTAAGAGCAACATGATCTTACAAGGCAGATAGTTTGTTGGTAGAAATATGCAAGGATATTACAGCTGTTCCTTGGTCTCCGTTGAAGTTGCTTGACTGTTTTATGAGTTTATGTAGCTGTTCTAAACTGTGTTGGAATAGTCCATCACAATTAATTGATATTACCACCCGCAAGATGGCTCCGCAAGTTAGGCTCTAGTTGCCGATATCCGATGCAACACGCACGTCAGATAGAAATTGATTCCAATCAGGTTCATCCAGCCTACAACTCTCAGAATTTGATCTTGAGGACTATCAACAAACTTACTAACCCTCTAGCACTGCATCCTTCATTCATTGCCTCATAGGAATTCAATGCTCCTTTACATTCTTGTTACACCAACAAGATTCAAACCATTCATACTTCCATTTGAGAAAGTAATCCCCCTATCCATGTGCCCAATTTCCTTATTTTCTGTTCATATTTTCTGTTTTATCTTATGATGATTTTGTTTGGCCCTTCCTAAGCTTAAACTGTTTTTGTTCATGAACCCTTGCTCAGTTAATATATTGAAATTCATCTATCCGCTTTTGAGCATTGAGAAGTATCATGAGTTCCTCCCTGGTGCTGCACTCAGTTCCAGACGATTTGTCCTGTTGAGAAAATGGAAGCCAACCCCTTGGTGCTTAGCAATTATAGATCTGTAGTTCTGTTGAGTGCTACTACTGAACTATTTGAGAACTATGCTGTTAAAACATCTGCCATTTCCCTTTGTACACTTTGGACCTTGCTCAGGCAAGTAGCAGAGGATGGGGCATAACCTCAGAGCTGGGGAACCAGGTTCGAGTCTCAGCAGGGACCCTCAACATCCTGTGATTCTGGGAAAATCACTTAATCTCCCTGTGCCTAACACAAATGTATGTAATCGTCTGTAACGCAACTGGTGCTCATGTGAAGCACTCTGATACCTTGAGTCTTTACAACACTCCGAGAAAAAACAACTTTTCTGCCATGGTCACAACATGGAGTTTGTGCTTCTAGAAGTCCATGACGACCTCGGACAGTAAGTAGATTCAGGTGATGTTGGTGGCCTGATCCTGTTACATCTTTCAGCAGGGTTCAACATATGCCATCGTTCAGTTCTGTCGGATCCCCTTAGGGCCGTCTGCATCACTGACTCTGTGCTGTCCTGCTTCCTTGTTTCTTTTTATGCGCCACATTTTAGTCAGGGAATCTCCAACCTTTTTGCTGCTCCCATCCCAGTAGTTTGATCCGCCCCAACCCCTGAGGGTTCTGCTCTTTACTCCTAACTGTTCACCATCTGCATTAAGCCGCAAGCCAACCTTGGGGTTCACATTCTGTGTATATGCCTATGATACCAAACCTATTCTTAAGCTGGCTGGTAAGAAGTCATAAGTAAGATTGTTACAATTCTGCATTATGTCTGTTTGGGAATGGATGAGGGCTGGATTGGACTGGGGCAGAAAATACGCCAGGGCACCAAAATAAAAGAGCCCCCCACTGGTGAATTAGAGAGCTAAAAAAGTGTCCCATGTTTGCAAACTGGGGCAGTTTTGAACTTGTAAAGATACGCTGTCTAAGAGTTTTGCAAGGTGTATAAGACTGCATAGATTTGAGCTTGCTGCAATCTATGTCAATGGTAAAAACATGCCATAAAACATCCCCACAACCTGTCAAAAAACACAGCCCACACACTGATCCGTCAGACCAGCCCATCAGGCGCTGCCTGATGGCCCTATAGGTCAGTCAACTCTGGCTTAAATTCAATTCCGACAGATATGTGAGTGGTTGCATCAACATGGACCTCTGAATGGATCCTCTGAGACGGGTTTACTTATGATCTCAGTCGCTTCTATTCTCACTTTGAGAGTTCATTTTGATTCTTCCCTCTCATTAGGCCACCAATTCCCTACCGTTGTATTGAGCTGCATGTTCCATCTATGCCACTTGTTCCAGAATGACAGCGGGGCGCTTCTGCCCGTGTTTGCCGTCATTGGCTCTCCTTGGACAGCGCTAACTCATTTTATTTAGTGTTGCTTAAGTACATAATAAAGAAATTTTAGATGAGCCAGAATTATGCAGTCAGCCTTATTTTGGGGCACTCGGAGATTAGCCACTTAGTTTTCTTTTGGCCTATCTGTTTTGGCTGCTGATTCAAGGACAAATAACCTTTAAAATTCTAATCTTAATTCATAATGTCATTTATGGATATTCTCCAACTTTTATCGATGAAAGCCTTCTTCCATATATTCCCACCAGACCCTTTAGAACTTTATCTGACCAACGGGCACTCCTTCATGGTCGTAGTTCTTCGGTTCAGGCCTCTGTGACCGGGAACTCTTTGCCTATATCTCATACCATACCATCATTTTCAGTTTTGTAAATCTTCAAAAAGTGGTTGTTTTCTACATCTGCCTAGTTCTTGTCATTTCACCATCATTGAGCCAAGAAACCATTTTAGGCTTTGAGACTCTCTGTAAAGATCCTTTAAAAGAAGGCTATGGAAGTTGAATGAAGACAGCGTCGTCTTAGCCTAACTTTCAAGGCCGATAGAGTACCATTAAATGGCCAATCTCATTAACCGCTATTTGGAAGGCTTAGAAACTTGATAAAGGTTGGTGTTATAAAAAAACAAGTTATTATTATCATTAATATTATGACCTGTGTGTTTCCATAGCTGTCAGGAGGAGGACTATGAGCTCATGAGCTCCAGATGAGACAACCATAAGCTTTCATGGCACTCAAAGTGGACCATGAGTTTCCTAATCGTTTAGTTATATCATGAGTTGGCAGTGCCAGGGCAGTGGATGTATAGTCAATAGTGTGAGGATGATGAGTTCTTACAGCAGCCTGAGCGAGAATCATGAGTTTAATGGCTGTTGATGGTGAACAATGAACTTCTATACATGTTTGGAGGAGAGCCAAGAGGTCCTGTAGGGTTTGGGAGGAACAGCACTAGTTTTTCTAAGTTTTGGGTGTAGAACCACAAGTTTTCACAGATGTTGGGAGTAGAACCATGCGTTTCTGTAACAGTTGGAGGGCATGCATTTACCTATCTGCTAGAGAGAGAGTGAGCCTTGAGTTTTAATAGCTGTTGGGTTGACTAACATTCCGAAAGCTGTTGAGAGTAAAACCACAAGTTTCTACAGAAGTTGGGATGCAAATCATAAGTTTCTATACATTTTGGGAGAAAATCCATGACCTTTGGTAGCCACTGGGGGCTTTCCATTGTTTCCAAAGTAAGTACCTTAAATGTCAATAACTCTTGGGTGGAAAAATATTTTCAAAGCTGTCAGAGGAGAATAGTGAATTTTTTTGTATGAGTTAGGAGGGGAACAAAGGGCCATATTATCAAGCAAGGGCGATACATTATCGCCGCTTTTATCAGGCAGGAAACTGCCGCTAAAGCGGCGATAATGGGCTTGATAATATGCCCCTGTGAATTCCCATAGAAGCCCAGGTTAACACCAGAACCGCGATAATGTATTGCCCTTTCTTGATAATATGGCCCTGAGAGTTTTCTTTGGACCTTGGAGCCGGACATTGATTTCAATAGATGCTTCAAGGTGAACCATAAGTTACCAATGCGGTTCGGAGCGGAACCACGTGCTTCTCTGTGTTTTAGGAAGAGGATCATGAGGTTTACATAACTGTGGCAGGTGAAGCTCATACCTTTATATAGCGGTTGTAGGGAAACTGAGATTTTCTTCAGTTTTGGGGCAGGGGCCCAACAATTTATAGAATATTGAGAAGCAGCAGAAACAATGAGTTTCCAAAGATTTTGAGCAAAGAACCAGGGATGTCCATAGCTGACGAAATGAAGAGCTGCAGTGGGGTGGAGCAGTGAGTTTCCATAGCGGCCAAAGGGATAGGGGATGAACTAGAGGTCTCTGTTGGAAATAAACATCAGCTGAGGAGAATATAAATTCCCAGAAAATGATGCATAGTGTTTCTGCAGCTGGTAGTCATGGTGTTCAATTGTTCGTATTTTTGGCTGGATGGTAGGTGACTGTTGTGAGTGAAGGGATGTATGCGGGACCTGGGCAGGGCTTAAAATGGGACTTTGGTTGCCAGTGGTTGGCATCCGCATTCATTTTTGGAAACCATGACTTGTTTTTCATCATCCATGCAGAGTGTGAGAGAGAAACACAAATGAAGGAGAAAGGGGGAGGAACACAAAAAATAGGACAGGTAGCATAGATGACGAAAGATGCTTGATGTCGAATATAAACTGGACAACCTTGGTATTTGGCAAACCCAGCATTCAACAGTACCAGCAACGGGCACCTAAGAAAAATTTGGTGCCCTGGCATCTAATCTTCTTTTTACTAATTGGATCTATCAGATGGTTGTAGTTAGCGGAAGTGACTTTAGTGGTGAATGAGGAGAGTGAGACAGTACTTGTTGAATGAGACTGGGATTTGTAATGGGCCTATGCCTTAACAAGATCATTTCCGAATGTGCCAAATGATGGAATTTCTTTAGCGTTGTGGGGAATGGTGGCGAGTGTCATTTCGCTTCGGAGGTGGGGAATGAGTGTTTTAATTAACTTGTGTTGTGTATGATTTCCAGTGGCTAAAAACCACTAGAACACCAAATTAGAAACCTTTCAAACACTGTTTTATTTAGGTTAAAATTGACTCATTTCTCCATACTGAAGCTGTAGCACTGTATTTTGCCCAAGAAGTGGACAACAGTAAAAAAAACCTGGAGACAACAATGCACGCACTTTACATAGTATTAGTTGACACTGGATGTTGGCTTATTTTCAGGCGAGGAAGTCTTGAATTCCTTCTGTTCCCTTGACTTAAATGCTCGCCCACCCTGCCCTGCCACTGTGCCAGAATCCCTGACCTATTTGGACAGCAATGGGCGGGAGAAAACGCTGCACACTCCTGACTTATGAAGTCCTTGACCTATGCGAGGAAAAGGCTTTCAAGTTATGGCACCAGGAGCATCGATTGGTTCCCTACTGTGGCTTTGTGGAGGGGTGTGGCTAACAGCCTAAATGCGAACTGAGCCCACCAGATTCAGTCCCCACCTGAAAAGGACTGCTGGACACTAACACACTGTGCCATAAATCTGGGACCTCCAGGCATTCCTTAATGAGTAAAAAATATATATATATATAGATCCTGAAATTTTTACTTAGGAAGCGTCCCCTCCCCCCTCCAACCCACTCCCTCGCTCCGGCCAATGTTACACTGGATTACAGATTGGTCATAAGGAAATAAGTCCTGGTCTCCAAAAAAAATGTGCTGGTGCCGACCTCTGACAACGACCTGCACAAAGTAAGCACTACCAACAGACACTCTAACACAGTCAAAGCCTGCTTAGCTAGACATGTCTCCTATTTTTTTCAATTATAAATGTAGGGAAATAGAGCAAACTTCAAATCCTTACCACAGATTCCCAAAATGCTCTGCAGTGCTTTAGCAGACACCTTCCCTGTACTGGGCATGGGTTATTGTATTGAAGGGTTTTGGTCACCTTAGAAACCTATGAAGCTGGAGGAACGCTACTGCCAGAATCATCTGCTAAAATGCGCGGGTCTCCTTGTAAATATCGCAATAATTTACATTAGGTATGCCCACTTTCCATCTCATTAGAAATGCAAATGCAAAGCGAGGCGTCGGGAAAACGGGTGCTAACATGCGCTAATGCATTTTAGCACCCACTTGTAAATAGGGCAATAGTTTTATCTCCGCTTTTTTTGGCTTTTAAAGCCAAAAAAGCAGAGATAAGTCCCTTGTTGATATGCCCCGAAATGAACACTCAGGTCGCTGTTTGAACTGTGAAGCAAAGCATTAATAGGGTTCAGCGGGTCCCTAGGTCTCCAAGCCCAGGTGCAGGGCACTAGTCCTAAAAAAAGAAGTTGGGGGACGCTGACATCACCACAGGAAATGATGTCAAGAAAGTTGGCTTGCACTCAGTTGCAGTTTATAGTTATCGAGCTCCCTGTAAAATAAGTGGGGGACGCCGTCCACCCGCGTTGTACCCCGACTCGAGCCCTGCCCAGGTGACACTGAACCTCCTGCACCAATGGATGCAACGCCCTTCATCAGAATCTGAGCTGTTTGTGTGCGAACATTCAATAGTGTGCATGTCGATTTCCAAGAAACGTGGTTGGTTTGTAAACCTGTCTGTGTTAAATATTAAACGCAATATAAGAAAACATTCAATGTGAGGTGGAAGTGAAGCTCTACTGTAAGTTAATTATAGGAAGTTGCTGAGAGTGCCACCAGCTGTAGTGACACCAGATGGCACGCGGAACTCTCAAAAATAGCATTGTTACCAAAGTGTTGAGCAGTATGGTTTCATGCTTGCTGCTACAGGTGCATTCGTTAGGCAAAATGGTTGCAAGTTTGCTCAGGGGCCGCCTTAGGCATGTGCACGCTGTGCACCTGCACAGGGCCACCAAACCCTAGGGGCCACCATGCCAATATATATCCTTAATATAATAATCCTCTGAGGATGGATACATATTTGCGTGGCAGCCCCTGACAGGGATTTGGCGGCCTCCGGTTCTGTTCCGCTTCCAAACACCCTGACCCGCCCTCTTCACTGGCCTCCGCGCTCCGTTCCGCCCGGACCCCCTCTTCCGGGGCCCCCTACCTACGCTCCCTGCCCAGGGACGCCATGAGCCTAGAGCCGCCCCTGGTTTGCTGCGATCTCCCATGATGTCAGTTTGGCAGGAGTTATAGCAATTTTCAAAATGCATTGCATACTTTTTTGGCCAAGTGAAGGGCTCGTTTTCGAACGGCTGGACACATGTCTGTATTGCTCTAACAAAGGCTGCACGGCCGGACCGACATCACTGCACTTGGGAAAACGTAACAAACTAGTCTTTACGTTTACGACTCTTCTAAAGAAACCCTTTCTCCTGTTTGCTTTGCTTCCCAAGGAGTGTAAAATGTTTTTTATTAAGACAATATAATTGCCGCTTCACCAAACCAGTCATATCCAGTAAATAAACCCTACCATGACACACTGATGACATCACACTTTATTCACTTTATTGTTCTGTGCTTAATGCATCTGACATGGGACGACTGGGATAAAATGAGATGTGCAATCAGAGGGATACATTTATGATCGTGTTAAATATGAATAAGAATAATGTATTGCACATATATTTAAAATCGGTACAATCATAACACGTTTTCTATAATTGAAAAAAAGTATACTAAATTGAATTCAAAACAAAAAACGAGAACAAAAAGTTAGCGTCAGTTTCCTATATGTCGTCTTTCTTTGGATACACGATTTCATAATCTGCAAGGACAATGATTGCAGCAGATTTAATTGGTAACTTAGTGGCAGCGACCAATAAAAGTTTGAGGTAAAATCAAGGTGGGCCAGTGCTTTAAAAGGCGTCCTGATAGCGTGACAGCCAGAGTTGAATGAATGCTAATTGTATGGGGTCCTATTGGCACTGTAGCTGGGATTAGTCCCTCCTCTTCTCCAAATTAGGATTCTTGGTTTTGGTCATATATTAAGATGTATCTCCAAAGTGGATTCACATTCATGTTTTGACACTTGATTTTCAAAAAAAAGCATTTTTATTGTGACCTGGCCTCAAAAACAAAAAGTCGCTGTGAACTCTCAGAGACTCATAAGGGATGTGGGAAATCGCGTAAAGTTTCTTCTTCGAAATGTCATGAACATTTCTTGAAATTAGGCAAATAGATGGAAATCTACAGGCAATTTGCGTGAAATCTTCATGTGAGGGTATAGCGTGCGTGAAAAAGCCACCCAAGATACTGGCAGGGTTACAGGTCCCAGCAGAAAATTATACTCGACAACACATGTCCTGATCAAACCAGAGGAAAAACGCACACAAAAATGTGCAATGTGAAATTTTGCACATTTTTGCGTGACCTGATGTTCTTTGCAAATTTTGCAAGCGTAATTACATTTTTGCACGGACTTACTCTGCATCTCTTATTTTTTCTGACATTGTTAACTACATCAGAAGTGATGAGACGGCACGTCCTGGTTTTGGGAGTGCGTAGGTCAGCCGGCGGATTCTGAAGGGTAAATGTTGTTTTAAAGATTGGCCTTTCACCGCACAAGCATATGCAAGGCAGAGAAGTCTCGATTCAGTTTCCTGGATTAATTATTCCGACGGCGTTTGACTTCACATTCAAACCGCACCACAGAGGTCGGAAGAGCGCTTCAACCAGGCGGCATGCTCTGTTTTCCAAAGCAGAAATTGCTAAGGCATTTTTTTTTACTCCTCAAGATGTTCTGCAGCGGAGATCGGGGGCAAAACATATTGACGGTTTCTTGGCGCTTTCTGCCCCCCTCGGTTCCACATTCCTCCACGCCCCTCCCCCAACATAGGGTTATCTTCCCTTACCTTTACATCCAAATTCCACTTTGCTTTGGAAATATTTTTTTATTGGGGGATTTAAAGGGGTCTCACCTTTATTTCTATACTACATTCCCAGTGCTTACAACTCTTGAGGGACCATTAGCCAGATGTCTTTGCTGCAAGTATTTCAGCAGGAGGTGGAATTAAAGCAGGTTTATCAGAGCATCTGTCTCCCTCTTCTGCAAAGCCAGGTATGTGATAACCCAATAAGCAGGCACCGTGACTTTACTCCTGTTGTGCTTTTAGAATATTGGAAAAATGTGTATGCCTATGTTACATATCGCTTCCCCACCTTTAGCTATTTAAAACGCAGATGGGTCTTTAACTGTTTTCTGCAGACAGAGCTTAATTTGAGCCGGTGGCTTCCAGTGCTCAGCACCGGCACTTAATCGTCAAACACCTGCGCTTTTCATGAGCACCAGTTAAGGACACGTTCCTTTATGGGGAGATTAAGTGGTTTGCGCAGAATCACAGGATGACGAGTCGATTCCAGTGCTCAGCACGGCACTTACTCATCAACACCCGCACTTTTCATGAGCTCCAGTTAAGCACATGTTCTTTTACGGGGATATTAAGTGGTTTGCGCAGATTCACAGGATGATGAGTCGACGCCCAGACTCGAACCTGGTTCCCCAGCTCCGAAGTCAGCAGCTCTGGCCATTACACCACATCCTCTCCCCAACTTTCTTGGTTAGCAGTTGGTTCTGTTTGAGGCAGTGCTAGCTGCCTCGCGACAAATGCACGAGCACTTATATTTTTACAAATTAGCCACTGCTTGCAGAGCTCCTTTGGATTGTATGTAGCACCGCTACAGAACTGTTGGTCTGTCATGGACTGTCTTTGGCGTATGTAAAATCCGTCTTCACATTGTTGAGTCATGTGCACTTTAAAGATGGCGTCTTATTTGCCAGGTATGTGTCAACACACTTCCATAGATCTGTTATAGGCTGCCATATTTACTTTGTGTCAGTGCCTAGCTACCATTAGTGCACAGGGCCTCTATTATGTGAGGGGTGCACTGCACCCCAAATAACGCTGGCTGTTACAGTCCAGCAAGTGGGCAGTGCTCCAATTTTACTTACCCGCACTGAGGCCCAGAACAACATTGTAGAGCCACTCACTACTTTCTAGGCAGACACAACGGTGTCAAAGGCAACTATAATGCACAACTTCTATATCATGATCACTGTTAGGTATTTGAAACTGCTGTCAAATTGTGAAGCACTTTCAAAGCCCCTACCTATTGGCCAGACATGTGCCAGCAAGGAGCTCTGGGTAATCTCTTTTTTGTTGGACAGAGTCCATCCATTATGAAATAGCAATCAAATATCCTCATTAGTATCCAGGCTTTCACCGTAGCTCTAGAGGAGCATTTCCCCATTGGCCAAGCATTTGAAGTGAGTGAGTTCCAGTAAGGGTAGAAGGTCCAGGGATCCCAGGTACACATCTTTCTTCCTGATTTATTGAGGGAACAGAGGAACCATACTCAAAGCTCTGGACCCTAAGAGCTTCAAAATTACAAGTCAAAGTTAGGTGCGAGTATACGTTCCTTTTCTTTGAATGAACAAATTGGTCACTTGGTAAGGATAAATCCTTCTTGTCTTTATTGTATCTTAGCAAGAGCCGTTAAGATGTCCATTCAAGTCTTAAATAATTCATTTCATTTTCATTAGGGTTATCCAAAAGGTTATTTTATTTATTGAACACAGAGCAAAGACAGCTGACACGTGTTTCACCCTATGTGGCGAATAGCGCCAGGGCTTTCTCAAGGCTGTAACAGAAAGTAAAGACAGGGTAGATTGTCAGAAATAGTATAAATTAAAAAGTAGTTGACCCCAAAGGAAAGAGTGAGAAAGGGTGCAGAAGTGAATTAGAAAATGTTATAAATACCTTACTATATAACGTTTTCTAATTCACTTCTGCACCCTGTCTCTCTCTTTCCTTTGGGGTCAACTACTTTTTAATTTATACTATTTCTGACAATGTACCCTGTCTTTACTTTCTGTTACAGCCTTGAGAAAGCCCTGGCGCTATTCGCCACAGGCATGTACAGAAAGTGAGCTCTGTGAAACCTGCCTATTGGCTGCCCATTGGCAAGCAGGTAAAACCCTGACATCACCCCCCTATTTGTCTATTATTTGGCAATTGGAATCCCTGTGGAATCTGCGCCCTACTAGCTGGGTGTGTAAAGAACAGAAGCACTGCAAAACCTCTTCCCAACCAGCAGGGTATGTGTGAGGGAGTTTTAAGGGGGGCTGTGAAATCCCCTATCAGCTAGACATTTTAGGTCTAAAGAATCCTACTTAGCAGCTAAATAGGTGCTGCTCCTGTCTCAGAGACAGTTCCTTCCTGCTCTCAGCCACCACCACCTTCAAATCCTAATCAGGAGCACAGGTCTTAGTCACATGGAGGTCATTTAGAGGTCGCTGCTACGACCCCTGGCATGCTCCTTGTGAACCCAGGCACTGCCTTTGCACCCCTTGCCTCAGCACTGGCAAAATCAGTGGGAGGGACATAAGCAGCTCGCCCTTATGGACGTCGGTGGGGGCTTCACTCACCTAGTATTTTGATTTTTTTTATAATACTAATAGTGAGTAATATTACATTACTCGCTATTAGTTTAATTAAAAAAAGGAGTACAAATAGCTGTAATGTGACTTTCCCTGGCATCTCAGGTAAGTACAAAAATGTTGTTAAATGTATGTATGCTGTGTGCATGCTTGCAGTTTTGAGTGCGTTTATGTAAGTGAGACTGTGTGTACGTGTGAATGTATGTGAATGTGTAGGCAGAGTGTGTGTGTATGTGTGAGTGTGTATGTATAACAGGGCACAAGTCCTAAAAAAAGAAGTGGGGGGACGCTGTCACCGGAAGTGACGTCACAACAGGAATATCATGGGTATTCATATGCCTTTAGATGAAAGGTGGTCTGCACCCTGCCTTGCGGGGGCTGCCTGTGCCTTCGTTTAATCCCCCCGCAGTGAATACAGGTAGACAGACGTTCTGAATGAGCTCCGATCTCGCCCCAGAGAGGCCAAAGAGTGAAGTCCAGCTTTTGGGCAGTGGGGACGGCTTCCACCCGGTAAAAACCTGGTAAAATAAGTGGGAGGATGCCATCCACCCGCGTGGTACCCCGACTCGAGCCCTGAAGTATAAGCATATGTATGTGTGAGTGAAAGTGAAGGTCAAGGGGCATGTGAAGTCACTTCCACTACCCCAGGCTTTTTAGTGAATTGACGCCCATGTTTAATCACTGATCACTCTGTGGTATTTCAACCAAATAATGTCAATCAACCAATTATGTCCAGGTAGCCTGTAACCGCTCTGCTAGCCGTATTATTTGCAGCCTGACACTAAGGGTAGTTAGTTAGACAAAGACCTAGCGGGTCAGCAACGTGTGGGTCCAAACTCTCCTTGCCATTAAGGATAGTAGCCAAAATGCTGGTGCCACGGGTGAGAGTAAACTGCATGTGTGTTTTGGGGAGGTGAGTAACAAAGTAGCAAAAACTCAGAAGACAGATACTCAGAAAAACAATCATAGTCGTAATTATCATTGCAGAGCAGGGGACCAAATTGGGCCTGAAATTATGTACAGGTGAGGAAATTGGCTGATTATGTGTCTGATGTTGGTTTAGTGCCATGACCTTCTATGAACCCAGGAAGCTCTTTGAAAATCCCAGAATGCATGCTACTAAACCAGTTCATGCTTGTGCCTTTTAATGTCTATAACATTGTTGCTGGAATAGCATAGGGCTTGATTTAGTGCTTGGCAGGTAGGTTTTCCACCACAAATGTGGTGGATTACCTGTCTGTCAAACTAATGGTTCGTCCGCCCTATTTAGAGTGTGGCACACCATCATGTTTTGGGCGACAGTCCACCCGCTGGATCTGTCCACAGAAACCCAAATACCATTGCCGCAATGGCGTTAGGGCCTTCGGCATACATATGTCAGACTGCCCACCCTATTTGGAGTGGATGTCTAATGTACTTCTTTTCTTGTTCCGGATTGTCAGGGAAATCCCAGCAGGCCAAAACAGCCCAACATTTTTTTTTTAATTCCCTCACGCCCCGGGAAAAAAATGAGATGGAGTCAATTCATTTTTGTTTTCCAAAAACAAACTCTCAGTTTGGGAGCTTGGTTTTGAAAAACAAAAAAATCTGGTGAGTGGCTGCCTGAAGCATGGCAGTTGCTCTCCATACTTTCATTGCCTTTAGGATCACCACCAAACCAGATGCTCGTTTGAAGGCACAGAGGTTTCCTCAAGAGCCAGTGGAGATCTCCTAATATGACATGTGGTAATTCAGCCAGGGCTGCCAGGAAATACCTTTATCACCCTGCTGCATTGGGGGCCACCTTCAAAGTATAAACCATGCCCTCACTTCCGTGAGCAGCCTCAAGTAGCTAAATATAGAAGCAATTTGCAGCAAAGACTTTTGATGGACAGTCATAGACTGCTCATCGGTTAACTATCTTGCTTGATGCTGCTTTTGATTCTATAAATTAAGGATCAATAGTTATGATCAAATCTGGAAGCTCTCGAGATATATTCCCAAGTCCCAAGGATTTTGCTCTTCTCTCTTTGGATGTTTCCTCATTCCATACATATTATTTACACAAAACATCAGAATGATACATTTTTTGTATCATATTCCTCTTGGCCACTGTATAAACCATTTGACGTGTGTTTTATAATAGCAGCTGGTATGAACATGCTGTATTTTACAAAAAGCTGTAGTTTTATAGTTTGTGTTGTATATTAACATTTCCAGTATGTAAATGTACAATTTCCTCTTTGAAGGCTGCACAAATCAGGTTCTGGGGCGGTTCTCCCTCGCCAGCAAATCCAAGTGTGTTCCAAATGTATAAATTCCCAAGTATGATCCTCATCTGCAATATCCATCTTCACTACAATACAGAAGTACAGTGTTAACCCAGGGTCCCCAGTACCCCTTTGGAAGTCTTGCATTGCCTGTATTTCCAAAAAGAACAATTGATGGACAGAATGGAGAACAATGTCATACATTCACCCCAGTACAGAGGTCTGGGCCTAAAATCATCGTTTTTTTTGCTCACCATGCCATTCCAGTTTGGACTCAGCCATATGCAAATCAGTCTTGACCCTGCGCCCAATAGGAACAGTCCAGCCCGAACTGCCAGGCCAGGTCCTCCCTGGACTGGAAACAAGCATCCTAGGACCGGTTTCGGGATTTCACCCCTCATCAGCTAGGATAGCTTGACTCCAGTGTCATGGAGAGCACTGGGCCCATGCATACCCACATTTCCAGGCCTGGTGAAAGGGTCACTGGACACTCTGATTTCAGCAAGGACTCATGTCATCGCCATCATCCTACCCAAGCCTCCTTGGAATTGCTCAGCAGTCGCGCAACAAATTCCGCAGCAGTAGTACCAGGATTCCGGAGCGGGGAAGTATGTCTGCATAATTAACTGTCGAGCAGTCAGTGATGGTACACCAGAGAGAATTAATAAAAGTAGCCATTTATGAAAGATTAATCTACGGGCTCAGTGATGAGGAACCCATGTTTAAAAGGATCGGCTGTGGTTTTATTGGCCGTGGATCAGTCATGACTCTAAGCAGTACGACTGCTGTCCTCCATGGATGCGGTCTGCGCGCGCCCTCTGCCCGCGCGCCGCTCTCTCAGCCAGCCAGTCACAACATTGCCTTGATATGACGGGCACCTTCTGTTCCCTCTTCATATTCTCCGCCACATAGTTGGTGATTGATTTTTACGGACAGCCTGACACTTGACTACTAACTAGCTAGATATATCATAACATAATTGTCAGTGTGTGCTGCTACCTGAATCTAGGGAACTATGCATGTGAACATAATGCTTTCAATCCATATCACAAGGAACAATAGTGTTGTTATAAATGTATATATGTCCTCCATCCATCAATAATGTACCTAAAAAGTCTTGTTAAAAACCCCAGTTTAGCGTGCAAGAGTCGATGCAGACATTTATCCAACAAGGGTACTGATATGCTTTTTATTATATTCTGTTAGCTCTTCATTGGAATTTAATCTTATTCAAGCGACTTCTCATAACATCGATTTAAATGCCACGAGATGTTGGCTGGGTTATTTGATGCTTGTACAGAGAGTTGATGCATCTCGTCTGTGCTCCCATGGCATATTACATCGATGCCTGCCTCTCCTTGAATTTACATTTTTTGTTTAGGAAAATGAATGCATAGGCTCGCTAACCTTTTCATTTGGGGCAATAATTCATACATAGTTATGAAACAGAAAACATTGTGGTGCATCGTTCTACATTAAAAAGTATATTTAGAAAACAACGACTGCGTGAATTCTCGCGTTGTCGCATACAAATACCCACAGTTGTCACTGGTTAGTCTGACCAATTTAAAAATTGACCAAATGGGTAAAATACTAAATTTTGCACCTCTTTCTTAATAGCATTTTTAAATTCAATGGGCCATTAACACATTTTCTATGTTGTCTATGTTTGATCTTTATTTTCTTTGCTTGTCTTAGACCTTTACTTTTCTTATACTTAATTCAATGTACCTGTTTGTCCTTTCCTTCAGAAAATTAAGAAATCAAGAGTAAAGACATATTGTGCATGTTTCCGGTTAATGAGAAAATTGAGTCATACCAGAGTGTCTGATTAAAAAACAATGCAATTAATAGGTTGTGTTAGAAAATCGTACACTCAGATACCGTCTGACCGAATTGGCAGATTCCAAATCGCTTTTACAAAACATGTTTAGTGCACATTTTCTATTAACTTCAATGGAGCGATATTTTTGTACACGATCGGGCAATATTCTGAAAAAGGTATTCTGGGACTGCGCCATTTTGAATCAGTCTTTTTTATTGACAAGGAACAATACTCATCAAGAAAAGGTCAGGATATGTGGCTGTTCTCTAGCTTTTTAAAGAAGACAACGACAAGCAGGACTCGGAAAAAGGACATTTGAAATATTCGAACTATCCGATCTACCGAACTATTGCAAAGACCGAACTATTGCAAAGACAAGGAAGGCCGGTGGCCAACACTCCACTCACCTCCCCCCCCCCCACCCCCCGGCGCCTTTTCTTTCTTTTTTCCCTCTATCTCTCTCTCTCCCTCCACTCATGTATATTCCATGCTCCATGTACATATATATACTCTTTTATATACAATAAAAAAAATACAGAAATAAAAAAAAAAAAAAAGAAAAGGTCAGGATAAAAACAGCCGATCATTAGGGGTGGAGCGCAGTAAGCAAGGCAGGCAGACGTGGTTGCAGATGGCGGAGTTACCACTGGCATGTTCAGTTTTTCCTGTTACTGCATGTGCAGGGGAGGGGGGTGGAAGGCCGCTTAGTATTCCGTTATGTATCAAGTCGCCAAAGAATTATTTTTTGGAGCCATATCACACTTCCTTGCATTGAACGAAAAGCCATAGACAGTCACTGAAATTATGTGGCAGTGGAGGACTAACTTATGTGGCATGGTTTGTTTCATGATGGGGCAAGTCAAGGTCATTTTGGCGGAGTAATGCAGCGCATTTTGGGATACCATTATCTCATTATTTTTATTTTTTACACAATAACAGAGTGTGGGCAAAGGGTTCACCTTGTTAGTACCAGTCCAACACCCTGAACTGGGGTGGCAGAGTGGGCTAAAGAACGGTGATGGATTAAACCCAGATCTTTTGACTGGGTGTGAGTGTTTGATTGGTTCAGATGCTCCGTCCATCACCACCCCCTTTTGTAACACCCAAACACAGCAATCAGCAAAGGAAAGATGACTCGTCAAACTTTGCAAAGGGCTTTCTACTTCACAGCAATACGTATTGTATTGCAGCACTCTCGGTAACCTTTGATTAGCACCAAGACACCTTTGGGTATTCGTGCACTTAATAAATATATTAACATAACATAACATCCATTTGAGCTAGAAACATTTTTTGGGGGGTAAAAAAAAATTGCAAAATTATGCAGCAGATGATGGTTTATGTGGAAACTGCGGCAAATCCATATTAAGCAAAATTGTTTCATTCCAGTGGCCCTGGCCATATGGCATTCTAAAGAAAGGTAGCTTACGGAGACATTATGGCCTCAAATCAATGGATTGGTGACTATGTATTTTCCTTTAGCTAATCAAAATCATTTTACTTGAAAGCTGCTGCAAGGAACGAGGTGATTGAGACGCGACAGGCTGCACTCTGATACCCGAAGAATGAGCTGGATGAATTGATTTTCTGTCCTAGCGCGAAAAAGGGGGGCTAAATTCACATGACCAGGAGACTGGTCTAATATGTCTAACAATATGCAAAGAAAATATCAGGATTTGGAAGTGGATCTGTCCCTTCCAGATTACTGGTGAACATGCAAGGCTGTCCTTTTAGGATCTAATAATGGGGGTTCATTTGTTAAGATCTGAAATGAGAATGTAGAGTTACACTGTGGAATAGTTGACTGCACCAATGGTCCTGTGCACTTTGGGCAAATATTTTTATGTTTAGGTTAAGCGTCCCCTGACACTCGCTCTGTAGCAGAGGCCGAGTTTTTGTAGCTATTCTAAAGAGGCTCGTTGATATGTGGATTGTTCTGATTTTTATATCTGGGCACATGGAGAAATGTTCTGACTTCCTCCTTTGGAAGGGCATTTGATTAGGTCTCAGTGGAGCAAGAATGAATTCTGGTGCTGAGTCGAACAATGTACTTAGTTGAGCATGCGTCTTCCTTGAAGGCATATCAACTTTATAACTGCAATAAATATCACTGCATATGAGTTAGTTTCTAGAAAATTGATGTCTGCCATGTACATGTGACTGTTCTCGTGCTTTTCATCATCACTCCCATCTTCCTCATATTATAATACTCTTTGCCTCCATCCTCATTGGCTTTACACACCTGAATGTTGCCAAGCAAATATCACCTCTGTCTTTCATTCCTACAGATCAGTTGCTCTTTTCATCTTTGCATGTAAGCTTTAGGCCTGATTCACAAAAGTTAATTTACACCAAATTAGGAGATAATTAGATCAAGTCAGATATGCACCTGCCATCTTTTTCTACAATCCCCAATCCCTGAAAAATAGCATACATGGAGTTATTTTAAGGTGTACATCTGCAAATGTATGTCAAAATGCTATGCCACAGGCACCTTGAAGATGCTTCGGGCATCACCACTTTTACTCTGGGGCAAATATTAATCTACACTGTCGACCAGATAACAAGAGTTAATCTGAGGCGCTCCAGGCATCTGCTAATTTGCTCTTGAAGAAATGTTTGCAAATCTATACTGTTTGCATCCATGCCTTTTTTCACATTTCTCATGCTCACCCTCATATTTTCCACCCTGTGTCATTACACTTGCCTTTAATATTCTTTGCAATACTTTCATATTCATTCTCTCGTTTAATTCTCATTTTACATAAGCTTCTTTGCTTCTATAAATTCCGCATTAGACCTAATCTGGTGCATTCATTGTCATCTCTAACCTATTCATCCTCATCACAATATTTTTTTATATTTTTGTATTCACTTAGCACCGGCTGGAAAAAATGCATGGGACTTTATCAGCATCAGCAACACCATCATCTTAACCATCCCTCTCCTCTTCATAACTGACAATCATCATCCTTCGTCTGCAGGATCGACGCATATCCATTATCATCATCAGCTTCTCGAAAACCAACATCCCATCTACCCTCCCCTGCTCATGCTTAGCACATCTCTGTGTCATCACTGGGGCAGACCTCCAGTCTGGGACCACTGCATTGGAGAAGGTCATCGATCTGAAATGGCTGATGAGTCGGCCATTGAGCAGTCAAAGTTTGATTCACCCAGAAGCTAGTTATCTACGACTACAACTGAATGTATATGGGATTCCTCCACTTGACCTCAGGGCATGGTCAAGGGCAAAGGGCAAGATGTCTTTTGTCAAAAAGGACTTTGGGGAAAAGGGACAATTTGTCCAGGCTCTGATGCCTTTTGAAATATGGTGTGTGCAAATGTACCCACTGTACATGTTCTCTGAAAAAGCATATATTTGAAATAATATTAATAATATTTAAAATAACAAAACAAACAATAAGAATACTGTAGCGAAAAGCTCTCACCAGAGCAGACATGGTATATTACGAATGTAGAATGTATTTTTTCGTAATGTATCATAGTTTGTATATTCACTCGAATTGCTCAGGGCATCACATAAACCGTATACATGTTTAATTTTCGATATTCAAAGTTTCTCCTTGGTGCATGAGCATATTGCCCATTGTAGGGCTATTCTGTGTTAGCCGAGATGCTTTATTTCTTTTTGTGCTGCTTGTTGTGTTGTCTTTTACGACCACTGAGATGTGGAATTCTGTTGTGTCTTTTTGTCTGTAACTTGATTTTTTTTATGTTTTATTGTGACAGGGTCTTCTGTATTGTCTTAACTTTGGTGTATTGATAATGGCAAATGATTTATTGCCTTATTGGCTATTGTATTTTCTTAACTTGTAGCATTTCCAACCTTATTGTCTTATTGTGTGTTGTTCGTGATTTCTGTATTGTCTCCATTATTAACTTTTTTATCTGTAGTATTAGGAGTCTTTTGAATTCTCTGCTACTTTTTGTCTTAATGAATATTATGTTATAAACGGTTTTGTAGTTTTATGCATTTCAGAATTATACATTAATCAGTACACAATTACTGAAGAGCATGATCTACATAACGGCAGTTCTTTTCTAAACAATTCTTTGTTAGAAGATGATAACCATTATTACAGTGTGCATGCTAGGTAAGTATCCCAGGTTTAAATGCAGTGGGACAAGCAAATATTTATGACGGCAAGTCCACATCAAGGATAGCAACTATATATGGACAAGACCATGAACATTACAGGTCTACTTCAGGTAAGTGTGGGAGCAGTAATTTGGCGGCTCGATAGAAAGCTAACTGGGCAATGGACATGTGTGAGAAGCTAACACCACCAATAGCAGGGGAAAGGTCCTCCAGTAGGGTGATAGTGGCAGGAGAGGAACTTTGGACAGTCCTTGTGACCAACAGGTTGGGGGGGTTGATGTGGCTGTTATGTACAGGGATATCCAAACACACCCCCCACAGAAAGGTGTAGGGGAAAGGGGTCCTAAATCGCGCAGCATCTCTTATATAGGAAAGTCATCCAGTGATGTCCAATGGATTAAAAGGCCAGAATGCGTGGATCACTTGAAGGTTAGAGCATCACCTGAAGGTTAGAGCATATAGCGAGGTCCCTTGCACAGCAACGTGCAGTGCCTCATGATTGTTTGTAAGTGACTGGTCCCTCAAGCATCATGCCCTCCCATGTTCCTGCTTACATAATGGCAGATTTAGAACTAGAGTCTGCCTGCAAGAGGGAACCACCATTTTTGCAAAGTACCCATCAGGTCATTGAATCACAATCAGTTGTAGTAGTGTATAGGTTGATAAATGCAGCAATAGTAAGGTTCGGGAGGTGGGACAGAATGGGAAATTCATTTACTTCACCCCTGAGGTTTCACCCAAGGGCAGCGTTGTCACAATGCGGTGATATTAAGGATGCAGTCGTTATTATTACAGTCTAAGCCCTGAAAGCAAGTACCCTGTATGTTTTC
This sequence comes from Lissotriton helveticus, assembly GCF_964261635.1. Lineage (NCBI taxonomy): Eukaryota > Metazoa > Chordata > Amphibia > Caudata > Salamandridae > Lissotriton > Lissotriton helveticus. Next base: position 833,722,552 of record NC_136070.1, read on the forward strand.
TAAAGTCTATACTTGATCAATCAGTCGGTATATTAAACATTCATGCCCAGCCATGATTGCCATCTTGGTGATCTGGTATCCATATGTGTGGACTGATGGGGATTTCCACCTTCTGAAGATGTAGATCTTTGTCACCCCCAGAGTTTTCAGAGGCACCGAATCCAGAAGTTGGTCAGGCATAAGGGTTAGCAATGCTGTGCCTTCAAAGGTATGCCAGCATGGCTTTCTCATAGATTCCCATATTTGCCTCCAGAAATTAGTCTGGTGTGGGCAGAACGATGGAATGTGGTCAATATCAGTCGTCATATCACAGTCATCATGACTACATCTCTAGCAATTCGAATGCGGGCTGAGATTTGCAGATTTCAGTCTGCTTGGAGACCAGTGCCAGACATGGTGAGATGATGTAAGATTATAGTCCCAATGTGTCCTTGCGATAGTGTAGCAGCTGATGTTTTCTGCATCTTTGGGAAGGGTCATGGCTATGTTTTGCCTGTGGGAGGATGAACAACTTTAGCTAACCTAAGGACAGCAGGGCCTTTAAGGAGAGTATTGCAGCAGTCAACAAGTCTAGCTAGTGCAGAGGGCAGCGATAACGTTTAATACTCTACTATCACTAAATGGATGCTTCTAAGTGTAGCTATCCACAGTTTCTTATGAATGGAGTACCATGCAAGTCTAGTCAAGTACATTATTGGGTTCTTGTCTTCCATCAAAGATCTGGGGTCACAATACTGTTGCCTGAGATGTCCCCATCAGAGTCACAATACTTTTCTCACCCATGTGGGTTTCGGGTGTTAGGGGAGCATTCTTGTGAAACAAGCCAGTTGATGAGCATTGTAGTATGAGGCCAGATGCGTCCTTCCGAGGCCACCAGCCATTTTCTCAGTATATAGCTATGGGACGTTTAGCTTCAGTTTTGCAGAGTTCCACTCAAACCATTAAAAAAAAATTTTTATATTGCACAAACTCGACCGAAGGTATCAGAGTGCTTTACATGAGCACCAATTGCATTACTGATGGACACATTAAGTTTTTAAGCACCGGGAGATTAAGAGATTTGCCCAGAATCACAGGATGTTTGAGCCTCCCACCAGACTCAAACTTTGTTCCCCGGCTTCAAAGTCGGCAACTCTAGCCGTTAAGCCCCAGCCTCTCCTATTTGATATAATCTTCCAGGGACTTCAAGCTGATGGTGGGGATCGGGGGTAAAATATTGAAACCATAGTTAAGTCTTGCAGCCACATACATTTTAATAATCTGAACCCTCCCCTCATAAGGAGATACAGTGATAAGACCATCTGAGAAAGTCTGTCACCAGGGTCTGTATGAGAGGCCGCAAATTGTCCTGGACCATATTCTGCTATCCAGCATTCATCAAAATCATATGGTGCTTCAGATACGTGGGGACCCATCAAATTGGTAATTACCTAATTTCCTAGTGTGTCGGGTTAGGTGTAACGCTTCACTCTTGAACCAGTAATTCCTGTAACCAGAGAAGACTGGGAAGTGTGAGATTATAGCCAACAACCCAGGTGTAGTGCTGTCATGCTGAGGCAATGTAAGTGATAAGTCTTAGCACACAGCATTAGCTACTGGGGGCCTCTTGTTCTCTCAAGTCCATCAAAGATTGTGGTCTGGCAAATGGCTGCGGCCAATGGTTTAGGGTCAGTAAAAATAGGCGCTGGGAGAACGGGCATACTTGCATTGCATCACATCTGATCGGAAATTAGCCTAACAGGAAGCCACCGCATTTGATGCGTGTTACAGGATTGAAGTTCAACCACCAGATCTTAATAATGAAGCCATCCACCAGGTCGACCATCTGTAGTGCTTGAAAGAGGTGCTACCACTCCACGCACTCAAATGCCTTTTCAGCGTCTACCAAACTTGGTATCTTTTCGTACTGAGCATTGCAAACTTGCCATAGTAAGTTAGATGTTTTTGTCTTATGAACGACCTAGGGCACTTCCCACCAGGAATGAATGGATGGGTGGGTGGATGAGAAAATAAATTAAAGTTTTAAGTCTTTTGGCCAAAATCTTAGCAAGGATTTAAATGTCTGTGCTGAGGAGGAAATATGCTTGTTACCGTATCACAGTAGTGGATCTTTTTCTGGCTTCAGTATTAGGCAGTATTATGCTGCTGACTCGGGGTCCCAGTATTTGAGGAGTCCTCGAATACCCTGAAAAGTAGCGCTGATCTTTTTGTTTTGTGTGTCTTATCGAATTCAATATGGAGCCCATGGTCCCCTGGTACGTTCCCTTACTTTGTGTCTTTCTGTACTTCCTCGTCAGTCAACCCATCTTGTTCACCTTTAAGTTCTTTCTCCATTTTGAGCAAGGTGATATCCCTCAGAAAGTTATGTGCCTCCTCAGTAGGATAGGCATGGTGTCACACACACAGGGTATGGTATAATCTTGCACATTCCTCTATTATCTCAATAGAATGCGTCATCAGTTCACCATTGTCAGGCTATGTCATCTGTATGGATTGCGATGCATCCAGTTGTTGCAGTTGAGCCACTAGCAGTCTCCCTGCCTTTTCATCATGTGTGTATTGCTTCATTTCAGTCTGTGCAGGGCATAGGCGGACTGTTGGGAGAAGTAAGCATTTAGAATCTGGCCATCCACAGGCCTCTCAGGGTCTGCCATTGCAGGTGTCGATAGTATTCAGCAGTTAGGTCTGTGACTGATTGCTCCAGGATGAGTCTGTGGTCCCTGTACTTCTCCACAGCACAGAGTCCCACATCATGGACCCAGATGCTTGATTTCCTGTCTGGCACAATGCTTGTACTGCTACATTCATTCTCAAAGAGGAAGGATGGCAGATGGGATTGAAGAGTCCTTTTCCCATCAAGTATTATTCTATAAGGACAGGAATGTCCTAAGATGCCAAATGCAAGGTGATCGAGGTAGTGAGGGTCCTGGTTGATCAACAAGACCAGGAATTAAATTATTTTTGGCTTGGAGCGATAGAGATTTTGGGAGTGGAGAGCCATCTATTGTCTAATACTAGTGAGACAGTAAGAGATTTAAATTGAAGAAGAAGAGGATGGATAGAGAAGGAGAAGATGGTCTGCATATAATTGGTGAAAAGGCATCGTTGGATGTGGATCATTAGATCTGGTACACTGGAACTGTGCTGCAGGGTATGACCAAGTTATTTGTTAGTGTTGACTAAATTATGCAGCATGGGAAGGCAAATTATGAGGCATGATGCAGCACATTTTCAGAAAGTATTGCTTCATTATGTTGCTATTTGTACACATGTTAACACTGTCTTGGCAAAGATTTCACCTCATTAGTACCAGTTGGATGCTCAAATACAGCAATAAACAACTAAATGTTGACCAGTTAACCCTTGCTAAGGGCCTTCTCCTCTGTCGATAGTGTTTTGGTAAAATTTGATCAGTTGGATTTAGATATAATTCTTTGTTTTAATCTATAGGTTATGCAGCAGATGATGGGTTATGTGACAAATGCAGAAAATCCATAATTATGCAGAAAATGCAACCATCGCAAAATCGTATAATTTGAATGACCCCGCATTAGATTTCTTTGCTTGTGATGTCAAGGGGGAGAGAGACAGTATTGAGTGGTCAACTGTTTCGAACACTGCAGTGGCTCCTAGGGTAACTAGAATAGAGAAAGGGTCATTATGGCTTGCCAGACGAGGTAGTTGGAGACTTGGTCATGGGTGGTAGAGTGTGGCTAACAGAAACAGTGGACAGAGTAGGTTAAAGAAGAAGCTGTAACCTACTATTGAATACTAGACCTTTAGGACTTTGGAGAACGATATTGACTGATAGGGATGATGATTTTGCTGTGGCCTTTCTTGTTTTAATAAATAAAGGACTTTCACAGGTTTGAAACCTTTGAGGGTTGGAACTCTAGAGGACGGAGCTACTGAAGTGTGGAGAAAGGAATGTCAAAATCCTGGATGACAGATTGAGAGGTTTTATTAGTTGTGGTGAATGGGTACTATGAGGTGCAAGACTGGGCCACCCTTTGGAATGCCGGATTCAGCTTATAGGCTTGATCTGGGTCTAATGGGTCCAGCTAGTTGCAGCAAATAGTGAGAGCAGAGTTCTGTTTTTTCCATGGTATTAAATTGTGTGATCCTGGGCACATCATTTTACTTCCCTTCAACACCATTCCTTTTGGGGCCAATAAATGGGGCCTGCTTAGAGACTAGCCTTTTCATTAGTAGGGATGCTAGAGTTAAGCTGGAGACTAGGTAAGAAAAGCATGAGCAAGCCTCGGGCTGAGTACATGGTTAGATGAAAGTTGATTTCAGCCCTTATGATGTAGCTTCTGGATAAAAATATGACGGAGTGCCAATTTAAGTGTGATTCAACAGGGTTTGGCTCTACATGAAGGTAAGAGTAAAGATGTTCTTGGGAAAGCTGCTTAGGAGACAGATTAATTAATATAATTACATAATTGAATGAACTTTTGTGGCGTTGTATGGATTTAAAATATTGTTTGTGTGACTGTTATCTTTTGAACTGTGAGTGGACACTTTTGATTAATTTGTGCATTGAAGTTTTGACAGAGCGTTACACTATTGTCCAAAGTGTTGTGTTATTAAATCGGGAATTATATCATTGAGCAGAGTACTGTGTTTTGACTGCAGTTTTGTGTAACTGAATGAAGCGCTGTTTTAGGAATGACAGTGTAATGTTATTGACTCTATTGTTGTGTTAGTGGCAGAACCTTTTTTGTTGCTAGTGACTGGGGATTGGATTCTCATAATGTTGCTGGGAGTGTTAATCTATCGATAGGAGTGTAGGGTTTATTTTTTGCAATGCTTTATGTTTTTTAACATAAGTGTTCTAATACTGACGACATTCTTGTGTTTGTGCCCTTGGCTGGTGCGTGATCATATTATTTTTGTCAATATTTTGGGTATTGTTTGGTGTATTGTGTACCAGTAGCAAATAATATGCTACGTCATTGTCTCTTACATTGTAGTATTGTCTTGAGTTCTACATTGTTATCACAAGATGTGTAGTTTTGTAAGGACAGTTATGTCACTGCATGTAATATTTTGTTGTTTGCTACCTCCTATCCCTCAGAAAACCCAACACAGGGATCATGAACAGTAGTGCTTGTCTTGCATTTTATATTTTATTTACTATACAATTAGGAAATACATAAAATACAATAAGCCACAAAAGATTAAAAGTAGAAAAATCACACATTTCCATCAAAGAGTCAAGAACATGATAACATATTGACTACGCTAATAATACTTATTTGTATATCCTGGGTGTGAATATATTTTCTAATAGAAGTTTAATAAGTTTCGTTTTTGGAACAAGTAATATTTCTAAACACACACAAAGAAGTACAGTAAATGCAAACAATTACACAGCCTATATGGCCGCTCATAGTACTCACAGTACACCGACAATGAAATTCTCAGTTCTAACCAAAATAACAGAACAGTCTTCGGCCATAACGATCCATCTAATAAGAAACAATAGCATGAGGACAGACCCCAACACAAACGCAAAGACTATGTATGCCAGTGCTTGAAGCTGAGGGAAATAAACCCTGAGTGCAAACCACAACAATGAATGAAAGGGACATTTCCTATACTGCTGCCTGCCTCATGTTGTAAAATTAAATGAAGCAGAAATTTAGTAGCTTGTGGTGCCTACATAAACCAGAGGCGGTGTGGAGGTAAAACAGGTTGCGGTGCGGTTGCAGTGGAGAAGTGTGGCTCAATGGTTAGAGCGGCGGACCCTGATTCAGAGGTCTAGCCCGGGACCAGGGTTCAATTCCCCACCTTGGCGGGTCTTTGGCTCAAAAATTCCACGGACCTGATAATTCTCGCCTCAGTGCCTATTCAATCATGGAGTCCCACTCTGCAACTCTGGGCAATAGCTTGCTTAATCTCCACAACGCTAAGGATGCCTGGTCTCCACCTTGGAGGTGCCCTGGAGTGGACACCTCACAGGGAAAGCCAGGATGGGTTCCACAGCGGTATTCGTACAAGCCCCTTAAGACCCTTGCGGGTGAGTAGTGCGCTATACAAGTATCAATTTACATTTACATTTTACCTTTTGCATAGAAATGGCTGGGAGTAAAAATGAAGGCTGAAACACGGGAGAAACAATAGAACAGTAATAAACTAGCTGGAAGAAGGAAAGAAAGCAGAAGTGACCGGAAGTTGGTCATCAATGGTCAACAGTAGGACACAGCCAATGACTGAACACCAAACATCTGCAGAAATTCAATGCATTCCAAACAGGATAGGGTCAAATGTCGGTATTTCGACCAATTGACAACAAGATACACATATATGCACATAGATTAAATGGTTGTATTAGGTCTGCCATCATATTGGGTTGGATGAAATGAAGCATATATCTGGAGCATCATGGAACCAGTTTTGGACCAAACCGAATTCCCACAGTTCCATATTAAAGTGCATGGCTCAGTGACCGGGCCGTTAGGAATAAGTGTCACCCGATACTTTGAAATGACAAACATCAAGTTCAAAAACTCTGGTCTAGAGCTTTGTATTTGTGTTCATTTCTGGATTTTTTTTATTGTCTAGGAAGTCATTATCTTGTTGGCTAGAGAAATGTATTATTGTTTGTGTTTTTGTATTGGGTAAAGTGCTACAGTCTTCGCTGTTGTGCAATTGTGTGTGGTATTGTTCAACAGTCTAGATTCTTGTCTTACTTTCTGCAAAAATATATTACTGTTTGGCATAATAGGTTATTATCTGGAGATGGTGTTATTTTCTGGTGTACTATGCCATTATCTAGACCATTGTGTTACTGTTCACTCCATTTGGTTATTGTCTACAGTTTTGTTTACATTGGCTTGAAAACTGTTTTATTGTCTGCAGTATTGTGTCACTTTTGAATTTTGTTGTTATTTTGGACAATGATGACATAGTCTTGAATATTCTGTTATGGTCTGAATACTGCATTAATTATTTGTAACATAATGTTGTTCTCTTGGGTTGTGTGTATTTGTCAGGTGAATTTTGTTATGTCCTATGTTATTCTACAGAGTTTTGTGTTAAAATGGGGATTCCTTATAATTAGAATTTCTATATCCGGAGTACCATGCTATTGTTAAGGTTTCTGTCTTCCTATGATACTGTGTTGTGTAATTTGGTGTTGTATTATTTTATGTAGTATTGTGTTTTTCTATAAAGCACTATGTACTTGTCAGCATTATGAAGTTATTATCATACATAGTTGTGAACTATCACAAGCTTAACTTCAAGTTTCAGGTAAGTTTACTGCCCATGAAGCACATCAGCCACAGTCGTCAACAACTGCTCCCTCAGAACATCCCCTCTTCATCTATTACTATCAGGGCCGTACTGGGAATGCAAACCGGCCCTGGCAATTTAGTCTGACCGGCTGTGGCGGGGGGTAGGGCACAAGGAGAACAACACTGCAGCACCTTTTGGTACAGGGGACAATATTGTAACTATGTTGCAAAACCGGCCCCAGGTAACAAAAATGCCCCCCGGGGTCCAGAATCGGCCCCCACCCTGGCGGCACACTGGGAAAACGTCAGGTGTCTGCTACGACCAATCCAGCCCTGATCACTGTCCCTTCTCCCAACTTATCCATGGCGTAACCAATCCTAGGCAAGTAAGGCCAAAAGTGGAGCTTCCTTGTCGATAGGTAGCTTTGGACATTGGGGGACCACTTAGAGGTAAGCATGTTATACCATACCTGTTGCCACATTTGGAATTATTTTCAAGGTGGCCTATTGTGCAGTGTGTAGGAGATAACAGCCAAGAGTGTGACTACATTTTTCAATGATGTCTTTGAAAGTGAAGGTTTTCCAAAGTATTGGTTTGACAGATAATGGAACTGGAGGTGGAGGCATTTCTATAAAGCATAACTATATACGATCCTGAAACCAATGGAGTTATGGAGTGATTTAATAAGACCATCAAGGAAATTATTCAATTATCTAAAGCGGCAAGGTTGGACTGGAAAAACAAATTGTGCTGATATGTTCAACACATATACCACCTTTAAAATTGCTTTGTGCCTGCGAAACTATTTGTCAGCAGACATAATAGTTTGTTTCAATAGTACTGTTTTACACCCTGGGATGGAGGGTGTACATCATCTGCACACCAAACTTTTAAAATATCAGGTCTGTAAGTGGAGAATAGTTATGGGGGGAAATGCGGGACCCTTGTATGAAGTATTGTTAATCACCTCTAAGTGATCTCACAATGTCCAAATGCACCTACTGCTCTACTTGTGGCCTTATGTGCATACGACTAGTTCCACCCTGGATGAGTTGGAAGAAAAGGAAGATGTGCGAAAAGTGAAGAGTGGGCAGTAGCAGAACGTGATGGCCTACCTGCTAGAAAAAAAATGATGCTAGTGGCAATAGTGTGAAGGAGTGGTCCCTAAGGGTAGATGCTATTGTGAAGGTCAAAGCACTCACTGGGATAATGTCAGGATCATGTTTCACAGTTCCTTAGAGGGTGGTTAAACAATACAAGAAGGCTGTAAACACATTTGATAGAAAAAGTTGGAATTTTAGGAGAGTGGCCGTTTAAACAATTTCCTAGATGTTCTAGGTGATAAGCTGCAGAGCTGAGTAAAATACTCTAATGCATCTGGGTCTGGTGAGAATGTCAAACTAAATACTGAGACACGGCGTGACTGCTTTATAGTCTAAAGTACTGGGCTATGGAATGGGTAGAGTGTTTCTCTTTGAAGTATTGTGTTGTTAACAGTAATATTATGCTTTTGTCTGGAGTTTTGGTTTAGTGCATAGCACTGATTAGTTATGTAGGTGTACTGTTGTACTATTCTTTGTAGTATTGGGTTTCAGTATGCAGCATTTTGCTGTTGTCTTAGCTTAGAGGTTAATTACTCTTTGGCTTGACTAATGTATGCAGCACGAAAAGTCAACATATGCAGCTTCTGCAGCATATTACCCGGCTGTATTATCTGACTTTTGTCATTTTAACACGCATTGATACAAAAGAGATCCCAAATGCGTTCATAAAACATGTGACAGGGCCTTCGTCTGTTGCTTTCATTTTTTACGGGTACCCAGTAACCTATAGACAAAAAAGCTTTAGTCAATGCTACAACTTTAATTTTGACCACCCTCGCCAGATAGGTTGCAACAATACCCACAAAGATGGATGTTGAACAGGCCAGCTTCACTTAGTACATTCCAGGTTTCGTTTTCTGTCAGGCACAGCATTATCAATGTCCACTTCATGGCACATTCACTTATGAGATACTGCTTTGTATGTAAGATGAAGTTACCATTAGGCTAATGATGAAGTGAAATGACCACCTTGTGCCGAAGGCACTGTTTGCTGCATCACGAAGAGTTAGGGCTTTAGATCCGAGTTAACCTCCTTTCGCACATCATATGCTCTCACTTTATCTGAGAGTCTGTACATTGTTGTGCCTAAGAAATATCTTTAGGTTGATGGAGAACCTCGTCGTACTGACTGTCTGCTCTAAAAATACTTCTGAGCATCACTTGTGAGATTACATCAAAAGATGGTTCAGGGTTCCATCACTGAGATTCTGCGTTGATTTGCAAAATCAAAATGTTGGCAACACAAAATGGTCACAAACAAAATGCTTGTAAGATGATGTGAGACAATATATTTGCGTCTAACAATTTTGGTGCACAAAGTTTTTATGGTGTTTGAAATGGGTGAAGGTGTGCCTTTGGATTATCAAGGTAGGAATCCAAATGGCACTAAATATTGTGGACACAATACCGAAAGACAAAATAGTGAAAGGTAAGTAAGTATAGATTTTCTATTCCTAACCACGCATATGTACCTTGATGATATATATTTTCAAGGTGCATAGATGCGGAGTTAAGAATAGTAAATCTATACTTCCTCGATATGGACCTGCCTTTTGATATTTTGTCCATGATATTGGTGTATCACAATATTCCTAGCCTACAGCAAGACTCTCTTGGCTGGAATCTCCAAATAACTCCTACTCAGACCATCCAGAACACCGCTGCAAGACTCATACTTGAGTTCCCAAGCCGCACCCACATCACATCGCATCTCTGGAAGCTTCACTGACTCCCCATTCACAGGCGCAGGCAATTCAACTTCTCACACACACATACATAGGCTTACACAACACAGGACCAGGAAACCTGAACAGCCGCATGCACATTTATCAACCCATCAGACACCTACGCTCTGCCTCACTCTCACTTGCACACATTCCCTACATCCATAAACGCAAAATTGGAGGTCGCTCATTCTCCTACAGCACACGCAAGACATGGAACAACCTCCCTCAACACATCAGAGCTTCCTCCTCACTTCTTGAGCTCCTCAATAAGCCGAACAGCTGGCTCTTTGTATAAACTCCTTGGGGGACCACAAACCTACACACCTGCCCGAGCCCCTGGATACCCTCTTGGTTGATTAGCGGCCAATACAAATCAATATAACATGACATAACAATCCTTGTTGTCTGTTTGTGACTACACTGATGTGTTTTGCAATTTATTTGTACTCTTGCCTTTTTTGATCTGAAAAAATAAGTGTATCGGTGCCATAGGTGATTTAAGATCTAGTATGCCAATTCAATCTCGAAATGAATAACCGGTAGGCTCGATGTGGATAGTGCAAGACCCGGCTGAGTCTTGGAGGACTCGAGGTGGGCACCTGATAATGTTTGGTGGCTCTTTAATCCTCTACTGGGTTGTTCACACTGATCTTGCATTGACTATTAAATGGTTATTTCAAAGACGATCGGTCGGTCAATTGTCTCAAATGTATATATTTCTTTCCATATATCAGGGCGGTTGTGACATTTATTAATACTAATAGGTCCATACAGCTTGTAGCTAGGAAACTTAGCTAGGAAGTAATCGAAAATCGACTATGCACAACAGTCTAAAAACCAGTACCAGAAACAGCCGCATAATATTAAATATTCAGAGAGTAAAACTGAGCAAAATACTAAATCAACCTGCTCGAAGGAGCCTCTCAGATTGCATATAAAACTCCTGACTCCTGCAGACTCACCGAAGTTACTGTCTTTTTTTATATATTGGGTAGGATTGGTATCCTACCGGCTACCGTGGCCAGAGTGCAAACGTCTGCAAACAATTCAGACGACATACAACACGCCAGGGATGCAACAAACACAATCACATAAGGACTTTTTTTTTCTTTATTTAACTGAATTTCTATACATCGACAGGTGTAGCGGCCAACACAATATAGAGGCATTCCTGAAACAGAATGTGCTCCAGAATCGTTTGCAGAGCAAGAAGCGACCCTAAATGAACCAATGACAAGCAGGAAGTAGGTGATTTTGCACTGGTGTGTGCTATTTTCTACTGGTGCATTGCAATATTGCAGTGCCATTTGCACTGCCCATTGGAGAAAAATGCAATTTTTACATTGAAAAATTTGTGTGAATGTTATTTTTGGTGTGGTCAGTTTGTCTGAAAACAATATGCAAAATTGTCCTGCACTGGTGCAAACTGAACAACCCGGGTGAAAAAGTGGCCAGTACCAGTCCAATATCCGCAGTGTGCCATTATTTGCATGAATGTACTGCAGACATTGCCTCACCTGTAGGTTTTGGCGGTGCGTGGGAGTCACATGGATGGCATTGCTTTCGAATGCAATTACCTTTGCAGTGTGGGATGTTTAGTGGTCTGAGAGCTACCTGGGCAGATTCTACAGCCAAGTTCCATTTCTGCCTTTCCTACAGTGGCGGCTGTGCCGCTGTGCCGAAGGAGCGTTGCCCTTCCCTTGCTAGACAGCTGAGGGAAAGGAAAAATGAAATGATAATAAAACAGTGTTATTATCATTTTATTTTTTCTCTGGACAGAGCTGAGTCTTTGGGGGTGGGGCCATGCCATGACAGGCACTGAAGGGGAGTGGTGGGCAGCATTGCTGTCAGTGCGCATGACGGGTTGGCCAGGGACAGCCAAACCTTCATGCACATTGACATCTCCCCAACCCGAGCTGCATTGCTGGGTGGAGAGTACAGCAGGCGTAGACTCCCAGGCCCCTGTGGAGCGGAAAACAAGCCCACTCAGGGCCAGAATGAGAGAAGCTCTGGGATTGGCTGGGGGGGGTCTGGGAGCCTCAGCACGTAACCAGTGGGAAGGAAAAGAGCGGCAGAGCAGCGGTCGGCAAGGAGCAGGTAAGTTATTTTCTTTTTTTGGTTTATTTTGTCGTCCGTCCCCCTACCCCATACCCTTCCCCCTCATCGCCACTCTGCCGCGTGACCAGCCGCTACTGCTTTCCCATGCTATTAAACTGTGTGAGCCAAGCTACATCATTTTACTTCCCTGTACTGCAGTTCCTTAGGTGCCAGCAATTGGACTGCTTCGAGACTAGCTTTTTCATTAGCTAGGATGCTAGAGATAAGCTGCAGGCTTGATGTGAACAGCATGAGCACGAATAGTTCAGACTACATGGGTATTGTGTTAGTTTTCTGTGAGCTGATTTTGGACTTAATTAACCGAAGATCATATGGGAATTCCTAGTTCCATAACAAGGGCTAGTCGAGGGAAGAGCATAATAAAAGAAGAAAGCAGAAGCAAATTGTGCAAGAAGCAATGCGGAGATCAGGTGGCGGCTGATGAATTTTGAAACTGGTAGTGCTTAACTTGGTGACCTGAATTGCAGTAACCAAGCAAGCATAACAAGCAAGCCCGATTTTCCTCTAGGGGTTCTGCGGAGTTTCTTCTGAAGAAAGGTTTGAAAAAAATTAGTCCACTTTTCACAGTGCAATTTTCAAATACATTTGCAAAAATAGCCACAGGTTTTACAGACATCCCTAAAGAGCACTCATACATATTCAATGGAGATTGGTCTACAAGTGATTATCTGTTAAAAAAATAAAATAAAAAAATAAAATAAATTAATAAAACAAGAACTGGCGCCCAAACCTTTCAAAGGAGGCCCCCACAAAATGTTCAACCTCAAAACATCAAGTTAATGTGAACAAAATCCATGATGTAATCAGACACGCTACTAAACCAATTAAAATGATCTAAAACTACTACGCCAAGTTCTTTATACTGTAGATCCATTTCCATCATAAGGCAACCTTTTATTAATGACTTTCCTTTTCTTCAGGTCAGGCAGGTGAAAGGTGGAGTAGGCTATGCCAGCTCTAACTTAGACCGGAAAATTATAAACAACCCTGCACAGCAGGCACTGAAACTTCTGAGAAACCTTAACATAAATGTATCTCATGCCATTAAGTCTACTAATGTACTTCAGTCCTAAAAGTAGTGCAGAATCAGTGACCTGGAGTCACAATATATCTATCAATTGATCCCAGTGCCCGTGTGACACCAGAACATTCTGACTTGATCTGCTAACAGCTGTCTGCGTTGTAACATTTGTTAGTTTCTCTTACTAAACGCTTTGGCTCCCAATACAGGCATTTAAACCTTTATTGCATAGAAGTTCAGATTTGCCCGTGAGTGTCACGCATCCAGCTTCTGACTCCCGCAAATTTCCCTACAGTTTTGTGATAACAAATTAGATTGTTGCCCTTTTAACGCACAATGATCATGCATGTCAAAAACACCACATCTGAAATTCACTCCATGCATCACAAATTGGCGGATGAACTCGTGAACCAAATAACACGCTTCATCCCAAAAAACATGCATCACATTCAAATATGCAGACTGCCCTGAACAATGTAAGACTGTCCCTCAAATATGCCAGAAGCTACACACCAATTGTGCTTTATATTCTCCATCACATACACATAAGTATGTCTAACAAAAAACAACAAACTTGAGTCCAAAGTATACATCTGACCGTTCCCAAATATGCAGTGGGCATCCTAAAAATGCTCCAAGCTGAACCCAAATTTTGCTAAAAAATGATGAGAATGACTATGAAACTGTCCCCCAAATATGCAGACTCTCACAACCATGCAGCCTACCTCTCAAAAAACTCATCCGACTGTTGCCAAAAGATGACATACGCAGCATCCCAAATCTGCAGTGTCCATCAATGTTCTTTGTTTAGCTATTACCTGAAAAACGCGCATTGTTGGAATGCCTTTCAGGCACTCTACCATTGCCAGGTGGGCCAACTTAAAACACAAGTGTGTGGGCTGTTTTTTTTTGGCCATGGTCCATGGAACCAAAAAACAACGACCCACACACTGGCCCTAATTTCCACCCGTTATTTTGGCATTCACTAACCCTTCCCACCCGGGAAAAGGAGTTCCTCTTGTCATTGACAGGAGTCCATTTCCAAACTTCCTCCCGTTGGGACGGGATAAGTCTGTGTGAACACTAACAAGCTTGCAAGTATGTGGATGTTTACTGACTCACAGGCAGCGTCGGATTGGTAACGTGGGCACTCCGGCAATGCCCGAGGGGCCGGTGTCCAGTTCCAGTTGTGGGCTGCTTTTTTGAGTAGTCTAGGGGGTGATTTGGCGGTTTATTTTTCTTCAGATGCCGCCAGCGGCCCAGTGGGTGCATGAGTGGCCGTTCTGGAAGCAGATGGGCCTCAATTACTGCCCTTTTATCAAACGGCAGAGGTGTCACTCCCTTTCTCTCGCTGGCGCTGGCCCATTAACATATTCTTATTGAGCGGGGCAGGGGGCCGGAACAAAAGTGGACTCACTTGTATTCAGGTGTGTTTCACCTCTGCAAGCGAATCCGTGCATTTTTATTTTACCCCCCCCTTTTTTTATAAAACTTCGCCAAAGCAGTGTTTTGCAGAGGCAATATGCAAATGCGGACCACTTTTTTTTAATTGTGCCCGGGCCGATTTTTAATCCCAATTCAACCCTGCTCACAGGGCATTTGTGCACAGTAAGACACATTTCCTACACCCTCAACAAACTGGGCGTAAATTAAATGTCACAAAAACATTTTTGTGAATCAAACCATATACTTATGCAAAACTAACTGCTCTGATTTTAAAAAGTAGATTTCCCATCATATATAAAGCTAGGTCAGTGTGTGCGTCTGCCTTAAATGCACGAATAACTTTGAAAATCATGTCCATTCTGTTTTTGTGAATCTGCTTTCAACTAGACCACATGCACCTTTCACCCAAATCTTAAGTGTGAGATGCACCTCCTGCTAGAAAAAAGTGTACATACATACCTCCTGTTAGAAGAAATGTACACACATAAACACACAAAGGCATGCAAGCACTCACACAGGCACAAACATACACACACATGCCTTTTCCATTTTACTAGAATTATAGACTGTTTTGTGTAGGTTTCACAATCTATTGGGTTAGTTTAATGAGACAGGACAGTGTAACCTGCAGATGATCAAGAACTTTCCTGTAGAGCTGGGCAGAGGTACCGCCTCTGTTCTGCACCGATTTAAATGCCAACACCACTCCAGGATCCCCTTGCAATAGGTATTAGATGTGACTGCCCTCTACTACAGCGGCAAGTCGTCAGTGATAGGAGTACGGCAGGAATGCTAGACATCAGTAGGGCTGTGTAAGATGTTCTTTCTGCTTAGCAGTCCTGTAAGGTCATTTGGTGTAAAGGTACCTTGCATTGATGTCTGGGCCCTTTGAGCTGTGGAATATTTCCAGGATTCCTCTATGCACTGGTTCCAGGGAACTTTTATAATCCTTAGGATTACCCTGCCAGGGTATAAAAGCACATTCTCCACCCTAGACAAAATGAGAATCCAGTGGATTGTCTAAAAAGTACTGTGCATGCCCTCTGTATCAGCAGGAATCCTCCTTGTCAGGGTTTACTTCCTACACCCCAGGGAAGGTAGACCGAAGGACTCCCATGATCCCTTGGGTTGTTGGAGTGACAATAGCCCTTTTTGTAACTACCTGGGGTTCGGGGAACCAGATGTGTGTGCTATTTTTGACCACTTGTGCCTCATCTCCATATATAACAGGAGGACTGACACTCCAGGCTTAACCCGTTTACTGCGGCCGTTATTTCGGCGCAGTGCGGGCGTTCGCCAGAGTGGCGTTGAACGTTCGCAGCACCAGCCAGGTATTGCTCCGAACGTTCAACGGCCGACGGCAGCATCAATGGGGTTAAAAGCCATTTTGTGATGTCGTCAGGGCAAAATATGTTTTGATCAACACTTTTTTTTGCATTACAGAATGCTTCTTAGCATTGCTCAAAATATTTGAAAGCCAGGGTCTTACTGGGGATACGCTATGAAGTCTGTTGGGAAATCTCATGCACAAAGCCCCTAATCTCACTGACCAAGCAATGCCCTTGATGGATGCTCAACTCTGGAGGCCTACTGACGTTACAGGCAAAATGTTATGATGATAACACACTCAGATCAGGTCATTGGTGCAGCGCTCTACAGCTGACTACTTGGTACAAGTGTGAGATCACCCCTGCCGGTATGTCTCTTGTTCATTTGGGAACGATCAAATGGGCCACACCACTGGCATTACTAAACTAGAGGTACATGGAGGGGCCCGATCCAGACTCAATCTGGAGCTCTCCGGCCAGAGTACTGTGCTGGGAAGGCCCCCTGGAGCTTGGGAGCCACCCACACCGAGGGGCTGCGGTGGCCTTGGTTACCCTACTGGGTCACACTCAGTACTGTCTCAAAGCAAGGCCAAGCTGCTATTGAATATCGTGGCGGCACCATCAGTGTGAGACTGCTAGGTGAAATTGAATAATGTGCACCAGTTGAAGTGCCAGGATGACAAAGCCCTGCTGCTGGAGATCCAATTAGGATCTGAAGCATCCCCAGGGGCTGGGCAAATATTTCTAGCGGAACTGCCAACTGTGGAAGGGATAAAAAGAGTGGCAGTCCCGAAACACTAGCACAGCTGGGTGCAATTTAACCACTGAATGTACTTCATATGAACCTTGCACGTTTTGATATGGATGAAGCATCTAACCCTTATAGCACCTTCATGCGGCGGCCAGCATGACTCTGCGGTATCGTCATCGCTCAAGTCCTCTGAAGCAGCAGGAATAATAGACTAATTATGATGCTAGATCCGCTCCTCATCCCACTCTTTTTTGTTTTGTAATACAATTGGGTGGCTCAGGTACGCTGGTCCCACCTAGTTTTTGACAAGATAGAGGAGGGGTGGGATTAGACACACCTCCTCTGAGTCCACCCATATATATCTTGTCAATGGCTGTGGGTGGGACCAGAAAACCTGACTCCACCCAAGTCTCTGACATAGTAGAAAAGAGCGGATTGAAAGGAAAGTCTTGAATCATGGCCCTTCCTCTGACAGTGTTCAAACTGGTATGTCCTCCTCTTGGGTGGGATTCAACAATTCTGTGTTTTTCAGTAGGCCACTGAAGGATTAAAATGGTTCATCCTTAGATTTCCCCAAACATGAGCAGTGTACCCGGTGTGTGCTGAATATATAGATAAATATATAGTTATCAAAACAATACCCTTTCAGCATTAGCATGCCACATGAATTATGCAAAAAAGAAGCAGAGAACACTGGCTAGTTCCCAAGTTTAGGTGGAGAGCAGCTCATGTATAGAGCACCCTTCAACACCAGCAACACTCTGAATTTGCTCACTTCAAATGTCTGCTTTTCTATCAAAGTTTTGAAACATAGGATTAGCATGTTGTCATCCACACTGAGATAGAAAGGGACAATGTTTTTTTCCTTTCTATAGCAAAGTTCTTAAGCATAGGATTAGCACAGTGCCATCCACGCCGAGCTGTAAAATGATAAATGCCTTTTACCTCTCTAGGCACAGTATTACAGCTTTGGATTGGTAAAATACCATCCACGTCAACCTGGAATGAATAAAAGCAACCTTTGATGCTTGTTTCGCTATCATTATAGCTCTTCAGAGAGGTTTAGCTTTGTCCAGACACATGCGGGCACTCTGTATAAGTTAAACAAATTCCCTGCCAGGCTTAGACTGCCACATACATTATGTAAAAAAAGAGGCAGAGAACCCTGGGTAGTTCTCAAGTTTGGGTGGAGAGCAGCTCCTTCATAGAGCACCCTGCAACACAAGCAATGTTCTGAATTTGCTCACCTCAAATATCTATGTTTCTCTCAACATTTTTAAGCATAGAATTAGCACGTTGCCATCCACGCCGAGATAGAAAGGACAAAGTATTTTTTCATTTCTACAACAAGGTCTTTAAGCAGAGATTTAGCATTCTGCCATCCATGCCGAGCGGTAAAATATCAAAAGCCTTTTACCACTCCAGGTACAGTATTAAAGCTTTAGATTGGATTAGTAAAATACCATCCAAGCCAACCTGGAAGGAATAAAAGCAACCCCTGACACCAGTGCTTAATTTGAGCAGCAGCTTTCAGGTGCTTAGCACCTGCTCTTCTTTCACAGGGCCGGGGCTACAATTTCTGACCCTGCAGGGGGTGGTCTCAATATTGATTGTTCAAATTCAAAATAAAAAGAATAACATACATTGCATGGTTTCTGGCTGGTAAAGGTTCATAGACAGGCCAGCATACGCCTGTCCAGGCAGGCATGATTGTGTATCACCAAGTTAGTGTTGATGTCATCTCGCCGATCACAAATCCAAGAAGTCATCGACAAACTATGTCTTACATTCTATTCCCAGAGTCTGCTGCACCCTGACACTGCCTGAGCCTAAGCCTCCCATTGGATAATTGTAGCTGGGGCCTGGCTCAAGACAGAGTTGAGGCAAGGAAGCTGGGAGAGCGCATTTTGAACTTGGGAGTGAGGGCTCTTGAGGAAGAATAAACGAAAGTAAGTGTGGACTTTGAACTTGCTGTGTAGCCAGAGTAGCATATCCTGCAGCCCTGTATTGCTGCTATCCTCAACATGCTTGATGCGGCTGTAGCCCAACACACCTTTTGTGCACCATGGCGCCACCTGTAGAATCTGTGCGCTGCACCCCAGCATGATAATTGCTGAGCGTGCGTGAGTCCAGTAGGCACCAGAGCCATACTTAGCGGCATTGGCAGCATTACGGCTGGGGACAATGCCTGTGCTGTAGCAGGCAGGGTCACCAATGCCATCACCTTCCCTGGTCCTACTAATTACAGGCAGCACTGGTAGTGACATCACATGCTGTGCTCGAGCAGCTACCTGTTCTGCAAACAACCGTTATACTGCACTGATTAATATATGCAAACAAAAATTCATTTGGTGTACGTTTTGTTTTTGCACTCGGTGTAGGTAAGAAAGAAAAACACGTCATCTTCCTCTTCTTTAGGAAAGACAACAGGAAAAGGCAGAGTTCAAAATAGCAGGGACATGTACAGGCTGATGACAGGGGTCACAGGCAGCAGCAGTGTTATAGATGAGAGAGAGAGCAGGAGTAAAGAGGAGAAAGAAACAACAGGAGATGAGAGAGATAAGACGGAGCTAAGTAGAAGAAAAGGAGAGCAAATCAGATACAAAGAGAAAGCAGCGATGATGTGAAGAAGAGAGCATTAAGAAGAGAGAAGATAGAATGAAAGCATGTAGAGGACAGGACAGAGGAAAAAAAGCAGACAAATGATAAAACGGAGACACAGCTAATCACTGCTAGAAGAGTGATCGGAAAGAGCCAAGATCGAGGGCAGAGAGAGCAGAGCATGTATACAATTGAAGAGGAAAAAGGGCAGGAGTAGAATGAATAGAAGGCAAATCAGAAATGCAGAGAATAAGGTAACACACCAGGTGTGACAAAGATGATAGAAAACAATTAGAGAGGTTAGTAGATAGACTCTTAGAGCAAAGACATAGGGGACAGACAAGATCAAGGTTAGAAGATAGAGACTGAGGCAGTGAGAGTTGAAAGTGGTGCCGGAAACCAGAGGAAAAAGTGAGCTGTGGCCTCTTTGGCAAAATTTTCAGCACCTGCACTTCTTTTTTTTTTTTACAAATTAAGCACTGCCTGACACATGTTTCGCTATCCTTATAGCTCTTCAGAGAGATTTAGCTCTGTCCAAGCGCAAGTGAGCACCCAGTATAAGTCGAAGCAATACTCTTTCAGGCATAGAGTGCTGCATAAATTATGCACAAAAGAAGCTGAGAACTCTGGGTAGTTTCTAGGTTTATGTGGAGAGTAGCTCCTGTATAGAGCACCCTACAACACCAGCAACACATTGAATTTGCTCACCTCTAATGTCTGCTTTTCTATAAAAGGCGCATTTTTACAATCAAATGTCAGAGCGTGGAGCTGTACCAAATTTGGTAGCACTGTCGAATTTTGAAAATGCAGGGCTGTTCCATATTCACAAGAATACTGTGCACCTGTATTTCTCCTAGCGCTGGCGCAAAAAAAGCTGCCTAGTGCCAGTGCAGTTGACCTGCAGCCATGTTGCAAGAGTGCCTGCGCTGCAGGGATGATTGTTTATGTGCAGGGAGGAGTCAGTCAATAATGCCGATTTGCACCTTCTATGTGTGCTGCAGAATGCAGCACACATGGAAAGAGAAAACCACAAGGAGAAATTAATCATTTCTCCTCGTATCGCCATTCTAATGCCTGGTATTCAATTACATTCATTTTTGGCGCTGCCTCAGCCTTGTAAATCTGGGGCAGTGTCGAAAAGCAATGGGTGTTGTGGTGGAACGCCCCCACAACACCCATTGCACACCCCTTTGCCACAGAGGGCAGCAGTAGAAAGAGTCCCACAAGAGGCTTAGCACCACCTTGTAAATATGGAAAATGGTGCTGTGCCACTGTAGCACCAAAAAAAGTGACGCTCCGGTGGTGGTGAGGGCTTGTAAATATGCCCCAAAGTTTTTAAGCATAGGATTAGCACATTGACATTTACGTTGAGGTAGAAAGGGACAATGTCTTTTGTTATTTTTACAGCAAAGTTTTGAGCATAAGAATAGTAAAGTGCCATCCACGCTGAGCTGCAAAATAACAAATCTGTAACATTGTGCGTGTATATATACATGTTAATGTGAAATTATACGTAGGTCTTCTAGTAATAAGAAAACTAGTGTTAAAAACAAAGCCACTGAAATTCAACCGGTTGTATGTAATTGACATAAGTACAACTTGCACAGCCGTAGATTTCAGATGTCATCAGTCAAGTAGTATGTGCGGTCACAAGCAGTGAATCATAGTAGTGAAAGTTCTACTTACACCAGTTACATATAACTGAATAATTTCTGTGTTTTTAATTTTTAAATGTTATTTTTGTTTATTATTCGAAGACCTGCGTATATTTCTACTTTAACCTGTGTGTTTTTTTTGGTGAATTTCTAAGGTTATTTTTCCTTAAGTAAAAATCTTGGGTCCTTACTTATGTGTAGCTCCACTTTGACCTGTGTGTTTTTTTTATTATCAAGTAATATCTTACTATGATGCTTATGTGGCCAACACCCTGCATGCATTAAAATTTACAAATCTATCTATCTATCTATCTATCTATCTATCTATCTATCTATCTATCTATCTATCTATCTATCTATCTATCTATCTGTATATAGATATATATAGATATAGATAGAGGTACAGCGTTAACTATAGTCAATCTTATTTACCTGTATAGCCTTACTTTTGTTATATTATGGTAGTTTATATTAAAAACTCGATATTCTGGTAGTATACTCTGATAAAGTTTCATTTTGCTAAGCTTCACAAACTGGCTGAATAGCTCTGTAGTTTTAGAAGGACTTGTTGCAAATGCTTTACTAGAGGCAAAAGGTCTGATAGTATTGTGGCCCCACCAGTTCACAAATCTTGTGTGGTTGATGAAACATTTATTTTGCTTTGAGATTTGAAAATTTATTGAATGCATTTCCCAAAATTTACCTCTCTTATACTAGGATTCTGCCTGACTACACTAGAATATATCAGTGGCTGAGCTACTCACATCTGACATGGCACCAGTTAAGATCGGTGGTCAATTAAGACAGACTACTGAGGTTAGGATTGCAGGTGGTGGGTTTCAGCACTCATTTTTTAGGACCAAGCAGCGGCGGATCCTCCATGGAAGCGGAGGAGCATCATCCCCTCCAGACTGCTGTAGAGAGAGTGAAAAATAAAATGGTAATATATGATTTTATTACCATTTTAGTTTTTATTCTTTGACGAATGGAGTTTGAGGGTGGGGCCAGTGCATCGTTGCTGCTGATTGGCAGCAAAGAAGAGTGGCCACTTCAGTTTGAAGTGCCCGTGTAGGTTTGTCTCGGCTATCTTACTACGGCCAGCTCCAGCCCGACATGAGTAATTCAATCCTCTCCAACCCAGCTGTTGGAAAGCAGGCACACGTCTCCAGTGTCTTCTGGAGCACTGAGGTTGGCTGCTACAGTCAATCCAGATGCTTTACTCATGCTGCCTAATATTGCTAACAGCATGAGAACAGCATCTGGATTGGATAAGGTAGTTGGCTGTGTGACGTAACCTCGCGCTCAGAGGTGTCTGGAGCCAGGAACTGGAGAGCATCAAGGATATGCTTCAGGATAATGTAAGAGAAACTTTTAATTTGCTTTCTTGAATGTTTATTTTAATGTAGGTTTTAATGTAATTTTTGAATGTATGTATATTTTAATGTATTTAGCGCCTCACCATTTTTTATGTCACCAACCGCCACTGGGACCAAGACTTATTTTTCACCATCAGACTTTGATGAATCGCAAAGAGAGAGGAATGGTGAAAAGAGAGGGAAAATAGGAAAATAGTGCAAAGGAGGAGTAGGGATGAGAAAAACCTGCATGAGTGTTAGGAAGTGTAGGGTGCTAGTAGAAAAAGGCATGAGGTGGAATCAAAAAAAGGTAGCCATGATATTTGGTAACACCAGTGTTTGGTAACACATGCAAATGGGCTCGTAAGAAAAATATTTGGCCTCTTTTTATGTTTTACAAATGAAGCCCTGCCAGGATTTGATCTCTTAATTTTAATCTCAGTCTCTGATCTGCATTTGTCTATTGGAATTTGTGTAAGTGTAACTCTGAGAGGCAAGAATGTCGTTAGAAATGTAGTGGACATCTGCTTATAGGTGCCTCATCCTGATTCCCAGTTCTAGATATGTCTGGAAAGCTTAGCACAGATTTTCTGTGCAAGATCCAGATCTCAGGAGTGGTCTATTTCTAAGGATGAATTGCATGCAGGCCAAAGTATCCTTTTTGATAGTTCCAGCCTTGAGACAGATCTAGCAGTATCACAAGCCTCCTGTTACGAAGAAAAAAAAACATACAATAAAAACCTAGAGGGGCTGTAAATCATCCCTCTTCATCCACAAATGTATTCACTTTTCACTAACAGTTTCCTTCTGCCCATTACAGCATAGGTCAGTGGGTAAGCCCACTTCAGCATTTGTCTCTTGCACTGTGGGAGATGGCATTTTGCCTGATGCCATGTGCATATCCTCCTAAAAAATGTGTTACTTCAGTGCCAGAACTAGTATGCCAATCCTTTTTCTTTCCATTTTCTTGTTTTAGTTTTTTGATTAAACTATATCTTCACTGTGGTACCAGAATACGACGGGCTAAATATCTTCTGACTAATAAATGTATTGTGTTCTTAATATCATTAACAAAAATGTTCTCCCATTTGAGTCAATAATATAAAATCCATATCTAATTGGGAATATGTTTTTTCCAATGATATTTACTATACAATATTTATGTTAGACAGTATTTTTGTCAACCGTATTCTAACATACAACTTACTTCACGGTACAATAAAAAATGCCTGTAGCACCTTTTCTTATGCCCATGAGAGTCATATTTTCATGTGATGTGCATTAAAACAAAAGGGGATTCTATACCGTTTTAGGTATACCTGCCTGCTCAGAAGCATTTTTTAAACTTCAGGTGTTTTTATTGCAAGCACATGGCAGCCACATTTAGGCAGCAGCGTGTTTTCTTTTCTTCTGTTAATTTTTGTGGCTTATGTTTGCTAAAAAGAAAAAATGCGATGTAACCATCTCACCACCACGGCAAGTCCAGACCCATTGGCTTTGCCAATGCTTGTTTTGAAGCCGTGAAATCCGTAATTGTACAGCTGTGGTTCTCTATTTGCGTGCCCGTGCTGTCCCATTCTGTTTTAAAGGGACACTCTATGAACAAATGTCACAGCTTGTCTTAAAATACACCCAGGCATCATCTGACATAGCCCTTATTAATAAAAAAAAATAATTAAATACCCGTTCGAGGTTATCTTTTTATTATTTTGTATTTCTTTTATTAAGATGAGGCTTAGAAGCACTCAAGTTTGCACTCTGTGCCATGCAATCGGCCAACATAAATTATTTTAAAAATCACGACCTAATGGCTTACTTCAACATTATGAGTAAGGTGATCAAATGAGGTAAGTAACTGGTACATTTCTTTTCAAAATTCTGATGATTTTTACAAAGAGGAGGAGCATCAACCTATTACTGAAATGCTGTTAGCAAAACAATGATAACCAGACTAAAGATGTGCCGAGTGACAGGGGAAAACAGTTTGGAAATGAAGATATAACAATGGAATATATTATTCAATTTGTGCATTTCTTCAAATAGCTTTAGTGAAAGGAAAACGCTCTCTAGACAATAGGCGCTCATTGAAACTGGGCCTTGCGCCTTCCAGCTGTAAGATTTTCATTTTCAAAAAAAAGTTAAGCTCACAAAGAATGTTCTGGAAGGGTATCCCACAATGGCTGATCTCTGTGATCCGTGCCTTATCTCCCCAAAACCCATGGGTTAAATGCGCGCTAAATTAGAAAAAAGTCATTTTCCTTTCATTATTGTGAAAATGGAATTCCTGCATGGTTTAATCGAGTCTTTAGCGTCACGGCTGTCGCAGGTTTCTATAGGGACCATCCTATAGCAAGATCGTGCTGGCTTGTAGGCGCACTTCAAAATGGATAATGTTTAGATTGCAAACAGGAGGCTAATGTAGGTAGAGGACAAATGAAGGTTGGGTGCGGAATATATTTCCCTGGAATGATGGGTTTTAAGTGGCCGTGTTATATTTGTTGAGCGTGAAACACTGAGCGCAGAGGCAATCAAATATTTGTTCTGACTGATTGACTGGGAGACAGTGGTAATGTTGTAATGTTTATAGTGTTACGCCTGCGGGTTTGTGGGACTGACTACTAATCTTATATTGCTTGCGTTAATTTGCAAGAGCAGCACGGGTACATAATGAACGATTCATATTACTCTAATTAAACGTAAAAAAATAGCATAATAAAAAAAAACAAATTATACTACAAAGAAACAAGAAACTAGTATTGTGTAACTTGGTGTAGGACTGTTTATTTGATTAGCACTGTGTTGCTGGTTGTGCTATTGTGATACTGAATATTATTGTGCAATTGGCACCATACCTGTGCTGTTGACTAGCATTGCTGTATTTTGTGTTATGGATCGGAATATTATGTTACCCTATGACCCTTTACTCACTACTTCATTCACTCACTGACTAGCTCATTCACTCTATTGTCATAGTGATCATAGTGTTAAATTGACTGCAGTGTTGTAGTATTCAGTGTAACTTGATGGTGCTGCAATGGTTAGATAATTGTGTTTTGTCATTGAGGTGTGTTGTTGATTAAAGCGTGTTCCATTTTCTTGACTGTTGTGTTACTGACAAATGTTATGGCATTCACCATGACAATATGCTGTTGAATGTAGACTGAGTGATTGATAACTGTACTGAGGCATTTGAGCTATTGCCAGTTGTTTATTTACTAGTGTACTATTCCACTCTGAAGAAGGGCCATGTAAACATTGTCCTTAAATCACTCAGGGTTGGTTTCCATAGTTTGGTATTTTCTATCAATACAGTTCTTGTCTGATGACGCTAAGGTATCACCACTGATATTCAATGTAAAGCTCTTGGGTGGCTTTTGACCTAGTCTGCACTGATGATATAGGAATACATATATAAATACATAGAAACATACACACATACATGATTGCTGTTATTTTATTGAGTTCTAGTTATGCAGTAGTAATTGTAGTAAAGTATTATTGAATGAACCTCAGTAGAATGTGACTGATACCAACCAGGTATTTTATCAGCATTCCCATAGCGCTTAAGTATCATGAGGAGCGCCTGGTAGTGAGTGCTCTGAGCTGTCTAGGGCGTGGGGATCTAACATTGCTTCACAGACCAGAGTCGTCCTCTTGTGATGTGTTTCACATATTTGTTCTAGTCTATTCCTACGACTTTGCTGTATCAATTGAGTGCAGGGAACCTGGAGCACTGCGATTGGTTGTAGGACGACATTAGCAGATATTTGACATGGTTGGATGAGAGTTAATATAAATCCTTTTTTCAAATACTTGAGCTCAGTCCAGACCTGCAACCCCCTCCCTTCTACCCTTCTCATGGTCCTGGCCCTTTTGACCTGATTTAAAGCACTATGAACCAGGCACTCTCTTCAACCACACTGAGACAATTCTCTTTCAGACACTCAGATCATTATAGCATGTGGGCCAGATTATTGCCCAAATATTCCTCGACCCCCACAGTTACTGATAAAGGGGAACTGGTAACTTCGAATGTAGTGAAATCAAGCCATTTGGCAGTTCAGGGAGTGGCAGAAATGCCATGCCATTACAATTTGGATCGTGAGGGTTCCCATAGAAATGCGGAATTACAAGGTGTTCAGTAATTCCTCATACAATTCCTTCAATGATTCTTCATTTTCCCTGCATTTTCTGCTGTTCTTGTGCTTTAAGCCTCCATGAACATCGCTGCCGAGGCTCTGGCATGGTTTTCACACTTAACTGACTTCTGAAGAGCCACACTTTGGCTAACGATCTCCTGCCAGTTGGTCACTGGGTGTCCCTCTTGCCTCTAAAGCTCACACCCTTATAAACACTAGCTCATCAAAGCCCAAATCTTAAAAAAAGAACTAGCATTTACCTTCCTGTGCCATTTGCTTCAACAACTCTCACTTTGTCCCTCACGTTTCCTCCTTATACTTTGTCTTCTGTCCCTTTTATCAGCACAGTAGTAATATCAATTAATTTCAACATAAATTTAGAACAATTTAGGTGCGCCTCAGTTACACTTGCATGCTCAGAATTCTCCATATCAGCAGAATATGTCCTTACCTGCTTTCTCCATGGTAAAATCCTGAATCAATGCCATACTAATTAATAAAACTGATTATTGTGTTAGCCTACTTACAAGACTTCTTCAATATGTGTTTTTCTTTCCTGGGCAGAGTATTCACTTTTAGTACTAGAACACAATCATTGTATCAGAGTATCCCGGAGTTAATACTCTAGACAGAGTAATCAAGTTCAGTACTAGAGCACAGTATTGTACCATAGTATTGTGGCATTATTATAATTCTCCAAAAATGTTGTAGCAAAACATTGTTGTGATTAGTAAGTGTTAGACCTGCCATCTTTTGGTGGTGTTTCCCCTGGTTTTTTGCCTTTTGACCTCCTCAAAGTCAAAGTCAAAGTCAAAAGATTTTTATTTGTTTTGGTACTCAACTGAGGACCACAAATTTAAAAACAATTTACATAGGGATAATCAACAAAAGTTAGTATAATATTAAAGAAGACTTTAGAAATGTGTAAAAATTATAACAAATCCATTCACTGGGTGGTTGTTTACCCACTAGTAAAAATATTTTTACTGTAGTAATTTTACATTTGCAATATATCGGGTCAAGATATCTTGCCCGTGCTGAAACTATATTTGGATGAGGACATACGAATAAAATGTGCTCAATGTCCTGATCACCTCCTTGACAGAGTTTACATATCGGGGAACCAGCTAGTGACCATCTAGAGGTAAAGGTTGACAGGGGTAAAATACCTAAGCGCAACATTGTTATAGCCCTTCTTGCACCATGCGTAAGGGAAAACCCTAAATATGGCTGTATTTGCTTGTATTCCAATGTCTCAGTATAGAGTTTGTATGTAGATAACTTACTACAATATGCAAGATCAAAGCTCAGTCTAGGTGTAAAGCATTTTAGAAAAAGTTTCAATTGGGAATTTGACCAAGTAAGCAAAATGTCTTTAGTAAGATTAGCAATTTCAAATGCCGCTGACATATTCCTGTAAAAATTGAGTTTTGATGCGTCTAATTCAAATGTCTCGGTCTTTAGCAAGGATCGCAATGATCCTTCCTTTGCGTGCAGGATATTATAGGCCCATCTGATGACATTGGCAACAGCTGTAGCATAGGAGCTTGTTATTGAAAATTCCAATCTTAGGGCTTGAACGGGTGTTGATTTAGAAACCTTCAAGATTTTTTTCAAAATTTTCCCTTTGGTTAGGTCCATGTAGGACCATTGCTTTATTGGTATGTGCTCAGTAGCATAAGATAACACCGGAGGAATTTTTGCTCTATACACTTTTATCAATGAAGAGAAGTGCCTATTTCCTGTGGCAGAGTACAATCTGGAGAGAGCCCCGGCATGTAAATCTGATTTTCTCTTTAAGTTGTTTATCTGTTTTGTATTTTGCAAGTTCTTTGAGAAAATCCTGCCGAGGTATGTATATTCGTCAACTTCTTCTACTCTAACCCCGTCAAGTTGCCAACAGTATTTTACACTTTGTTTCCTGCCAGAAAAAGCAACCACTTTGGTTTTTGTTAAGTTTGGAATTAAAAAATGATCCTTTGAGTAATCGTTTAATGTGTCCAGTAGCTTTTGCAAACCAAAAGGTGTGAGGTCCAGCATTACAATGTCATCTGCGTATAGCAGAGCGTGAACACTATGTGAAGCAATCTTTGGAGGCAGACTAGAGCATTGTTGCAAATGGTGCGGTAAATCACTAAGATATAGTGAAAATAATATTGGGGCTAAAAGGCACCCTTGTTTGAGGCCATTAGCGGTTTTGATCGATTTGGTTAGTCCTTTTTCACTCCCCATTTGCACCTGGGACCAAGTGTCAGTATGAAGTTGGATTACAATCTGCAGTAGATATTCCGGAATTCCCAGTCTCCTCAACTTTTTCCACAGTGTAGGTCTGTCTACGCGGTCGAAAGCTGTAGAATAGTCAATAAACGCAGCATACACTGGTTGTAATTTCTGTATGATGTATTTGTCTAAAATAGTCTGGAGAATTGATATGTTATCGGTGACTGAATGGTTGGGTCGAAAGCCTGCTTGGTACTTGGGTATTAAACCCTGCGAGAAGGCCCAGTCTTTTAGTCTTTCCAAAACCTCTGCAGCGAAGATTATTCCAGTAGCGTCCATCAACGCTATTTGGCGATAGTTGCCAGCAGTATTTGTACTCCCCTTTTTGTGGATGGAAATTATAATGCTCCCCTGCCACGACTTTGGTAGTCTCCCAGTACTGAAGATATAGTTGAAGAGCGGTAGTAACATCTGACTCCATTCTTTAGGGTATGACTGCAAAACCTTAATGGGTATTTGATCAGGACCTGACGCTGCGGTGCTTCTTGCTTTTCTGATATGCATTTCTATAGAAAATGCTATAGTTTTTGCTATCAGAATTGATTTATTTTCCAAAATAAAGTCAGTCACTTTTCTGTCTGATTTAATGAAATTTTCCTTGTATAGGTCAGTTAGATAGATTTCCCATTCCTGCGGTGGAACTGGTATAGCATGTAGTTTCTTTTTAGTTCCTGTCATTTTGGCAATTAGGGACCAATATTTACTTTGATTGTGTTTTTTAGCCGCTTCTTGGATATCAACCCACTTTTTGTCCTGCAACATTCTTTTTTGGCTATTCTTTTCTCTTCTTAATTGATTCTTTAATTTATTAATTTCTTGTTGAATTACAGGTGAAAATTTCAGGTATTGACCTCGAATCAGTTTATTGAGCATCTTCGAGGTCACAGTTCTCCTGGTTATATTTTTGTTGTACATCTTGTAATTTCTATTTTTATCTTGTTTTATCCTGTCTAAGAGAGCTCTTTTAAGATTGATGATAATATTTTCAAAGTTTGTTATTGGGTCACTAGAATGTATACTAGTTAAAAGTTGACTATGTGAAATCATTTCATTGATGTGGTCCAAGGTCGCCGAGTTCCAAAAGATCCGTCTCTGATTGTTGTTAATTTCAATATTACTTTTATGGAACATGATTGGGTTTGACGAGGAGGGCATAACCGACCAACCAGTGTTTAGGTGTAAAAGAGCATGGTCACTATCGTCGGAAAAGTTGATACTCAAGTATGAGACTGTATCCACTAACTCCATGCCACATATTAAATAGTCAATGATTGTTAGAGATCCTTTCCCTCGTCTTGTAAAAGACGCCGGTATGTCTCCGTCCACGTTGCCATTCAGAATTGACCCATTTAGGTTTGGCAAACATACTAATAACAATTTTCCTCTCTTATCTGAAGCTTTCCCTTTAGGAAATATTGGGATAGATAGTTCCAACGATTCTTCTTCGTATAGTTTTGCCCATTTTCCGATCTCGACGTTAGAAATTTTACCATTCAGGTCGCCCATAATTAAATAAGACATATTTGCTCGATCTTGGATTATCTGTGCAATTGCATCCATTGTTTCCACAAAAGTGACGTCCTGGTTGGTACCGGGGGGGACATACATATTAAAGAGTAGAAAGGCCTTTTTTTGGTCTAAGTTATGAGTCTTCAACGAAACCTTAATACATTGGAAGTTATCAGAATTTGACTCAACAACTTCTTGGGACCATGAATGATCCTCGCTCAACAAAATTGCCAATCCGCCCTTTGCGTGGCCTCGGTTTGTAGCTTTAGCTGGGATATCATAGACATAGTAGCCCGTCTGGTTAAAAGATTTTATTGCCCATGTTTCCTGCAAGGCAAAAATATCAGGATAATTTTTGAGAGCTTAATATCAGGATAATTTTTGAGAGCTTCTGTTTTGACTATGTGCTGAACTTAGTTTTTGCTGGCTTTAGGAGTCTGCACACTTTGTCACTGCTGACCAGTACTAAAGTTAATTTGCTCTGTTTATAAAATGTAACGGCATTTGGTTTCTCCATGATTGCATATTTGATATACTTATAAGTCCCTTGTACAGTGCACCAGATGTGCCCAGGCCTGTAAATCAAATGCCACTAGTGGGCCTGCAGCACTGATTGTGCCACCCATGAGTAGCCCTATCTCTCCCATAGGTTAGGATTGGAGCTGCCTTGTAACTCTTTACAAGTGGAACTTCCAATTGGGAAAAAGAGAGGTAGAATACATGTGGTGTCGCTGGACTCACAATTTAAAAATATATCTTTTAGTGAAGTTGTGTTTCAAATACCAAGTCTGAAAATGCCACTTTTATAAAGTTACCATTTTTTTAATTTAACCATTCTGTGCCTCTGCCTGTCTCTGGAATACACGTCTGGGATGAGTGAGAGCTGGGGTTTGTGCATTCCCTCTAGTCAGTCACACACAAAGGGAGATGAAATGTACCCTGCATATCCCTTTGACCCATCACCAAGCTGATGGGTCTACCTGAGCTAGGGTGAGAGAGAGGAGTTGACACTTGCACCTAAATAGGGCTGTGTCTGTCCCCTAACAAAGAGTTGCATGCCCCTCTGTAGTGTGTCTGGAGCCAGGACAAGGAAGGGCAGGGTCTTGTGCACTACAAAGTCCTTTCTTTGAAGTCTCCTTCCTTCAAAGGCAAAAATGGGTATAAGAACTGGACCTCTGACACTATATACTCAGGACACTTCTGAAACTGAGGACATTCTACCAGGAAGAAGAGCTGTTGTGCTACCAGGAGGGACTTCCACTTTGCCACTTGCTTTGCTGTGCTGGCCTACTGGCTGCTGCTTCTTGCCTGGGAGAGAGAAGACTAGACTTGACTCTCTACATCCTGTATTTCTAAAGGTTTTCCAAGGGCTTGTTGGGCTTGCCTCCTGTTTCTGAAGTCTCAGGGATATCAAAGACTTCACCTGCTTCTGGCTACCAGCACCTGGGCTTCTTTGGTGTGAGTCATACTCTGCCAAATGGTGCCAAATCTAGTCCTGGGCCCTTGAAAGTGAGTGGTTGGGGTTGCAACCCAACAAACCAACGTATTGACACCGAAGCGTCATTCAGAACCAGCGCATTTCCTGCGATATTGACGCATCCCCGTTGCCTGCATCAAAGCCGAGGATACCGCTTGCTGACTGTGCAACGCAACAAAATTGACTTACACCGTAGCCCTAACTTTGCTGATGCTGTGCCTCTAAATCAGCCCTGTTGCGTGAGTCTCGGACACCGCATCGCCAAAGTCTGTTACACACCATCCCCGACTTTGATGCAGTCCCAGTCTTGCGCGGCTATGTGCCAATGCATCACCTACAGCCCAGCAGTTTGACATTGACAACTCGGAGTGATGCACAGCAAACTTGACATCAATGCATCAACCATGTTGCCCCACTTTGGAACCAACGGATTAGACAGTGACGCATCCCCTTTGTTTTTCAACACATTGTCCCCAAGCATTGATGCACCCAA
The DNA here is from genome assembly GCF_964261635.1 of Lissotriton helveticus. NCBI lineage: Eukaryota > Metazoa > Chordata > Amphibia > Caudata > Salamandridae > Lissotriton > Lissotriton helveticus. The sequence goes on from NC_136070.1 coordinate 833,754,800, forward strand.
GGTATTGTCCTCGGGTCTGCTTTACTCTTGAATCCATCCCGCACTCCTTCGTGGGCCGAGTAAACTTCTGTTTTTGCCCCATATAAGTGCGGCCAAATAACCCCAGTTGGAACTTTGACTTCTCAGTACTACATTTTGATTTGATCTTGCAAAATTCATATCTTGACTTGTGTATGTTGGATTTTTGTTGTTTTGGTCTAGTTTTACTCAGATAAAAATTGGAAATTTTTCTAAACTGGTGTTGAGTACTTTTATGGTATTGTTCACTGTGTTACTGTGTGGGTGTGCACAAATACTTTACACATTGCCTCTTTAGTTTAGCCTGACTGCTCTGTGCCAATCTACCAGAGGGTGAGCATTAGTAAACGTTTCGTGTGTACTGCACTTACCCTGACTAGGATTGTGGTTCCTGCTTGGACAGGGTGAATACCTCTGCCAACCAGAAACCCAATTTCTGACAGTATGTTTAGGTAAGTATAGGGTTACTATACTTAACCCTACATGTACGTACTTTGATATATATTTCTAAGGTACATAGTAGTGGATTGAATAATAGTAAATTCATACTTACCCATATATACTTACCTTGACCATATCTTGGTAGTTGATATTTTAGCTACAATATTCTCATAGGATGATATTTACATCAACTATATTCAGATATAGAACTACATCTCAGAGGCCACAATACGAAGAACTCTCTGCACAGAGGCCATTGTACATTAGTCCTCCTTGTGGTTAAGACCACCTATACCATGGCCCTTGATTAGCAGTCAGCCCTGAAGGCATGGCAGAGAGCACACCAAGTATCAAGTTCTACTAATAGCCACACATTATCATGACTTGTCTCTGTGTGCCCCATCACATTTCGGATCTTTCCAACACTTTTTCCCACTATTGTAAAGTGCCCTTCTTATCCCAAAAAATAATGTACCCACTCCTTTACCACATTCAAATGCTTATGACAAGCACCGTCCTCATTGTGGAAAGATCTTTCCCTTGATGCCCCCAATCTAACCTTCCATCTTCTCCACAATATATAAATATATATTGTTAATGCCTTAACCGCGGCGGCAATTCCGCCGCGGTGCGGGCGTTCTAAAGGGTGGGGGGGCTGCGACGGCCAACGGTCGTTCGCAGCACCAGGGCCAACAGGAGCACAGAAGGGGTTAAGTAAATACGCTTGGTTAAAGTCTATAGATTGTATCTCATTTTGATATGCGTTGTTATTCTCAATCCTCTATATTACAATTTATTTTTATGCGCAGCCACCAAAACGTGTAAATATGTACCTAATATTGCTATGGAAAGCACTTCTGTTTACCGGGCCCTGTAAAGCCATACTCACAAATACAATGTCTATTTTCAGTGAAGTAGAGTGTATTTTTTTAGTATTGGAGGAATGTGGCGGAGGGCTTGACTATTTGCTAAAGAACCTCTATGGACAGAGTAACTTTGTTGCTGGACTGCTACAGTTAATCTGTCCCTGATGTTACCGACAGTGCATTAAAATGAAATATAGAAGTACAGGTACTCACTATACCAGAGTACTTGTTTGCTACTGAGAAGTACCGGTACCCTCCCATGACAACTATTGCACCAGCGTTGAGAAGTGCTGGTACTCTCCCTTTCAAATTGAAAAATTGCAGAAATTTAGGGCCAGATGTAGGTAATCCCAGATTACCGATTTTTAAATACCGAATCATACCGATTTGGTATTTAAGAACTGGCAATCGGGATGTAGGTAATTTTACAGATTTAATTACCGAATCGGTATGATTCGGTAATTACCGAATCGGTATTTACCGAATCGGTAATTGCCATTCATTCCTATTGGCCTGGTGGCCCATAGGAATGAATGTCAATTACCGAATCGGTAAATACCGATTCGGTAATTGGGGGAAACATTGAAGGGTGGCAGGGTGTCACTTTGACACCCTGTTGCACCCCTCAATTGTGCATGGTTGCACATGTTGCAGACATACATGCCCTTAGGGTATGTATGTCTGCAACATGGCACTGTTTAAAAAGCAATAGAAATGCTTTTTAAAGGGTTTTCATAATTTGTAAATTAAGAATTCTTAAACCCCTGTAGCACTGAGTACAGTGCTACCCACATGTCAAAATACAGATTCGGTAATTATACCGATTCGGTATTTTACCGATTCGGTAAAATTACTGAATCTGTATTTTAACATGCCCCTACATCCCAAACTCCAAATACCGGTCGGTAACGGCCGATTTCCGTTACCGACCGGTATTTGCCTTCCTACATCTGGCCCTTTGTACCTGACAGTACCTGCCCATTTGAAGCACCGGTTGCTGCTTAATACACAGGGCAGAGATGTGTTGAATGTGTGTGTGATCTCTTCCTAATGTGTTCAGTTGTGTTCCTGTATGCTTATGAATCTCTTAGGGCAATGCAATGCCTTCTGCACCGTGATTAGTATCTGTGCACTGTATTGCTGGCTATCTGGCATGTCTGAGTTGTGTGTTCTCTTGCATGCATGTATGATGTCTCATACCTGTTCGTTGTTGAATAAATGTGAGAAGCTCTATGCAAAGCAATCTGTCGGATAAGTGAGTGAACTTAATAAGTGCTGTGGGGGTTCTGTGTGCTGTATCTTGGGTGCTACAGCGGTTAGTACAGTTATAGCCAATTTCATTGCATATTTATGCTGTGCTGGATATAAAATGTTATGTTTAGTGTGTTCTGTTCTAATAGTGTTCAGCATGCTTTGATATTTATTGTCATTGAGAGTGTCAGGCTAGCTGACTATGGCCTCCATTATGAGGTCCATGTGTCACAATAGCTGACTATAGCCTCCATTAAGAGATGCATGTACTAGTGGGGTCCACAATCCAAGCACAAAAGGAATGTTACCATGTGGTAACTCCCCATCTGTATTGTGCAATTACAATTAAATCCCTCGGGGGTGGAGAATAACAGAATTTAACTGGTTTTACTGGGCAGAATTATGCATGCTTTTCCCTGTCCAAGTGGGATTGACTCTTGCTTTTAACGCCTGGTCTGAGCAAGTGGTAAGTATGAGCAGGGGGACGTGTGCTGGGTAGGGATGGGGAGAGAGGGTTTCTGAGGGCAGAGGAGGTAAGGAGAAAGAGATGCCTTGTCAGGGGGAACAGTATATTCTCACCCTTGCTGAAAATAATTGCTCAGGCAGGGATGGTGACAGAGGCTTGTCTGGTATTTCAACCTCTGTTTTGTGATTTTACAAAGTGGAATCAAATTCGGTCCTGTGTTCTCTCACACTCAGATAATAACGGGTGCAGGAACACGTGGCCAGTGTGATCAGGCAGAAGGCTATCTAACCCTTGGATACCACTGCTCTTGACTCATAACTAAGTATTTTATTGTTCATCTGTGCTGGTTGGAAAAGTGTTTATTGATGGACTTTTGGATCCTGCTTTTTGACTGGAGGGAGGGTTGACAGTTGTTGGTCAAGGGCTGTTTACTATAATGGAATGTTATTGGCTGGAACGTTACCAACTGCTATACTGTGTTTCACCTAAGCCCTTGTTGTTTTTTGCTGTATTGGTTTATTGATTACCCTGCAATGAATGTATAGTTTTGCATTGTTCGATTATTGATTGTAGTAGGGGGTTATTTGCTGTATTTCAAAACTATCTGTTTCAGTTGTATTTATCTGTATGTTGCTGATGGTATATTTTTGTATTCAACTGTAAAATTGTTAGACCTGACATCTTTTGGCATGCTCTCCCTTGACCTTTGTGGCTTTCGACCTGTTTGGACCTTGTTTTGCTGGTGTAGGACTTTGAGCACTTTGACACTTCTATTCAGTTCCAAAGCGCTGTGCTTGTCATATACATACTGGGGATTAGTGTATACATTATTTTTTTTATTTGAGTTAGCTGTAAAACTCTTGTCTAGGGGTCAGACATATACCTATGGCATTTAACGCAAATGTTCCTCTGTAGGCCTGCAGCACGGATTGTGCCACCCACTGAGGTAGCTCTTCAAACGTGCCACAGGTTTGCCATGGCAGGGCCTGTGTGTACAGGTTACTGTTACTCAGCTTGGCCTTTAAATAGCTATTTTCCAAGGATCAGAATGTCTCTCGCTACATTGGAGTTCTCCCTGGGGGTAGGGTGCAGTACCGGAAGAAGTAGTGCATGTGCACGATTGCGCTACATGCACTGGCAGTGAATGGTGGTGTCATTCAGTACAGTACGGCCTGCTTCTCGCATTGGTTTGACATGAGGGATCTGTGGAAAGGCTATTGAGATGTTTTTCCAATGTGCAGAAGAGTGGGAGTATAGTGTTTGATATCGATGAGTTAGTAATGGCATATCTTCTCGGGTAGTGTAAGGGGATTCAACATTACTAATGAGGAAATACCACTTTGGAAAAGTGTGCATTTATGTGTCCGTGGCTCTGTGGGCCTGTCTCCAATCCACATATGGGTACTGTGGGGGCAGCTACATCTGTGCATTCCTCATAGAAGACCATAAACAAAGGGCTCAAGGAAAACTACAGATCTCTGACTGTGAGGGGCCTTCCTGGGAAGGATACTTGGGGTGGAATTGGCACCTGTGTTCCAAGGGGCAGGGTCTTGGGTTTTGGAATTGGTACCATACTACGCTGGTTTGACGCCTGGGCATCGGCAAGAGGAAATATTGGGGCAGGAGGGACTGCAACTGGATTATCTGCAGACTTGTGGTGGCATGGGGCTTGTTGTGCTCCAGTAAGGGGACTATCACTTGGTGGATTTTGCCTGGAAGTTGCTGGTCTGCAGCTAATTGCCAATTATCAAGACCCCGGTCCCTAAGCACTTCCCACAAGTTTCAAGGGACAAAAAGGATCTCCTTATTTTCACAAGATCGTTAGGCCCGTGCAGGGTACAGTGAAATTTGGTGGAAGTGATCATTGGTTGGGACAAGGACCCTCCTGACATACGCCGTAATCACACTGTGCAGAAGAATGTTCTCGCAAAGATCAGCAGCCCATCTGGGGTGCCGGAACGTGAGGAGTTCAAGGAGTGCGCGGTAAGTTTGATAAGTCTGAGGGACCCATGCCTGCAACCAGAAGCCTGTGCTAGCTTGCACTCCATAGTGGGGGTGTCCAAGGGGTGTTGGGGATGTTTGCAGAGTTATGGAGAATATCATGACTGGGCCCAGGGGGTCTCGTTTTGTCATGTGGGTACCCATGGCTGGCTGCCTGGAGCAACTGCAGCTTGCACTTCACCTCCAATTGGGAAGTGCACCAGTTTCCGGTGTCACAATCTTTTGCCTACGGGGCGATAGTAATGCTGCACCAGTAAAGGTGCCGCTGGGTGCTTGAAGGCCTAGTTTGGATGGGCGAAACCCAGTAACTGTTTCCTTTTGCTTTAGGTGGTCCCGATAATCTAATAAAAGTGTCGCCAGCAGGGGCAATGTGCCTTTTGAGTGACTGAGGGGCTGGGTCATGAGGCGTAGTCAAAATCTGCGATTTCTTGACCATTGCAACTGTAAGGCGCATGTGATATTGGGAATGTCATGTTTTATGAATGGGAATGTCATGTTTTATGAATACCTATGAATAGTGCATATATGTTAATGCCGTTCTGCTGTTAATGAAAGAGTTCTACAATTCCATACAACTGTAAAGTATACATCCAATGTGTATGTCATGTTGATTACATTGTGCGTGCAATACAAAGACCATGTGTTAGACCTGGCAGCCTTGGCTTGGGTTTCCCCTGCATTTTTTGCCTTTGCCTCCTGTATTTTTACTGAGTGATGGATTTTGTTTTGCTGGTCTAGATGCTTTGGGCACTTTGCCAATGCTGTTCAGTGCCAAAGTGCAAGTGCTTCCTTTGTAAATTGTTATTATGGATTGGTGTTTCCATGATTGGTTTATTTGGTTTACTATTAGGTCCCTAGTACAGTGCACCACGTGTGCCAAGCGCCTGTTAACCAAATGCTGCTAGTAGGCTTGCAGCCCTGATTGTTCCACCCACACAAGCATCCTTACAACAAGGTCTCAGGCCTGTCATTGCAGTGCCTGTGTGCAGTCTACTACTGCCATGTCGACCTGGCAAATGCACCCACTTGCCCGGCCCTAACCTTCCCTTTTCTTATATGTGAGTCGCCCCTAAGGTAGGCCCAAGGTACCCCTGTGGGCAGGGTGCAGTGTATATGAAAGATAGCACATGCCCTGATGTGTGTGGCATGTCCTGATAGTGAAATTCTGCCAATTTCATTTTTCCCTATTGTAAGGCTATCTTGCCCATCGGACAGAATCCGTTTGCTCATAACATCTTATAAGCTTTCTGCCCATTGGAACAAGAAGGGGAATATAAAGTTTCATATGCCTGAACTCAGAATGTTAAGATGCATCTTTTAGTGGGGGTGATTTTTACTTTCTGGGTTTGAAAAGACCACTTTTAGAAAGCAGGCGGTTTCTTGCCTAACCATCAGTGTGCCTCTGCTAGGTTGTGTATTGACTGTCTTGCTTTGGAGTGACAGGGGCTGGGGATGTACATTATGTTCAGATAGCTACTTGGGGGTTAGGTGTGTCCTGCCTTTCCAGGATGAGTCAGGGCTGGGCTGAATATACCTGGGCTGTATTCAGAGTAGGGGGAGGAGATTTCTTTCACACCTGAATGGCCTGGTCTTCCAAGGACAATGCTATCTCCACCTCCTGCCAGGAAGCCGGACCAGAGAGGACAGAACTGGTTTTGTCTGGGCAAAGAGCTTCACTGCCACAGAGAACAAAGGATTTTGTGTTATAAAAAGTTTGGCCCAGACCCTAGACTTTTAGATCACTTCTGGGAATCAAGAGGAACATTTGCCAAGATGAAAAGCTGGAGAAACTGAGGTGGAGTACTGCCCCTTTGCAGTTTGCTGTCTGGGGTTGGCCTGCAGTGGCTGTTTCTGCCAAGGAAAGGACAAGGACTTTGCTGTGTGCTGTGTCTCCTGCTTGAGGAAGATCTTCAAGGACTTGAAATAAAGCTTGTCTCCTGTTCTGAAGTCTCAGGGACACAAAGACTTCACCACCATCTCTCCTGAACTTGCTGGGAGTTCTGACCTGCTAAGAGGCGCCTGCTGCTGATTTGGACCTCTGGAGGCTGTTTGGCGCTAGAAGCTGGAAAAGTAACGCAACTTCGAGAAGCTTTATGCATTCGCATCTGTTTCCGATGATTTGCTGAAGAAATTGATGCAGCGCCTGCCACAGCTTGAGAAATTGCCACACGCCGAATCCTGTGCACCGATTTCCGAAGTCTGAGATCACCGCACCAATTCTGATGCAGGCCCTGCTGTGCGTCTGCAAGAACCAATGCATCGTGGGACTGTGGCTGGAGAGAACAATGCAGTGTTGTCACCGCCGCCGCATCAAGAACCGCGCATCCCCAATCCTCACGCATCGCATCTGGGCACCAGGCCGGCAAAAACACCAGGGGCGCAGTAAAAAACAGGCACATCACCTACCCTTCAGTAAGGAACTGATGTATCACCGCCCCTGCATGGCAGTAAGGCACCGACGCATCACCTCCCCTGAAGTAAGGAGCTGACTCATCACTTTCCCTGGGCATAAGGAACCAACACATCACCTTCCCTGTGACAGTTTTTGTTTGTATGTGCGACTCATCCAAGGTGCTTTGTGTGAAAAGTGGTACAAAAAGGGGTGGTGATGGACGGAGCATCTGAACCAATCAAACACTCAAACCCAGTCGAAAGATCTGGGTTTGATCCATCACCGTTCTTTAGCCCACTCTGCCACCCCAGTTCAGACATGGCTATATGCAAATCAGTCTGACCCTGTGCCTCATGGGAACAGTCCAGCCCGAACTGCCAAGCCATGCCTTCCCTGGACCGGAAACAAGCTTCCGAGGACCGGTTTCTGGCATTACAGCCGTCTTCAGCCCGGCTTGCTTGAATCCAGTGGCAAAGTGAGCAAGGGACTCACGTCTGAGCATACCCTGCCACACTTATGGCGGCCAAAGCGGTACAAGAAGGGGTGGTGATGGACGGAGCATCTGAACCAATCAAACACTCAAACCCAGTCAAAAGATCTGTGTTTGATCCATCACCGTTCTTTAGCCCACTCTGCCACCCCAGCTTGGCAGTTCGGGCTGGACTGTTCCCATGAGGCACAGGGTCAGACTGATTTGCATATAGCCATGTCTGAACTGGGGTGGCAGAGTGGGCTAAAGAACAGTGATGGATCAAACCCAGATCTTTTGACTGGGTGTGAGTGTTTGATTGGTTCGGATGCTCCGTCCAGCACCATCCCCTTTTGTACCGCTTTGGCCGCCATAAGTGTGGCAGGGTATGCTCAGATGTGAGTCCCTTGCTCACTTTGCCACTGGATTCAAGCAAGCCGGGCTGAAGACGGCTGTAATGCCAGAAACCGGTCCTCGGAAGCTTGTTTCCGGTCCAGGGAAGGCATGGCTTGGCAGTTCGGGCTGGACTGTTCCAATGAGGCACAGGGTCAGACTGATTTGCATATAGCCATGTCTGAACTGGGGTGGCAGAGTGGGCTAAAGAACGGTGATGGATCAAACCCAGATCTTTTGACTGGGTGTGAGTGTTTGATTGGTTCGGATGCTCCGTCCATCACCACCCCCTTTTGTGTGAAAAGTGTCGCCTCTGTAATTTGCTTTGAACAAAACTATTTTTACCTTTTAAAAATCATATATTGATTACTTTATTGTGGCTTTTTGTCGTTTTGGTTTAGATAAAGATTACTTATTTTTCTAAACTGGTGTGGTGTCAATTTGTAGGGTTTTCACTGTATTACTGTATGCATGCACACATGTTTTACACACTGCCTCTGAGATAAGCCTGTCTGCTCATGCCAAGCTACCAAGGAGGGGAGCAGGAGTTATTTTAGAAGTGTATCCCCCTTGCCCTGACTAGGAAGAAGGGTCCCTACTTGGACAAAGGTTCAAACCATTGCCAACTAGAGGCCCTTATTTCTAACATCATGTTTTATACATATGGTGTGGAGTCTTTTTGTAGCCTATTCAGTGTGTTACAGGGGTGTTGTTGTGCCAATACTTTAACATTTATTCCTGAGGATAGGCCTGACTGCTCTGTGCCAAGTTACCCAAGGGTGAGCACAGGATGTCGGACAAGTGTATCGTACTCATCCTATCTAGGATGGTGGATGCTGACTGGCTTCGAAACCGCCGGGTCTAACAAGCATTGTGTAACGTAATGCAGTTCATGATTGCCCATTGTACTGATGTATTGACTTTTTTCCAGATTGTGCAAATGATTGTCACATTCTTCTTTTGTTGGCATCATTTTATTATTGTCAACAGTATCATGTGACTCGCTGCCAGTTGTACTTTTTGGCAAGAGGATTGCAAAGTAGCAGTATTCCGTTATTGTTTGCACCGGAGTAGCATCAGCTTGTGATATGGCTTTTGATAATGTGTTTTGTAATATAGCATATTATGTTGATTTCTTTCAAATGTTAATGTCTGCAGCGTGTTGGAGAGAGTTTCATGGTGTCGTTTTATACATTTGTATCAGGCCCTGCAAAACTGACAGTTCAAAAGAAAGCATTTATTTGCAGTATTGAGTTACTAGTTGTACTATTGTTGTTTAGTGTTGTGTAGTCTGTGATACTTTTTTAGTCTGTTCCCCTATATTATTGATTGGCACATAACACTTTTATCTTCTTGTTTATTAGCTGTATTGAAGACTCACATTTTCTATCTTGACAGAAATATCTAATTGCAAACTGGCAGACAAAAGCAGGCTTAAAAAGTTAAATTGTCCAAGTCTAATATGCATTTTAGGCCGGTTTGCTTAATATCTTGAGGTCATATCCTGATGTGTTTATTTAAGTGTTTACATTTTAACTTTTTGTGATTATGTGAAAGTTATAAATTAAAGCGTGCTATGATACAAATGTGACTACAAATATGAGACAAACTTTATCTGCTGGCTCAGTAAGAAAGTGGGCCTGTATTTGGTTTTTCTGGCCTGGAAATCGGAGCATTAAAAGAAAACGTTCATTAAAATGTGAACTCACCTACTCAGCGGGGCCACTGTTTTTCATATTCTCATAGGTCTTCAAAAGACATAGTTTTGTTTTAAATACATCTTCCTCGTGAGATTTTTTCGTCATTTAGGGGCTTATTTATGAGAGCCCTGTGTCACTTTTGCACCACGTAAAGTGATTTATGTGTGAAGCAGGGCTCTCCGAAAGATTTATGAAGCCACGCAAAGCCACCCTGTGCGCCTGAAAGGCATTCCATGGGCATAGCAGTGGGTTTTCCCATGCAACACCCATGGAATTTGATGCCGATAAAGAGTCAAATCTGTACGTCTCCCCAGGTGAGACATAACGAGTAGAAATGCATTTATTTCTGCTAGTTTTTTCCTCTTTCCATGTCTGCTGCAATCTGCTGCATCCTGCATTCTGCAGCACACATGGAAAGAGAAAAACACCTTGTACGATTGTTTTTGTGCAGGAAGGTGCCCCTTCTTGCACAAAAACAATCCTGCTTACAACGGAGGCACCCTTGCACCGTGGTGCAAGGGTGCCTGCGTTGGTGCTAGGTTGCCAAAACTGCACCAGCGCAGGCTGAAAGGACAGAAATGCACCATATTGTTTAAATATGGTGCATTCCTGACCTTTAAGTTTGGTGTAGGGCAGTGCAACAAGGTGCTTTGCTATGCTGCCCTATGCCAAAATGTCATAAATGGGTCCCTTAGACAAATAGTACAAGATACACCTATATTATGCAATAAGCACTGACTAAGACTGTAGATCTGGTCTTGACAAGCCTGCAAAGATTTTTTTGTTGCAAACATACGCAAAATATTTAAAGGCAAAAAGAAAATGGCACCACCTAAGGGTGGTTGCAAGAAAATTAGTAAAACAATGACAATCACAAAACAAACAGAAGAAAAATATGAAATGAACTAAGTTAAAGCAGAGATTGGCACACCAGGCCAGGCACTAAAGTGAATACTTTTAGGTGGATGTGCACACATGTCCAAGCACAATATTGTCACTTATAGTGAAAAAAGCCAATAGCTGAAGTGAGCTATGCTGTGGCAGGCAGAAGTAAAATATCTATCTATCTATCTATCTATCTATCTATCTATCTATCTATCTATCTATCTATCTATCTATCTGTCTGTCTGTCTGTCTGTCTGTCTGTCTGTCTGTCTGTCTGTCTGTCTGTCTGCCTGCCTGCCTGCCTGCCTACCTACCTACCTACCTACCTACCTATCTATCTATCTATCTATCTATCTATCTATCTATCTATCTATCTATCTATCTATCTGTTTGTTTGTCATATGCTGTTTATTCCCATTATTGAGGGTGGGGAAGACTCATTATTCACAAAAGAGGAATCCTCCTTGGCAATAAATAGATATTATACTATGGGCATCTGCATATATGGTTTATGTCACTGTAGTTTTTCATTTGTATTAACAAGTCTGTGCAACCAAAACCAGGCGAAAGGGGTTAAATATGTGCAGGAATGGAAAATCATACTCAAGAGATTTCTGGCTTTTAGGAGAGTTTTTTCCCCTGCATAAAGTAAATGTAGCATGCAATCTGCGAGGTACTCAGATGTGCTTTTCTCATGTCACTTTTGCTGTACTATGTAATAAACCTAAATTTACTCTTTGCACGTTAGTAATCAATGCATGAGTGTGTTTATTAGTTCAGTTGCACTAAATAACGTTTATTGGCCCACATTTATTTTCACTGCCATGGCATTATACTTCAGTGTTGTCAGTTTTGCTTCACTGTTGTATTGGGTGTGGTGGAATTGTTAGCAGTGTTTTGTTAATTCATTCCCTGTGGTGTAACATTGTGTAAAGTGTTGCAGTAGTGCCTGCCATCTTGCTATATTGGCTCTGTGTTGTATTAATGACTCAATTGTGACCATCTTGCCCTCAATATTGTAGTATTTTCAGCACGACTGTGCTATTGTCTGTAGTAGCTTTGCCCACAGTATTATTGAATTGCCTGCATTGTTTTCATATTGTCTTCAGCGTTGCTTTGTTAAACAGAGCATTGTGCTATTGATTGTAGAGGTCAGTGATTGACTGTACTGCCATTTTCTTATAAGGCGTATTGTGCTATTATAAGGGTATGGAAATCCTAGGTAGCTTAAAGCTATTTTCAATGTACAGTCGGGTGGTATCTTAGTCGAAATAATGGGTGAGACTCCATCCCACAATTCGTGGGATTGCCTTACCGTGGGCCTTGCTTTGTCTGTGTTCAGGGAGACGTTTGCAGGCGTGTTGCTGCTGCAAGTGTGGTGAGGTTGGTTCAGTGGTTTTCCTGGGTTGTTGCCGTTCGTATGGCCCCTCCTGTCACTAACAGGCCAGCCACAGGACGAGGATGGACTGTCACCAGAAAGCCCCACCTTCTTTCTCGCTGACATGCTGCGTGAGGTAATTTGGCCTGGGGCGGCCAGTGCCTTGGGTTCGTTGGTTGGACATACAAAATCCTAACGCCATCCCATTTCCCAGGGGTGAGGTCTCTGAAAGGGAAGGTGGAATCCCTAAACCGGAAGTATGAGCTATCCATGTGATGGAATGTCAGTTCTTGCTAGTAATAAGTTATTACAAGCAAGTAGTGACAACATCTGTTTATTACATACTCATTCTGAGGCCAGCTAATAAGTAAATAATCCACATTTGTAAAGCGCACAATCACCCGTTAGGGTCTCTAGGCGCTGGGGGCCGTCGGGAAGATTAAGCAAGCTATTGCCCAGAGTCTAACCAGCTGGGCTAACCTGCCGCCGGAGCCGGGGATCGAACCGTGATCCCCAGATTCCAGCGTCAGTCGCCCTGGCCGCGGCGCCACACCTCTTCCACATTGCACATTGATAAGGAGATAACAATCTCCCCCTTATTATAAGGCTACGTGAACTTCAAGGCCAGCAGCAACTGCACTGTAGAGTTATCTGGGTGAAAGAGTCACCCGTGCTCAGTGTTCACATTACACAGTGATTGCACGACAGGGTCACGGCCTCTGATAATACGCAGGCGCTGCACGGCTTCAGGGTACTCCAGAAGACACACGCGCCATTCCATGGAGCCACGTGCAGGCTAACACTGAAAGGTCTGCGTGCCCCAAGGGACGCACAGCACGACACTTTGGTACTGTACGTGAGCGCCCTGCCCTATAAGCTCTAAGACACTGGTTCGGGCCTGGCCTTGGCGGCATGAATGATCTGAAGTCGTTTTCATTTGTCAGGCTGGTCGTCGGCCAGAGGGGAACGAGTTATTGATTTTCCTCTTGGCCATTTTGCCAGTAGGTGTTCAGAGAGAGGCTGCCGGCGAAGGTGAGTGGAAGTTGATCGATGGGCCTGGTTGTTCAGCAAATGTGTTTTAGGGTTCATTGGAGTGGGCATAGAGCAGCGTCGTTTCACGTTATCCTACAGCAGACTGTTTTTCACGTTTATTTTCCTATTTAGCAGGAAGTTATGTTATATTATGTTATATGTTATGTTGTCTTATGTTATGTTATGTTATGTCATGTTGTTATGTTATGTTATATGTTATGCTATGCTATGTCATGGTATATGTTGTGTTATGATATCAGGGGCGGCCTTAGGCATGTGCAAGCTGTGTACCTGCACAGGGCCGTCAAACCCCAGGGGCCGCCACGCCAATATATATCCTTAACATTATAATCCTCTGAGGATTCATACATATTTGTGTGGCGACCCCTGGCAGGGATTTGGCGGCCTCCGGCTCTGTTTCACTTCCAAACACCCTGGACCCCCCCCTCATCACTGGCCTCCACGCCTGCGTTCATCCGGGGGCCCCCTACCTACGCTCCCTGCCCAGGGCCGCCATGAGCCTAGAGCCACCCCTGATGTTATGCTATGCTATGTTATGTTACGTGTTGTTATGTTATTTTATGTTATGTTATGTTATGCTATGTTGTTCTGTTATATGTTATGTTATCTTATGTTATCTTATCTTTTGGTATGCTATGCTATTACATTCTTCTTCCACACTGCCTTAGCCAACTGAAGCAGTAGCTAGTAACATCACGTTGCTGTGGCGACGTACTTAATTGGAAGTACACATGTTTTTTTCCTAATTCATGTTGACTAATTTAATAAACAGGTTGTTAATTAGTAATTGATTTTAACGCTGTAATTGGTGTCCAAATACTAGTTTGCATCAGCGCAGAGACCAGGGATTGAATGGGCACAAAGACTCCTCCTCCTGCTGAGAGTGGAGGTACACTTTTGAGGTTTTGTTCGAATTGCTATGATAGTGTATACATGTTTTATGTTCTAAATGAGTGTCTGTCCAGCGTCCGGCAGCCTCTGACGTGCATGAGCAGTTATATCCAGGGCCGAGTTATGCTGTGACTTTGTGGCTGTGCTGCGGCATTTCCATACAGCAGTGCTTTAAATGGGCCGGTACTGCCCGGTACGGAGTACTGGCACCTTTTTTTATTTTGAGACAGAGAGTACCGGCACTTCTCAGAAGCAAGTAGGTACTCTGGCACAGAGCACTGGCACTTCTATTTTTCCATTTCAAGCACGGCCGTATAGTTATGGATTTGCAAAACTTGCCGCATAATCCATCATCTGCTGCATAATATGAAGAATTCTTTATAGTTTTTAGTTCATACAGATCACAAGATACTTAAATGGTGAAGTACAGTGGCAGGACCCATGGAATGGTTAACAGGTCACCTTCCAGTTGCTGATGTAGTCGGGGTTTAAACTGGTACTGAGGAGGTGAAACTTTCTTCCAGGTATTAATAATACGTTTTATACTCACACAACTGGGAAGGCGTCAAGTTATGCTGCTAAAGTTGCCCTTTCTTGATGGGTAATTTGGTGAACCCTGCCACATAATGGGTCCTCCGTTGCCACATAATTCCAACCGCACTGCTTATCATATATCGAAGACCTGGCGAACCCTTATTCATTGTACCAACAATCTCTTTGTTAAGGCAAGTGAAGAAAATTGAGAAACAACCCATCTGATTCGATGCTAAACTATCAAAATCCAGGAGCGTTGCTATCAATGGTGCAGCAGGTGAAGTGGCATTGGGGCCCGTATTTGACTATATTTCACCATCGAACCAGCAAACGGTATTCACTTTCATGCTTGCCTTACTACGCCTATGCGGCCATACAGGAAATGTAGCTTTAAAAGTGCACTTGGCAGCTAAGGACAGGCATCTACCACACATGTACAAATCGCAAATCCTATGTTCAACTCATTGTGCAAAATATTGGGCGACAGTCGCTTGAATCAGATCTAGAAAGTCTGATGGAAATTCAGGTCACCGTCTGAGCTGGGTCTGTGGGGGGGCGAGGGGGGGGGGGGAATGTCTAGGCAGTGATCGATTTCCAATAAATGTTTGCTGTGCTCCATCGGCTGCACACGCGTCTTAGCCTCAACCTGACTTCTTCAATTGCATTTTTAAGTGGGTGTTTTAATTAATTATATATAGCAAGATTTCTGGGTGGGTCAATGCATTTGCTGCTGTGAATCGGTCAAAAAAGCTTGGAGGTCATTGGTTTTGATTCCGGCCACCTCAGCCTTTCTTCTGTGCGTGGTCCATGCAATGATCCTCATTGCAATGAGTAAGTGCAACTAGTCACTGGAATTCTGCGACAGGGGAGCGCACGATTATGTGGCATGGGTGACTTCATTATGTGGCAAGAATCAAGATAAGGCAAGCTATGTGGCATATTTTTTGATAGTATTACTTGCAATTTGTAATACTGTCTGGGCAAATATTTCACTTCATTAGTACCAGTTTAACAATCAAATACAAAAATAGACAACTAGAAAATGACCAGTTAGCCCATGCAAAGGGCCTTTAACTGCTTGGCCACACGTCACCACGCTTACAAATATTTTGATCTGTTTGAGCTAGAAACAAAACGTTTTTTAATGTTAAAATCTGCTTTCCCTACTTCATATAAAATCCTAATAATGGCTTTTATTCTTTTCCCCAATGTACTAGCCAATTCTTTTGTTATACTTCTACTTTGACATCTTGATGGTATGTTATATTTTTATTGGCTGTCAAATAAAGCTTTTCAAACATAAAAAAAATCTGCAGATTATAGAGCAGAAAATGGATTACGTGGCAAATGCTCCAAATCCACAATTATGCAAAAAACGCGGAATCGTATAATTCCAGTGCCCTGAATATAACACCTCTTGCTTACAGCACTACAAATCTGGAAGTCTTGGCAGGCAAGTTATAAGTACAAGTTTCAGTTAATCCAGGCTAATAGAGACAAAAGTCAATGTGATCCGTTCTCCAACGACAGGAGTCTTCAAAGGGCACAAACGGCAAGGTTCTGGAGACCAAGATGTGAATGACTTGTGAGCGGCACAGGGAGAGAGCACTGGCAGGGGCAGGATCACAGGAACAGAGAGAGCATACACCAGTCTTGAAAGAAGTCAGGGAGAGTTACTGCAGGGGTTCAGGGGCACAGCTAAGCACACATCACCAAGAAAGGGATAAGGGAGATCACTTGAATGGGGCAGGATATCACCCACCAGTATGGAATGGGCCTGGTAGAGCACATGCAGGGGCGTACCAGCAAAGAAAGGGCTCATGGAGAGCACTGGCTCGGGACTGTAAAGCACATACCGTTTTGGAAAGGACCAGGGACAGCATCTGTAGAGACCAGGTGCACAGTGAGGGCACATACTATTATGGAAAGGGCTAGAGGCGAGCACAATACATACACGTAATCCCTAGGGTAGGCCCTAAATAGCCCAGATGGCAGGTTGCAGTGTATTTAAAAAGTTGGACATGTACTTTTAAATTTTACATGTCGTGGTAGCGAAAAACTCTTAAATTAGTTTTCACTACTGCAAGGACTACCTCTCCCATAGGATAACAATGGGTCACCTTATTACATTTCCTAAGTGCTAACTTTCAATTGGGAACAAGAAGGAATGTTGAGTTTTGTGTCTAAAGAATTGTAATTTAAAACCCTCTTTAAGGGTAAAGTGAGATTTTAAGTCACAATTCTAAAAATTGAACTTTTATAAGGGTGGTATTTTCTTATCCTACCCATTTGGTGCCTGCATGCTGTGCCCTGGTTCACATGACTAGGTGTGGAAGAGGTGTGGCGCCGCGGCCAGGGCGACTGACGCTGGAATCTGGGGACCACGGTTCGATCCCCGGCTCCGGCGGCAGGTTAGCCCAGCACCATGTGACTCTGGGCAATAGCTCGCTTAATCTTCCCGACGGCCCCCCAGCGCCTAGAGACCCTTACGGGTGATTGTGCGCTTTACAAATGTGGACTTTACCTGGCAGTTGGTCTTTGTGTATTGCTCCCATATAGTGTGACAAAGTGGATAGGTGTTGGCAGGATGGGCCATCTCTGACTCGATGGGGGGGGGGATCTGCAATCTACCATACTTGTACATCATAAAGGCTTTGCCTGAGCACACTCAAAAAGCACTTGACAATAGTCTTTTGAGACCCCAGTCAAGCAGGGCAAGAGTAGCAGTCTTTTTGTAGAGCA
The DNA here is from genome assembly GCF_964261635.1 of Lissotriton helveticus. NCBI lineage: Eukaryota > Metazoa > Chordata > Amphibia > Caudata > Salamandridae > Lissotriton > Lissotriton helveticus. The sequence goes on from NC_136070.1 coordinate 833,772,280, forward strand.
GCACAGCAATACTTCTGAGTCTTCCGTAGGTGTAGAGGTGTACTTAAGAGTTGGGTCTGAGGGCCCATTATTTATATCTGGTGCCCGCTTTGAAGTAGGAGAAGGTTTTGGAGGTCTGTCTAATGGACCCTGGTGCTGAGCCAGGTGTCCGCCTCCTTAGCAAGCTCCATGGAGCCAGTGAGCGTACAATCAATCGGGTGTTGGTGCAGCTCTGTAAACCAAAGACTAAAATGAACTCTCTTGCCATAAAATTGTACAGCTTTTGGTAATCCTTCACTGCCCTTCACCCAACCATCCAGTGCCTTGCAAAAGGAATGCACACAATCCACCCAGGGCTGATGGGGTAACTACTGGCTGACCCTAAACTTCTGGCTATACATTTCCGGGATAAGGCCATACTTCCTGGCAATGGTGTCCTTCATGGAGGCATTCTAGCGGTGTAACGCAAAATGATGGCGCCAGCCTGCAGAATGTGATGAGGGGTCCCTGAGTATCCCATATCACACACATGTTCATTGGTGGTGGGCTCAAAGGAGGTCCTCTATAGATTTTAGGAGCCCCCTGGACCACAAGGGCTGCAGAGGCCTGCATTATGCCCCTTTCTCATCCTGTCCTCCTTCTCTGGCCAGAAGGGCATCCTGCCTTTCTCTAGAGACTGGCCCCAATCCTCTTTAGGGACCCTATTCATCTCCAGAGCAACCTCTTATCTTCTAACCACTAGTCGATATCATATTTATTTATTTAGTGTTTTATAGAGCGCAAACCAGACCTGTGAGGGTATCAGAGGCATTCCTCTCCTAATGCTCACGTTACATTCTCCTCCATAACCTGACTTTACTTATCATTACGGCATATCCCTGGCCCCCTCTCCTTTTGTTACCTACCCTGCTCTGCCGAACAATCTTCCAGGGTGCTGAGACTGCTTTTCTAGCTTATTGTATCATGTTGTTCCTATCCAAATTTGTAGTCAGATAATTGATTGTTTGTCTTGCCATGTACTGTATCTTTCTATGTGTTCCCATCACCCACAACAAAGGTTAGGCACCTGATCCATTGCAAAGTGGACCATCTTCTCTCCAGAGAGCACTGAGGGTATGCTGCCACCATTATGGCTGGCAGCGCTCCTGGACCATTCTCCTTTCCTCCATGGCGTTTCTCTTTTTCTCCAAGGTTCTTTCAGCTTAAGCCCTTTAGGTTGCCAAGTGGACCTTCCTGGTATCTGTCCTGTCAGCAACTGGTGAGCCTCCACCCAGGCCCTCAGATATTTCTGAAGTTCCAACTTTTTTGGTGCCTTTCCTGACTAGAAGTACAGAACTGCTTGAACTTAACCACGGTGTAGCTCCCCAGGTTGATGAGCCCAAATGCCATTCTTGTAGGTGTAGCCACAGACAATCAGGTAGAATGAGAGAGAGTTTAGAAAAAGCAAAAGAGTCAATCAAGGAGAATTAAAAAAAACTTAAATTAGTATCAGATTACTTATCTGTGTCTTTACGTCTAACACAAAAATCACTGTATGGCACTGCACAAACACAAATCCATATCTCACTGTGGAACACCAACGTAGGAAAATAGGTTACTGGTTGGGTGGAGAGGAACCCTTCTCAAGCAGCATTCAAAAGCTCTGTCAGGGTGAAACACAAACAAATCCCAAATTAATCTGTGCTCAACCCACGGGTAGCTTGGTACAAAAAGCAGTCAGGCTTAATTTATAGGCAAAGTGTAAAGTATTTATGCAGCAGTGCAAACAGTAATAAACTAAAAACACAACACAAGAAAAAATCCTCACAAATTTAGAATAATAGAGTATAATGTATTAAATAATTTGAGATAGAAATGACAAAAATCCAATCAGTAAAACCAGAGGGTGCACAGACATAATATCGACTCCAAAATATCGACTGGAAAGAATATCGAGTTTTAAATATCGTTTGGAGAAAATATCGACTAGACAGAATATCGACAGTCAAAATATCGTTTTTAAGGTAAGTGAAGTAATATCGACTGTAAATAATATAGACAGTGAAAATATCCAAGTATATAATCTAGATAGTAAAAAATATAGTTTTTTCAATAATATTTAATTATTTATAGTGTTTTTATGTTATAATATATGTGAAAAGTGTCATTTTTTTTAATAATTATTTTTAATTAATAATTTTTTTTAATTATTGTGTAATTTTATTCTGTAGCGGGTTGTGGGTTTATAGGGGAATAGGGTGGGAAGTAATTTAATTATAATAAATTAAATATGTAAATTTATTAATTGGTAGTAATAATTAATTAATTGGTAATTAAATAACATATGTTAATTATTTACAATTTAATTGGTAATTAATTTAATTTAATTGATTAATTGTTAATTATGTTAAATTAAAGGGGTATTTTTAGGGTTCAGGGTCAGTTTTCAGTTTTTGGGCAAAGGGGTATTTTTAGGGTTCAGGGTCAGTTTTCAGTTTTTGGGTAAAGGGATATTTTTAGAGTTCAGGGTCAGTTTTCAGTTTTTGGGCAAAGGGGTATTTTTAGGGTTCAGGGTCAGTTTTCAGTTTTTGGGTAAAGGGGTATTTTTAGGGTTCAGGGTCAGTTTTCAGTTTTTGGGTAAAGGGGTATTTTTAGGGTTCAGGGTCAGTTTTCAGTTTTTGGGTAAAGGGGTATTTTTAGGGTTCAGGGTCAGTTTTCAGTTTTTGGGTAAAAGGGTATTTTTAGGGTTCAGGGTCAGTTTTTGGGTAAAGGGGTATTTTTAGGGTTCAGGGTCAGTTTTCAGTTTTTGGGCAAAGGGGTATTTTTAGGGTTCAGGGTCAGTTTTCAGTTTTTGGGTAAAGGGGTATTTTTAGGGTTCAGGGTCAGTTTTCAGTTTTTGGGTAAAGGGGTATTTTTAGGGTTCAGGGTCAGTTTTCAGTTTTTGGGTAAAGGGGTATTTTTAGGGTTCAGGGTCAGTTTGGGGTTTTTGGGGTACATATACAATATTGCCTATTATTTAATTAAATTTTGTTACTATATATATATGTTTTAAGAAATATGATGAAAAAAAAATATTTTTTTACTTTCATTAATTATTTAATTATTAAAAGTTATTTTAAGTATTGTTAATTATATTTTAGTAATTAATTTTTTATATTAATGTAATTAAACATTGTTTTTAGTAAAGTCGATATTTTTAACAACGATATTTTTGAAAACGATATTTTGTACTCGATATTTTTGTACTTACCTGTTTGTAGATAGAAACTCGATATTTTGTACTCGATATTTTCTCAACGATATTTTGGGTAGTCGATATTCTTTCAGTCGATATTCTTTCAGTGATCCAAACCAGAGATATGCAATTTCAAAGTTTTTAAGTAACAAGAGTGACTGGTAGCACAAAGTGCCAACTGGGGTTATCTGGTCACACCAGGCCGGCTCAAAGTCACAAGTTCAGGCTGACAGCAATGGAGGGAAGGCCAGATACAGTGTAGGAGAGTAGGGTCTGCAATCCTATGATCACCCAGATTTTTGCTTTTTGCTGCACTGGTTTACGACTTTCCCTGGCTGTGGGCCTGCTAATCAGACCCACAGCCTAGCTGTTCTCTCTATCCAAATTGTACTCAGGTACTGAATTGGCACTGGGCCCTCTCCAAGTCCCTGTACCCAGGGCTGAGGTGCACCCAGAAGTCTCCCAGGGGCTGAAGCATGTATTATGCCACCCCTGGATTGACTAACTAAAACTGACACAACTGGCTGCACGACAGCTGGGGCAAGGTGGTGTACTCACCCTTTGCTTTAGATATAGTATGCCTATATCTAACCCTAAAATGGACACACCGATCTCCTATCAGTCACTCCTATGGCAGGCCTTAACAATCCTGAAGGCAGAGTGCGTGGAATCGTGTGAGATGGTGCTCTGGCATGAGCTGAGCCTGTCTGCGGCTTTCGGGATCTATCCCTTAGCCGTTTCCATGATATCGCATACCATATACTCTTAAGTGCATTATAATCCTCGCGGTTATGTGCCAACTCTGGTATCGCTTTATCAAAACATGTCGAGTAAGGTGTCATACGAATTGGAATACTAACCCCTCGCCAATTCTGGCGACGGGGTTAGCATTCCACCCTTCTAGAGGGACACGACATGCCTGTAACCTATAACCCGGTTAAAAGTCAGACAGAGCCTTAGCATCCACAAAATGGATGCTGCCACCGAGACACAAGTCTGCCCTCCTGCTGCTGGGAGTCCTCCCAGAGCAGGAGATAAGGACAAAGGGTTTCCTGCCAGGGGCGGTGCCAGCACCGTCCCAGACAGGGTTTTGTGTATTGTAGGTAGGCAGGGCTTTAGAGGAAGGTGACTGCACGTGGCACCCCGGTGCTCACTGTGCATAGGCTGGCTGGAACCAGTTCCAGGGTCACTCCAGACCCTGTGCTGGGGAAAAGCCCGCCAAGGAAGTGGGTGTAACCACCCCCCTCCTGGTCCCACCCATAGGGCAGGACCTAGTCGCGTGCCAGCCCCTTTTTCCCAGATAAAGGTAGAGACTGGCCCCCTTCCAAATCAGATCATCTTTGGAATCAAGATACCACTTTCCACGAAAGGACTTCACGATTTCTTCCTCAAGATTCTCCCTTGTGGCTAAGGAGTAGTCACCCTGCATCCGCAGGCACCATCTAAGAACACTGCGGTCTGCTGCACGTCCTTCCTCCGGAATCCGGCTGCCCAGCTCGACGAGACCCGGCTTCCCTGGCACCTCTGACCTCTACCCACCTCTACAGCCCAGCTGAGAACCGTGGGTGCGACGAGACCTCGAGGGACCGGCCATCGCCAAGACTGCACGACTTCTGCACAGCAAGCCCACCGAGTAATTTCCTGGTGAGTGCTTTGGGGTCCGAGAAGCCCCCACCCTGAGCAGCTCCAGCACCGAAGAGCAGCCCCCCAGCATCTCCACGATCTGCGTGGGGCCCTTCTGCTTTTTACTGCTCACCGCGTTGTTTGGCTACTAGCCCGCTGGCTTGTGGCCTTCCTGACGACGCCCGACGACATTTCTGCTGCTGGTCTGGTTGCTCCAGACTGGCCCTTGCTCCCTTCCAGAAGAGGAGCACCCTGGACCCTCCTGGTCCACTCAAGACGCCATTTTGAGTCCACCGCGTGGGCTTGAATTAGCCAAGGCTTGTTGCCCAATCCTGGGTAACTTCGACGCCAACGACTTCATCCTTCGTGGGACAGCTCGCACCTCCAGCCTGGTCGCCGACAACGCCTCCTGGTCCGAGAGACTGCAGAGCCCAGCAGTGCCCACTCACCTGACTGCGGTGACTTCGCCCGGTGCCATCCTGGTGCCCACTTAATCACTGGCTAGTGATTCAAGAACTTGGTCCCCTCTGCTTTCAGGTTTCTTCTTCCTTGATCCAGGCTTGGATCCATCGAACTTTCCTTCACTGGTCGCCTGCCAGCAACTTCTTCCTTCCAGGCTCCCGGTCCGGCAACGAGATCCCCGACGTCTTTTCAGACCTATGCAGCTGCAGCCCCTGGGCTAGGTAACTTCGGCACTCCGGTGTCCCAGCATAGCCTCACTATCCAAGGGTCAGGATCCACTGTCATTTTCTTCCTACCAGGTCGGGTTCGCCCGTGAACACTAACTTTGCCTTTACTAGCCTCCATAGACTTTGTCCCGCATCCCGCGTGAGAGTGCACACTCTGCACCCGAGTCCCCTGGGCCTCCTAGTAGTAATCTAACGATTCCCTAGTCCAGTCCTAGCGATTCCAAAGCCTATTAGAACTGTTACTTACCTGCTAGTAATTCGCATTCCACTTTTAGTGTATATGGTTTTTCGTGCCCCTCGGGCATTTGTGTAACGTGCTAACTTAAAAGTATTTTCGTAAGAGTTTTGTTGTGTGCCTAGCACCCTGTCCTCATAAAGAGTACAGGGTTGTTGTGATTCTAATAAATACACTGTTTATTTTCATAACACTTGTGTGGTGTCCTTTCACTGGGTGTTCAAGGGGTAATGTGATGGTAAAACAGCTGGCTTAACACGCCCTCTAGAGTCTTAGCCTTAGACTGCTCGTATCCATGCTACTAGGATAGCTGGTCTATAAGGTTGACTTACAACCAATCATCAATAAGGGTTGTTTGGACTGATATATAGTGATCACTAGAATAGTGAACACTGCACATCAGGCCAACTTCTCACATTGGTGAGCAGCGGTTGGGATTTGAGCTTGCTGTTGTTTTACCACACATGCCCTAAGAATATCTTGTGAAAGATCACATAAGTACTAAAGGTACATATAACTTAGCTTAGAATACTCTGAGTTCTACTGAACCAGCTGTTGTAGCTCCTAGGGCCTAGCACACCCTAAACTACAACTCTAGCAAGGGATCAGTAGGCAAACATATAGTGTAGGTAAGTGCACCACTTACACCTCACTAGAAAAGCATGTCGACTCAGGGGGACTCTACTGAGACTCCCCTGGTCAGTGTTGACCCTCCACAGGTCACTTCAAGATATGCAGCTCTCAATTTTCAGGAGATGAGGCAACTCTGTGTCTCCAGGAAACTGAAGCAGGGGTCTAACCCCACCCTTCCCTTTCTGATAGGTCTCTTAGAGACATATGATGCCAGAAAGCTCTCTCAGTTACATGAGAGCATGCCAGCCTTAGAGGGAACCTCTGGGGATCCAGACCTCCCCAACACTGATTCAGCAGTTGAGGAGGAGGATGAGGAGGTACTCTCTGGGGATGAGGTAGACAAGGGTCTTGAGGTAGTCAGAAGGCTAACTAGGACCAACTTAGACTTACTTGGGCTAGGATCTGGGGGCCCCCCAGTACTAACCCGAAGTGGGCCTAACCTTGGAGTTAGGAGAGATAGATCTCTTTCTAGGGACTCCAATAGATCTCTGCACTCTAATGCCTCTTCTCAGGGGAGAAGGAATCCTCCACAGAGGAGATTTACTTCCCCTCAGAGAAGGGAGCATGAGGCTAGGATGAGACAAGCTGAACTGAGGATTGAAAGGGAAGAAATTGCCCTGGCCAAAGAGAAGCTTGCCCTGGCAAGAGAGCAGCAAATGAGTGGGCTAGCTCCCACTGGTGGCAGCAATCTCCCAAGAGATAGAGAGAAGGGTTTAGATACTAAACACCTGACTAAAATAGTGCCCCCCTTTAAGCAAGGGGATGACATCCAGAAATGGATGGCTGCTCTGGAGAGGGCCTGCACTGTGCAGAACATTCCCCAGAGTCAGTGGGCAGCTATACTGTGGCTCTCCTTTGATGGTAAAGGTAGAGATAAGCTCCTCACTACAAGGGTGGAGGATGCTAACAATTACCAGGTCCTGAAGAATACACTGGTTGATGGGTTTGGTTTAACCACTGAGCAGTACAGGTTGCTGTTCAGAGACACCCAGAAAACTCAGTCTCAGGACTGGTCTGATTTTGTGGATTGTGCCACTAAGGCTTTGGAGGGCTGGTTGCTGGGTAGCAAGGTTACAGATTACACAGGATTGTATAATCTAATGATGAGAGAACAAATTTTAAACAATTGTCAGAACCAGTTGCTGCACCAGCACCTTGTTGATTCAGATCTGACCTCTCCCCAAGAATTGGGAAAGAAGGCAGACAAATGGGTCAGGACAAGGATCAAGCAGAACCAGAACCAGAATCAGGGTGGTCAGAAGAAAGCAGACCAGAAGGGTAATGTTAAGAATGAGCAAAATGACCAGAAGTCTTCACCAGGTCCCCAACAAACCAAAGAGGGTGGGGGTCAGGCTTCCCAGAAGAAGAAGACTCAAGAAGGCCAGTCAAAAAGGTGGTGCCAGTACTGCAAAAGTAAATCTCACTGGTTTAGTGAGTGCACCAAAAGAGGAGGAGGACAAACTCCTGCCACTACAGCTCCTAAAGCAACTGCACCCCCTAGTACAGTCAGTAGTGGTAGTGTCACTCCCAAGGCATTAGTTGGGTTAACCTTGGGTACTGAGGGGTCTGACAACTTAGTTGGCACACTCACTCAGGCTGTCCTTGTCTGTACAGGGGATATGGATATGTCCCCTGAAATAAGTCCCAATACTTTGGGCAAATACAGGCAGACACCTTTGATTAATGGCAAAATGGCTCAGGCCTATAGGGACACTTGTGCCAGTGTCACCATGGTGACACCTAACTTTGTGGACCCTGGACAGATCATGCCAGGTACTGATTTCCTGGTGACCAATGCCAGCAATGTCACTACTAGTCATAGTGTGGCAATTGTAGCTTTCTCCTGGGGTGGAGTGAAGGGACAAAAGAAAGTTGTAGTCAGTTCAGACCTCCCAGTTGATTGTTTGTTGGGCAATGATTTGGAGTCATCACAATGGTCAGAAGTGGAGCAGAGGACTCACATGGAGATGTTAGGCTTGCCAGCACATGTGCTTGCTGTGACTAGGTCACAGGCCAGAAAATGCCCCACTGAACAGGTGCTGGATCCTGAAATTATGGACCAGACACCTCCCAAGAAGAAGAGCAGTAAGGGTAAGGCTTTGCCTTCCCCCTTGCCCCAGGTTGAGGATCAAGTCTCTGAGGAGGCTGATCTAGAAGAGCTGAGGGAAACTGAGCCTAAAGAGCTTGAACTTGATCAAGTTGAGTTTCTGGGCTCAGGGGGACCCTCCAGAGCAGACCTGGGGAAGGAACAGTTGAGCTGCCCTTCCCTTGAACCCCTCAGACAGCAGGCTGCTGCTGAGGCTGCAGGGAATGCCACAGGTGCCCACAGGGTATACTGGGAAGATGGACTCCTGTACTCTGAGTCAAGAGACCCCAAGCCTGGTGCAACCAGGAGGCTGGTCATCCCCTTGTCTCTGAGAGGTTTCCTTCTCACCTTGGCCCATGAGATTCCCCTTGCAGGTCATTTAGGTCAGACAAAGACTTGGGACAGGCTTGTCTCACACTTTCACTGGCCCCATATGAATGAGAATACCAAGGAGTTTTGTCGCTCATGTGTCACTTGCCAAGCCAGTGGTAAGTCAGGTGGCACAACAAAGGCCCCCCTCATACCACTACCTGTGGTGGGGGTTCCCTTTGAAAGAGTGGGGATTGACATTGTTGGTCCAATGGAACCCCAGACAGCATCAGGACACAAGTTTATACTGGTGGTGGTGGACCATGCCACCAGGTATCCTGAGGCTATTCCCCTTAGGACCACTACAGCCCCTGTAGTGGCAAGAGCCCTAGTTGGAGTGTTCTCCAGAGTGGGTTTCCCTAAGGAGGTCGTTTCTGACAGAGGTACAAACTTCATGTCAGGATATCTGACTGCCATGTGGAGAGAGTGTGGTGTGAACTACAAGTTCACCACACCCTATCATCCACAATGCAATGGGCTTGTTGAGAGATTCAACAGGACCCTGAAAGGGATGATTCATGGACTACCTGAACCTCTTAGGAGAAGATGGGATGTCCTGATCCCCTGCCTCTTGTTTGCTTACAGAGAGGTCCCACAGAAGGGGGTTGGCTACAGCCCTTTTGAGCTTCTGTATGGGCATCCTGTAAGAGGACCCCTGTGTTTGGTGAAGGAAGGATGGGAGAGACCCCTCAAAAAGCCTGCAACCAACATAGTGGACTATGTACTTGGTCTCCGCTCCAGGATGGCTGAGTACATGGAAAAGGCATCTAAAAACCTTGAGGCCAGCCAGGAACTTCAAAAAGCTTGGCATGACCAAAAGGCTGTACTGACTGTGTACCAGCCAGGACAGAAGGTGTGGGTGCTGGAGCCAGTGGCCCCAGCAGCTCTGAAAGACAAATGGTCTGGGCCCCACACCATCATTGAGCAAAAGGGAGAGGTTACCTACTTGGTGGACCTTGGAACTCCCAGGAGCCCTCTCAGAGTGCTCCATGTTAACAGGCTCAAAGCATATGTTGACAGGAAGGACATGAGCTTGCTCATGGCCACAGATGAGGGACAGGAGGAAGAGAGTGACCCTCTCCCAGACCTGCTCACTCAGAATCCTGATGATGGGTCAGTTGATGGTGTTGTCTTTTGTGGCAGCCTCACTGAACATCAGCAACAGGATTGCAGGCAAGTTCTGCAATCCTTTCGACATATGTTCTCTCTGACACCCAGCCAAACTGATTGGTGTACCCATGATGTTGACACTGGAGACAGTCTGCCTGTCAAGAGTAAAATCTACAGACAGCCTGATCATGTTAGAGACTGCATAAAAACTGAAGTGCAGAAAATGTTGGAACTGGGAGTCATTGAGCCCTCAGATAGCCCTTGGGCTAGCCCAGTAGTTCTAGTGCCAAAGCCTCACACCCAGGGTGGTAAGAGAGAGATGAGGTTTTGCGTAGACTACAGAGGCCTCAATGCAGTCACTAAGACTGATGCCCACCCAATACCAAGAGCAGATGAGCTTATAGATAGATTGGCTTCTGCCAACTTCTTAAGCACATTTGATTTGACAGCTGGGTATTGGCAAATCAGGTTAGCTGAGGAAGCCAAACCCAAGACAGCATTTTCTACCCCTGGAGGGCATTATCAATTTGTGGTAATGCCCTTTGGACTGAAAAATGCACCTGCCACCTTCCAAAGGTTGGTGAATCAAGTCCTCACTGGGCTGGATGACTTCTGTGCAGCATATCTGGACGATATTGCTGTCTTTAGCTCCACCTGGGAGGATCACCTGGTCCACCTGAGGAAAGTGTTGGAGGCCCTGCAAAAGGCAGGCCTCACTATCAAGGCCACAAAGTGCCAGATAGGGCAGTCACAGGTTGTATACCTGGGCCACCTTGTAGGTGGAGGCCAGGTTCAGCCACTGGAGAGTAAGATACAGGCCATCAAGGACTGGACTCCTCCAATCACCCAGACTCAGGTTCGAGCTTTCTTGGGCCTGACTGGGTACTATAGGAAGTTTGTCAGAAATTATGGGTCCATAGTGACCCCCCTTAATGACCTGACAAGCAAGAAGATGCCAAAGAAAGTTCAGTGGACAGCAAGCTGTCAGAAAGCATTCAATGACCTAAAGCAGGCCATGTGCACAGCACCTATCCTCAAGAGTCCAGATTACTCCAAGCCATTCATTGTCCAAACAGATGCTTCTGAGTTGGGTGTGGGAGCTGTTCTGTCTCAACTGAATTTTGATGGTAATGATCAGCCTATTGCTTTCATTAGTAGAAGGTTGACACCCAGAGAGAAAAATTGGTCAGCTATTGAGAGGGAGGCCTTTGCTGTGGTCTGGGCCCTGAAGAAGCTGAGGGCCTACTTGTTTGGCACTCACTTCACCATTCAGACAGACCATAAGCCCCTCTTGTGGCTAAATCAGATGAAGGGTGAAAACCCCAAACTGCTTAGGTGGTCCATTTCCCTACAGGGGATGGATTTTACAGTGGAGCATAGACCTGGGACTGATCACAGCAATGCTGATGGGCTCTCCAGGTATTTCCACTTAGAGCAAGAAGACTCACCTGGTCAAGGTTAGCTTATTGTCCCAAAGTTTGGGGGGGGGGTCATGTAGGAGAGTAGGGTCTGCAATCCTATGATCACCCAGATTTTTGCTTTTTGCTGCACTGGTTTACGACTTTCCCTGGCTGTGGGCCTGCTAATCAGACCCACAGCCTAGCTGTTCTCTCTATCCAAATTGTACTCAGGTACTGAATTGGCACTGGGCCCTCTCCAAGTCCCTGTACCCAGGGCTGAGGTGCACCCAGAAGTCTCCCAGGGGCTGAAGCATGTATTATGCCACCCCTGGATTGACTAACTAAAACTGACACAACTGGCTGCACGACAGCTGGGGCAAGGTGGTGTACTCACCCTTTGCTTTAGATATAGTATGCCTATATCTAACCCTAAAATGGACACACCGATCTCCTATCAGTCACTCCTATGGCAGGCCTTAACAATCCTGAAGGCAGAGTGCGTGGAATCGTGTGAGATGGTGCTCTGGCATGAGCTGAGCCTGTCTGCGGCTTTCGGGATCTATCCCTTAGCCGTTTCCATGATATCGCATACCATATACTCTTAAGTGCATTATAATCCTCGCGGTTATGTGCCAACTCTGGTATCGCTTTATCAAAACATGTCGAGTAAGGTGTCATACGAATTGGAATACTAACCCCTCGCCAATTCTGGCGACGGGGTTAGCATTCCACCCTTCTAGAGGGACACGACATGCCTGTAACCTATAACCCGGTTAAAAGTCAGACAGAGCCTTAGCATCCACAAAATGGATGCTGCCACCGAGACACAAGTCTGCCCTCCTGCTGCTGGGAGTCCTCCCAGAGCAGGAGATAAGGACAAAGGGTTTCCTGCCAGGGGCGGTGCCAGCACCGTCCCAGACAGGGTTTTGTGTATTGTAGGTAGGCAGGGCTTTAGAGGAAGGTGACTGCACGTGGCACCCCGGTGCTCACTGTGCATAGGCTGGCTGGAACCAGTTCCAGGGTCACTCCAGACCCTGTGCTGGGGAAAAGCCCGCCAAGGAAGTGGGTGTAACCACCCCCCTCCTGGTCCCACCCATAGGGCAGGACCTAGTCGCGTGCCAGCCCCTTTTTCCCAGATAAAGGTAGAGACTGGCCCCCTTCCAAATCAGATCATCTTTGGAATCAAGATACCACTTTCCACGAAAGGACTTCACGATTTCTTCCTCAAGATTCTCCCTTGTGGCTAAGGAGTAGTCACCCTGCATCCGCAGGCACCATCTAAGAACACTGCGGTCTGCTGCACGTCCTTCCTCCGGAATCCGGCTGCCCAGCTTGACGAGACCCGGCTTCCCTGGCACCTCTGACCTCTACCCACCTCTACAGCCCAGCTGAGAACCGTGGGTGCGACGAGACCTCGAGGGACCGGCCATCGCCAAGACTGCACGACTTCTGCACAGCAAGCCCACCGAGTAATTTCCTGGTGAGTGCTTTGGGGTCCGAGAAGCCCCCACCCTGAGCAGCTCCAGCACCGAAGAGCAGCCCCCCAGCATCTCCACGATCTGCGTGGGGCCCTTCTGCTTTTTACTGCTCACCGCGTTGTTTGGCTACTAGCCCGCTGGCTTGTGGCCTTCCTGACGACGCCCGACGACATTTCTGCTGCTGGTCTGGTTGCTCCAGACTGGCCCTTGCTCCCTTCCAGAAGAGGAGCACCCTGGACCCTCCTGGTCCACTCAAGACGCCATTTTGAGTCCACCGCGTGGGCTTGAATTAGCCAAGGCTTGTTGCCCAATCCTGGGTAACTTCGACGCCAACGACTTCATCCTTCGTGGGACAGCTCGCACCTCCAGCCTGGTCGCCGACAACGCCTCCTGGTCCGAGAGACTGCAGAGCCCAGCAGTGCCCACTCACCTGACTGCGGTGACTTCGCCCGGTGCCATCCTGGTGCCCACTTAATCACTGGCTAGTGATTCAAGAACTTGGTCCCCTCTGCTTTCAGGTTTCTTCTTCCTTGATCCAGGCTTGGATCCATCGAACTTTCCTTCACTGGTCGCCTGCCAGCAACTTCTTCCTTCCAGGCTCCCGGTCCGGCAACGAGATCCCCGACGTCTTTTCAGACCTATGCAGCTGCAGCCCCTGGGCTAGGTAACTTCGGCACTCCGGTGTCCCAGCATAGCCTCACTATCCAAGGGTCAGGATCCACTGTCATTTTCTTCCTACCAGGTCGGGTTCGCCCGTGAACACTAACTTTGCCTTTACTAGCCTCCATAGACTTTGTCCCGCATCCCGCGTGAGAGTGCACACTCTGCACCCGAGTCCCCTGGGCCTCCTAGTAGTAATCTAACGATTCCCTAGTCCAGTCCTAGCGATTCCAAAGCCTATTAGAACTGTTACTTACCTGCTAGTAATTCGCATTCCACTTTTAGTGTATATGGTTTTTCGTGCCCCTCGGGCATTTGTGTAACGTGCTAACTTAAAAGTATTTTCGTAAGAGTTTTGTTGTGTGCCTAGCACCCTGTCCTCATAAAGAGTACAGGGTTGTTGTGATTCTAATAAATACACTGTTTATTTTCATAACACTTGTGTGGTGTCCTTTCACTGGGTGTTCAAGGGGTAATGTGATGGTAAAACAGCTGGCTTAACACGCCCTCTAGAGTCTTAGCCTTAGACTGCTCGTATCCATGCTACTAGGATAGCTGGTCTATAAGGTTGACTTACAACCAATCATCAATAAGGGTTGTTTGGACTGATATATAGTGATCACTAGAATAGTGAACACTGCACATCAGGCCAACTTCTCACATACAGTTACCAAGTTAGGCCCTCTAAACAAAGTACGTTAATTCTTGGTTACGGAACGTTGCTAGATCGTGCGTCAAGTATTCATCTCGCAGGAGTGGTTCTGTGGAGCTGCAGTGCTGCGGTGCAGAGTCTTGTGTCATTGTTGAGGATACCCGAAATTGGGGGCCTGCAATGCGAAGTCCTGCATCAAGAATGTTTCGTGCAGTTGTGATTCCGGGGTTGTGATGCGAAGTCTTACTTCGTCATTTGGAATGTTGTCTCACCCTGACAGAGATTGTGGTTGTTGCTTAAGTAGGGTTCCCCACCCTCAACCAGTTACCCAATTTCCAACAAAAATTAAATGAATCTGGGAGAACACTGGCATTCACAGCGGAGCACCCACCAGTATGGAATGGGCTTAGGAAGAGCACCTGCAGGCGCACAGAGAGAGCACATACCTGTCTGGAAAGGTGTCAGGGAGAGCTCTGGCATGGGCTAGGAGAGCACACACCAGTATTAAAAGGGTGCATGGAGAGCACCTGCCGGGGTTGAGAAACAGAGAAAGTACATAGCAAGCTGAAAAGGTCTCAAAGAGAGCCCTTGCCTGTGCAAGAGAGCGGACAACAAAATAGGAAGGGTTCAGGGAGAGCACTGGCATGGGCAGCAGAACACACACCAGTAGAGTCAGACTCAGGGAGAGCACCTGCAGGGACAGAGGCACAGAAAGAGCGTACACCAGTATGAAAAGGACCAATGAAGAATGCCTCCGTGGGGCAAGGTACAGAGCGAGCACACACATTGATCCAGGGCCATTGGTCTATAGCTATGGGCGTAACTTAGTCAGTGAGATTTGAGGGATGTGAATTTCTAATTTCCCAAATAAAAATCAGTGGACCACAGGGTGGAGGGTTGAGATGACCAAAGTTTTGGATGGATTGTTTCCATAGGCTACTGTCAAGAGTGACACAGTGGGTGAAAAACGATTGGCTGGAATGCTACCCGGAGTGATTGTTAGTAGTGAGACTATTTTCAAGCATTCATTCTCCCTCATTTTAGGTAGTTGATTGACTGGAAACTTCAGACTGGCAGAGCTTTCCAAGCCTACTATTGCCAATGTTTGTGAATTCCAAAAAATAGCAAATCTGCACCCATTCAAGGAGTACTTCTATGGGTGCAGATACTTTGGTAAATCAGCCATTTTAATATAAATATATAAGTTTATAGTCCTGATTCAAAAACATGAACAAGTTAAAACCTCTTAATGAAATTGGAATGACAAGAAAAACTGACATAGATATAGCAAACGTGACTCAGGGCCTACAGATCCAAATACCAAACCAAGAATACATTTGAAGGGTAGCACACCCCAAAAACCCTGCTGAAGCTATGCCCCTGCCGATCCCATCTGTGCCTTGTAGTTCTTCCTGGAAACTATGGCTACAGTCACATGCAACACAAAGGCTTGGTGTTCCTGCCCTGGATTCACCTATTTTAAATATATTTACTCTGCACACACTCTTCTTCTTCTCTGCTACAAGAAGCCCTGATGGTAGAGTTGTCAAATTGGTTAACGTTTCAATGTACTAAACCTGATTAGCAAATACCGAAGGGCGAATGTGCAAAATAATAGGGTGAGTCAAGCCTGAGCCGAAACCTGGCTCTGGATTGGCTCTAAGTCCATGCACAAGCTAAGCCGTGAAAACATTTTGCATGTATATCGTGCAACAAACATAATGTAAATGTATATGATACAATCTCTTCCAAATTCCAAAAAGTTTATTTATTTAACATGCAGAAACATTTCACCATAGAAAATCAGAATATATGACTGCATTAAAAGTGATAGTTTATAGAAACATTCATGGCACACCCCCCAACAATGGCATTAGTGTACTAAGAGGCAAGTCAGTAGTCATGTAAACGCTAAATATGGCCTAGATTCTTATTATAGATAGAACTACATTATAGTCCATTTAAATAAAAATAAGAGTCTCTTTCACAACACACATTCCAAACTCAAGTATTTAAAAGTGCGGACATATGTGATAATAAAAAAAAGAGCATCTGTGAAAGAAAATATTTGCCTAGGATTGCATAATTGGGACAAGTAGGGAAGCCCATATGGATTCCAGGCTATCTGGTTTAACATTTTGAACTACATCCACCAGATAAGCATCTCTCATTTAACCAGAGGTCACTGATTTGTCTTTCATTCTTGGCTCATGATGAGAAAGACTGACGCAGAGATAGCAGACCCGACTCAAAACCCCTAGATCTAACTACCAAGCCAAGAATGCATTAATTTAAGGGGGGGTGTCACTAACCTCATACACCCACCCCTGAAGCTATGCCCCTGGCTACAGCATGCCCACACAGATCTGTGGCGCTAAGTGCATTCACGGATGGTCATCTGCACCCACAGCTGAGTCTCAAATAGTTTACTATTAATCCAGTCCCCTGCCTTAAAACATCACTACTAGGGACTATCTTCTACCACACGTTAAACCCCAAATGCATGATCTGGAACCCTCCAGCTTCTCAAGGTGATGAGAATCACCCAGTCAGCCCACAAGCCATTACCCATTCATAAACCAAGGTAGTGTTGCATTTTCTCCATGTGGTCTTGTCTTGGTCTCCAGTTTCACTATTAAAAAACAGCACGATGTTCAAGAAGTTTCAGGCATTCCCTCCAGGTAGTAGTGGTGTGGGAATGACTCATTATTGGAATGTTACCTTGAGGGTCCCTGAGACCCCCATGCTTCCACCCCAAGGGCATCCTCGGGGGCGGACCAACCGTGCAGCATTTCCTTTCTATACGACAGAGGTGACCCAATAAGATTCATATCCGGAACAGCAACGAGAACCTAAAGTTAATGCTTGAAACACCTAACCCACCTGGCATACCTTCAAACACAACCATCAATGATGTCAGGTTCCAATGGCATTACCAGATTGGCAACACACATGAGAATCTGAGGACAGAACTGCATACAAACTTTCAACTGAACCTTGGAGCTCAGAATAGGGAATAGCAGGTTCCTTGGACAACAAATTGACTGCACTGGTAAGGCAAGCTACCGCAGTAGAAATTGCATTTATGTTCTGAGTCTTGATACAATCATGGCCCAAATGGATGAATGACTAGGTTTCACAGCAGCTTTATAATTGAGGGGAATATACATGAATGCCATACTTCACTATGGTAAACTGGACCGCCTTTCGTGGTAACCGGGCCCTCTGCTCCGATCAACATGCGTGAACTTAAATGTAGATGGCAGGCCAGCCGGGGAGTTCTAACCATCTGGTGGCTGTATTGCACTAACTTAGCACACAGGACTTGTCTGTACTAGGTCCTTTGTCGCTGGCTGAGTATTACAGAAGTGCCAGGGGCCTAGATTGTGTTGGCATTTATGTTTAGCACCCCTAGGACACTTGTTTAACAGAGAAGGGTCTGCAGATACTTTGTGCCTGCATGATCTAGACAAGATGTTCCCTTATTTGCACAGAATCATCGCCCACTGCAAATGAAGGAATGCCTTTGCCGCTGCTCTGAATTACCTACAAGGTAACAGCGACAAACAGGTTGTTGGGAGGCATTTTAATTATGTGCCACCAAGGAAATAGGACACTGTCAGTGTACCCCGAATGGGTGCACTTTGGGGGAAAGCATGGGGTCCATGGGAGCCCCTAGACATCCTTCTGTAGGCAGGTGCAGTCGCGCAATGCAGCGCCTACCAAAGGTGTTCAAAATCAGGCTGTCCATTGCAAGTAACAGAAGGAGCCAATGTCTTACTTTGCTGAGCCAACGTACATTTCTGTTCTCTCCCTACCGCAGTTGTGAGCATTAGGGCTCGTGTCTGTGATGGGAAGAGCACACTTTTTTCTGTATTCCAATAAAAATTCATAGCACATAAAATCCACCCAATGCGGATGCACATTACACAGACGGGTGAAGGACTAGTGTAATCTGCCTCTGGTTATGTCCAGTGCAGCGGGTGCCATGCACCAGGTTACAGAAGAACACACAGCTCCACAGTGCCTGCAAACACCCTTTTTG
This sequence comes from Lissotriton helveticus, assembly GCF_964261635.1. Classification (NCBI taxonomy): domain Eukaryota; kingdom Metazoa; phylum Chordata; class Amphibia; order Caudata; family Salamandridae; genus Lissotriton; species Lissotriton helveticus. Next base: position 833,790,453 of record NC_136070.1, read on the forward strand.
TTCTAATTTTGCATTTTTAGTTCCATAGTGGGATGTGGGTTTATAGGGGAATAGGGTGGGAAGTTACTTAATTGCCTCAAATTGTAAAGCGCTCTGATATCCTTCGGGATCAAGTTCGCGCTATATAAAACTTTATAAATAAAAGCAGTGACATCTCTCATTGCCAGAAAACCATCCTAATTTTCAGGATGAGTTGAGGGAACCTTCATCACGGAGTCACATTGCACCCACTTACTGGATGAAATTTGAGTATCCCTGGTAGCCCCATTCCTCCATCCACAGTGCAATCTCTGGGGGAGCCCAGTAGCAGGGATCACCTTCTACATACTGCACAGCCAGGCTTCCACTTGTCAGCCTATTTGCATTACGCCCCTCTCCAAACACTTCTTGGACACAGGGATAAATGTGCTCTTTCATTTGCAAGGGCCACGCCCCCATGCAAACTAGGGAGAACACCGTGAAATCATATGTGTGGAAAGTGTGAGCCCGCATTAGAGAAGGGGCAGCACCAGTGTCTGCAGGTCCTTCTGAAACATAACATACCATGTGTATTTGTGGAGCACACGATTGCCCGGAAGTGTCTTGGCGCTGAATAACAGATGTTTATTGTTACCCAACTCAATGGTACTCATTTTATCGACCTCAAATGGATGAAAGGCTGAGTGGACCCGCCGGGATTTGAACCTGTGACCATGTGGTCGAACACAGGCCCCTGTATTGGCTGCTTTAGTCCACTGAGCCACCAGACCCGGCTGAAACACAGATGTGTGACAGAAAAATGCCTGCTGCACCTCAGGAATATTCAGGTAATACGGATCCAGGTAGGGTCACCCACCCTCCTGCATTTTGGAGGTATATCCAGCGATGGTGACTTCTCACCTGCCTGCAAAGAGGCACTGAGACACCAATCCATTCCTCACCCTTCCAGCCCTTGAAGATCTGTGAAAGAGGTGCCTGCTGGTTAAGAGGAGGGAGTGACTGCAGCACAGGAGGGATCCTTCACAATGCAACTTCAGCAGCAGGTTTTACTATAGAGGTTCAAACAGAGCCACCTGCTGTTAAATACCCTGGAATGTGATAATGAATCCCATGCTGGGAGCCTGCACTGGGAATGTATGCCTTTGGTGTTTATCTCTTTCATTAAGCCTGTTTCAAAGTGCTCACATATTGTCAGATTAGTTGACAGAGGCTCATGGAGTGTATGATTTGCCCACGATCAAGGAGTTTGTTAAAGTAGGAGACCGAGACTGCACTATACTGATCATTGCTCTAAGGCTATACATTTACCACTGTATTACATGTTGGTGAATATACCATATGAGTGGGCTCTGTTCCTCTTCCCTCAGGTCCTATCCTGTCCAGTTTTCTAAACTAGGCACTCACTAGCATTTTTTTATAATGCTTCTAAGTACTCCCAATCTTACCAAAATGACAGCAACGAAATAAGTTCAAATAGAAGTTGCCAAGGAGCACACAATTTGGGCAAATAGGGAGACTGGAAATTCAAATTCGTGGGCCCTATTCATGAAAGAATTACTGAATCTGTTCGAACACTGACTTCTACATGCGGGTGCAGATCGACTACTTTTTGACTACACCGACGAGGTGGGTAATTAGGTTAATGTTTGACTACTTTTTGGAGGTCACAAATTCCTACTGGAATCAGGTTTCAATGCAGACTTCTCTCTCCATGCTGACAACCATTGTTCCAGACCACACAAAGAACCTGGGGGCATATTATCAAGTAACGGCGTTAAAGGTATCGCCGCTTTAGCGGCAGGAAACTGCCGCTAAAGCGGCGATAAAGCCGTGTTCTGGTGTTAACCCGGGCTTCTATTGGAATTCTCAAGGGCCTATTATCAAGCTCATTATCGACGTTTTAGCTGCGATAATTTTAACGCCGTTCCTTGATAATATGCCCCAAGGTGCTGCGCTGACCATCCGGTTGCTTCCAGTGGATGGATTGCCCGATCATGGACACTGCATCCCTCTCTCCCTTTATTGCGTAGGACACAGAACTTGTGACCTCTTAAACGGTTCACACCAACTTGCATCTGATAGCTACCTTTTAGCTCTGACCGCCTGTGGTTGCAAGGGTTTCACATACCTGAGAACTGCTCATTCATACACCACGACAAACAACCACACGTTGACCTACTCACCACTATTGTTAATTCTGAATACGTAGTCTTGAAAAAGAACGGGTCTGCTGAGCAGTCTTTAATGTTTCAAAGTGCTCACATAGTGTCAGATGAGTTGACAGATGCTCAGGGGGTGTATGATGTGCCTAGCATCAAATAATTTGTCAAAGTAGGAGAACCGAGACTGCAGTATAATGACACTTGCTCCAAAGGATATCAATTTACTACTATATTGCATTTTGGTGAATATACCATTTGACTGGGCAAAGTCCCTCCTACCATCAATCATGCACTTACATACAGTTTTTAAATTTGTTCTAAGTACTTCCAATCTAGCCAAAAAGCCAGCACAGCCATAAGTTCAAAAAGTGATTGTCCAGAAGCACACAATTTGGCCAAATGAGGGGGCCAGAAATTAAAATTCCCCTATTCATTAAAAAAGTAGTCAATTTGATCCTGTAGGGTTTCTTCTATATGTGGGGGCAGATTGACTACTTTTTGACTACACCCACAAGTTTGGTGATTAGGTTAAAGATTGACTACTTTTTGAAATTCACAAATTCCTATTGGAATCAGGTTTAAATGCAAATACAGCTCTCTCCATGCTGACAATCATTGTTTCAGACCACACAGAGAGCCTGGTGCTAAGCTGACCATCCTGTTGCTTCTACTGGAGGACATGCTCTGACACAGATGCTGCACCGCTCTCTCCCTCGATTGCGCAAAGCCCAGAAGGTATGACCTCTTTAACGCATCACACCACTGAGCATCTTATAGCTGCCTTTTAGCTCTGATTGCCCGTGGTTGCAACAATTTCACGTACCCGAGACCTGCTCATGACTGACTGATCATCCATACCCCACGACAAACAAGCACTTGTTAACCTAATCACCACTCTTGTTGGTTTGAATACTTAGACTTTAAAAAACACCTGGCTTGCTTAGCAGTGAAGGGTGAAACCCCTGTTTGCTGTCTATTCTCAAGTATTTCTCTAAAGCAAGAAATGTGAACAGGAAATCAGACAATAGGGAACATTGAAATTAAAATATCACACAAGTTGAATTGAGTATGTTACATTTATGATGTCTAATTTCCTGCTTCTTTTGTATAATGAAGTAACAATATTGCTGCCTTAAATTCAGGTATTTGCATTCCAGTATAATCATTTTCTAAATAGTTGTATGGTGGCCCCTATTTATATAATGGAAATGCGCATATACACTAGTCGGAAGGTGTGCTTACAAAATATCAAATTCAGAACATCGAGGGTACTAAATATCAAGGACAGAATATAGAAAAATTATATTTAGAGGTAAATCTAGATTTTCTATGCCTAACTCCACATTTACCAAAGCTGTACATATATATTAATGGTACGTAGATGTGGAACTAGGATGGTAACTCTGTACTTCCCTATTGTAATGAAATGCCTTTCTGCATGTCCATCCCCATGAATTTGGACTGATGCTGCTGGTTTGTCAACTCTGAGAATGCACGGAGGCCTACTAACCAGACGTCAGTGTTCTACCCCTCTATAAGTGTTTGTTGAACTGGCTATCCTCACTTGGTAGGTACTGACATTCTTATAATTCCCAAGGCACCAAGGCAGAGGGTCTACCCAGGGCTGCAGCACTGCTTGTGCCACCCTGTGTGTGAGAAAATACAAAATGCCTGTCAGCCTGCCACTACATACTTGAAGGGCAGTTGTCACACTGCCAGTTCGACTTTGCCGTTACCAATAATGGCAAAGCCACCACTCCCCCATATAATATATGTAAGTCTCCCCTAAGGAAGGCCTATCGAGCCCTAAGGCATGGAGCTGTATATTATTAAGTAGGACATGTAGTTTATATGTATCTTAGCAGCCAAATCCGTAAAATTGTCATGTTGCTGTGGAAAAGTTAGTAGCTAATACAGGGTTGCAGACTGGCACCCCAACCTGGGTACCTTCTGAATGGGACTGCCTAACTTGTATCAGATTATTCATGACATTAAACCCAAGCTGATGCCCAGGTCGAATTTCATGTCACAATTAGAATAAGACAACTTGTAGAAGGTAGCCACTCTGTGCCCCTGTGGTCCATCAACCTCACACGGGCTATGACCCACACAAAGCTTTCTGCCCACATGAGTAGTGTGAGGATCAAACACCGCCTGCCGCAAGTTTCAAAGGGGAAAGCTGCCTTTGATGGGCAATCATTGATAAAAATCTCAAGGGGCTGCCTTTTGTTCCTGTATATTAGCTGGAGACAGGGTCAGAAAGTGAGAACCCGTCCCCAAATGGGTTTTTCTGTGGGCATGTATCCCCAGGTAGCCACACCTCTAGGGATGGCTACTGAGCTCCTAACATCCCTTACATCTATAGAGTGGCCAGAATGGATTGCCAGATGCCACACAATGCCGGAAAGTCATCTCCAGGAGGGAGGTGCTAGTGACATGTGGTCCTCTTGGGGCACTTTAATGAGATAAATAGGACACTCCTGGCACCCTGGACTTTCAGATAACACTGTATTTGGAAAAAGGACCGAAGAAGGGCAGCTCATCTGCCCTTTAAACTGCACAAAGAGAGGCTGCATAGTCTGCAGGACTGCACCTGCTGCACTTGACTCAAATGATCAGTCTGCTAATCTCTTGGTACCACCTCCAGGGTCAAAAGAGATAAAGAAGCCCAAACCTGCGAGTTTCTAGCCACTGGAGAAAATTGGATGCAAGCTGTCGCTGAGCGCCCGAAGAGACCAATCCTCGATTCCCAAAGGCTGGTAGCTAAGTGAGCTGGATATGGGAGTGCCATCAGAGTCCAAATTGGTTGCCCAATAGGAACACTAGCCTCCAATAAAGGATTACTCTCAAACCGCTGTGTTCAGAGAGCGGTAGCTCAGCCACAGCTAGCATTCTATTGTTTCAAAGAGGACTTTGTTGAACCCTGACTTCTGTAGCCAAAGTCGCTCCACATCACCCGTGGACTGAGGAATAACCACAAAGGCCCCCCCAATTACTGCACAGCAACCAGAGAATCTTTCAGCATCTTTTCATCCTGTATCCCCAGCATCAGGATCACTCTATTATTGTCTATGGCGGTCGTACTATAAAGGCTAGAAAACATTTAGTGGCCAGGTAACTGTCCAAATCTACCTCACTGGCCCCCTAGGCCTTCTCCCTGTCAGATTTCGTCGTACAAGCCGGGCTGGTGTAGCCACACTGTTTCAAACTTTTGAAAAGTTTACAAACATTTTGTTGACCATTGCTTGTTTGCTGTTTAAATTACGAGTAATAACACCTTTCAAAATCTGTATCTCTGACCCCTCTGGTGAATGTTGCTCATGAGGACTCTAAAAATTCCTAAATATACACTCTAGTTTTATAAATTGGCTTCATGTTTCTTTCATGTTGTGTTGCTTTCCAATTCTGTTGTGTGGTACTGTTAAATGCTTTACACTAAGTTCCTTTGTTCAACCCTTGCTGCTCGAAAAACATAGATACTTAGAGTTGAGCTTAAGGTTGTTCAAACGAGCTTCACTGGACTCGTTAAAGGTTTTTTGAGTGTATTCCACAATAAGGCTACCCAGCCATATCAGATAATAAACCCAAATCCTCACTTATATTTCAATATTTTGCCCATTGATATTCTGTCCTCGATATTCTTCAACATTGATATTCTTCATGCCAATATTTAGTAGTACAATCCAGACAGATTTTTTTAGCAAGATCAAAAAATGCTCATTGAATGGAAAACCAAGTCCTTTAGGACCTCTTCTTAATTAACAAGGTATCACAATGACTAACACTAAGAGTTGGTATGATTTTAGTACAATACTTCTTTTTCTATCCTGATGGCAGCACCTGACTTATGTAAGGGAGCTAAAATATGTTGTGGTGGAAACGCTACGTTCAGTGTGTGCCATCAGCTCTTTTCATTTATGGAGATTGGGAGTCACTGTGGAATAATAAAGTAATTTTTTGGAAGACCTTGCAAACGGTTTTAGACATGAGATAAGCATGGGCCAAAAATCCGCTACGCTCGCGAAATTTGCGGATTTTCTGCAATTTCGCGGTCCGCGAATCTCGTGAAATTGCCGAAAATTCAGAAATTTGCGAGCGGGCGGATTTTTTTTTTTTTTTTTATGGCCAGCTCACTCAAGGGACCCCTGCGCCCTTCGGCGCGATGGCATAGTAACACACACATGGTAACTGGAGACAACTCTTCTGGCACTTTACGCAGCTGTAGTGTAGGAAAAGCACTATACATTTACCCAACGAGGTAGCACTTACTGATTAGCCAGTAGAAAGTACTCCAGTTGAGTAGAGGTATCGCACAAATCGGTGGCCTCTTCTTGGGGAAATATGAAGGGCAGGGTTCATTCTGGCATGATGCTCCTGTCACAAAAATTAAACCTCAACAGGAAGCACTTACAGATATAAATAAAGCAGGTGCCCGAGTTGATGATCAAATTCAGTAACGCATTCATCAGCCCAAAAACAATCGTGAGCTTTGTCGAGGCTGGGCAGGTGTGCTTTCTCCCCATGGCTACCGTTTCTGTGCGGGGCCAAATGGGGGGGGGGCTTCTATGCGAGTTCACATGCCTCTTGTGTGTATAAAAGGTCAGAGACCGATCAGAGCAGCAGACGAGGAGAAATAAGCTCCTGGTCACAGGAACTGCACAGGGATTGCGCTCGTGAAAGTCAAGGATGAAAGTGCATCCTTCACTTTCACAAGCGCGATCCCTGTGCAGTTCCTGTGACCAGGAGCTTATTTCAGGAATATGGCCTGTAATTTTGCTGCTTGATGCTCATAAGGTTCCTTCCTCCTTTTCTTTTTTAGGTCTGGTGTTAGCCAAATCTTTTATAGTTTACTAACATTTTAAATATGTACTTTCTTACTGGGCTCTCAATCAGACATTTTCATCCGTTGGTCTATTGTTGTGTCATTCTGTTCATTATAGCATGGGACAATTGGACAGCCCAATTCAGTAAGAAGGAAACTTAACTGAGTGAGACTGCATTCTGCCTCACATGGACCACATTCGTACACAAGGTAGTTCCTTTAATGCTAGAGGCTGCTATGTGTGCTCTTTGAGATAGGTCCTTAAGTAAACACAAGGGTGTGCACAATCTGGTATAACAGGAACATGTGGCAATAGTACATACCAGACAACAGAGGGTAAGTGTAGACTTATTCACAACATAAATTAACTATTAGTGGATTTATTTACAATCCACTAAAGAAGAATTAATCGAACCCTGATGCAGAATTTTAGGGCAAATCCAAAGTGAGTGCGGTTGAATGCTTCCATGCGCTTATGGCTCTCGAGGTGGTCCATTTGATAGCCTGAGTGTCCCTACCGCCAGAAGTATTTGGTTCTTGAGTACTCAATATCGGTTGACTGGCAGATTCAGTTTCCTTACACAGGAATGTATCAGAGAATACTACGACAAGGTGCCCTTTAACCCAATACACTTCCACAGAAATGTGCCTTTGTAAGCCTTACTGGCATTTTTTGGAGATCTCTTTGTTTGCTTTTTCCTGGTTCCCTTGGAGTACCATTAATTTCCTACATGTCAGGACCGCTTGACTTTGGGGCTTCTGAAGATTCGTATTCGTGGTCAACAAAGGTGCTCCCCAGGGTCATTTCTATAACTGGATGTTATACAGCACATCAAGGGTACTCATATATTCACCTCTGTCCTGATGATGACCTTAGACTGAGCATAGGTCGAAACACCATTGACTACAGACGCAAGACTCTGACTGACTCAACCCTTGCAAAGTTACTTCGGAGTCAAGAGTGACATGCCTTATTTTGTCTTTGTTCATATGCCCATCTCACCTTTCCACTCACTTTGCACTTTCGTCACCATTTGAGCACTTTATTGGTACAATTTGTTTTTCCTGTGAATAAACTATATCATGTATTGTTCCTACTGATTGGTCGCCTACTCGAGATCAGAACATGTTTATACTTTAAAATATTTTTTCTTACTGGCAAGGCCCCAGCAGCTTTCTCAACAATTAGGTTCTGTGAACGCAATGATGAATCAAAACAATTACTGGCAAAGTCAACGTGCTAGCCGCCAAAGCTAGATCTATTATCTTTGCCAATGCTTATTACATATGACAAACGAATGACAGTTACCTATTTGTCAAATCTCGTAATTGTGATCTTTTTGTTTTTTTGTTGTTGATCAGGAAAAGATACACGGTATGGTGTTTACAGTACAAAGATATTATTAGCAGAATGTAAAGCGCTCTTATACCTTCAGGTCTAGCTAGCGCTATATAAAACTCAAAATATTAATAATAATATGACATTGACTCATAGAAGAACACGTTGTCCCCTTGATAACAGTGACAGGGTCTTTTTTTCTATAGATTTTACAGCTATTTGGGGTTATAACTCATGTTGAGTAACCATCCCCTCCTCTTCTTGATACAGCAGGAGCAAGAAAGGGCCAATCACAGAGACTGATTAAATCCTCCATTTAGGAAGCACTGGTCTCTCTGGACTACTCACCTTTATGTTATTATACTACTCAAGGATGCACTTGGTATGTTTTTCAGAACAGTCGCTTAGTAAAGATGCCATGTAAGCAAGCAAGTGTTCCCACTCCCCCACAATCACCATGCTTTCTACTAAAATACAGCGATCATTGCAGGCACTGCTACCTCCTGAACTATTTTGATAGTTACAACCCCTGCTTCAGAAGGGATAATGGCTGTGCCATGCACTTCTTGCAGGTGAGGGCATTATCCATATGCCATCTCCTCTTATATAGGCACCTTCATTTTCGTAAACCCAGCCCTCGCCCTTAGGGAAGATGTCAGCTCCCAAGCCAGCAGGGTGGTCGTATCAAGTCTGAGGCACGGACATCTGTCAGGGGCTGCTGCAGAGTAGACAGCAGCGAGTGTTACCTTTTGGGAAATTTCGCTACTGGTTATCCGTCTCTGCCTCCTTTGTGCAGTGATGGAGTTTCATAAGCCCAGAGCTCCTGGTGCAAGAAATTGAGCTGTTAATTTTTATGCATTCCTGACACTCGTTGGAGAGAGCCCTGGGGAGGCGGGCGGGAGGAAGGCGGGAAAGTCTGGGTCGAGCGGCAGAGGGCTTCACGCGGAGTCCTGTCAGGCGGGAGCGGATTGAGATGATGGATGGACGGGCGCAGGACAGCCGGAGAGCATGAGGAAGGGGGGGGGGGCACCTCACCGACCGTGACGCACCACCCTAAGTCAACCCCAGGCAGGAGGGGGTTCTGACTGGGCTTTCGTTTAAAAATACAGGCTGGTATTTCCCTGCGGACCTGACCACGTGAAAGAACTAGACCGCGCAAAGAGGAAAAATTGATTTTTTTGGGAGGGGGCTTTTAAAAATAAATGACGTACATACATATTGTGGTTGGCCATTCACCCCCCGCTGTTAGGTTGTATCTCTTTATAGGCCATAAACGAGCTGTAGTAACAATTGTGTAGGTATATTTTAAGTAATCGTTAAAAAGGAGGCCACTTGCAGTGTCAGCTTGGGAGTGAAAATCAGCATAGGGACCAAAAAAGGTATCCCTTATTTGTGAGTCCGATAGCTAGAAAGATGAACCATGTTTGCAAATTGGGGCAATTTTTTTTTTTAATTTCAAAGTATTTTATTAAATTTTATACATACAGTTATCATCGCTTTACCATTACAGGGTATCAGCCCAAACTGGCAAATTGGGGCAATTTTGAACTAGTAAAGACACACTCGATGAGTGTTCTGCATGGTATAGAAAACTGCAGGGCTTTGAGCTTGCTGCATGCAATGTATGTTTTAAATATGGGAAATCATCAGTAAAAACAGGCCCAGCAAACCATAAAACCGGCACCACAAACAGCCCCAAAAAAAACGAGCCCACACCCTGACCTGTCAGACCAACCCATCGGGTATGCCTGATTGCCCTATGGGTCAGTCTGAACCTGGTGACTTGTGTGCCATGACAGTGGAAACTGGGTGTCACGCGAACTTCCTTCCCTCTCCACCATAGCCTCTGTTCAAATTTATGAACGCACCCTTCTTGTTGCCTCATTCCTGTTTCCTCCACCTCTCTTCCCCGTCTCCCCTACCCTCTTTTCTCTCTCCCACCCTCACTCTCGGCTCTTTCTCTCCGCCTTTCTCTCAATACGCACCTTCCCTGTTTTCTCCTTCTCCCCATTCTCTCAACCTATCTCCTCTCCACCCTCTTTTCCACTCTTCTCTTATTTTCTCTCATTTTAACCCATTCTAGCTCTTCTCCTTTTTCAATCCACCCCTTCCTTTCACTGTATTGCCCTCTCTATTTCTCTTTTCCGAGGCCTCAATATTCCATCTACCTCACTCGCCTCTATAATTTTCCCCACTTTCTCACCTTCTCTTAATCTCATTTAGATCCTCCCCCTTTTCTTTTGAGCTTTCTTTTATTTTGCCAGTGTCTCCTCTTTCCCATTTCTCTTAAACGCTACTTTCACCACTTATCTCCTTACTTTCCTCCTGTTTTCTGTTTTTAATACTTGCCTTATTTTTGCTTTTCACTCCACAACCTTCAGTCTTATTCCTTTCAACCCTATCTTTCTTCTTTTTTCTTTCTCATTTGTTTCACCTTTCCATCTCCCCTCCTAGCCTTCCTCTATTTTGTATCTCTCTTCATTCTCCCACTCCATTCGCTCTCATTTTCCTCCTCATGTCTCACTCATAATATCATAAACTCCTTTTTCTCATTCATAATCCCTCTCTTTTCATCTTCCCATCCTTCTCCTATCCTTCCCGCTTTATGTCCATCCCAACCCAAGTGCTCCTCTTCTCTCGCCCTTCTTCTTCAGCTGCTTCTTTCCATGACATGTTCATATTTCTTTAATTTCTAAGCTTCTGAGTCGATTACCTTTTCTTCCCAGTTCTCCTTCCTCTCAATCTCTTCCATTCGCTTCTGATCATCTTTCCTTCACTCTACCTCCTTCTTATGTTTCCTGACTATGCCCTCTATCCTCACCTCCTATTGCTTTTATCTTCCCATTCCCCTTCCCTACCTCACTTCCCCCAATTGTTTTCCTCACTCTACTTTCCTTCTCGTCCCTTGTTTTCCTCTCCCTCTCTCCCTATTATTCCATCTCTTCCCCTGTCTCTCCTTCCCCATTGTGCTTATTTTCGCTCCCACTGCTGGTTCTCTTCTCCCACCACTCCATACTTATCCGCTTCATTTCTCTCTCCTCTATTCCACATCTCTTTTTCTCCCCGCTTTGTTGCTTCCTCTTGTTCTTCATCGTTCTCTTATCCATGCACCCATCTTCTCTTCCCTCTTTCATCCTCTCTCCTTTCTCCTTCCCTGACCCATTCTCCCACCCCCACAATTTTCCCATTCTCTTGCTCCTTCTTCCGCCCTCTCTTCTTCTCCTTCATCCCGCCTCTTCTCTCTTCGCCCGTCATCTCTCTGTCTCTACCACCCTTCTATCTCTTTCCCTTCATGCCCATGCCGCTTCCTCCCCCGGACTCCCCTCCCCCCACGCCTCGGGCTCAGTTACGCTGTATGCAGGAGGATTTTCTGCTCTGTTGCTCCGAGCAGTGTGTGATTGTAGAAAATGAAGGAAATTGACTGAAGAAAATTGTAAGAAGAATAAATCAGCATCTGTCAGGGTGTCTGTAAACAGTGAATCGGATGAGGGGACATTCTAACCGAGCAAGGAGAAGTCGCTTTCACAGCCGGCAAATGGTGCTCGGAGAACAAGACGCCTGGAGAGGGCCTGGTGCCAGGGTGTGTGTTTGTGAGGAGACAAACACAGATGTGACGGCACTTGGACAGGTGTCAAATTCTGAAGCATTCCGTCCGGTGTTGTCTGGTGCTAGCTCCGTACTGGGAAGGGAGCTTTATCCACCCCAAAGACTCCACTCTTCAACATGGGTCTGCACCAGGGCACAAGTCCTAAAAAAGAAGTGTGGGGCGCTGACGTCACGACAGAAAGTGACGTCACGAAAGGTGGCTCGCACCATCAGACTCATTGCCTCCCCTCGCTCACCCCTTAGATGCGATTGCATGAGAGAAGCCAGCGCGTGAGCAGTGTTCTGAATGAGCTCCGATCTCGCCCTAGAGAGGCCAAAGAGCGAATGTGTGGCTCCATTTGCTCCAGTTATCGAGCTCCCGGTAAAATAAGTGGGGGGACGCCGTCCACCCATGTGGTACCCCGACTCGAGCGCTGGTCTGAACCCCCTTTGTGAAAAGTCTTCACCAATATATGCAGCCGCCTCCTTCCACCAGTTGAGTTGAATGAGTCCCACCCCCTTAAGCAGTAAAACCCACCATCTTGGACAGGAAGCTGGTCCAATGGAAAGGGAAGCCTCCTCCATCTTGACTTGGGTGAGGGATTCTGGTTCTTAGGGTCCGAAACCTATCCATGTTGAGACTCTGCTATTTTTACCCCCCAAAAATATGGGGCAGATTTACAAGCCCCTTGCGCCACTGTTGCGTCACTTTTCTTACTTTATGCACACGGAGGCGGCTTGCACAGGAGGCGTTTTACAAGCCCATCAACCCATCAACCCACCAACCCATCAACCCACATCTCGCCGCACCCGCTTCGCGGGTGCCGCAGCGTTTAGGAGTGCGTGGGGCTTTAACACCAGAAGGACAGGAGCGGTAAGGCGGTTCTGGGCGTGAGGCTCGGCGGGGCTGCGAGCGTGCGGGGACTCCAACAACCAGGAGTCCCTGCGAGACCGTTCACCAGCATCCGGTCCGCTCTCCCTGCTGGCCCGCCCCCCGCCCACCTGAGGATACTAAAAACATCCCTCACCTCCCCTCGTTGGGACACAGACTTTTTGCACACGGAGGCGGCTTGCACAGGAGGCGTTTTACAAGCCCATCAACCCATCAACCCACATCTCGCCGCACCCGCTTCGCGGGTGCCGCAGCGTTTAGGAGTGCGTGGGGCTTTAACAACAGAAGGACAGGAGCGGTAAGGCGGTTCTGGGCGTGAGGCTCGGCGGGGCTGCGAGCGTGCGGGGACTCCAACAACCAGGAGTCCCTGCGAGACCGTTCACCAGCATCCGGTCCGCTCTCCCTGCTGGCCCGCCCCCCGCCCACCTGAGGATACTAAAAATATCCCTCACCTCCCCTCGTTGGGACACAGACTTTTTGCACACGGAGGCGGCTTGCACAGGAGGCGATTTACAAGCCCATCAACCCATCAACCCACATCTCGCCGCACCCGCTTCGCGGGTGCCGCAGCGTTTAGGAGTGCGTGGGGCTTTAACACCAGAAGGACAGGAGCGGTAAGGCGGTTCTGGGCGTGAGGCTCTGCGGGGCTGCGAGCGTGCGGGGACTCCAACAACCAGGAGTCCCTGCGAGACCGTTCACCAGCATCCGGTCCGCTCTCCCTGCTGGCCCGCCCCCCGCCAAACACGCCCCCTATATCAAAGCCTCCGTCTCCCGCAGAGCGGGACGCAGCTCGGGCGAAGACCGGGCAAAGAGCGGGCCGTTTGAGGCCATTCGAGGTCCAAGAGGTCTGGTCTGGGCCCCTCCCCTAAGCCCCTTGCTTGGCCACTAGCATAGTTCATACTGCCCTTTTTCTTGTTAATGCTGGTTGCCCTTTTTATTTCTATTTATATATGTGTACACGGGCCAGCCGCAGTAGGGCTGTTAAGGGGGGGCTGAAACAAAACGGTCCCATGGATGATTTCATCACGCGCACAAACATTGCTATAGACAATGAAATCACCAAACTGCAGACTCGAGTCTCCTTAGATCTGGCCGCTGCTAGACGACTGTCGCTGGACTTTGCCAACTCTAAAAAATCATCCCTGGGCCATATAGCATCTGCTATTACCCCGAAGCGTCTGGACAATCTGCACTGCGTTATTACGCAGGCAGATGTTCATCACACTCCGGTTTCGCTGGTCTTACCCTTACCCCTGTGTTCCACATCCTCGTCTGTAAGTCAGCTTCTACCGGTAGCTACTCCAGATGACCAGCCGACTGACAGCCCCTCTATCCCAGATATTTCCAACGTTCCTATATGCGATAGTACTAAAGGTATACTACACAAAAGGAAACGTCCCTCAAGGTCTGCTTACTCGCGCAAGAAGACTAAAATTGCTGAGGCACATCAACTTAACGTAGGCAGTATCCATGTGAATAGCGGCATAGGAGGGCATGTTTCTTTGACGCAGGTTTCATGGGGAAAAGTTAGTGAGGGAGTAGCCCCTACACCCACCAATGATAACTGTTTTGTAGTACCAAATGGGCTACATTCAAAGGACCAGGAAGGGAGGGATGGGGAGTTTATTGGAATAGTTTGGGACACCCTAAAAAATCTTTTATCTCCCCCGCATCGAGAACCAACTCTTAGAGATGGACAAAAGCATCATAGCCTTGGCCACTCTTGGGTTGCGAAGCCTAGAAAATCAAGGTCTCTTGGAAAATACCGCAGCCCCAAAGACCCCAATCCTCTCCCTTCCAGTACCAGTTATGAGTCAAGAGAATAATATAGCCCCACAGACGCTATTCCCTCACCCTCCAGCACCAGTTATATCACAGCCAGTCCCCAAACCTCGCACTAAGGGAATTGTACACACAAACGCTGTTCCCCCGCCTAGGGCGGTAAATCCAAAGCTCCCTATATCCCAAGCTTTTAAACATACTAATGGGGGTGCTTCCCAGAGGCCGAATGCCAGCAACACTACCCATCGCCCCACCCAGGGTCCCTTCATCAAGAGCAATTTTCGAGGGGGCTATATCGATCTCCCCCCAGAGGCCAATGATTACGTGGTGGTACTGACGGGTGTGCCTGAAGTGGGGAATGACCACCACGAAAACCATTGGTCTCTGAAGAACAAAGTCATGCACTGGCTTAATGTGCATAGACCGATTCCAAATGGTCGGACAAGTGGGGTTAAAATGGTGCGAAGAGTTCCCTGGGTGGGTCCTTCGCGGAAGTCCAGACCTGGTGACTGTATAGTTGTGACATTTGAGGATCCACACACGGCCCACTTTATCTGTTCATGGTGTACTATTGGCGAAGATTTATCCATTGTACCTTTGCCACTATCTTTCTTTTACCCACCACGCACTCCACAGTATAATGGGGGTGATTGGTCCATGGTACACCACCAGTCCGGGAGGGGGTATTCTACTAAAGAGCAAGTTCCATCTAGACGTTGGTTCGGGGTTCCTACGTCGAACATGTACAGCTGTCTTGAAGAAGTAGATTGACTCCCTAAGCATCTTGACTCTCCATTGTTTCCAAAGACTTCCTTATCCCATGGGGACTCTGATTATTCATCCCTGGTAACGAAATCTGACTGGATAAGTTCCGCTCGATTTGCCCAACTAAAGGCACATGCCTCGTTAGTGCAGGAAGCACCGAACACCTTAAACACTCTTAGAGCCCATGCAATTGTGCATGAGCCAGCTGCACTGCTATCGACGTCTATATCATCCCACCAGATGCCCCTGCCTGCTGGAAAACGAACTTCCGTCACCAGGGCTATCACTCGTTCCCAGGAAGAGGCTAGAATTGATGTAGCGATGCCAGTGCCTGAGCATGGCTCTAGGTTGGGCTCTGTTACCAATCTTGTTCCCCCTGCTCCTGCCTTATTGCCCAGACACAGAAATATAGAAATACCCCAGTTGAAGATCCTCAGTTGGAATGTTGCAGGGCTGGCACGTAATGTTGACGACCCAGATTGGATTTCTTTTGTGGATCCCTTTGGGATTTGCCTTCTACAAGAAACATGGTGCTTGGAACCTCGCCATAGGGTAGGGTACACAACCTATTTTGTGCCTGCAACCCAACCCCAGGGCAGCAAAGGTCGCCCGTCAGGTGGTCTTCTTATTTGGGTCAGTATTGCATTAGGTCTATCCATAAGGCACATCAATACACAATCTCCTGATCTCCAGAGACTTTTAATACAGTGCCACGGGGGTGGGAAGATAGAAGTGTTTAACCTCTACTTAAGGGGGGGTAGGGGGGGATTCTATGTTATCCTCATCCGGAGTAGAAGAGGCGCTAAGCTCTTGCAACATTGATTCCCTTGTTGTCTTAGCAGGAGATTTTAACTGCTGCTTTGAACCTCTAGCCAGCGAGGACATTTTGGACACTTGGGTAGATGACGCTAGGAGAGGCATTCCTATGCCTTCTCTGGCCCCGATTAAAAATTGGACCCAGAGTGCCTTAGATATTAACTCAATTTGTATGGAATACGACCTTAGAGCAACTAACGGTCGATCTAAGTCAGATCCCATGGGAGAGCACACCTATAATAGGGTGGGCCATACTTCTAGAATAGATTATATATTGTTGAATTACAAGCTATGGTCGTATTTCCAAGACATGGAAGTCCTATTGACTGCTGATAGTGACCATAACCCTCTGGCCCTCACCCTTACTCCCCCGTGGCTAGATAGGATCCCAAGCACGTCTCTACCTACATGGAAATCATCCCATGAACTTGTTCCCTCGAACTGTGGTAGGCGTTTAAAATGGGCCAAAGTTATTGGAGATGAGGGAAGGATGGCCCAAGCCATGACTATAATGACAGCTGTGAAGCTCCGTTTAGATAAACCGGAAACTATCAATCACGATGTCCTTACGGTCCTCACAGAAACAGTCTCAGCTCTAAGTGAGCTGTTTATAGTCCCACAGAGCAGGGCAAGGGCCACAAGCAGAATTGTACCCAAGGGAAGAGACAAATGGTACTCCTTTGCATGTCGTGAAGCCAAGGGAGAACTCATTCTAGCTGTGAAACAAAAAGACCCAGCTCGAATTAGACTTACTAGAAAAAGCTATAAAAAAGCTTTAGCCGTGGCAAGGGAAGCACACGAAACAACCTTCTGGAGAGAGCTAATGGATGCGAGTTCTAAAAAGGACACGAAGGGGTTTTGGGACTTGCTTAGAGGTAGGGATAAGCCTGTTGATTCACAACTGACTTGCAACATTACAGGGGACGCTTGGTTTGCCCATTTTTCCAAGCTTTACTCCATCCCTCCAGGCGCACTAGAGACGAATAGGGGTTCCTTGTATATAACGCAGGTTGCTAACCCAACCAATGATTACCCCTTTGCTGCTAAGGAAGTTGATGGGGTAATTAGGTCCCTTGTTGCCAATAAGGCTGCAGGCCCAGATGGCATCCCGGGTGATCTGTTGCGGGTCAATACAGAGGTGTGGAGTAGCCTTATTGCCTCACTTCTAAATGAGGCCGTGTCGGGAGGCTGTCTTCCGGACTCATGGAGGGGCGCGGAGGTCGTCCCGATTTTTAAGAAAGGCTGTCGGGACGACCCTGCTAATTACCGCCCCATCAGCTTGCTAGATTCCACCCAGAAGGTAGCAGGCAAAGTAGTCTTAGGCAGGATCTTACATTGGGTAGAGGGTAATCAGGTCCTGTCTGACTTCCAGGCTGGTTTTAGATCAGGAACTGGTACCATCGAACAGACATTCCGCCTTTTAATGCTTTATTGGAAAGTGGTCGTATTGGGCAAGGGCAGTCTGTATCTCGCATTTATCGATTTACAAACTGCCTTTGACCTGGTCCCACGAGACCAATTGTGGAATGTCCTAGAGGGCTTGGGTATCCCCCCATACTTGTTGGTTTTGCTTACTAAGTTCCATGAGGGCAACTTTGCACAGATCAGGTGGGGAGATCAGGGCCAAAAAACATCTCGTATTCCTGTAGATAGGGGTGTCCGCCAGGGTTGTGTGCTAGCCCCCACTCTGTTTTCACTTTATGTGAACGGAGTGGTGGAGCACCTTCTCAATCATCCAGCTGATGCACCCTCCCTGGCTGGCAGGAAAATACCAACCCTCCTATTTGCAGACGATACCCTCCTGATCTCAAAAACTCCGTCAGGCCTGCAAATGTTGCTCTCAAGGTTCAAGGGCTTTTGTGACTCTAGGGGCCTTGTCATCAATGTAAGTAAGACCAAATTCCTGGTCTTAAACCCCCCTAGGAAGACAGTCATCCCTCCAACCCTAGACTCAGTCCCACTTGCAAGGGTAAAGGAATTTGATTATTTAGGCATCCGACTCTGTGATTCCATGAGTTGGAAGGCTCACCACCAAAAAGTCTTTCTGACTCATAAGAGGGTCACAGGGGCTCTGTTAAAAGAACATCGTGCCTCGACTCTTAAACCTATTGGGGCGATACTAGACATCTATAGGGCAAGGGTGGTGAGTGCTGCGCTGTATGGGGCGGAACTGTGGGGTGTTTAGAGAGTTGTTACTCTGTCCCATCTTGAAAATAAATTCCACAAAGATCTTTTGAGACTACCGTACAGCACTCCCACACTCCCACTCTTATTAGATGCAGGTACACGTACAATATGCGAGCAAGCAAGGTTACGTCCCCTCTTATTGTGGGCTCGTATATGGAATGTACCAGAACTGTCGAGCTATGCGGAAGCCCTAAGTGAACTCCTTTCATCCTCTGGCTGGTATAAGGTTGGCTGGCTCAGGGAAGTTAAGCGGCTCCTTTGTGAACTGGGACTTGAAGACGCTTGGGCCAACAGAACAGCTCCACCCAAACAGGTGCTAAAGAAATTATATTGGTCTTGGGTGGCAAATGTGCGAACAAGTAATTCTAAACCTTGCAGATCTGTTGTTGAGTTTTTGTTATTTAAGGAGTTCCCTTTTAGAGAACCCTATTTGGATGTGATCCTTAACCCGGGGGATAAGTCTTTGTATGTTAAATTTAGGGTGGGAGTTTTACCCTTAGGACAGTGGACAGCAAGCTGGAAGCCACCGCTGCAAACTACACCATTCTGCCCTTTTTGCGAAAATAGGGAGGAGTCCATTACCCATTTAATGTTTGAATGCCCAGCCTATGTATCACCTCGGTGCAGATGGCTGAAACCATTATGCAGGAGCCTTGGCACTAGATCGCATCTAGAGGCTCTACGCATCCTAAGATCTGATGCTCGCCCCTTGTTCGCCTGTTGCCTGGCTAAATTTCTGGGTTGGTCATGGCGGATAAGATCCGCGGGGAAACTGCTTCTCCAGTAATATGTCCTGCATTTGTTCCAGCTATCTTAATAATCTTATGGCAAATGAATTGCCACTATGATATTTTTAGCTTTGTGTAAGATGGAGGAACTGAAAAACGGTATAAAATGTCTAGAGGGATGAATTGTAATTGTATGTACTTTTTTAACTGTTTTATATTGCAATGCTTTTATGATATGACTAATATATCGAAATAAAGCTATTCAAACTTTTCTTATGTTAAACATAAGAAAAGTGACGCAACAGTCCAAGATGGTGAGTTTTCCTGCTTAAGGGGGTGGGACTCACTCAATAATGTTACCGCTGGTGGAAGGAGGCGAAACTCATATACAGAGAATGTAGAGAGATCAATGCACCTATATACCACAATTTACACAAAAACCTACATTCATATTGGCACCCATATTAACAAAGGCATCAAACATTCAGGCATCAACGTGCGTAGTAAAGTACAAAAAAGGAGGATGCCTAACTGTCCTGTCGGAACATCTTTATTCCTATGTG
This sequence comes from Lissotriton helveticus, assembly GCF_964261635.1. Taxonomy (NCBI): domain Eukaryota; kingdom Metazoa; phylum Chordata; class Amphibia; order Caudata; family Salamandridae; genus Lissotriton; species Lissotriton helveticus. Next base: position 833,810,073 of record NC_136070.1, read on the forward strand.
TGTCTCAATAAAGTGCACAATATCATTTATTTAAAGAACTCTCAACCACACAAGCTCATGTAGCGTGCTTCATCAGTGAGTTCTCACCCTGTGAGTCTACTACCCCCTGGTGGGTTCGACCCCACTCTTGGAGGGAAGACTTTGATTTTGCTTTTGTAGGATCCTGAAATGGGTTAAAATGCCTGTAACTGACAACCTTGTTTTGTGCTTTATTCAAAGGGGACTTTTGACAGATTAAAACTGCAGGGGATGTAGTAGGAGTGTATTAATATTAGATGTTTGCTTAGTTTCTTCTCACTTGGGATATTTGCTGTACAACGCCTTTAAAGAACTCCTCTTGGTTAGGCGTTCTAAAATACATTATGGGGCATATTATCAAGAAACGGAGTTCAAATTATCGCCGCTTTAGCGGCAGAAAACTGCCTCTAAAGCACCAATAATGGGCTTGATAATATGCCCTTGAGAATTCCAATAGAAGCCCATGTTCGGGTGACAACATGAGCTTCTATTGGAATTCTCAAGGGCATATTATCAAGCCCATTATCGCCGCTTTAGCGGCACTCTTCTGCCGCTAAAGCGGCGATAATTTAAACTCCGTGCTTGATAATATGCCCCTATGTCTTTAAACATAGGTGAAAGTAAACCTGTCCTAAGTTCTTCATTTTTAACTCATCAAATTTTTTCCTTCCATTTTCCAAACATAAATTGGCAAAACCATGAGGTCTTGTGTTGGCTAACAGCTGGTTGGATTTGGAAATGCCAATTTTGTTTCACCATTGATTTTGTAAAACTTTATTGCTCTGGAAACTCCTGTGCCCTAGCCCATATATAAAATTATTGGCTAACAGTAAAAAAAAATGTTTTGGTCTTAAAAGCACACATTGCTACTGTAGTCTCAAGCGTAAAGCAAACTACTTTGTGTGCAGATGTTCTCCTTGTGAAAGAGCAGAATGCCGCCACTCACAGCGACTTCAGCCAATGGCTGAAGCAGCCTGAGCCATTGCCCCATTATGTATGCTGTAGCGAGTGGAAGAAAACTGTGAGTAACAACAAGAGACCAACGGGCGAACAGGGCTTGCTGAGAGCCCCTATAGGTAAGCATTATATATCTTTAGTAAAATCCCAAAGTCTTGGCTAATACCAGACCTAAAACTGACCAGCCCATCCACTTCATATTTTAAATATTTATATGCTCAAAAAACCATTGAGCATTTGTCTGTCCTGGCAATTCTACTACAGTGGCATTTGGTAACTTGCTTATAACCCGCTCCCAGTGGCTGTTACGTATATCACGACACATATGGCTGCATTGCTTATTTTTAATATAAATAGGCTCAGTGGTATTTTCTTTGACCCTATAGCAGTTAGAACGTCTGTTCTTGGATCTGTTAAGTGCCTTTGCACACTGCTGTTGTGTCTGCTCCATTTTTGAATGGCGATTTACCGATTGCTATATCTGCTCAGATCTACAGGATAATGGTTTTAGGATCTGCTCACTTGGGATTGCTGTATGCCGAGGGAGCTGGTTTGAATTTTTAGTGGGTACTGTCATCTGTTGGTCTTTGGTCTGCTGATGTTAGGACCTTCCCAAATCCTGAGAAATGCTGTTTTTGTGTCCAACCATAAAATCTTTCATTGCTGTTTTTATGAATCAAATGTTAAGGGCTCCAAAGTGAATTGATGTAGGGGTGATGGCCAAAAATATATTGCTAAGAAATATTTTGCAGGATCGAGATATATTTAAAATACTTGACGTCTGGGCTCCTTTCCGGAGCGGATGAGCCTGCCCAGCCCATGCAGTAATGTCAGAGGCATTGAACTGTCGGGAAAATCCTGATTTCCCTCAAGGCTACTCCTGTGCGTCAGAGACATCGCGGACTGGGGTAGGCAGTCAAGCAAGCAGGCATTTCAGATTTATCTAAAACAATGCGCTTCGAGGCCAAAAAAAGGTTAAAACTGGAAATAACGCAATTTTAAAAATAGCAAAAATATTGAACTATGAGTGAACAAAAGCAATCATCGAAGCAAAATCTGAAAATCTAGGAATGCTTCCTAAATAATACGTAAAATATAGTTATATAATTATGGAACACTTATACGTAAAATTAAAATACTCACCAGTGCATTTTGCAGCTCTTCATTTGCTGCTGGTTGTTTTTGCTATATTATGGTGATGCAGTTTGTGGGGTCAGTGGAACAGAAATATCTGCCAAAGACCTTGAAATTTCTGGCATTTTTAAGCTTTTTAGGGAAAGATAGAGTGGCAGACTCTGAGACCCAAGTAATGAGGGAAAATGATAGAGACTGAAAGGAAGGAAGACAATTCTCAGGATCACCTAGTTAGCTTCTCACCAGGGCCGGACTGGGAACGGAAACCGGCCCTGGCAAAGTGCTCGGCCGCCCCCGCCCCCACTAGGGAGGGGGGGAGGGCGGCCGAGGTGTTTGTCAGGGCCGGTTTTCGGCCGATTTTGTTACAGGGCCGATTTTGCAGCTAAGCTGCAAAAACGGTCCTGCAACAAAAACGGCCCCCAGAGGCCCAAAGCCGGCCCCCACCCTTGCGGCGCACCGGGGGATTGCCCGGTGCCTGCAACGGCCAGTCCGGCTCTGCTTCTCACAGGAAGGAGATGTTATCAAAACGGATTATTTGGTAGTGCCATCACTCACAGTGAAGTTAACCAGTGGGTGAAGTGGGCTGTCCTACCGCCGAATGCTGTATGCTATAGTGTACAGAAGAAAAATGTGAATGACATAAAAACAGACCAATAGATGAAGAGGACTTGCTGCAAGCCCCTAAAATCAAGTATATATATATATATATATATATATATATATATATATATATATATATATATATATATATATATATATATATTTAGTTTTGGTAAAATCTAAATATCTTGGCTAATGCCACACCTAAAAAGGAAAAATAAGAATAAGAGAAACAGAATGCACACCTTCCCTTTTGATTTAAAAAGTTAATCTAATTTAGTAGAACAATAATTATTGTAATTGCGTGCGAACATAATGCGATCTGTCCCAAAAAAACGCTATTCTCAAAGATTGTCCAAAAGGGTGCGAATGTACGCACCCATATGTCGCACTGCGGATTCAGGAATATATCCTAACAAACAACAACTTTTATATTCCATTTAATTGTGGTGTTCTATTTCTCACTGTAAACCAGTCTGTAATCAGCAATGCTGAGAATAAGGATAAATCTCTGGAAAAAGTATTGGATTACAGACTGGTTTACAGTGAGAAATAGAACACCACAATTAAATGGAATATAAAAGTTGTTTGTTAGGATATATTCCTGAATCCGCAGTGCGACATATGGGTGCGTACATTCGCACCCTTTTGGACAATCTTTGAGACCTAAAAAGGAGACAGGAGGAGACGGTACCAAATTGTGAGAGAATGATGGTCCAAGGCAGTCATGACTGTGAGTTGGGAAAAGGGTAGGAGCCAGGCAGGCGGGTAAAAGTAGGATGGGCCAGTCCACATATCTCTAAACCAGTGGTGCATGGATTTGCTTAAACAACTTGCAAAGTCTAAAACCAGAATTCACTAATAGATTTGAGTCTGTCGAGGGGCCTCTTCTGTGTTATCTATGTTGGCCAACCCAACATAATGAGACAATGAGTAAAAAAAAAATGAGAGGTATAATATGAAATAGAAAGGTTATCGTCCCCATGAACATCTGAATACTGTAGATGCCACACTCCCATCCAAGCACCACATCCTTACCAATGGGTATCTCTATAGAGTCGTAGCTCAAGGAAAAGCTGCGGATTTGCACATTATCTTTGAGGATTGTCTGCTTTCTGGATTGGAACACAAAACATGTTTGACTGGTGCTTTTTCATGTTCTTGGTGGCAAGTAAGACAGTGCTTGATGCAAACGCCTTTTAATACGGTATTATAAAAGGAGATTTCTGGAGGTGGTAATATATGACAAGTATGTTTCTGTATGTTTCTAGTGTGCCGTTTTGTTGTGGTGAGATTGCATTGTTTGTGCTGTTGTGCTTTTGTGTTGCATTATTACAATGCAATGTAGATGTGTTTTTTTATTGTGGATATGTTAACTTCATATTTTGACTGTTTTGTTGTGTTCCGTCTGTTATGTTTGTTTTAATTATGCTGTTACGTTGATGTTACTGTGTTACCCTTCCAGGGAGGACAATCCAAATAGGTGCTCCGATAATGACTTTCTCCTCATTTTCATTGTACGAATGAGGACTTCCCACCTGAAAACCTCTTTATTCTACAAAGGTGGAAAAATCCCAAGTACATTTCCACAGTTTACATTTATACTGGTGTGTCATGTAGGTTCGGGAGCATGCGGACACAGTTGATCCAGCATGGCGGAAATCAGCACTTGGTTTCCACTGAAGGATCTACTATGCATCTCTTTAAAAAATCCTCAATTCACTCCTCTTCAATGTCCGGCCTGCTTCCCTTCAGCTTCTTGTCCACTTCCCATTCATTCCCCATTTCCCTGTTTCTGTCGAAGAATGCTCCACCTCAGTGCTCTGCCTTCTCCAACCAGCACTTGTGCTTCTGTGCTAAATACTGCGGCGCCTACTTACGAACTTGTCACGCAGAGCAGCACAGCTACTCACCTTGCTGTGCTACACTGCTTGACAGGGAATGGGCAGAAATGCAACGTATTTAAGCCAAAATGGCTCTTTCCTGCCTTTTCCCGTGCATGGACATCCTTTTGGCAGCCTAGTGCCAACACAGGCCCACTTGCACCATAGTACAAGGGGGCCTCGTTTGCATGCACAATTGCTTTTGTGCAGGAAGGGGCACCTTCTTGCACAAAAATAATCCTGAGAGGCGTATTCCATTATCTATGTGTGTTACGGAGTGCAGCACACATAGAAAGAGGAAGTAACAAGGAGAAAAAAAGATTTTTCTCCTCGTTACGCCTCTACTGGGAAGGCGTATCTTTTCGGAACATTACCAGATATATCAATTTTATTAAATCTGGGAATGCATAAAAATTCATGGGAGTTGCGTGGGAACACCTACACAACGCTCATGGAATGGCTTCCCAGGGCAGAGTAAGGCAACGCAATGAGTTGCGCTATGTTGCTTCACTCCAGATTTATGGAGCCACTCAGGACAACGTAAAGTGGCCTTACATGGCTTCCTAAACCTCACTTAAAGTTTGCATCGCGCATGTACCACATTGCGTGGTGCAAACGTGATGCAAACTGGGACATAAATATGGCCCTGCATTCCCCTTAACTTGGTACAGTCCACTCCTCTTCCCTTCTCGGTCCACCGCTCACAGCATTCCACTCATGAACATGACACTATGTCAATAGGGTAAGTCCCCTGTGATCAGTCACAATTTACAGGCCATTCTGGATGAAGTGTGCTTGATGTAATGGCCCGCCAAGGCACGAGAATGATTGGTACACATGCAAATCTTTGATAAATGTAACCCATAGTGCTTTGTGCTTTTGTACCTCTCATAGAGTACGTGTGAGGTTCAGGAAGTACGGCGCCTTTTGTCCATTTGTCTTGCTGCTTGCCAGGCGCTCTCTGCACGAGACAGAATGAAAGCTTCAGACAGACCGACAGAGGAGAGTCACTCACAGTCTCACAAACAGAAGGCCTCCCAGCTGCTGCGCGCTCGGCTCCCCCCTCAGGAAGGCATCCAAACGTGCAAGCTGACAGGTAGACCGGCTAGACTTCCGACTCCCTGTCAGCAGCCACAGAATGACGCTCTCAGAGCTTGTACCTGCCACGGGTCTCAGGCAGCGACAAGACAGGCGGGCCCGACACGCGCATGCCTGCCAGGCTGAGATCCGCATGAGCGGGAGGCCCTCTGAGGAAGGTGCAGTGTGAGACATCCCTCGGAACGGAGACGCCCTGAGACCCCCAGGGGCACTGAACGGTGAATACCCAGAAATCAGGGTTGGTTCATCCACTTCCGCTCTTGTCTGTAACTCACGGGCGCAGCTACCTTGCGTGAAGCAGTGGCACCGAGCCCCGGAGCTCCGAGGGGCCAATTGAACCCTCACAATGCTTTAGTTTACTACCCCAATAGCAGTCATTTTCATTGTTCGCACCAACACCCATGGCATCCATGCTGCTAGGCTACTGCTGTCACTCAGAGGAATATGTAAACAATGTTAGAACGCTGAAGTCTGTGGTTGGTGTGTCAATGATAAATTATAAAAGGGTACAGATTTGAAAACCCAGGAAGAGTGCGTCACATACATTAACCCAATGAGTACTGCTATTTTCTCTACAATATATATATATATATATGTGAGTGTGTGTATGTGTATAAATATTACATATATATATACATTTTTACATAGATTATATATGATAAAGTTAGGTCAGAGTTTCTATGGGAAAAGCGTTTTTTTGTTTCGCTAATAACTTTGGCACTATTTAACAAATCTTCACAAAGCGTCCCTAAAGAAAGTTCATCCATCTTCATTCTTTCTTGGAAAGTTTTGCAGTAACCTGTCAAGCGTTAGACAAGAAAATGAGCGAGTGTCCCAAAAACGTGAATTTCCAAATTCCCATAAGAAACTTTGCTCTCCAATATACAGAAAAAAATAGCTGAACGGAATTCCACCAAATTTTACAGAAAGTTGGAACTTTGCTCAGAAAGCATGCATTTTTATAATTTGGTGAAAATCTATCCAGGCACTAATCATAGAATCTCGATATTCACTACTATGAGATTAATCACCAGAGAAGTAATCTAGAATGTATCTAGAAGTGACTAATGGGCCCCATACAACCATATAGAACCGTATAAAGACCTTTTCTGCCCCTACCCAAAAGAAAGATAAGCTCATAACGCACCATCAACAGCCACAATGGAAGTGTGGTGGGAGCAGGACAAGCCAGACTGCAAGATGGCTGCTTAATCGAGAGGCACTGTCAGACCAGTTTTGAAATACGGCTTCATCCACCGTTCTATGGAGCATTAGGTGACATCCTTCGACATGCCCTGTGATGCTGGGCCCCAGAGGTTGCTTGAAGTACAAGACGACGAGAACTGAGGCATGGGCGCAAGCCCGGACTGGCCGTAGCGGGCACCGGGCAATCCCCCGGTGCGCCGCACGGGTGGGGCCGATTTGGGGCCCCTGGGGATCGGCCGAAAACCGGCCCCGGCAAAGAGCTCGGCAGTACCCCCAAACCCCCGTGGGGGAGGGGGAGGGGGGCTGCTGAGCACTTTACCAGGGCCGGTTTTAGTTCTCAGTCTGGCCCTGCATGGGCGGCTGCAGGTTAAGAGCCGATTGAGTGAGGACCTGAGGAGCGCTGCCCAGCCTGGCCATGTGGCGAGCTGCCTGGGGGCTGTGCGGCTGGGCTCTGCGGCGGGATTGGGCCTGTCGGGAGCTTTGAAGAATTGTGAGCAGGGGTTTGGAGCTGAGTTGAGGAAACATCCCTGAGGCCACGGGGGGCTGCTGAGCTGGTTGCCATGAGGAGAAGGGGTGCGGGTGTGTCCCGCAGGCGGCCATGCTTACCCCCATCCCACCCCCTGCACTAATTAACTGGTGGGTGACTTGGGGGCACTTGAGCCCAGCGGGGGCAACAAAGAGTTTACCATATACTGCAGAATTATATGTAAATTAAATATACCAATTAGGAATATGCCAATGTGGACACTTTTAACCGCATCGCTGCTAGAGAGTTTCCCCTGCTGTGCTGGACAGCAATAAAAACGGGTGTGTTCATGACGAGCTCAGCTCGTCATGAGCACACGAGCACTGTGCTGCATGACGAGCTGACCTCGTCATGAGCATGGAAGGGGTTAAAGGGGGAGCATAGGCACTGTACCACTGGTTAGCAGGGTGCACATAATTCTAATTGTGAAGCCCTATAAAAGGGGTGTTAAACATAGATTTAGAATGGTCCGATTCATGCCACATTTTTAGAACACCCATTAACAATGTAATTGACTTCTAATTATATTAAAACTATTTACATTTATAATGTATAATTACAATTTATCATTTACGTAGCTAAATCTTTTTTGGCTTCAGCCCTCCTGTTTTGACATTGGACACACCAGCCTGACAGGCATGGCAAGGCAGGTGTACAGAGGCCTAAGACCCAGGCAGGCAAGGCAAAGTAGGGGTAGCAGAGGCCTAAGACTCAAGCAGCAGAATCTTGCCTAGCTGTATCCGTTTGGGTTGTGTCGGGGGCAGTTCAATTTATATATGGAATAAAGTATTCCATCCTATTCATAATAAAGAAGTTGCAAGTCATCGTGGCATTCCATGATCATGTAAAGACTAGAGAACTCTGAAGTTATTTGCAATATTATTTTAATGCATGGCAGAGGGTATTTTATTCCTTATAATATGTGGTCACACCACCACAGTTCCCACAAACCACTTAACTCCTTGGTGCCTTACTTGTTCAAGTCATTGCAAACATGAAGAATATTGTGAAAGTAATAACACCGACAAGCTGCTAGTACTTTAAAAAAAATATCTTACCATCCATTTAAAGTAAATCAGATTTATAAATGCTTTGGCTCAAATTATGCTGAAGCATGCAGGGATCCCATCCTCCTGGTAATAGCTTATTACAGTTGAGCAGCTATGCCATTTCTTTATTACAGCCCACTAGAGACATTACAAATCACATGTAATAAGGAAATTAGGGACGGAGTTGTATGCATGGATGGCAGCCTCAAACACATAGTCAAGACATATTTATAAAGTGTATGACATGGTGATTGTTACGCTACCAGAAGAGCATTTAAGGGTGGGATTTTCCGCGAGCGGCGATGCCATTTTCTTTATTTCAACGCTTTTAACGTTGCCTCAATGAGACCTGTTTGCGGCACGTCATTCTTAGGAAGCATAATTTGGAGATACAAGTGAGATGGAAGTCTAAGATGGCCGCCCTGATCACGTACAGATGTTACAACGACTTTGCATATATTTTAAAGGTGTTCAAACTGTAAATGTTTTATGATGAGAATAACGGCCTTGAAGAGAGGGCATTTCCCATCAGGGTAGGCTGCTCATCTCATTCTTACACGCTCTGACGGGTCTGTCCTGCCTGGTTATGCAAATCACAAATGTGAAATGTTGGTATTTGATTTTTCAACGACTCACACTCGTTTAGGGTCTGGCAGCTGTCACCATGGTGATGCCTCTCGTGCCTGGAGGCGCTTTATAGGGGTTGCGCCATGCTTCGGGTGCCATCAAATTGTCAGGAATTAGGAAGGCACTACTTGTAAAACATGTAAGCATGAAACAGTGGGAATGCCTGATTGCTTAAGTCCCGCTTACAACAGCCTGGCTCTGGGCTATGGAGAGACCATATCTAAGGGATGACAGGCCTCTGGATTCCTAACCCAGTTCCCTCAATCGACCTACCTGCCAAAATAAAGCCCAAGGCAAGCGCACTATTAGCAGAAAATATTTGGGAAATTGTATTTCTTTGCATGTTTTCACAGACATATTTAAGTGGCGGCTCTGCACTCTGTTTGAAACATGTCACTGTGGTCTGTATATTAGAGTCAGGCAAAGCCCTTAAGGGTCTCATTTATGAAAACCGATGCATCGCGGAGTGAAAACAGCGATGCAACAGTTTTCACTGCGCTCTCCTTGTGACATGATGGGTGTGCCGTATTTCATGTACGACGTTCCATGTCGCAAGGAGTTACAGATACATCAGTATTACTGATGTAACTGTAGGCACAAAAGTGACGCATTGTTGGGGTGTGTCTGAATACAGACGCAACTATAGCAATGTGTCCTTTCAGATGGGGCAACCCCATGTGAAAGGGCCTGCTTCAGTCTTACGCCTGCTGTGAGGCGTAAGACTAAGGTTTTGACGCAGTGGCGTCCTAGAAGTGGCGCAGTGAAATCTCATAGATTTCATTGTGCCACTTTTACAACGTTTTTTGCAGGGGAATACCCACCCTTCATACATTATAGCTGATGCAGGTATTTAATGTAGCACAGGACTTTACATAGTGACGCTTCTACTTAGATGCAAAACACACAAGATGATGGACGGAATGTTGCACAATGGCAAAACATTCACCCCCAGTCACAGATCTGGGTTTAATCCATCGTTATGTTGCTCACCAAGCCACCCCAGTTCAGACATGGCCATATGCAAATCAGTCTTGACCCTGTGCCTCATGGGAACAGTCCAGCCTGAACTGCCAAGCCATGTCTTTCCTGGACCAGAATCAAGCATCCTAGGACCGGTTTCTGGCTATCAGCCGTCTTCAGCCAGGATAGCTTGACTCCAGTGGCCTAGTGAGCACGGAACCCACGTCTGGGCATACCCTTCCCACATAGGGTGAACAGCAAAACACACAAGATGATGGACGGAATGTTGCACAATGGCAAAACATTCACCCCAAGTCACAGATCTAGGTTTAATCCATCGTTACTTTGCTCACCAAGCCACCCCAGTTCAGACATGGCCATATGCAAATCAGTCTTGACCCTGTGCCTCATGGGAACAGTCCAGCCCGAACTGCCAAGTAATGTCTTTCCTGGACCGGAATCAAGCATCCTAGGACCGGTTTCTGGCTATTAGCCGTCTTGTGGTATATAAATAAATAATACCGGATCTATTTTTGACTGGATATAGTAATAACAGATAGCTCAATAAATAAGAGTCAAGATTCGAGGTAGTAGGAGTTTGCAGGTTTAATACAGCATAAATGACAGGAACAGGACAACCTGCACAGGAATAGAATGGCAGCGCTGCCGGGGGCAGGATCGGAATCGGCACGACGGCGTAACTTTTAATAACAGTGCACAAGTATATATACTAAAACAAATGCATTATAGTACATACAATAGGCGGAGCAGTGGGTGGGGTCAGTAACAGTCGCGAAAGATAAGGGTGAAAAGAGGTGTAACAGGAGGCGTGTACATAGACATGTGATGTAAACGTAACAGAATATGTCACAAATGGGGCGGAAACATGGAGGGGGCTACCTAAGGAGCCGGGACCTCTAACCTAGTGGTGCGCGCAAACTAACAATGACGTGTTACTAGGAGAAGCTGGGGGCTATGACTTCTGTGCTAGGAGCAGAGACTGAAGTCTGGAGAGTCAGGGCAACATGTACCTAAACACTATCTAGTATCTGATGTTTAGAGAACATGTTGATAGAATCCAGAAGTTATCGGGGTAAGGCTAACAGATTCTAAGACTGGTGCATGCATTATTCTACATGTAGTGCGTGTTGAGGAATATTAAATGACCATAAATACAGTATTTCTCTTACATGGAGACGTAAAGGCTAGACGATGACTGAAACTATTGATGCGATTCAGTAGCTTAGGAATGCAGAGAAGGAGGGCTGGACTGATAACTAGAATCATAACATACTCTTGGCAGACTAGCAGGCAGAGCCAGGCCGAGCCGGGCACTGTGAGGCAGGAAGTAAGTGAAGGGTCAGGAATACAGGTGGGGGCTGTATCGCTCCTCAGCGAGGGTTCAGGAGACAGGAGCTGAATCTGAGTCCGGGCCCTTTTGAGGCCTGGAAACGGGGACTTTTCAATGAAATAACGTGCACACTGAGAAACGTGGCAACGTAACTTTACATAGGCCTAATACTCGTAGCTTTCACGAGAACTGGAAACTGGCATACTGGAGATGGACACAACTGTAATTGCGTCTTTAATCGATCATGGGGAATACATATGCATATTAATCGTGCACATATAACATAACATGGGGAACACGTAGGGACACAGAACATGGCAAAATTTACTTTTCCACAGTCTTCAGCCAGGATAGATTGACTCCAGTGGCCTAGTGAGCATGGGACCAAGTTTAATCCATCGTTCTTTTGCTCACCAAGCCACCGGGTTTAATCCATCGTTATTTTGCTCACCAAGCCACCGGGTTTAATCCATCGTAATTTTGCTCACCAAGCCACCCTGTCCATCAACTGTTTTTGCATTTGTCACCCCGAGTGGGACGGGTATTCTCAGACGTGAGTCCCGTGCTCTCCACACCACTGAAGTCAAGCTATCCTGGCTGATGACTGCTGATAGCCAGAAACTGGTCCTAGGATGCTTGATTCCGGTCCAGGGAAGACATCGCTTGGCAGTTCGGGCTGGACTGTTCCCATGAGGCACAGGGTCAAGGCTGATTTGCATATGGCCATGTCTGAACTGGGGTGGTGTGGAGTGCAAAAGAACGATGGATTTAGGCCCAGATCTCTGTACTGGGGTGAATGTATGATATTGTTCTGCATTCTGTCCATCAACTGTTGTTTTTGCATCTACTTAGAAAAGTGACACAATGGTGGCGTAAATGTGTTGCAAGACCTCATAAATAAGTCAAGACATTTTTACATAAGCATGAAAACAAAGCCTGATCCAACTGGGCTAGTACAGGCAGCACATTACCTAATTCAAGTCCTAGATGGTAAGATAGCAGAATATAAAAAAACAAATATCGACTAACAGGAATATTAATTAACAAAACGTTTGCCCCACTGGCGTTAATATGTTGAATGTCGTCTGGCAGAGAATATAGGCAATGCTTGGAAAGGCGTGACCATATACATTTTTCCTTCGTTTTTGTAGGAAACAGCTAATTTTTGTCAGCGGACTCCTGTGTTTTAAGCAAACAATATTGCATAAACCATTGTTTTAGATAGACAGGGGCTTTCTGAATGTAGATTGAAGTACTAACACTACGCTTTTAAACCTCACCTAAGCAGTAACTGGAAGAAAGTGTAGTCTTTGAAGCGTGGGGGAAATGTGGCTTTATTTGGACAGGGTGGTCTTTGCCCTTGTTCTGGAGCTTGTTTGGATTTAGATGTTCTTGCAAAAAAGGCCTTCCCGAAGCCTCTAGGCAATCCATGCTGAAGGCTCACACGCTCCAATTCTGGGTCTAGTATTGAAAAATGTTTTTTTTAAAGTAGGCCTTGAGTGAAAAAGATCCCCAAGATAAGCACTGCTAGATATGGATTCCAAAGGCAAACAATAGGCAGTGCAGTTTCAGGCAAATCTGATTTTAAAAGCTTATGCTAAGTCTCGAAAATTCCAAGAACAATGAATGTGCTATCACCGAGTGGAGAATAATAGGTGTGAGACAGATCTCTTTCACTTCAGTCAAACACCATAGAACCGGTGCCATAAATTGAGCCGCATGTGACCAGTGATATGTTCTATGCCACATAACTCCCAAAGCTAAAACCTGGTATTATACTGGTATGGCAGATCAATAAGTTAACGCGCCTGCTGCAGGAATCTATGTGTACGGAAGGTCACGCAATGGAAATGATCAGTATTATTGGCGATATGTGGGGCAGTCGCCACATGTGTTTTAATGCTACTGGCCTCGCTTCTGCATAATTGTGGTTTATCGTCTCTACATGAGATCTTTGGCTTGGATGGGCCTGTGGACAATGCAGAATGTATTAAAAAAAGAGCATTTGACTAGAGGAAATCAGTGCAGCATTTGCATCACAGGTATGATGCAAATGCTTCACTGGTTAGCGCCGGGACACCCCATTGGGGGTAGCTGCGCGCTTAATAAATGCCTTATTATTATTATTATTATGATGTGACTTCCCACACGCGAAGGTGCAGCAGTTGTTTTGCTGCCGCACTTTGGATCCTTTGTAGTTTTCAGATTGAAGAGCAGGCACCTAGACAAAGTCCATTTCATAGTCTAGGTGAAACATGACAAGGAATATAGAGGTCTGCAGCTTCAGCGGGTAAACCAGGACATGGAAGATGTATGACACACCTGCCAACTTATGAAATAACTTAACCGTGTGAGGAGGGGCGGGGCATTAAATGGGGCGGAGCCTGGTGCCGAGAGCCATCTAAGAGGCACTCTGCCCTTCACCAAGCCTCCCCACCCCAATAAAAACAGAGGGTTATTTAGGCCACCAATGTCCTGGGGTGTGTTCACACCTTTTAATGGACATCCACTGCTTACAGTATCTGAAAATGAGCTGGAAATTCACTTTTTACCGTGGTTTTCTGCCCGTTTCCCCTTCCATCGTGTGATTTCTTCTCCTCACCGGGTGGCACGTGAAGGAAGACGAAATTGTGTTAAACACAGTGGCACCGCTGTGAGTTGGCAGGTATGAGTCTAGTAGGCGCTTTTGTGACAAAGGGCCCTATTTTGGCAGATGGGAAACTGCATCAAAACATGACGGCTAGCCCGTCCACCATATTATAAATGCCATAGGCTATAATACACTTGTAATATGGCAGGCAGAACATCTGCCTCATTTATGATTAAGTACCCATCTGCCAAACTCTAAAAAAAAAAGGTCCTTAGGTCACTCAAAGACTTGGCGAAAGACTGTAATTATGTTCACTCCCAGATGTCTTACTTCATTTGACTTCACAGGTCACAAGAGGGGTACTTCTCTTGAGCTGAATGATGAGGCTTTGCTGAGAGAGTGGGTCTATGGGGACATTGTTTCTCAGGACAAATAAACCCGAATTGAAATAGAAAGAGCATGTCAGTTTTGCAGGCACTGCCAAACGATACTGCAATCATAACATTCATTGTCAAAGCCAATAGGCCACACCTTTAATGCTACCCACAGAGCTATAAGCTGTGTCAATACTTGTGGACACACAACAACCATCTCCCAATTGTCTTTCTCCTTCTATATTATCAGTAAATATGTAGAAATCCATTAAAAGACAGCCCTCTATGTGCACACACTCACTGTGGCCATTTTTTTTTACATCTTTATCGTTTTAAGTCGGCCATTTTGGAGTGGTAGAGACTGATGATAAAGTATTTTAAAAATCAAAGACGGTCAGATTGCTGTCTTTGAATTTTTGTTATGGTTTAATTCGTTCATATTCTCGTAAAACAACGGCTAGGTAAAATACAGAGTAGGCCACCCCCCAAAAAAGAGACCTCCAGGACACATTCTCATCAATCAGTCAATCAATCAATCAGGTGAATTTATAAGGCGCGTTACTCACCCGCTAGGGTCTCAAGGCGCTGGGAAGGGGGGGGGGGTCCGCTACTGCTCGAATTGCCAGGTCTTGCGTTGTTTCCTGAAGGAGAGAAGGTCCTGGGTCAGCCGTAGGTGGATGGGGAGGGAGTTCCATGTCTTGGCCGCCAGGTAGGAGAAGGATCTTCCTCCGGTGGTGGTTCTGCGGATCCGTGGGACGGTGGTGAGGGCGAGGCTGGTCGAGCGGAGCTGGCGGGTGGGTGTGTAGAATGTGAGGCGGTTGTTGAGGTACTTGGGTCCCAAGTCGTGGAGAGCCTTGTGTGTTCTCATCACAGTAAACAGACTTTACATTTGAAGCCAGCCTTAGAAAAGAGAGAGGAATCGGCCCAACTTTTTAACTGAGTGCATAACACTGGGCACAACAATAATGAGGGAATTGCCATTGTAAAGAGGGGAGGTAAAGGAAGAAGAAAATAAATAACCTAAGAATGTGAGCCACCAGCAAAAGGGAACTGTAAAGAGCTATGGAAGAGAGAAAGTACAAATGGGGAGTGAAGAAAAATAAAGGAAAATAGAGGGGCCTTTAGGTAGAGTGATTCATTTTAACTTGCACATAATCAAACCAATGTAGAAAGACACATTTCGCCAAAATGGCTTTACAGCCCATGGAGGATCAGGTCATAGAGCCCAAATCACCAGAGTCCAAGGTAGGCCACTGCAGTGGTGTGTTAGTCAGCAATGACAAAACCCTTTTGCTCCTGATGGACTCCCTAGAACTGTGACGTGAGTGTTAGAGCATAGTGAAGTGAACGCAGGTTTAGAATGTTGAGTTCCTGGTTACTTGCAGACGAATAAAAACATGTTATACTAAGCTCTTTGTGTGGTGTAGCCATTAGCTGGTACCCAGGCTGAGGAGGACGCTACAGTCACATCACTGCAGAGTCCAGCTCTGACACCTCTTTTGCGGCAAGCTGCTTCCATCTGCGTGAAGATATACGTCTTGCCACATTTCTCCATCTCAAATGAGCCGTATATCATAAGGATGAAGCTATTCCCAAATGTAACAGTCCGGGTACACCATCTGTAGTTACAGCCTCCAAGATTGCATCACAGGGTTGAGGTCTGTTTTATCAGCTCTGCCGTGTGTACAATAGGGTCAGCCAATATTGGACCCTGAAGAACCTCAATGATGCCCTCGCCTTCACTGATTGTGGCAATTTTAATGGTTTGATGAAAACGGGTGTGTAGTTCTCACCCGGTTTCCACCATCATGACCAGGAATGGCCAGGTGTTCCGTGTGAAAATGCCTCCATAACCTACCTGTTAGGTCTCAGGAGAGTTCGTCGGGAATTCCTGCTCTCTGATATTAGTAGCCAACCTCAAGTTTTCCCTTGTCTCGACTCTCTGTCAATAAACAGCAATGCATCTCTCTTCTGCTCATTCATTTCCGCTTGTTCCTTCAATTCCCCTTCCTCCAGGTCATCTCCACCTTCTTTGATTGAGGGTTCCTGGTGTATTTGCTCCACCATTGCAAGGCGCAGATCTCTTATTGGGAATATTTTTTTAACCTTGTCCGATTTCTTCAGTATTGTGTCGAGAGCATCAAATATCCCTCTTTGTCCTTCCATCAGATCACTAATTGATGCATCCGTCAATTTTGTTTCCCCAGCACTCCTCTTGCTCCTTGTCTGAGTGTGGAGGTAATTGCTTATGTCCCCTCTCGAATTTCTCATCCATTGTTGTCTGCTGTGTTGTGTATCTGTCACTGTGCAACAGAGCCTGTCCTGGGCTAAACATATCTGCTGACTTCCAAGGGAGCAGCTCTCCGCTTGCTCCAGCCACAGGCCACAAGTCCCTCCCGGGCAAAACGCTGGACCTAGGACCCTCGGACCCGGGTTTTTTCAGAGCCGCCTTAGTTTTCAGGTAGTGCACCCCCACTCTGAGGGCCTAGGCAGTTTAACCGGATGTATGACGGTATGACGCGGGCTATTACCACGCGTACCGTTACAACACGTGTTTTACAACGCAAGTCGTTACCACGACTTGTGCTGTCTGTAGGGTGCGGACTTAGGAATAGTTTAATTTACTATTCCAACACCAGTCCCCGTGGATAGTAGGGAAGGTGTTGGAATAGTAAATTAACTATTCCTTGTCCTTGAGCGCCCTCCAGCGCAAGTCGCGGTTATGACTTGCGTTGTAAGAGATGCGTCGTAATGGTAGCGCGGGGTAACATCCGCGTCGTAAAGGATGTTCCCTGTTTAACCAATCTGGGGGTTTTCACCTGATGTCTGACCACTCTGAGGGTTTTCACCTGATCTCCACCTCCGGGTGGCTCTCTTAGGAAGCTTCTGGAATACTTTATTAACAGTATAGACAGCCAGCATAGCAATGCCTACAACAGATGCGGAGTACTGTAAGCGGCAGTGAACGGCCCATTACCAATGCAAGTGGCAGCGAACGGCTCAGTAGCAGTGGCGGCCCGTGCAGGTAAGCGTGGTGGGGCAGGGGGCTTGGCCGCTTGGCAGGGGTGGGGGGTGGAAGTGACAAAAAACAGAATAGGGAAAATAAATAACACCACCTACCTTGCACTCACTGCATCCCTCAAGGCAAGTGGTTTTATTTTTTTATTTATTTATTTTATTTTCCCTATTCCGCCATTTGTCACCTCCACCCCAACCCCTGCCCCTGGTGTTCAGCGACACCGACTTCTGGACCGCAACTGTTTAAACAATTAAATAATATTGGTGATTAATAAAGTGCATATACACATACAATAGACTCGAAAATTGAAAGTTTTATAACGCTAAAAAAATGTGAAGGAATTTGAAGTTGAAACTAAATATATTCAGTTGGCTTCATTATCTTGATTTGTGAGAGCAGCACAGCCGCAGCAAATGGATTCTAGTATGCACAATGTGTGTCCTAAATTGAAACAGCACTGGTATGCACTGACAAAAAGAAAATCTGCATTAGCACCAAAAAGTCCAAGTGATATTTTAGAGGCTAGCATATCACTTTTTTTTAAAAATAAATCTACATGTGGAAACCTCCAACTTTCCCATAAAAATTTAGGTTTTTGCATTTTTTTGTTTGGGAGTTTAATAAAGGATTCCATAATTTGTGCATTTACGTGATGTACATTGTTTTGTACTTTTTTTTCCGGAGTTTTATATAGCGCAACCTTGACTTGAAAGTATTAGAGTGCTTTACATGAGCACCAGTTACATTACACAAGGACACATTAATTTTTGTTAGGCACGTGGAGATAAATTGATTTGCCCAGAATCACAGGATGTTGAGCTTCCTTGCCGAGTTTATTGTTTTGAGAGTCAAATCGTAGAAGCTGCTTAGGCAGGGGTCCACAGAAGTTGAAAGGATAAGAGCTGCTGTAACAGTGCACCCCTTGTGTAACATGCACACATTAATCTGAACAACAACAAATCTTTAAGGAAGGGCGCTAGGTAAGATGACCATCATCGTCCATGTCATTTTGGACTCTTTTACCTACCCTGGTCTTTTGTGTGATTGTTTAATGAATTCTAGGTGTTGTAGTCCTTTGCTTACATTGAATTATTTAGACTAACACACTGAAAACAGTGATTTGAAGGTGAAACGTTAAGTCCGGGAGTCAGTGTTTGAATTAACCTGTAGTGAGTTGGTCACCCCGGTACTGGATGGTAGAGACTCAAAAACAGACCCAGGCCTTACAAGAGGAATGCCCCCAACTATCATTGATCAAGAGCAAAGTTTGAGGAGTGACAAAGTGCTCAGAGGGCAGCTTACAATGAATAATGCAATCTATCACAGGGACATTGTTAAGCTCTGCCCTTGAGATACGTCCTGGTTTGTTTAACAAGACGTAGAGTAGAGTATGGCGATTGAGATACTCGTCCACACATGTTGGATGTCCCATTCACAGTATTACAAGTGCATTATAGCCTATGATACTTGCTATACAGAGGGCGGGATTTCCGCCATGTTGTGACGGAGTATCCCATCTGCCAAACTCTAAATAAGATCCAGAATCCAACCCTGAGCAGTAGCTGCCAAGAAGGAAAGCGTTGAGTGCTCAGCCACCGTCTGTCCCCATCTCTCATCCTTTCCTCCTACAGCTTTACCTAATGAGGCTGCCTCTATCTCTGGGCAGGATATGCATTTGCCAAGGGCAGGGAAACCTTCAGGGCCGGCCCTGCCCCTCACCCTCTCTTAATTCATGGGCCCTCCTACCCTCCCTTTTCCTGATCTCATTTCTTTGCTCTTCCTGAACGTTTTAATCCAAGCTTCCATTCCATTATTTTCCATCCCTGCGATCTGTCTTCGTGTGCCAGCAGCGCTGTCCTCGTTCCTGTTACTCTCTGAACATTTTAATTCACGCTCCTATTTTTGCCTTTATTCAAAGATGCTTCATTTCCCCTCCCATTCTTCCTTTCTCTTCTCACCCCCCTACCTTTTTCCGCCCTTCCTGTCTGTCCCTTTACACGAGTCCCCCCTCCACCCTCGGCTGGCTTTTACCACTCCCGCATTCTCTTTCTGTTCTCTGAACCTCCCCCTTCATATTTGTTCAACCTTCGTCCTCACCTCCTCTTTTTATTTCCCCCGTCATCTTTTATCTCTCATCCAACCTCTATGTTTCACCCCAACTTTTCTTCCTTGCCATTATCATTTTCCACTTCTTCTACGCTTGTTTCTGCCACACGTTCTTACCATTTTTTCTTACTCCTTTTTTCCTTCTTTTTCTGTTTTAATAACTTTTTACTATTTTCTTTACACAGCCTTTCTTCCTTTTCCGCATTTGCCTTCACCCCTTATTTCATATTTTTTCCTGCTTTATCTACTCCCTTCTTTCTTTCAAATTTCATCATAACCTGCATCTTTCATTTTCTTTCCTTCTTTTCACATTCCCAGTTTTTAAATCCTTTTTAACATGCATTTCCTGGTCTTCCTCCTTTGGTCCTCTCCTCTTTCTCCCTCTTTTGCTTGAATTCTTTTTTCCCCGTATCACCTCGTTTTTTCCTCTGTGACTCCTTTACGCTTTACCTCTTTGCTCCCACTTGGATTTTCTTCAATTGTTCTCTCTTGTTCCCTCTGATCCCGCCTGTATTTTAATTTCTTTTCTCCTTCTTGCATGCCTTCTCTGCTCTTTCTTCTCCCCCCCCCATATGCTGTCCCCTTTCTTCTCGTTTCTGATCATAGTTAATAGTTGATTTAATGGTAATCCTTTTTTGCTGCTCACCGTGTACAAGTGCCCAGGCGAGTGACAATTGTTGCCTCTTGTTGTTTTAGGAGGCGAGGATCTCCTCAGGCCCGAGCCCCCCGGAGAAGGCCCTAATTGCACTTGTTTGGGGCATGCGGTGAGAGCAAAGATGGCGGTCCCGTATGGCAGCGATGCGAAGTGCGTTAGCATAGAATGGGATTTCCTGCAAGGTCTGCTGGTGAAGAACCCTCCGGTGCCCTGGTAAGGTCCTTGGCTGTGCTTCTAATCATTCCCAAGTTCACTTGTACCCCGTCACCACTCCTTCCTAGTTAGTAGTTAGAGGTGCCAAAAAGAAAAGAACTCCAATTTATCGAGCACGTGCTGTCACAGGGTCTGATTTAAATGTTGGCGTACGCTGTTGCAACGGTGATGGAGTTCAATCCCCTCCAACATTTTGGTCCTCCTGCCCGATTTAGAATTGGGTGGGCAATAAGTATGACCAAGTGCAAGACTACTCCAGCTCTTTCCTAGTCAAACCCCTCCGATGGCTTGATGGAGTAAGGGCTGTAAGAGGTTTGGTTGCATGTCCACCTACTGAATTTGACTTGGGCGGACATACAGCCGATTTTGAATGCCTGTCACAACCAGGAAAAACCTGGTGGCAAGGAGCATTTAAAAGTCATCAATACCGACCCTCACCATCGGAGGAAACTTCAGTTGCGAAGGGGGCATAGTTTTTTTTATTTTCAAAAAGAAATTCCACTTTGGGATTTTATTTTTTTAAATAGAAAAAACATTGTAAGTTAGCTGTGTGCCCATCCAACTTACAATGCATTGACAGGAACAGTCATGACAGCGGTTCCTGCCAATGCTAGAAATGTCCATTGGGCTGGCGGACATTTCTAAAGCTTGTGAACAGCACTTCCATCAAGGCAAAGAAGTAATTTACTCTGACACCCTGACAGAGAAACCACCCACCAAGATTTAAATCAAACCCATAGTCTTGTGACTTCATAGCAATGTGAATAATAGATTCTGCTAAAACAATGCCACTGCATCCTATTTTATGTGTCTTGAGGGATTAAAATGGTGAGTCTTGGTGGCATCAAATGGTTCCTTGTACAAACTGGGACCTGTTCACAAGGTGAGTCTAATCCTCAATATCCTAACCAACAATAAAAATTTGTATTTGTTGGGGCCGCGGCTACCAATGTGCCGTCTACGCCTACTAGATCTGGGTCACCACTTTCACTAAAAAATTGGTTTAAAAAGTCGCGCTGTATTCCCCGCTCCCTTCCCTCCTATGAAGAACTCCTTCAAGTGAGTGAAGAGGAAAGAGGGAAAAAGAAAAAATGTGTGGAAAGGGGTGGTGGAGCCTCACGGGAGTAACACCATGGAGGCCAGCAGGAAGGTACTCGCCTCCTACCTAGGTTCTCATCATCAGCATCCACCACACCGAACAGAAATTGTGATAGTGCACAAAAGGAAAAGAAAACTGAACACACGGTGCTAAGGTGCAAAAGCCTGCCTGTATATCAAAGCAAGTATCATGTACGGCAGGCCTAGACCCAAATAAAGATATGAGTAGACACACAGCAACGAATAAAGGTCCATTTGCTAGTGGGGTCTAGCTCGGTTTTAACCAGGTCAGATGCATCAAAAGATTTGTGCTCTGAGTCCTTTATTTGGGTCTAGACCTGCGACACTTGATACTTGCTTTGATGTACAGACAGGCTTTTGCAGACCTAAAAGACCTAAATCCTAATAACACAAATGTTTCGCTTCATACAGACCTCTACTTCTCATTCTGATAATCATGTCATGATCAGACATAGGAACTAGAAGCAGCACTGGCAAAAAAAGCTCAAACCAGCCCCTCTCCCTTCATCTGTTCATGCAATATCTCTCTTTCCATCCACCCAGTCTCTCTACTACTTCTCTCTCTCTGCTTACTGTTTGATCGCTTTCTCTCTACCTTTCCCCTCCCTTTCTCTCTCTCTCTTGTGCCTGCTGCAATTAACCTCGGGAGCTGGTGAAAGTGAAGAGGTGTCAGCAGTGGCTCTGAGCTTTAAAACCCAGCCTCCAAGGGCTGCCACCCACTGGGGAAATACCTGGTGGAATGAAAGACCTGTCTGGCTCTAATCATGCTGACAATGTAAATTGAATCACTAGTTTGTAGAGCACACTGTCACCCTGTGCAAAGGATCCTGATCATGGTATATCAAGAACTAAAATAAATAAGTTACCTGTGTGTTCTTGATTGGTACAGACCTTGCTCTCTACCAATCAAAGTGCAGGCTGAGCTCAGCATCAGCAAAACCGGCAAGATATATTATAGCTAATAGGTCCTGCCTTCAGGGCCGGACTGGCCGTAGCGGGCACCTGGCTTTTCCCCGGTAGGCTGGAAGGGTGGGGGCCCGTTTTTCAGCAGTTCTGCAAAATCGGACCCCAGTTACAAAAACGCACTCAGCAGCAGTGTTCCTGCCAGTAACCCCCCCTCCCCAATCACCCAATCACCCAATCCCACCAGGGGGCCGGTCGGAGCTAATTGCCAGGGGTGGTTTGGAGTCCCAGTCGGGCCCTTCTTGCCTTTTAGCTTTGCTATTCTTTTTGTCCATGCTGTTATTGCAGAGTTTTTGCCACGCTTTAAAATAACTATCACAATGTATTCTTTTTTGGCAACAAAGTTGATCTTGACTTGACTATCACATTGTTCATTTTGCAATTGTGTGGTTCTTGTACAATAAGCACATACATGAAGAGCTCTTTGGTTTAAAAAAAAGGGAGACCTGTGTTTGTAAATAGCAGTTCCCATTGCAGGTTCGAAGGGTTCACAAACAATGAAACAATGAAAGTGACATTAAAACTCTGAAAAGTAATGTTACATGAAAGTTGTACTTGCAATGCTATCCAAACAGAATTTTGCATGAGTATGTAATAAGGTAGCACCCAAATTGAGCACATACTCGTTTATCAATGTATTTTAAATATAGCTAATTTCAATGGAAAAAAGATACAGAATTAATATACACATCATCTAAAAAGGTGCATCATTACTTTACTATATTATGCACCACTCTAATTTATTCAAACTCCAATATGTCATTTTCAAAGTTAAAACAATGAGAGGCTGAAAGGTTATACCTATAGAGTGTAATTGCTGTGTTTTGTGAGCTGGAATCCATATTATGAAATAATTCTGCCTCAAATGTTTTGCTTATAGCTCGTTTAACACATTACACTCCTATACAGCATGATTTAGTGTTCAGTTTACGAGAGGTGCTGGGACAGTATTAACTGGGATTGTTGCCTTCAATGTTATGACAGTGACGTCACAGGGACAGTGAAAAATCCGAGCATTGCTGTTGAAAATTTAGCCTTTCTGCAAGGTCACCCCAGATTTGTGTCTTCTGTTTCTGAACCCATTTTCGTTGCCATATACCTTTTTGGCACATTTTCTGTATTTATAAGTCCCTATAAATGGTACTACCTGTACCCAGGGCTGGTAAATTGAATGTCACTAGTGTGCTGAAGCACTCAATGTGCAACCGACTAAAGTAGCCCTTTAAGCCATCTCTCCAGGGCTTCACCGGCAGCCTGGGTGTGCAGTTTTAAACTGCCTTTCGACCTGGCAAAGCAAACTTTTGGTCAAGCCTAAACTTTCCTTTCTATATGTAAGCAGGGCCACTGGAATCATGTGGCAAAGGAGTGTCAAACTAGGTGGCAAGGTTGACTAAAGTATGCAGCAAGAAAATGCTAATTATGCCGCATAGTGTCCCACATTTGGTGACAGGATTACTTCATTATTTTGTCATTTTTACACCTTATCACAATGTCCGAATAAACGGCCACATGCATCAATGTTGCCGTTTGCGAATCCTTAATTGCGAAAATTAAGGAATCGCAATTAAGGATTCGCAAACGGCAATGCATGAATAATTCGCTTTTTTTTAGCGATTCGGTAATTTTCCTTAATTGCGATTCACAATTTGCGAATCGCAATTAAGGAAACCCTTCCCATTGATTCCTATGGGCCAAGAGGCCAATAGGAATCAATGGGAAGGCATTTTCAATTTGCGATTTTCAATTTGCGAATCGCAAATTGAAAATGCAATTTCAAGGGTGCAGGGGGGTCCAAAGAACCCCTCCCTGCACCCCTGAAATAAAACCTAAGTGCAATTTACACACACACATGTCCCAAGGACATGTGTGTGTGTAACATGCAACTTTCAAAAATGCATTTTTGAGCATTTTTGAAGGTTTTCGGTAAATTAGCACGAGGTTCAACCTCATGCTAATTTACCACTTCCAAATTACTAATTCGCATTTTAAAAATAATCATGCATTGCATTTCAGAAATCTGAAATTGCGATTTCTGAAATGCAATCGCAATTTTAGAAATCGCAACATGATTGCCATTCCTAAAATTGCGAAATACATGATGCATTCCACTTTTGATAATTGCATTCGCAAACGGCCGAAAATTGCGATTCGCACCGTTTGCGAATGCAATTATCGCTGATGCATGTGCCCGAAAGAGTTTGCCTTAATTAGCACCAATGTAACATCCAAATACAACAATTAGCAACTGCAAGATGACCAATCTACTTTTGCAAAAAGACTTCTAGTACAAAAGAACCTGAGTCGCCATACCTTTGGTAACTTTTGATCTGTTTGAGCTAGAAACAATTTTTTTGTTAAAATCTTCAGATTATGCAGCAATGATAATTATGTGGCAAGTGTGAAAACACCAATATTATGCAAACATCGCTACTGAATCCCATCATTCCAGTGACCCTGCCTATAAGTGACACCTAAGGTAGGTGTTAAGTGCCCATAGGGCAGGGTAGATAGCATTTAAAAAGTAGGACACATATATTTATTGTTTTACATGTCCTGGCAGTGGAAACAACTCCATGTTGTTTTCCAGTGTAGCAAGGCTGGCTCTCCCATAGGAATACACAGTGGTGGCTCCTCTGCTAAGGCAGAGGAGCTATGCCCCACTGCTCTTAGAGCAGTGAAAACGGGTTACAAATAAAAGATAATAGCAAGGTTATTATCATTTTATTTTTCGTTGCTGTGGGGCTGGATTAGGACTGTGCGGGATGGTGGCTCAGGGAGGAGAGGTTAACTGTGCACACTAAGTGTGCATGGCTGCTTGGCTAGCTGTCTTGGTCCAGCCAAACGATCATGCGCAATTTGCATATTCCCCACCAGGCTGGACAGCCTAGTAGGGAATATGCACAGGCTACCTGTCCCCATCTGAGCTGCGATCCATGGCACTCAGACCAAACACAACGCTGCATTGCAGTGTTGTGATTGGCTTAGGAAAGCAAATCACAATGCTGCATTGCAGCATTGTGATTGGCTATTGGAAGCCTGGGTGTTTCCTGCTTCCGGGACTGCTGAGGAGAGACGAAGAGGACGACCGGAAGTAAGTGGGTTTATTAAAATATGTTTTTTCAAACCCAAGCCACCCCTGTTCCCTACCAGATGCCACTGTGAATTCACTAGTTTACATTCTAACAACATAAAATGCTTAATTTAATTTTGGAATCAGCTAGAAAAATGGTTCAAGGACCCATTTTAATAGTAATTTGAAAAGAAACTTAATGGTCGAGTCAGATTTGATATTACTTCTGTTGAAATGACACTTTTAGAAAGTTATTTTCCTACCTAAAACCAAGTGGCGTTCCTGTCAGTGTTCAGCTGGCCCCTGATGTCTCCCCTATGGTGTGATGTGTATTGCTTTAAACACAGTGGACAAAACGACCCTGGGAGTTTGGACAGGGGCTCCAAAGGCTTGCCCCCACCCAATGGCTGGCACTAAGCATAAAAGTGGACCCTCAGACCTCTGCTCAGAACACTTCTGAACCTGTGGATAATCAGAAGAAGAACTGCCATGCTGTCTGAAGAGCCTGAAAGAAGACTGGACCTGCTTGGATTGAACTCAGGACCCCAGCAGCGACTCCAAGGGTCAGTTTGTTGACCTCCTGTTTGAGATACAGAGATACAAGAAGCTTCCAGATAAATTCTCTCCTCGACACTGCCCAGATGATCTGTTCCGATTGGCACTGCTCCAGACACTGTTGATGGTCTCTTTTGGAGGGAGTCCTAACCCCCAACTGGTGTCTCCAGATCCTGAACCCTTGTTTGGTGTGCGGTAGTTGTTCTCTTGTCCCCAAACTGCAAGATATGGGACTTAGAAACTTTTTGCCAACTTTCTTTCTGGAGAGCTGATGAAGAATTGAATCACTAGTGAAACCACAGCGCTCGAATCATGGGTTGGATGCAGCTTGCTGGTTTGCTCATCTGAAGGAGACCAGACTTTCAGAAAAGTTTCTAAGTCTGAACGTAGAAGGCTTCACCAAGAACAAAGCCAAGCAAAAGCTAATTGACATTGAGGCCTTCCTGTGAATGGACTCTAGAGTTTGTCTTCTTGGAGCTTTCCAGCATTTGTCGATGGCCGCACCTGAACCCTGCGCTTCAGCAACTCACCATCATCAAGCTCTGCTTTGGATCAAGCTTGCAGCTTATCCTGCCAAGGACTCATCAACTACCACTCTTTCTCCATAAAACTTTCTAAGTCTAAAGGTACATTTGCCTCTACAATAAACCTGGTCCCTTTATTCAACCTGTGCTCCATCACCATCCGCATTATCATTTGACTTTGACCTGCTCCAGCGTGACCAAATAACGACAGTTGGTGCTTTGTGCATTTTGACTCTATTTTTAAGTACAAACTTTAAACATTCATATCTTCGGTTCTACTTATTGGATTTTGTCATTTTGATGTCATTTCATTTTTTTAATTCACTCAATTGTTCTAAATTGGTTTGTGATTTTTGTTTTGTGTTTTCACTTTAATACATTTGAGTACTCCATAACTACTTTACACATTGACTCTAAGTTAAGCCTGACTGCTTTGTGATAAGCTACGAGAAGTTTAATGTCCTTGGTAATTCACCCTGACAAGAACTTTCATTATTATTTGACAAGGATTATCATTGCCTCAACTAATACTCCAATGTCTTACAATTACCCAAAGAACAGGTGTAACAAATGAGCTTGAGAGTGGGAGCAGTGTGATTCCAGTGATGAGTTTTGGAACATGTTGTCCCAAATATATGATCAAAGCATGGTATGCCTAGGTGTTGCCATTTACAGAAAGCACACTTTCCATTGAAAACCTCTTCAAATGCCGGAACAACAGTTTTCCTGTCAGAAGATCAATGAAGAAATACGATTTTCTGCAGACTCATGAGATGATAGAAGGAAATTTGTTAATGAGCTTTAAAGGAGAAGCTGGAAGTAAAATGGTAGCCAGATTATGGGTGGTATTTATTGGTTTGGGAATCAGACCAAGATCACTAAGCCACCAGACATCCGTCCAAGAATTCGGCAGAGTGTCAAATATAATAACTTCTTTCCAGAGTTGAGCCTTAGAGAGTTGGCAGCCATTAACATGGCAAAGACGACCATATAATCCTTAAAACATTTCTGGAGAAAGGCCTTGTTCCCAGAAGCTGAAGGATCAGATGAGTGTATTCAGTGTAGGTAAACAAAATTGGGTATGAAGGGCCCTCAAGAGCAGCCATAGTGCCAAGAGATATTGAGCAGGGTTGGGCTCAAAGCTGAGCCCAGTGGCACACCAAAGGAGAGGGCATTTAATTAAGAGTATGACTCTGTAGCTTGAGAGTGGTTTTGATGGTATTCAGTATCTATAGACCATTAAGAAAGGCAGGGTTTTGCTAATTTATAATGCTCTCAGTTATCTTGGAAGGGAAGGGCAGGATGGAGATGGGGTGGAGGATTGCAAGGATTGATGGATCAAATGTGCATTTTTTAAACGGTATAAATATGAATTGCCAGTGGAAAGAGACTGTTTATTTAACTGAGTTAGGTGGGACAATAGTGCTCCCTACTGGCCTTAATCATTTGTATGAGCCAGCGACCCAGAGGAGAGACTGCGGAAAGTAGCATATTTTTTAAGAGGATATCAGGGTTCATGTGTGAAAGAAATTATGTAATAAGATACAGAGAATCAGGCAGGGTAGAAGTGTAGAGTGAAGCCAGACACAGTACCCGAACTGGTTGATGGGCAGCAACCGTGCCTGCACACATGGGTAGTGTGACAAACGTTTGGGGAACATACCCCCCCCCCCCGGTGGGTTGCCGGTATGAATGCTGGGGGCAACCACCTGGCTCGGAATGAAACACTAGTGAGGTGAAGACTGACCCCAAGCCCTGATGAAATTGCTGTAAGGTATTTGGCAATGAAACATGTTGGCCTTCGCTAATTGAAGTGATTTGCAACATTGTGTGTTTCGTTTTTAATCTGAGTGGGCTCACGGCATCTAATAAAGTTGGCATTGTTGCGGGTGAGTGATATCTCATTTTAGCTTGGAGAAGCGAGTTTTCCTTTTTTCTCTCTATGGGGTCATGCTGAGCTCGTCATGAGCATGGGAGGGGTTAAAGGAAAACAGGCTGCATTTAAAAAGGAAAAATGAAATGTTTCTGTTTGAACCACTGCCTGCTCGTAAAAAATATTATCGCTGCCAGTCACAAAGGGGAAGGGGTCCCTGGGAAACCTTTCCAGTTTGTGGGTGGCTTATCACCTTTTTAGGTCTCGCGACCTATCAATACGCGCAAGCGCATTGAGGGAGCGAGAATTCAAGTGCTCAAAAAACTCGTGAAACCAAGGGTTTCGTTCGTGCGGTTTTCTTTAAGTTCACGTGAATCACGTGAGCAAACAAGCACGCGCATCAGCCTCCCTCCCTCCTAATTGCATTTTTTCACCGCCGCACAGCACATCAAAGGGCTTCTCCCAGTGAGTGCTGTGCGGCTTCTCCTCCCCTAATTATTCATGGCTGGCCGGCCGGCCGTACTTTCAGTTTCCCGGCCGCTCTTGTTTTATCTCTCCCCCACTGCCTGGATCCATCATGGAGTTTACAGCGCTTTATTCAACATAATTATTCATTAGGTTGCCAGCAAAGATTCATTGTCCCAACGCGTTTCAACTCGGCTATTGATTCTTTTTCACTGGAAAATACAAACCGAAAATTCCGAAAATGACATGTTTTTTTTAAAGCACCTAATTCCTGGAGCCTGAGTGTCATTTCATCTTCGCATGCGCAGAGAATTGTAATCAACAGTTTGTTTTAGTGCAGTGTATGAAATTCTTCCTTGAACACATTGCAAAATGTAATTTGTAATTTTTTAAAACAGCCAATTCAGTGCGCACAATAAAATGTTCTATTCGCCAAAATGCAGGCAACCCATAGTTCGATATTAACATTGCATCTTTTTCACCTTCTGTCAGGGCGGCTTCAGTGCGGCAGGCACGGTGCTTCCAGGCTTAAATCGAACATCTATCTTTTCCCTTAAAGAACAAGCATTGGCATAGCCAATAGGTCTCGCTTTTCACTTATAAGGTCCCAAAGGCGAGACCTATTGGCTATGCCAATGCTTGTTGAAGTAGGTGGTAAACTGCAAGTGTTTTGCGACCGCAACGCCCTTAGCATGTCCCTTCCTAATAGCTAGTTTCACACCCTATTTTGCGAGTCGGTAAGAGGTTGCTGACTCGCAAAATTGGATTTGTACATTGCACATACCTTTTTTGTGGCCGCAAAAAGGCCTATTTGCCATTTGCGACTGCAAAAAGCAGGTTGTACAGCTGGCCCTGTGATCTATGTTATAGTTTCAAAAACATGTATGTTGATCTGCAAGCTTCTACGTTAAATAACTTGGGTGATAACGACATTAACTCGCAGAGTATATCTCATTTAACTAGTAATGTTAGCAATGATGCCATTTGTGAAGTGATGTATGAGGTCATGAGCAGTGCATATGGTTCCGTAGCTCAGCAAAACAAACTTGTTTAGGAATTTTAAAGAATTTTGACTCACCACAACGTCTTTTTAACTGACAGAATTATATGTGTGTGTGCTTGTGTGTGTGTGTGTGTGTGTGTGTGTGTGTGCGCATGCACACTTCAATAATCAAAAACTGGTTATGAGAAGCTGTTTTTTAGGCAACTGAGTCAAGTGTTGCTTCCAAGTTCAACGTCTTTGAATTCAAAACACTAAACTCTTTTATGTTTTTTCATGTTGTACATAGTGACTGTTAGTTGGTGAAAGGTATAAGTCACTGAAGTCTAGGTGATCACATGAGAAACACGTTTGTTAAATTAACCCTGCACATTAGAGGTGCGCGAGCCTAGCTCAAGCCAGGTTTCTATCTCTTGCTCAACCCAAAGTCCTCTAC
Source organism: Lissotriton helveticus (assembly GCF_964261635.1). Lineage (NCBI taxonomy): Eukaryota > Metazoa > Chordata > Amphibia > Caudata > Salamandridae > Lissotriton > Lissotriton helveticus. Next base: position 833,840,444 of record NC_136070.1, read on the forward strand.
GACTCACGAGACAAAAGTGAACTCAGCTAAGAAGTCACAGTTCTGCATCCCCCTCATGCACTGTGCTTCATGCCCCCAGGCTGCAGCGAAGGAGGGGCTGGCCAGTGCAATTAGATAGTTGCATTTCAGCAAATCAAAAAGGCAAAAAGCCCATAATACACTGCTGCACCAAGGAAAGGTTGGAGAATGACATGATAGTGCAAGAGAAGGATGTAAGGGAGAGCAGAAAGCAAGGACTTCAGCGTGTTTGGCAAACTCCTATAGTAGGATGTTTATGGAACCAAAATGCAGTGGCGGCCACTGCAAAACGCAAGTGGGGGTGATTAGGGAAATAATAATATATTTTTTTTTTAAACGCACCTGTCCTGCAGCTGACGCTGACGGCCGCCTCGGTGCTCCTCTTCTCTCCTGCTCATGATGAGGTCCCAGAAGTCCCCAGGACACCAGCACAGGCTCCGCACCCAATCCCGGCGCTGTTCTCAATAGCATGAGAGCAACACCAGGATTGGTCTGAGCGGCCTGGTTTGCCGCCCAGACAGTGCTTGGGAGTCTGTGTTATTTCTCTAAACCGGCTCTGCAACACAGCTGGGTTGGAGAAACCTAAGTGCGCATGTTTGTTTGGCTGGGCTAACACAGCCGGCCACACTGCCGTGCGCACTTTACAGTCCACCTACCATCCCTCTTCCCTGCCATGGCCGGACCCGGCCCCACCGAAGACTCCCTGGCTTTGTCAGTCAGTGGAAAAAATGATAATATTGTTTTATCGTCATTTTATTTTTCTCGGACTGACTCAGTGGGGCAACGCTCCTCTGCCATTACAGAGGAGCCACCCCTGCCAAAATGTGAACAACTGGAAAGAGGCAGTGGAAGTGGTGAGCTGGTGTTGGTTTGGACGCTGAGCACAGAACCTTGAAACACTCACAGACCTCAGAAGGGTAGGAATGGTAAGAAAGAGCAACACATGAGAATATGTTAGCATGTGCAGAGAGCACAGAGGTATTTCACTGGCTCAACACAATGAACTCATGCAGGGCTGGCTTTAGCATGGTTGACGCATGGTATGACAATCTTTTTTGAAACCCCACCCCCAATGACCACCTCCTCCACAGATTCCCTCGTTGCCATCTTCCAACAGTGTCCTAATCTATACTATACACTTTGCATGCAGAGTTTTGATGAGGGTTCAAAGGTCACTGGGCCATGCTGATGATCAGGGTTGGAAGAGGGAGAGAGAAAGTGAGAGCAAGAAGGCAGAAGCAAAGAGATAGGAAGAAGGCAGACTGCAAGAATGGGGAATTAGGGAGTGGGAGCAAAAGAAAGAGGATGGAACAAAGAGATAAAAGGAGGGAAGGAGGAGGGTGAAGTCACGAGAGCGAAGAGAGAGAACGTGGAGCAATAAAGAGAGAGACAGAAAAAAGAGAATGAGGCTGAGGGAGAAAAAGCGAGAGATGGAGAATCAAGAAGGAGAAAGAGAAAGACGAGGCGGCTTGCAAGATGGAGGGAAAGTAAGGGAAAGTGATAGAGTATTCACGTCTCGTGTTTCTGACGGCTTGGCAGGGCCGTTTCTACCATTAGGCAAGACTAGGTGGCTGCCTAGGGCGGCAAAAGGGGGAGGGCGGCAAAAAACATGAGTTTGGGAATATCTAATGCATTAATTCTTCTAGCCTGGATAACAGGGGGAGAGAGTTATGGTAGTAAAAGGGAGGGGGCAGCATTTTTCAATTGTCGCCTTGGACGGCAAAACACCTAGAAACAGCCTTGCGGCTTGGCCGATGTTTTGGCTCTTAGAACCAAGCCAGCCCCCTGGCTCGGCTCCGGCTCAGCCCTTCTCATGCATTCTTTGGCTTGCCCACCTCTGTTGCATAAAAGTGTGTCAGGGCTGAGCTAATCCTGCTTGATCTCTTTGTACCTGTCACAAGTAATGCAGTGGTGCTCTGAAGCATGCGGAATCTGCGCTCCAGGCATTAGGAGCATCAGCTATGGTTTGCTGAGCCCGTCTGCCATACCTAAGTGAAGAGGAAGGGAGATTCATTCTGTTTACATCCCGCCACTGTGACAAGCTGATGTGGTGCTATATGTATAGATCGGCATGTGCGAGTCAAGGCAATTGCAGACCAAGTGTAAATCTGTACTTTGCTTGTGCTTAAATTAAATATGTGTAAAGATGCCCAGCCTGTAACTCTTCATAGGGAGGACTGAAGTAACAGGCTCAATTAGGAGAGGATGTAGCCTAACGGCTAGGGTGGTCGATCTCAAATTTGGGGAACCAGGGGGCATATTACCAACAACTAGCGATAATTATCGCTATGTTGACTTAGCGGCAATATTTTTATCGCCAAACTGTGGTGATTTTTATCGCTTAGGTACCTTGCTATTATCAAGGTTTATCTCCTAAGCGATAAAAATCAGCCGAAATGCATGAATATCGCTGAAAAGTTAGCGATATTCATGCATTACCGAGCTAATGCTCTTAGCCATGTTATCCACCTACCATTGGATAACATGGCTAAGAACTGCTATGGGGCAGGTGTTAGCTTTTGGAGATATTCGCGCTTAGCGCGAATATCTCAAAAAGTTGGTAATAGGAGATAGCGATGTTAGCGACTGTTTCCAGTCGCTAACATCTTGGCACGCCCACTTTGCATGTCATTAGTGATAAATTTCACTGACATGCAAAGCGGGGCCCAAGATGGTCGCTATCTCCTACTAGCTGTCGCTAACTGGTGTTAGCGACAGCTAGGTAATAGGGAGATAATTTTATCTGCGCTTTCTTGGCTTTTAAAGCCTAAAAAGCGGAGATAAACCCCCTTGATAATATGCCCCCAGGTTCGAGTCTAGGCAACGGTTAGGAGAGGATGTAGCCTAATGGCTATGGCGGTCAACCTCAAATCTGGGGAACTGGGTTTGAGTCTTGGCAATGACGCTCAATATCCTGTGATTCTGGGCAAATCACTTAATCTCCCTGTGCCTAACAAAAATGAATGTGTCCTTGTGTAATGCAACTGGTGCTCATGTAAAGCGTTCTGATACCTGTTACTTTCGGGTTAAATTTGCGCTATATATAAAAAGCTCCAAATTAATAGGGATAGCTGAGCTAGGGACCTGGCTTGGTGCTAAGAGCATGAGTACAAGTTGAGGCAGCAAAATATTTGTCATGAAAGTCGTACAACAAAAGTCCTGTAAAAATATGACAAAGGCTGTCCAAAATAAAAAAGTTTGTTCCTTTAACATGTGCAAGTGTTTCACACTTCAGTACATTTAACGATAGCATTGCATTGAGTGCCATGCATTCAACTGACTGTTTCTAAACATAATCTTAGAAATAGTCATGCCAACCAATTTCCTGCCAAAGATGCCATTAGTGTATATAATAGGGAATTTACCACCGATTTAATAAAGAGGTTCAGCACCTCATTTAAGGCAATTAAAGGAAATGGTGAAACAGAGTTACACGTCTTCGGAGAGGCAAAAGTGAAGTGCAGAACTCTGCAGCCAGACTATAACAAAGAGCCCCCACTGCATTTTTAATTTGGGGAGGTATTGGTGGCACATTAAGGAAGATGGGTTGATTGTGAAGGTTATGGCGCTTAGAGACCCCTGGGTGATAACGCGCATTATAAATCTAAATTAATAATAATAATAATAATATGGCAAGTGTGTTAAAAGAGTTTTTAGAGGCTAATTATGCTGTCAGAAAAATCACCAGCACAATGTTCCGTTCCATGCACGTTCACACTATTCCACAGTGGCTATAGAATCGCCTTCCTAAAACCTCTTCCCGGCCTCTGGCTAGAGTTCCGAGCACAAGCCGCATTAAGGCTCAGCTTGTTTTCTTCTCAAGGGTCCATTCGGGCCTTGTAATGAGCCACATCCAGGCATCTAGCTCAAACCAGGCTCGATCCTTAAATGCTCATCCACATATAGCTTCATCTGTAAAAGAAAAATAAGGACAGGTTTCCAAAGTTTGGCTTGGACGCGCATCACCGGTACCGCAGAATGTGTGTTAGGATTCAATGACCACCGACTCTTAGCAATTGATGATCATTTTTGAGTGGATAATTGTGTTTTTAAACAGGCATATTACAGTGGCTTAGTTGGGGCATGTTAGCCATTGTTGCAAATTGTATCATTGAACCTTTTGGAGGAAACATTCTTCTTCTTCTTTAAGTCACCTTGCACATGAGCACCTCAATGATCACTTTTTCTGTGCACCTATTGGAACAACTGTGATATGATTTTTTAGAACATATGTATGCACTAATTAGGAAACTTTCGGAAAAGAAAAAACATAAATTGAATTTAGTAGAAAATTCATTGTATGGTCTTTTTTCTATTTGTTTTCTTGAGCAATGACTACAATACGTTATTCAATATAGTATATTATTTTGTAATTAGAATGAATGAAGTCTGGTACAAAAACAAAATGTTTAAGTGCAGTCGTTAAGACCCTTAAGTTGCATTCTGGATATTTTTTTAATTTAAAATGTCTCTCCTCAGAAAACGTAGCTTTTTTAAAATGTATTATTCAGGGGAGTGCATCCCGAAATGCATTAGGGCACATGGATGCATATGTGATTTTATTTGCAGCTCAATTATGCAAACAAATGGAATAATGGAAAAGTATTAAATCGATAAAATGTTGTTGACCAAATCTTTGTTATTAAGTAAGTGAAATAAGGAACTTTTAGGACCAGATGTATCAACATTGCATTTTGTGGTCACCTTTTTTGTGATCACCTATTTTGCGAATGCCTTTTGGGTTGATACATCCCAAAAGGATTTTTACCGTTCGCAAACGGGCCGATTCTGTGAATCAGACCGGTTGCGACCGGTAAAACCCTTGATACATCTGGCCCATACCATGTTGCACACACCGGTGTGCAGAAGGAGACACAGGCTAATGTTTACTGTACTTACTTATATGTGTACATTTAGCATTTTTGTATGCTATTGCTCATCATATATTTTACAGAGTTTCTTCTTTGGCTAATCGTGTCACATTGTCCGTTTTGGCAAGGATAAATGCCCTCGGTGAACTCCTATACTTTTAATCTGCGTGGCTGTTTTGCAACCATTAGGCAGTGCACGGGAAGTAACAGTAGATGTTGTAGCACCCAGGATAATGTGGTTGATGTCTCAACACTGATTTGATTCCAAAGGCAAGACCTATTGGCTATTCCAATGTTTGTTTTAGCAGTGTGTGGCCCTGTTTTATGGCCAGCCGGTCTCGTTTTTAATGGTGATTTACCTGATATTACCCCAAACATTACCTGCAGCAAGTTCATATCCATGCAATCTTTCATAGTTTGCAAAACACTTACACAGAAAGGGGCAGATTTACAACTTCTGGTGCATCCCTGCAAATCAGCAGGGATGCGGCAAGAAAGATGCGTCATTCAAAACTACCCGTGCGTCACCATGGATGCGCTGCATTTACAATGTAGCACGCCGTGGTGCACTTATAGGCAGATGCGTGACGTATCTGCCCGCGTAAGGTCGGTGCAGTGCGAGAGATGTCTCGCGGCGGACGCAACGCAACTCCAGCACTGTTCCAACCCGGCCTATCTCCAACATGCTTCAAGCAGGCGCAAGGTTTTGATGCAGCGGCGTTGGAAAAGTGACGGAGTGAAATCTTATAGATTTCACTGCGTCACTTTTCAAGGCTTTCCTCCGGCGGAACGCCCACATGAAACCTGACGCAGGTTTCATGTGGCGCAGTGCTTTACAACATGACGTTGTAAATAAGGTGCAACGTGGTGCATGGTTTACGCCGCTGATGCGTCACAGAAGTGACACAACGGAGGCGTAAATGTGTCGCAAGGGGCTTGTAAATCTGCCCCAAAGTCTTTACAAGTACTACACTTGCCAGATTGGAAATGTGAGGCACTTTTTTAGCTGAATGATTGACTATTGTGCCTCACTTTTATTTTGCTGCCTAGGCCTATTTTTCGTACCAGTCCGACCCTGCCTAATTCTACCTATTTTTTGAATTATGGAAGGGTTAAATGAAAAACGGTATGATTTTTCTAATGTCTCTCTTTCCTTTCTCCGTTTATGCTGTCAAAAGGAAGGTGAGAAGTTCCGACCCAAACCTCCGATTTGGAACTCCCAGTTCGCATTGAAGGCAAACGAACGGGTCCAACGCGGCGGCCCACTAGGCACACACTTGCCTACTACAAAAAAGCACGCATGTAAATATTAGTTAATGTCACGAGGCTCGCCCCTCGGCTCCCGCTGTCTGGCAGCCTTTGTTGCAGTCCTTCTTTCACTTGTCTGACAAGATGCCCCCGCTGCGCCTCCTCCAGAGGCCGGGATGAAATGAAGCTGTTCCGCGAAGCTCTGGAAGCCCCGGGGCTTCTGTGAGAGAAAGAGAGAAAGATAGACCGCGTCCTCTGAAGTCGCTGTGAGAATTAATCGTCAATGACTTTTCGTACTTTCATGGCTCTTTCGCAGCCGGCTGCAGCTGAGGCGAGACGAGATTTGCTGGCATCTCTGCCTTCCCCTGTCCTCTCTGGAGCCTTTTGTCTCGCAACGGGTTTTAGTGCCATCTGCATTTCCTGCAGGATTTGGGATTTGAAGAGGGCTTGTGCCCATAAAGGTCTACCCTTTTTCGGTTCTTTCCTCACACGCAACAATTTGCTCAGAGCAAGGTCTAGAATGGCGAAGGGGGGGGGGGGGGGCTGGTGGTTATGGTGAAGACAGAGATTTTGAATATTTTACACCTAGACCAAATATTGAGGGGCGTAAGGGCGGGACCCTGCAGAGCAGTCGGCCCCCAACCTTTATGGGCGCCCCATTCAGCACAAGGCCAATGAATGTCTGTGATATATGTCTGTGGTCAGTGGACTAGACTGCTGACTTTGGTGCTGGAGACCAGGGTTCGAGCCACGGGGTCGCGTCCACATTCTGTGTTTCTGGGCAGTAGCGGTCGGCAGTAGGTGTTTCTGTAGGGCGGTGATGTGGGCAGGGGCAGGGGCAGGGTGGGGGGTAGTAATGTATGGATTACGGAGTTTTACAGGTAAGTAAACATTTAAATAAATGAAACGATTTTCGTTGCGCGCACTGCATCACCAAATGTTGTGCAGTGTGCGCAACGAAATTCGTTTTATTTTTTTAAATGTTTACTTACCTGTAAAACTCCGTAATCCATACATTACTACCCCTCACCCTGCCCACGTCACCGCTCTACAGAAACACCTACTGCCGACCGCTACTGTTTCTGGGCAAATCAATTGTGCCTGAATGTGTAACGTGAATACAGTGCTCATGTAAAGCGCACCAATACCTTTGGGTCGAGTTCGCGCTATATAAATATGCAAAAAAACCACCTCACCACATGTTGCAGGGGAGCGCCATCATTTTGAATTATGCCAAAGCAAATATTTTGTCTCACCGGACGTGCACCCTCTGCATATTTGATGGCCCCTACCAACCTATACAATATACCTTTGGTCACCCTGCATGCAACAAGGAAGGAAAGTCTCAAAACTTGCATATTAATCTATCCAATAGTATATCCATCTCGTCATGCAGCCATCCAATGCAAACTCAACACACAGCTCAGTACACTAACATCATGCCTCAATACAGCAACAGAGCCATTTTGTAGGGCAAATGTGGCTACCATAACAGTACACCTTAGATATTGAGACCGAAGCTATTAAACCTTAATGAATAGAATTGTGTTTCAAAAGCTATATAGTGCTGTGGCGGCCGGAACCGATCTGGGGTGGTGAGGCAGGGGGTGAGGTGTTAATAAGGCGTAAAAAAGATTTCTCCTCCTCGTCAGCCGAACAGGATGAAGCCAGGCTCCCCTGAGCCAATCACAACACTGCAATGCAGCGTTGTGATTGGTCTGAGCGCCATAGTTCGGCACTCAAACGGGGTCTGGGGGCCCGGGCATATTTTCCACCCAGGCTGTAATGTAGCCTCAGTGGCACATATGCTAAGTATGCATGACTGTTTGGCCAGCCCAAGACGGCCAGCCACAGCGTTATGCGCACTTCAGTGTGCCCGCCTTTCCTCCCCTGCCCTGCTCTGTGAGCAGAGCAGGCCCTCCCCGCCCCCATGCTGCTGCAGCAGGAACAAATAAAATGATAATAACATCAAGTTATTATCATTTTATGCTTCCTTTATTTCACTGCTGCAAAGCAGTGAGGCGACACTCCTCCACCTTAACAGAAGAGCCGCCACTGATATAGAAGGTGAATACATTTCTCCACAGGAGCACAACTGGTTCTTTCTCTATCAGTAAACGGAAGAACTCAGAACACACCACACTCTCAGCTGCACACCTTGACACCATGCATCTGATTAAATATTCCTTCCTTAATGACACAGCTCATTCTTCTCACTAATATACCTTGAAGGACATACTACAAAGCTGCAAAATGAATCCGTTTTATCTGCACAAGCATTTCAGAAGAGGCATTGGAAAGCCATAGAACCTCCTAGAGAAGAAATAATAAGTACACAACTCACAAGTATCTTCATAAAAATCCCTTGCTCGATTAGCTATATCTTTTTCATAGCACAAATCATTCCAAACTTCAACTATAAAGTTAGGGCCAAATTTACTTCGATTAAAGTCACAACACTCCTTCCACATCTCCGCCCAGGAGAAACAGCAGTACAATTAGAGAAAGATCTACGGAACTACGACGAGTGTCACACAGGCACTCAGCACTGTGACAACAATCCACAAGGAATGTGGGGCGCTTTTAATCAATGGCGAAATATGGGGGCAAGAGGGGTTGATAAAGTGATAGGAATACGTTAGTATTAGGATTATGAAAACCTGACTACGTTGAAAAAACACTAGATCATATTAGTACCTGGAATGAAATTTAGGACTGTAAACACACACATCCACAAAGCTTTCAGACATATTGTGCAAAAAGAGGTTAGGGCCAGAGAGATTTTGGATTATTTTTCCCTAAGCGAAGTTTCTTGGGTGGATTATATGAAGATGCTATTTAGTGTGGGTAATGATGAGCATAGGGCCATTCCATCCTTAGGGTCGTTTTAATTTTTAAAGCCCTAATAAATGTGCTAAGGGTTTCTTTGTCTTAGAAGGATCGGAGGATCACAGGTCTGGATAGGGTTTATAAAATCTTTCAAAAACACCATGTAGTCCTGTGGGTTTAGTTACTATCTCCAATTTTAACAACGATTGCTGCAAATAAATACTAATGCAACTTTTGGTTAGGTTGTGAGATGCTATGCTTTTTCCAATATTACAGGAGGACAAATTCACATTAATTCATATTAGCAAACAAAGCAATATTGAAAGATAGGCCACTTTCAAGTTATGTTATGTTATGTTATGTTATTATGGATTTCTTAAGCGCACTGTCACCGGAGGTTTCCTGGCGCTGATTGGATTGGAAAAGAAGGGAAGAAGGAGGGGAGCGGAGATTTTAATGAGGGAAGAGTATTGTTTTTAAGGATTTCCTGAAAGAAAGGAGGGAACAAGATGACTTGAGTGCGAGAGGGAGGGAGTTCCACAGCTTAGGGGCTAAGCAGGAAAAGCTGCGGCCACCAGATCTTGCGAGTTTGAAACGGGGAACAACAAGAAGCGAGAGATGGGTAGACCTCAGGGTGCGGGGAGGGCAATAGGGAGTGATAAGAGATTTAAGGAAAGCAGGGGCAGGGCCAGTGAGAGCTTTAAAGATCAGACAGTGGACCTTGAACGTAATTCTTTCGTTCACTGGTAACCAATGAAGATGGCGTAATAAAGGTTGGGCCGACTGCCATTTGGGGATTTTGAAGACCAACCGGGCGGCCTGGTTTTGGACGATCTGCAACCTCGATAGCAGAGATTGAGGGAGACCGTGGTAGATTGAGTTCGAAAAGTCCAGCCGGGACATCACCAGGGCTATTAGGACTTGCAGCAAGGCTTCAGGTGAAAGGAGGTGAGCGACTTTCCGGATCCTGTAAAGTTGAAACATACAGGAAGATGTTACTGCGCTCACCTGTGCCTTGAGGGTGAGTCCAGAGTCGATCAGAATTCCGAGACTCTTAACACATCCAGCAGGAGAAGGTGGTGTTCCAAGCTCAATCGGCCAGTACTGAGGGCCCCAAAACTGTGCACTTCTCCCCGGGAGGAGGAGCTCAGTCTTGCCTGGATTGAGCTTGAGCTGATTTTGGTTCATCCAAAGCTGGATGTGTGTCATGGCAGTCTGAAAATTGGTGACAGCGTCAGGGGAAGTGAGGGGAAAAATAAGTTGTAAATCATCCGCGTAATTAAACACGGTGATATCCCATTTACCCAGGGAGTGGAGGAGGGGTTGAAGGTACAAATTAAAAAGGAGGGGAGACAAAGATGATCCTTGAGGGACTCCGCAGGACGAGGGGACACTAGAGGCACAGAAGGGACCCATGCTTACTGCCTGGGACCTCTCCTCGAGGAAGGATTTGATCCAAGACAGAGCCGCCCCACAGATTCCGGCGGATTCGACACGGTGGATTAAGATGTTATGGTCCACCGTGTCGAAAGCCGCCGATAGATCGAGTAAGACCAGTGCCTGGGGATGTCTTTTGTCCTCGCTGCGCCTGAGATTATCCAGCACAGCGAGGATCATGGCCTCGGTGGAGTGGGCTGGTCTGAACCCGGCCTGGTTGGGTGCAAGGTAGTTGGATTCCTCGATAAAGTGTGAGAGGCAGGTCGTGACATGAGCCTCAAGGATTTTGGAAAAGAAAGGTAGGAGGGAGATGGGGCGATAATTGGCCAGGACTGCTGAATCGGCGCCGGGCTTTTTTAAGAGGGGCACCAGTGTAGCCTCTTTAAATGAGCTGGGGACTGAGCCTGAGATGAGAGAAGAGTTGAGCAGGGGAAGGATACAGTGTGGGAGGGCATGACAGATGTCGCGGAGCACGAAAGGGGGACAGCAGTCCTTGGGAGATCCAGATTTCACGCGGGTGGACAGTCTAGTGAGTGATTCCGGGTCGAGCGCAGGAAACTGAGAAAAGTTAATTCAAATGTTCCATTTATAGTGAAGAGTGACACAACGGAATACTAGGTATAGTCTTCCTTCCTTAATCCTGGTTTTGTATGGTAATGCTTGGTAAAAGATTTTTTTCCTGTTGAATATGGTGGTTTCTCGGAAAAGGTTACATTCAGAGGTGAATTTTGACTCCCGGCTATTTAGCCTGTATGTTACTTACTTTCCTGACACACTGTCAACTGTAAGAAACGTTCCTCAATTAGGTACACCACATTTTGGCATCTTGTCATGCACAGATGATGCATTTATTATTGACCATAATAATGTAGGTTTAACTAATGCTGTAGAGGCATTGTAAGCTTACATTGATCAGAGAAATGTAAAAACAATAACAAACGGGATATAGAAAGTGCTATTTAAATGTCCAGTTGTCCATGAGTAAGATGCATGGATAATTGGGATTGGTACTGTTGCTGTAGTTTAGCAATTTTGGCACTTAATTCCAATCTATATGATCTGATAACTGATGCTTCATTAGTAAATGTTAAAGATGTGTACCCAGATCGATGGTTTAATGGCCTTTAATCATAAATAAAAAGGGTTCATCTGTATGTCTCAGGTTAAGAACCTATGTTGCTAAGATTCTATCAATCTTGACATATGGTGCAGAGACGTGACGGTCATAACATTACAATTAAATGAAAAGCACTGGGAGCAAATTGTTGAAAAGAATGCTAACCATTATGAATTCTATTGTTCCTCCAGCTATTTGTTGAAATAAAATGTAATGGGCTCTCAGTGATGGGCTAGACAATCATACCTCAAAATGGTATTCCACATAGTTAAAGCTGAGACAGGGTTACGATGATATCATTTTTAAGAACTTGCACAGGAGATTGAGCATTGGTTTACATCCCTGGCTAGATTGCTTATCATATTGAATAAGTATGTGTGCTAATAAGTGACGAAGTAACAATGTGCCTGAGATAAAAGAGTTAAGTTTGTGTCCAAAAGGAATGTATTGATTATGTCACCTATAAACACTGTACCCAATTCCATGTTGGAATTTGTGCTTGTGGTATACACCAGACTTATTTGAAGACTCCCTGTCGTAGGAAAATATCTATGAAAACCAGTTAGGCCTGGCACCAGTATGGGCAATAGAAGGATCTCAGTTCAGAGTTATCATACAAAGGAAATTATGTAGGCTGTGTGAAAGAAGTACTGACAGAGTAACTAACTAGATCTTTGATTGTGAATAGTTGAACACTGAATAAAAGAGATTGATATGGGAGGCGGAGTCAGCCACTACTCTAAGGGTCCAATTTGGACTTTGACGGTCTGACTGCCAGACCGCAGTTGTGGCGGTAGTGAGAGCACCGCCAAGCCAGCGGCATCCCGACCACCGCATTACAATTTTACTGCAGGGCTGGCGGTTTTGTGGCTGCAGTGCCACATAGGTGCATGCTTCGGCTCATAGAGATCCTGCAGCACATGCTGCCATTGTGGCGCTGCCACTTGCATGTCGGTGTACTGCGTACCATGCACCGTGTTGTGTATGGTACACAGTGCACGCACGACAGTGCAATCAGAGGGGGCACATTGTGTGCCCCATGCACAGACCCCTATGGATAAAATTGCCTGGGACCCTGTTTGGGGCCCTTTCCCTGCCTTTCAGTTGACCAGGGTCATCACGGCGATTACGGCATCGGCACTGCCACCATTAATTAGTACTTTCGCCACCCAACCACCGCGGCATCCATGATCCTGGTTGTGGTAGTGGTCTTGTGGTGGTCCGACTGCCATGATCATGATCGGGCGTTCAGACCACTGAGGAGGCAGCGGTCAAACTGCCACCGCGGGTATGGAGGTCTTGGGACCGCCGTACTCGTAATCAGGCCCTAGGTGTAAGATGCACTGCAACTTTGCAAAGGATATCTTTTTTTACATTTTTAAACAGTTTTTAATGAATTATATGCCAACTTTAGTTATTAATATCCTGATAACAGTTGAAAGATGACATGTATTTTTAAATTGTAAAAAAGATTTAAATAAACATATAAATAAATATACACCAGAATTGAATGATGCAAATATGTAAAAACAAATGTATTAGCAAGTACTATCACAAGTGCATGTTCTCTCTCTTGAAAAAATCCAGGCATCTGTTATCTGATCTCTAATCAACACCACGCACATTTATGTTCTTTGTTCAGCTGCAATATAAATAAAGATTCTCGTTAAGTTTCTATCTAGCACCTAAATCTGATAAAAAAATAAATATGGCCTTTTCTGCACCCTAGCTTGATACATCTCTTTTTCTGCTCTGACCTTTGAAAGGCGTCTTCTTGTGAATATGTAATTATTACATTTACTACATCCCAAATGCTCTATAACTTTCCTGTGATGTCTTGAAAGCCAGGCTAGGATTTGTGCTTTGTCCCTGATTAGATGATATCGCTGTCACAGATAACTCTATTACTCACCTAAGATATTTGGTTGATCAAGCTGCCATATGGCTTGCAGATTTCATTCTGACAACTCTAAAGTCCTAAATTAATTCTGTGTTAGGCCATTGTTACATGTCTACTGAAAAAACAAGTAATTAAAATGAGGCTGAATTTGATGTCACTCAACTGCTCACTTTTATGTTAGTGCTATGTAAGGTGTTCCTTTTATCTGTCTCTTTATATTTTGGCGCCTCTAATTATTGTGGAATTAAGCAAAATGTAACTCTTCACAAAAACATAATACATTAATCTCAACGCTTAGGAAATGTACTGTTGAATAATTTGATCACATTTCAGTAAATTTAATAAGCATTTCACATCATCAGGGTGCTTTTTCAGACCTCTTACTAAATAGCAGTACAATTCATTTAATTGTATTCAACAATCACTGTTAATATTAAGTTACGGAAGATCTACTGAGTACCACTGATTGAAATAATACATGGATGGGGTCCATGTTCTACAAACAATCATGGACAGTAATACTGTGGGAAGAGAGAAGTTATGTATATGTACAAGTTAAGGGCTGATTGAACTTGACGATCAACAATGTGGTATAAAGTGTTAATATGACAAATTATTTATTCTGGTTTGTGAACACATGCACTTAATATGTAAATGCAACTTACACTGCTGACCCTGTTCATTCTAATACAAAAATGTACATTTTAACTTGTTAATGTTTGTGTAAGAAACAGGATGTTTATAAGCAAGAGATCCAAGGACCTGATTCAGAAAGGTAAACTTACATTTTAATGTAAGTTTACACTTGTTGTAGTAACTTTACTACTTTTTGATATTAACAAACTAGAAGTGTAATTTTAGTACTAGTAACTTTACTAGTAGTAAAATTACACTCCTATTTTATGAATATCAAACCACTAGTAAAGTTAAGTAAACGTACACTTTTGTATAAATTTACACTCAGATCGCTGACATAATATCCTACAAAATCGATATACACATATATCGTAAATTTAATATTGATCACAAAAATATTCACTCCCTATACATAACTATAAAAATCTTTAATATCAAACACACAAATATTGTTTTTAAAAAAAAACGATTTTTACATACATCAATGGCAAAAATATCAGAACCTCTAATATCGTCACCTATAAATAAACATTTCAAACATCAAAAATATCGATTAACACAATATCAATCACAGTATTTTCATCAATATAACTAATAAATCCTAAAAAATACACTAAAAACTATTCTGACTTAAATAAACTTATAATAAACAACTATAATTAAACAAAATATATTACATTGACCAATAACTAAACAAACACCCCAAAACATCATATGCCTAAAACACATATATTTAAAAATACCAAAACAATTATTAACTCTAAACATCAAAACACATTCATATATATATATATATATATATATATATATATATATATATATATATATATATATATATATATATATATATATATGTGTGTGTGTGTATGTATACACATATATAATATATACAATATAATGTACAGATAAATAAAACAAGCTGTATATTATACTAGAAAAATAAAACATTAATTGGCATTTACCAAACAAGCACTCAGCTGATGAAAACAATTCAAGCTATACTAAACCAACCAATAACATAACACTATCAACAACTTTAACCAATAAAATCAAACTAAAAATTAAGCCAACAATACACACTAATTAAAACATATAAATACTCAAAAAAGATAAACGCTGCAAGAGGAGAAAGCTCTGCCAGATTCTCAGAAGAAACCATTTAAACAGAAATAATTCATCTCAACAGCTACAAATTTGAGAAATACATACAATTAAGCTAAAAATTAACTGATATTAAACTAAAAAAATAAATTTAACAAAGAAATAGCAACACACTCTGTAACATTTAGTTTTTTACATAGACTACATAAAGGAAAAGAAAATCAACGTCTAAATCAACAAACTGCCAGAAAATATCAACTATAACAAAGCTCCAAAAAAATATAATAAAGTAAGTATGCATATATATTAATTTAAATGCTTTCCCAACCAACGACCAAAAATATACATAACTCCCTAAACTTCATGAAAATTGCACCAAAATACCATATTTAATTCATATAACTTTTTTTCTCTTTAAACAGAAAATTCAGCACCTGCTCCACGTTAACACAACGTCAAAAACATAGCTTCAGAACTGTGCAAAACATCTCTACACAATATACAAGTAAATAAATAACATGTTACTGCATATTTTTAAATAATAATAACAAAGAAGCAACAATCAATTTATAATATATTTATACTATCACACTATTTACAGATAGAATGACAGAAGAGGCTAAATACATAACTTCACAGAAAGAGAAACACCTATAAAACTATATGGCTATACCTACAGCTAAGAAAGTGAATCAACAGAAACCATAACCTGGAAATGTACTAAATATTATTTGGATTATGCTATGGAAGGGCAACTACAAAAGATATTTTTTAATAAATGTAAAAGAGGACAACCACCCCCAAGTATTGGAGAAATAGAAGTTAGAGAAATCTTACAAGATACACAAGAGGCAAGCACTAGTTCCTAGGATCCAACAAGCAAAATCCTGAAAGACTTTGGGCCTGATTACAACTATGGCGGTCGCGTTGATGGTCCACCTGGACCGCTGCAACTGCCAGGATCCTTGATCTAGCGGCAGTGGCACAGCGGTCTGAGGCTGCAATATGCTGGTGGTATCACAGCCACACCGCCAATCATATTACAAGTTTCCTCATTGCCCTCCTTTTCATGGCGGTAAGCCTGCCATGAATGTGGTGGTGAGAAAACTAAGGGGGCCCTACAGGGCCCCCTGTTGCCTCTGTGCATAAGAGTTCATGCAGAGATGGCATATGTTGTGACCCCCGGTATTTTTGCACCCCCTGCTCCTGCACAGACAGCCATGCACAACATTGTGCATTTCTGTCCATGCAGGAACGGGCTGCGGCGCTCCTAAGGCAGTGCCTTTCTAAGGCTCTGTTAAAAGCGTTAAAAAGGCACCGCTGTGAGACCACCGCAGCAGGACCGCCCACCAGGATTACAACTCGTAATCCAGCAGGCGGACTGACTACAGGTTTCGTGGTGTTGGCTTGAGGCACTGGCGCGGTGGCCCGCTCCAACACCGCCAGACTTACAATCATGCCCATAGTACTCCAAGTCCCCATTCATGTAACAGGTGACCTACCACCTATCCCCACTTTAAAACGCTTAATTGCACAAACTAAAAAAGCCACTAGCGATTCCCCACTTGTCCCTAGAACATATCAAGACATAGATATACTTGACCAGTTAAAATTAACACATAATGTGGAACCCTTCCTTTTACATTTAAATAATGAAAAATGAAATGAAAACGAATCTTCATTTACTCCACAGCAAACAACTTGATGAAATGTACTTAATGCCAAACCTAGATAATGGATGGAACTTTTAAAGTGTGTCCCAAACCATTCACTCAAATATACACCATACATAGTGAATATGAAAACCCCAATATCCCTTTCATATATGCTTTATAACCAAACAAACAAAGCAGCACCTACTATGAACTCCTGAATAATATAAAACAACATACAAATAACTACTACCTCAAAAATGTAATCATAGACTTTGAACAAGCTATAATTCAAACAATTCTAAAAATATACTTTAATAAAGCCATACAAGGCTGTTACTATCACTTCAATCAAAGTATATGGTGACACCTCTAAAAATCTACACTGAGGGCCTAATTACAAAATTGGCCGTCCAAGGACTGCTAGACTCACAGGGATGCAGCTGTGGTGGTCCAGCCACCACCGCCCCGGTGGTCCGACTGCCCAATTAAAACTTTGGTTTAGACTGCCATTGCGCCACCATAACCACCAGGGAACCACCTTTGTGAATTAGGCCCTTGGAGTGTAATGCCACAACTAGTAATTTTATGAGTGTAATTTCACAGCTAGTAACATTATTAGTATTAAAATTACACTTGTAGTTTGTGAATATCAAAACATTAGTAAAAGTACTACAACAACTGTAAACGTGCACAAAAGTGTACGTTTAGTTTTATTAATCAGGACCCAAGTATGGTGAAGCAGATAAATAACACAGTTGATTTAGCTATATTTCTTCTTAGAAGGAAGGAATATATGACATTACAACGCAAACAATTAGTATGCATGCTTTTACAATGCGGTTATTACATCGCAACTAAACAGTAGTGCAAGTGTAAGATGGTGGAGGGGTAAAAAATTACTATTCCCACTCCAGTGAGTGCAACAGTAGGGCAAGGGTTGGATAGTGTAGGGGTAAAAATGACTACTCCCATCTATCCCAAAACACATAACCACCCTAAAACTAAAAAATCTTCATTACTTACCTTATAATGCATTGTAATGGCATGCGTTGCAATGTTATGCGTTGTAATAGCATGTGTTGCTGTGACATGCGTTGTAATGGCATGCGTTTTAATGGCATGCGATGTAAAGGCAGTTGCATTGTAACAGTTGCGTTGTAAAAGCAGTGCGATGTAATGACTGCGTTGTAATGGATGTTTCCCAAAGGAAGGAGTATACTGTTACTTTAAAAAGTCTTGCATCTCCGGGTGTATGTTGTGGCCATCGATGTTGGATCACAAATTGAGAATGAACGGTCAATCGTCTGTGAGTACTGATTTAAATGCATCTGATCTGTTACACAGAAATTAAACTCCATACGGTTGGCCTGTACCATCTTGTAGAGTACTTCCTCTGGATGTAGGGGACAGTTATTGGTTATTGCTTGAAAGTGCCCATTTATCCTTTCCTTGAATGGCTTGAGCATATTTTCCAGATATAATATTTTCCATAGACATACTAATATATAAACTACAACATTAATTTGAAAATGGATTTATTAATATTTATTGTAAATGCAGAATCCTGTTAGTTGGAGGGAAAAGCTAACAGGATGACGGAACTTAAAACATGCTGAAGATTCAGACTTCTTGTGAAGGGGGTTTGTGGCTCACTAGTTTTATCTTCCTTTAGGACTGATTAAATTGATAGTAGTTTTCCAAACAAAATGTCATAAATGTTTATGATTTGGTTCCTGTGTCTAATGATAAGCATTGAAGGATTATTATCCAAATCATCAGAGGTGTTGTATGTGATAAAAGTTTAGATTTATGTATTTTTCCACTCAGGCGTAGCTCAAGTTATATTTGTCTCTGCATGTCCCTGCTGTTTAAATGTATTCATGGTAAACCCACATTCTTTTAGTAATATCAAAGCCTACTACAATTCAATTTGATACAAATATGTTCCCTGCTGGAATGTTGCTCATTTAACTAATGTGATGCTAACTGAGGCTTACAATCCAATGTTAGCAATGGTGGATTTTATTTGTACCTTGATCTCAAAATGGCAGTAAATGCATTGTTTGCTGAATCTAATCTCGAGTTAATTGGAATTAAATGTACATGATATTGCTGAAAATCTGCAATGGGGCTATTCAACATTAGGGTGAAATTGTCTATATGCAGACTGCAAAATATTACTGGCAAATCTAAAAACTTCATGCAATCAGGCATAGTAAGCAGCTCCAGCACCAAGCTCAAATATTAAAATATACGTGCACTCCTTTAACAGAAACACATTTTTGAACAAATCAAATTCTATGAATTTCAAATGCATGTTTGAGTGTAAATAAATATGGTCAATCTGTGAGCAGAAAGTTTGTGGCACCATTTAGTCAAATCAAAGGCGTAATAGGAGTCTGAATAAGTTGACATCCAATGTTACTTTTCTGTACTGTGGTAACCAGGGTATTTAGTTTAATTGTTTGAGACTAGCCATTGAGTCTGTAATACAAGGCAAGCGATCTGTCACTACGGAAGAAAAAATGCATCAATGCTGTCTCAAACATTTCCGCTAATGATCAAATTCCTGCAATAACTAGGTGCCCTAAGGGGATGGAAGCTGCTCTCCTCCTAGAGGAGATGCAGCCCAAGGCAAGCATATACATTTCAAATGACATAAAAGCTAAAGAGCTGTACTGTCTAATTCAGTTTCAGGAAGTGGCAATTATAGCACTCTTGTGTAACAACACTGGCAACAACATAAAGTGTCTGCAACAGTTTTCAGGACTTGGTTGAACTGACATTGTTCTTCTATAGATGAGACTCAAATTAAACTAATAGGGCAATGAATTGTGTGCCCTCTCTGACTTCAGGCGGTGTAGCTCCTATCCTGAGTGATCGAGGGAAGAGCCAGTCACTGGATCCTCCAGGTGAGTGCGTATAATGGCAGCAACAGAGAACTCAAGGAAAGGAGACTTTGAGGGCAGAAAGAAGGATCTGTTTCAGTGGCAATCTTCTCCATTGCTAATTTGGACATATTCTACATTTTCTAGTGGTAACTTTAATGGCATGATTCTTGCCAAAAATATTGTATGTATGCGGGCAGAGTAAGTCAACACCAGATGAAGGCTATCTCCAAGGGGGGTCTAAGTGCTGCTACTTCATGCTTGGTAGGTGTGCCTACCTATATCTTGCAGTATTAAAGTGTGCATCTGGAGAGATAAACTATTGAAGAAATTACTGTATCAGGGCAATGTTTCCCCTACATTGTAAGCCTACAACAAGCAACACCACTAACATAACACTTGAACAACACCACAATGACACTAACACTACAATACAGCAGCTACAACTGAACAACACTACTGTTACAACACTAAAATACACCCTTCCAACTTCAACAGTTAAAAATATTAACTCAAACATTAAAAGTGGGGTGTGACAAATGTTACTCCCCAGCTCCAACATTGCATATTCCAATACCAACATAGCACCCACTGCAGTATAACTACAGCACTAGAACAACAGTACAGCTCTGTATCTATAACACAAACACTGTCACTACAGCACCACCATTGTGACTAAAAGACTGTGACTGTGCCACTAATCTATATTTGACATCAACAATGACATCAGCAGCACCACAACTACAACACTTTCCCAAACAAACCCACATCACCCCCACCTGAGAGACCTCCACTGGCTCCCCATCCAGAAGAGATGCAAAATCCACACACACACACCTACAAAGCCCTCCATGAACAGGGACCTGCCTACTTCAACTATTGACTGAGCTTCTACAACCCTCTAGACACATGCGCTCCTCCTCACTCGCCCTCGCATACACCCCAGTGGCTGCTCCTTCTCCTACATCGCTGTCAACACCTGGAACGACCTTCCACCTCCATCTCCATACAGCCCCATTCCTGCAGAATTCAGAAAGAGACTCAAGACCTGGCTCTTCGACAGTGACACAGCGCCCAGATACCCCTAGGGGTTACATTGTTGGCTTTACAAATGCTGTTTGATTGAAGACTACAGCAATACTACAACACCAAAACAGTGCAACGTCGGAGCTACAGTGAAATGAAGCTACCACTATAGCATTAAAATGCCACAGCTACAATATTATAATGACAAGAATATGAATCCAAACGTAGAAGACTGCAGCTACAGCACCAAAACAACAACAAAATAAAAAATACAGCTTGACTGATACAGTGAATGGAACATCAGTAGCATTGTAAATACATTAGTGTAATTTAAACACAGCACATACAGTATCATAACTGTAGGATTACAACACTACATCTACATTGTGGGAGGAGAAAAGCAAGAATACAGCTGCATTACAGTTACAACACTACACTGTATCATGATTTTGGCTCTGACCATATAAAAGTCCTGCAGTACAGCTTCAACAACTCTACGTCTACAGCTGTATAACAACACTAGCACAATGTAATTTTTACTATAAAACTGACACTACAACTAGAACATTACAATGCCAACACTTCACAATAACTACACCACAATAAAAACATTATAATTACAACATGATCACACTGCAGCATTACCACAACCATATGATAACAAAACTATAACTTTACAATAACATTATCTAAAGCTTACAACCACCAGTTACTAGTTCATTACTACCACTAGAGTGGCAACAGCAACAACACAAATTCAACACAGCTGCAAGACTCTGACTACTACACCACATCTACAATACTACACTACAAAACCAACATTCCACAGAAGCACTACCTGAAACACTAGACTGCTATTTAACAGTGCAAACAATGTTCCAACACAACTGAAGATCAAGACTACAACACACTGCTAAAGCACAACAAATACAACACTACAGCACTAAAATTATACAACTGCAATACTGCACACATTCAACAATCAATCAATCAACCAGGGAATTGTAAGCTCGCTACACACCCATGAGGGTCTCAAGGCGCTGGGGGGAGTGGGGGGGGGAGGTGCGTCGCTCCGTTCAGCCAAAAAGCCAGGTCTTGACCTTCTTTCTGAAGGTGTTCAGGGAGGGGGCGCATCTGATGTCTGCTGGTAGCTCGTTCCAGGCCTTGGCTGCAATGTGAGAGAACAATCTTCAGCCCGCCCTGGCTCTGTGGATGTGCGGGGTTTCAGCTAGTGCGAGGTTGGATGATTGCAGGTTTTTTTTGGGTACGTGGAAGTTATTCTGTCATTGAGGTATTTGGGTCCCCTGTTGTGCAGGCATTTGTAGGCGTGGGTGAGGATTTTGTAGGTGGATCTCTTCTCCACGGGGAGCCAGTGCAGTCGCCACAGATGTTGGCTGATGTGTTTGCGCCGGGGGGTGCCGAGGACGAGTCTGTCTGCGGTGATCTGTATGGTTTGCAGTCTGTGGAGTAGGGACTTGTTGATGCCGGCGTAGAGTACGTGGCCATAGTCGAGTTCGCTGGTGATGAGTGCGTGGGCGACAGTCTTAACAATATGACTACAACACAAAGGTACAACACAACTGCAGCAGAAGATGATAACTACCTTGCAATACTACAACCCGAGCACTATAGTTACAATATACATACATTAAAAGTAGACAACTGAAACAGCTTATGCATCCTACTTGCCGCAGTGAGTGAATTCTTGGTGTCCAGTGGTACATCTAAGCCCATATAACACTATAACAAAGGTAAACCTATTACGTTCGTTAATTGTTGTTGATCTTTGTTATCTCTATTTACCTTGCTGGTACCAATTTTCACAGGCGTCAACTTAATCCCCTGTTTTTGCAAAGCCCAGAATTTGGAGGTTGCAGATCTGGGACCACTTGAGTCTGGAGGACCAGTTCCTTACGGGGAGGATTGGAAAAGGCATGTAGGAAGCATTTCCACAAGAACTTGGGTTAAATACCAGTGCCACTTCGTGCGACCTATGCGAGGAAAATCTAGGACAATACATGATCCCTTTAGCCAGCATCAACCACTCTCATGATATCAATGTCTTCTCCTACACCAATGACAAACAACTCATTCTCTCCAACACAGACAAAAAACTCCCCGTACCCGGATCAAGTTAAATGTCTGCATGACTGAAATCGCCCACTGGTTGAAGACCAACTGTCTACAGCTGAACACCGACAAGAATGAAATCATGACCATCGGGAAGAGCACATAACTGTGCGACTTCACCTGGTGTCCAACAAAGCTAGAACTGACACCCAGTCCCACCACCCACGCCAAGAACCTTGGGATCATCATCAACAGCAAACGAGACATGATCGCCCAAGTCAATGCCGTCACCGCCTCATGCTTCCATCCCCTGAATCAGTGGCGTAGGAAAGGGGATGCGGTGGGTGCGGGCCGTCCCGGGTGTCATCACTGAGGGTGGTGGCAAAAAGGCAAAAATATGTGTTTTAATCACATATTTTTGCCATTTTGTGAAGCCGGGGGGGGGGCAAGAATTTTTCCACACTTGGTACCACCTGACATTGCTACGCCACTGCCCTGAAGATGCTGAGGAAGATTTTAAAAGGCCTCCCAATCAACACCTGGAAATCCGTCACGCGTCCTTTTGCCACAAGCAAGCTGGACTATGGGAACACCATCTTTACCGGGATCAACAAAAAACTCACCGGAAGGCTAAAACCATTCAGAATTCGTCTGACAGAATCACTCAAATCTCCCACGTCACACTCACATCACACCACACTTGAAGGAGCGCCTCTAGCTCCTGTTTCACAAATGAGCACTTAATGAGGAATTAAAACTCCTCACCCACACTTTCAAGGCACTACATAACTCTGGCCCAGCATACCTCAACAATCGCTTCTGCTTTCACAAACCTTCCAGAAACCCACGCTCGTCCAGACTCCTACTTGCAAAAATCCCACCCACACGGAACACCAGATCTGGTGGTCAAGCCGTCTCCTACATCACTCCTAATGCATGGAACGACCTGCCTCTACACATAGTAGCCTCCTCCTCACTTCTTGAATTCTTCAAGAAGCTGAATACCTGGCTTTTTGTGTAGTCCCACTAGGCCCGAGGTATGTCTAGACTCAAACCTCAGCGCCAACATACCCTCCTGTGTGATAGTGTGCCATACAAAACTGCATAACAAAACATAGACCAATACACTGCAGCTTCCAGAGGCCGTTCGTTATCATAATGAACACACACTAACATTATTACATCCCCAGGGGTGTACATACCGGGGCTGGCTTTAGGGCAGTGCGACTGGTGCAGCCGCACTGGGCGCTGACCTGTGGAGGGGCGCTGACCAAAGGGTTGCGCTGTTTTCAGCAATAATTTATGATTAGAGAGATGAGCGGCAGTTTTGCCCGGTGGTAGTGGGAAAATAGGAGCAGGCGGTCATGGGATGTAGGGGCGCCAAAAATGATTGTCGCACTGGGCGCCACCAGCGCTAAAGTCGGCCCTGGTACTTACCCTGTGCAGACTGAGGATGCTCCATGCAAGTAAACAAGTACAGCAAATTCAGCAATATAAGCAAGTGCATATGGGTGGATACACAAAAAAGCTTAACTTCCATAACTTAACTTCTAAAAGGTGTAATGCTGCCTTGATGACCTTTCGCAATCTCATTGCCACTAAACTAGCGAGTTTTGGCTGAAACTCTGTAATGAGGAAACAACGATGACTGTATGTTTCATGTGTTGTATGTAATGTTTCGTTTGGAAAAACGATAATAAAAAATGTGTTGAAGTTAAAAAAAAAAAAGTGTTGCAAAGTTGTTGGGCAGTGCTTTTGCCACCCTCTGATATTCCACAGAGCTGGCACCAGATCCCTTATCACAACATTTCTAGGAATTTTCAAAATGACGTGTGCCCACCAAGGTGCATAGTGTTGCCTTTTCCAAGGTGAAATGGGCACCGGGCAACCGTGCTACGTTCTCTGAAACAATATGGAATTAGTGCTAAAGTGGGGAAGAGAGCGGGCATCATTAGTCTTCGCAGCCGGCAGATTAGGGCAGTCCTCGGCCGCGGGAGAGACGGCGAGTAATTACTCGGGGCACCTTTGACATGTGCAAATTGGAAGCTATTATTCCCATTATGGAATCCCTGTTAATACAGTCATAAATTCAGCGGCGGAGCGCTCCTTTCTGTACTCCAGGAGCGGGGCGGGGGCCTTTCTGAGGGATGGGCTGACATTCAGGATGGGGCGACAGTGGTTGGGAGTGAGGGGCGGAGGCGGTCGCAGCGCGTTTTTGAAGGATTTTCTTTCGGCGAGGGAGGGCGAGGGGGTGATTGTTTTTTGAAGCAACCGGGCCTGTCTCCGGCCTGCTAGATTTAGAGAAGGTCGCAGAACTGTCGGCGTTGAGAGAGAACCGTAGGTAGGATGTGGCCTAACGGCGAGAGCGGCCGACTTTGCCGCTGGGGAACCAGGTTGGAGCCTCGGCGTCGGCTCAGCATCCTGGGATTCTGGGTAAATCACTTAATCTATCAATTCCTATAAATGAATGTGTTCTTGGTTAACGTGAATGGTGCTCATGTGAAGCGCTTTTTACTTTGGGTTCGATTTTGCGCTATTCCAATCTGCAAATAAATAAATAAATTTAAAAAGTTAACTGGCAGGTCATTAAAGAAGATACCTGAACAGTGTGGGTTACAACTTCACAGTGGGATGAAACCTCAGGCCATCAAAATGTCGGTTGGCTGTAATGATCAGGAGGTGAATAAAGAGTCAAATAATGAACTGGAGAGACGAGCGATTCTACACTTCCCAGACTAGGGGGATATACAGCCTGATTCATGTACATGCCGTTTTGCGTGTCCCTAATAGCGAATCATAGCGATTCGCTATTGAGGACACGCAAAACGGCATTCATGTAGGAATTGCTACTTAAATAGCGATTCCTACATGTTCTTTATTTGCGAGTAGCAATTTGCTACTCGCAAATACTCCCCATTCATTCCTATGGGCCAAGAGGCCCATAGGAATGAATGGGGAGTATCCCTCATTTGCGAGTAGCAATTTGCTACTCGCAAATGAGATAGCGATTTTAAGGGTGCCAGGGGTGTCCAAAGGACGCCCTGTAGCACCCCTAAAATGCACATTTGAACAGGTGTTGCGCGCACACATGTCCAAAGGACATGTGTGTGTGCAACATGCAACTTAGAAAAATGCTTTTAAAAGCATTTTTCTGAGTTTTTGCTATTTACCGACAGGTCTGACCTCTCGGTAAATAGCGGCCCCAAAAGTCCAAAATCGCTATTTTGTTTTGTGTCATGAATAGCATTTGAGGAATCTCTATTAGAGATTCCTTAAATGCCATTCCACGCAAATATGCGAATTCTTACATAGCGATTTTTGCATTTGGTATCATGAATACCAAATGCAAAAATTGCACTCGCAAAGGGCCAGATTCTGAGAATCTGGCCCTTTGCGAGTGCAATTTACCTACATGAATCAGGCTGATAGGAATGAATGGGGATTTGCGAGTAGCAATTTGCTACTCGCAACTGAGATAGCGATTTTAAGGGTGCCAGGGGTGTCCAAAGGACGCCCTGTAGCACCCCTAAAATGCACTTTTGGACAGGTGTTGCGCACACACATGTCCAAAGGACATGTGTGTGTGCTACATGCAACTTTGAAAAATGCTTTTAAAAGCATTTTTCTGAGTTTTTGCTATTTACCGACAGGTCTGACCTGTCGGTAAATAGCGGCTCCAAAAGTCCAAAATCGCTATTTTGTTTTGTGTCATGAATAGCATTTGAGGAATCTCTATTAGAGATTCCTTAAATGCCATTCCACGCAAATATGCGAATTTTTACATAGCGATTTTTGCATTTGGTATCATGAATACCAAATGCAAAAATTGCACTCGCAAAGGGCCAGATTCTGAGAATCTGGCCCTTTGCGAGTGCAATTTACCTACATGAATCAGGCTGATAGGAATGAATGGGGATTTGCGAGTAGCAATTTGCTACTCGCAACTGAGATAGCGATTTTAAGGGTGCCAGGGGTGTCCAAAGGACGCCCTGTAGCACCCCTAAAATGCACTTTTGGACAGGTGTTGCGCACACACATGTCCAAAGGACATGTGTGTGTGCTACATGCAACTTTGAAAAATGCTTTTAAAAGCATTTTTCTGAGTTTTTGCTATTTACCGACAGGTCTGACCTGTCGGTAAATAGCGGCTCCAAAAGTCCAAAATCGCTATTTTGTTTTGTGTCATGAATAGCATTTGAGGAATCTCTATTAGAGATTCCTTAAATGCCATTCCACGCAAATATGCGAATTCTTACATAGCGATTTTTGCATTTGGTATCATGAATACCAAATGCAAAAATCGCACTCGCAAAGGGCCAGATTCTCAGAATCTGGCCCTTTGCGAGTGCAATTTACCTACATGAATCAGGCTGTAAGCGCTTGTGTGAGGCAGTCAATATGGAGGGGTGAGAAGAGAAAGGGATGCATTTAGGGATCTCTCAGCTAGATTCATCAAGCCGAAAACGGCTCGCAAAGGGCCAGATTCTGAGAATCTGGCCCTTTGCAAGCGCAATTTTTGCATTTGGGATTCATCATCCCAAATGCAAAAATCGCTAATAGCAAATTCGCAAATTTGCGAGGAATAGCATTTAAGGAATCTCTATTTGAGACTCCTTAAATGCAATTCATTAACCATTTTTAAATTGCGAATTCACAATTTTTGGCCGCTATTTACCACGAAGTCTGACTTCGTGGTAAACAGCGAAAAAATAGAAAAAAGCACTTTAGTGCATTTAACTCTGTTGCATGTTACACACAGCCATGTCCTTTGGACATGTGTGTGCGCAACACCTGTGTACATTTGCTTTTCAGGGGTGCTATAGGGTGTCCTTTGGACACCCCTGGCACCCTTGAAATCGCATCCTTATTTGCGATTAATAAGGAATAACTCCCCATTAGTTATTCCTTATTTGCGATTAGCAATTTGCTAATCGCAAATAAGGATGATGTAGGAATCGCAATATTTTGTGCTATTCCTACATGAATCCCGTTTTGCAAGTCCTTAATAGCGATTCCTTAATAATCGCTATTAAGGACTCGCAAAACGGGACTATGATGAATCTAGCTGTATATTACCTGTTGGAATCGAAAGAAGTAATGATTAAAACAAAGAATTTAACAAAACTCAAAAAGTAGTCAGAGCTGTAGAAACTAAAGAGCAATCAGTGCTTTAAATGGGCTGGTACTGTCCAGTACGGAGTTCTGGCACATTTAAACTTTGAGAGGGAGAGTACCGGCACTTCTTAAGGGAAAGTCAATACCTTTAATAGGAGAGTACCGGCACTTCTCAGAAACAAGCAGGTGCTCTGTTACCGAGTACCTGCACTTTTATTTTTCCATTTCAAGCCGAGAGCAAGGTAATCAGGAACAAGGTCAGGCATGTGAGGCAGAAAGCTATTGGGGAGCAATGCAAGACGGGCACACGCTGAATGGAGGTTTTCATGCGGAAGTGATGGGCGTCTGATAATTACCCACCATAATGACCTCAGTGTTTGCAAACAGTGTGACGTGGCAGCGCGGAACATCACAGTGATGCCAACAGGCATAAATACACCAGAAAAATTAGGGCCAGATGTAAGTCCATTTTGCTACCGTAAAATGGCCTTTTCTGTCGCGTTCGCTAAAAAGGCTTTCTAGCCGCACAACTATCTGCGAGTGCCTAGTGACTCGCAATTAGCCTCCTAGCTAAATTGCGATGCAAGTCATTTGCGACTCGCAATTTGGGGACCAGTTGTGTGTGTACATTGTGATTTGCGGCTCGCCAATTGCGAGTGGGAATTTGATGCAAATTGTGAGTCGCAAATTATAGCAGTCGTACACCTGACCCTCAGTTACCGTTTTCATGCATTGTCAGTTGGCGTGTCACAGCTGAGGGGAGCCACAGAAGAAGCCAAAGTGATAATACCAGGTGATGGTTGCAAAGGGCGCAACAAAAATATAAGTTTTTGGATATTTGGCTTAGTGTGGCAGAAAACATCAAGTGAGTTCCATTGGTTGAAAATTGAATTTGACTGGAACCAATAAACACAATTGAACACCAATACCTAGCTTTAACTCCTTCCATGCTCATGACGAGCTCAGCTCGTCATGAGGCATGGTGCTCGTGTGCTGATGACGAGCTGAGCTCGTCATGACCACACCCATTTCTATTGACCTTCAGCACAGCAGGGGAATATCTCAAGCAGCCAAGGTGCTAAATTACAACAGAATTCAACTACAAGTATCTCTAAAGTGGCCCATGATAGTCCCAAAACCACAAATTGTATCCAGTGGAAATGATATGAATTATCAAGTCTAGGTCCAAGAGTAACAAGGGAAATTCTTTATGTAAATAAATGTGGGTTAAGTGCATGTGGCGGCATCTGGCGGGAGAAGGAGACCAAATGGAAAGCACTCACAGAAATGAGGGGCAGCACCTTTTATCAAAGGGTGGGGTGACAGATTATTGCACGCTGTTGTCATGCCGGGAACATATAATCCTTCATGCCTGTGAGCTACATTCTACTAGAGTCTGGTCTGCAGAGCTCAGGGTGTCCCAAGTGGTCTACTCTGGAAGGCTGTTGTGCCAGTGGGTCCAGCGCAAGGTCTAAAAC